>NC_082665.1:113516811-114141811 GCF_025265405.1 Mesoplodon densirostris | reverse complement strand
AACAGGTGAACTTTAAAACATAAGATAGAATATAGTTACAGTTGTTAATAAGGAATTTAATAATCATCTCAACCCATTGCTGAAAATGGAATAAGCTTATGCTCTTCTTTTTATTAAAAGTTTCACATTTGATCTCGTATGATGTGGAGCATCTTTCCATTTGCATATGTGTCATTTGTATATCTTCTTTGGTGGTGTCTGTTAAGGTCTTTAGCCCATTTTTAGTCATATTATTTGTTTTTTTATTGTTGAGTTTTAAAGTTCTTTGTATAGTTCATATAACAGTCTTTATCAGATATGACTTTTGCAAATATGTTCTCCCAGTTTGTGGCTTTTCCCTTCTTCTCTGGACTGTCTTTTACAAAGCAGACAGTTTTAACTTTAATGAAATCCAGCTCATCAATTCTTTCTTTCATGGATAATGCTTTTGGTGTCATACTTAAAAAGTCATCATCAAACTCAAGTCCATCTAGATTTTCTTCTATGTATTCATCTGGGATTGGTATAGTTTTGCATTTAACATTTAGGTCTGTGATCCATTTTTTCTTTTAATAAATTTATTTATTTTATTTATTTGTTTTTGGCTGTGTTGGGTCTTCATTGCTGCATGCGGGCTTTCTCTAGTTGCAGCGAGTGGGGGCTACTCTTGTTGCAGAACACGGGCTCTAGGCATGCGGGCTTCAGTAGTTGTGGCTCGCGGGCTCTAGAGCACAGGCTCAGTAGTTGTGACACACGGGCTTAGTTGCTCCACGGCATGTGGGATCTTCCCGGACCAGGGCTCGAACCTGTGTCCCCTGCATTGGCAGGCGGATTCTTAACCGCTGTGCCACTAGGGAAGTCCCTGTGATCCATTTCGAGTTACTTTTTGTGAAGACTGTAATGTCTGTATCTAGATTCATTTCTTGCATGTGGATGTCCAATTGTTCCAACACCATTTGTTGAAAGACTGTCTTTTCTCCATCATATTGCCTTTACTCTTTTGTCAAAGATTAGTTGACTATATTTTTGTGGGTCTATTTCTGGGCTCTCTATTCTGTGCCATTGATCTTTTTTTCTAATGCAAATTAAAACAACAGTGAGATACCACTTTACACCTATTAGAATGCCCAAAATCCAGAACACTGACCACACCAAAAGCTGGCAAAGATATGGAGCAACAGGAATTCTCATTCACTGCAGGTGGGAATGCAAAATGGTACCTCTATTTTGTAAGATGGTTAGGTGGCTTCTTGAAAAACTAAACATACTCTTACCATATTATCCAGCAATTACACTCTTGGTATTTACTCAAAGGCGCTTAAAATGTATATTCACACAAAACCTGCACATGGATGTTTGTAGTAGCTTTATTCGTAAATTTTTTATACCAAAATTTGGAAGCAACCAAGATGTCTTTCAGTAGGTGAATAGATAGATAAACTGTGGTACATCCAGATAATGGAATATTCAGTGCTAAAAAGAAATGCGCTATCAAGCCATAAACAGACATGGAGGAAACTTAAATGCATATTACTAAGTGAAAGAAAGCAATCTGAAAGGGCTACATGCTATATAATTCCAGCTGTAAGACATTCTGGAAAAGACAAAACTATGGAGATAGTAAAAACTATAGAGACAGTGGTTGCCAGGGTTTGGTGGGGAGGGAGGAATGAATAAGCAGAGCACAGGGGATTTTTATGGTAGTGTGGATACTATAATGGTGGATATGTGTTGTTTATACATTTATTCAAACCTGTAGAAGGTACAGTACTGAGAGTGAACCCTATTGTTAACTCTGGACTTTGGGTGAAAATAGTGTCTCCATGTAGATTCAGTAATTGCAACAAATGTACCATTGTGGTGGGGAAGTTGATAATGGGGGAGGCTACATGTGTGTGTTGAGGGGGGCAGGGAATATACAGATATCTCTGTACCTTTTTCTCAATTTTATTGTGAACTAAAAGCTGTCCTATATTTTTTAGAAAAAGAAATCCCATACCCAGAATATCTTTAATGAATTTATTGCATTTCCCAAAAAGTAAAAGAAATCTCATGTTTAGTTTATGGTAATTCAAAACAACTGTTAAAGATTCGTGCAAACCTCCTTCCTCCTCCCTCAGCTCCTGGGAGAACAATATAGATGTGACTCTTGGCACAAGGGAAGTAGTGCTGGTCTCCTCGTCCCCTCTTCATGCTATCTTGGATGCTGGTTGGTAGCTTCTCCGACCCCCGCAACTCAGGAGAAGGGTTAAGTATTACTGGACAGCATGGATGCTCAGGTTCCAGGAACAGCACATGCACCCCTGTTGTCGTTGGTTGGTCTTTTAAGTCCAGCTGAGTAGTGGGTAAGAAGTTGAAAAAGTAAGAGAAAGCTTAGGTAAACTGTGAGGGAGTATGTGAAATATATAGCTAGTAATGACATTTTCTAGAATAATCATTTTGAAATACCAACCTTGTACTCTTGGAACCCAGAACTTGATTTTTGGAGTGGAAACCTAGGGATGGTCTCCTAAGGACTCCTTTCTGTAACCTCTCTTTCTCTCATCAACTTGCTTATTAAGAGAATCACTACATTAATGCCACATGACCCTAACCACTGACCCCAGTTGTTTGACTCAGGAGTGGGTATACATAGCGCAAGCCTGGTCAGGGTCACTTCTCTCTGAGATTTTTTGATCTCCAGGCTAAGGGTAGGGTCAGTGTCTTTCTGTGGACTAAGAGGTTAGCATGTAAAATGTCATTGGTGTTGGCAGATGTGTTTCCCAAAGTGTGGGGAAGGGTGATCTATTGCAAGGGAATAATGAAGCCATTTTTAGAGAGAAGCAGTGAAGAGAGGGGGAGGGCATCCTGAGGAGTCTCATTTCCCTCACTCCAGGTGTGCCTGAAGCCAGTTATGGCTTTGCTGTTCAGTTCTTTTATAAGGTACTTATCTATTCTTCCAATATATTGCCATTTTGCTTCAACCTGCTGACATTTTGTCACTTATGCCAAATAGAATCTAACTAACACAGCTTCTTTTTATTGCCCTGTGTTCTGATTATCAACAGTATCTAAGGGAACTAGACTGAAATTCCATGTTCCTAGAAAATTATATAAAATCCGTGGTCTTTTCAGAATGGGCTTGAGTTTGAAGCTGAAAATTATGAAAACTAATCTACCAATAATTCTCTATTTATCAGTAACTTCATAATTTTGAATATCAAGTGAACTTGGAATAGTGGATATGAATACTCAAGCATAAGAAGAAATATAGATATGTATGTGAGTATATGTTTCATATAGTTGCATATTCCTTTATGGATGAGAAAAATGAAGAAAAAATACCTTAGAGGTGGGAGTTCTCTTAGAGGTCATCTAATGCATTCTTCTCATCTTTTTCAGATGGGTAAACTGAGGTAAGAATGGGGAATTGATTTATAGTACTTAGCAATGTGACTGCATTTTTAAACTTCTATATCAGTGTTCTCTATAGAATTATTTGTGGATAGAAGAATACAAACTTGCTGTATAACCTTTTCTTTCTTGTTCTCAGTTTGTGTTTTATAAACTGAGTGGTTTATACCAGATAATCACTAAAATTCACTCTGGCTCTAATATTCTATGATTCAATGACTTTATGATGTATAAAATCATTATACAATGTTTACAAAATGTCAGAGGACTTTGATTTTGTTTGAAAATCTGGATTGAAATTCTGCTCTAAAAGAGGAAGAAAAGACTGAGAGAGAAGAGAAGAGCTAGGCCAGAGGACAAAAATCCCAGAAGTGACACAAACTAAGATCAAAATTTAATTGATTTATTTGTTGGCAGTTTACAAGTTGAATCTATATAGGCTTTTTAGGAATCATCTTGTGTTTTACATCTGGCTTACAAACAGATTTTGCCATTTACTTTTTTGCATTTAGTCTGAACACAGTGTTTTTCATTTAAAAATACATCAGAATCAGGTTCAGGGGATAATTCTGTAGAGAACACTTACAGTTTCAGCCTTGAGGCTGAAATATGTTATTTTAAAAGGCTTAGCTAAAATGATACTATTGAATTAGTCATATCTTAAAGCAACTTATAGGGAGGCTACTAACAATAATGTGTTTCTGGGTAATGTAGAAATTTCCATGATATCTTAAGAAAGACATTTGAACATACTCATTTCATTGAAAGACTTTGGTTTGAATCTAGGTTCTATTACTTATTATCTGTGTGTCCTTGGGTAAGTTACCCAACACTTTTCTAAGACTCAACTTCCTTTTGTAAATGGAGATATTACTTATACCTCATTCAAAGGATTGTTGTCTGTATTAAATGAGATAATGTGGGTAAAGAGCTTAGCATGATGCTTGGCGTGTGGTGGGTTTTTAGAACTGCTCCCAGAAGTAGGCTGTATTGAAGTATGACATCTAAACTGTAGATAACTTTGATAAAAGGGAAAGTCATCAAATAAGGTAGACTCTGTGTTTCTATTTGTATTCCCATAAATAAGTAACCTTATTAAATTAGGCGCATGAGTCTTTAACAATTAATGGGAAGGTTTCAGTCCGAACATATATTTAAGATCATTGAAAAATTGTACTTTATAGAGTTGTTCGTGGTTTCCAATACTTACAAAAGTGTGTGTGTATAATTTTGAATTTTTTCTGTTCACCAAATAACCATATAGTTATTTTCACTCTTTAGATGAAGAAACTGATTTAGAGAGATGATGTTTATGTAGATAGTTGGGGTTGGTAGTGGCACTTGGAATCAGATCTTCTGACTACTTCTAGCCCAGGGCTCTAATTAATGAATGTTTTTAAAGCATTTATTAGGAACAAAGCACCATGATGAGCACTAAGAGATATATTGGAGGGTGTGCCCGTTGTTTTGCTTAATCAGCATTGCTCCCTCCAACTGTCCTTTATAGGAACTTCTCGATTTTCTGAGAACTGTGGCTACCCATCAATCTCTAACCATAGGGTGACTGACAGCTTCTGTGTCAACCTCACCCCAGCCATAGTAACCAGCCAAAGATACAAAAATGTGAGATTCAGAAATCTTTTAATAGACTCTGCATCATAGTTCATAGAAGAGAGAGAGAGAGAGAATGAATATGTGTATTAAGTGTGTTGTGTGTGTTTATTTTAGGGAGAGTGGAACCTGATGCCTTCTGGGCCAATTCAAATCATCTTGAGAATTTCGACTTCTAGAAGAGAAAGTTATCTAGGTGTATATGAATTAAAAAGATGTAGCACTTTGGAAATGGTGGCAGTTATGTCCGGCCACTGAGGAGAGGAAGAAGCCTATCTGAGTTGGGACAGGAAAACCAAGTAGATATTCAGAAGCCAGTCAAGATGTGAGACAGAAAGATTTCTGACTTTCTCATTGTTCTCGAGCCCAACTGCATACTTTATTGCTGTTTCATGATCCACTCTAGTGTCCTTAGAATAAATCCTCCCTTTTTGGTTTAATTAGTTAGAATTATATTTTCATTACATGCAGAAAAGGTTTAGAATTAATACCAACATCAGGATTAAAGACATAAGTTCTCGGGCTTCCCTGGTGGCGCAGTGGTTGAGAGTCCGCCTGCCGATGCAGGGGACACGGGTTCGTGCCCCGGTCCGGGAAGATCCCATATGCCGTGGAGTGGCTGGGCCCGTGAGCCATGGCCGCTGAGCCTGCGCATCCGGAGCCTGTGCTCCGTGACGGGAGAGGCCACAACAGTGAGAGGCCTGTGTACCACAAAATAAATAAATAAATAAAAATTAAAAAAAAAAAGACATAAGTTCTCTGCTCCTGTGAGTAAGAAACCAACATTAGTATTTCCCAAATGACTAATATTAGGCTAGCTGCTTAGGAAGTACTGGAGAACCTTGTTAAAATGCAGATTCTAAGGCACACTTCACAAGTTCCATTTCAGGATGTCTGCAATTTAGCCTGGAAATCTATATTTTTAACAAGATTTTCAAGTGATTCTGATCACAGCCAGAATGGGAAATCTCTGGAAGATATACTTTTGTAAATGTTTGAGGGACATGGCAGTATAACTCAAAGATGGTACAGGTCATGTCAATTATAATACATCAGCTCTATTGCAGTTTGAGTACTGATTAGAGGGTAAAATTAAGCTTTTCCTCTTATAGCATTACTATCCCTTTAATGTGTTAGGGTAAGGAGAAGAGAAAAGGCAATGCAGTCAGACCTGGGGACAAAGGGTTTGGTGGAAAAGAGGGAAGAACTGAACATCAAAATGGAAGACCTTACTTAGGAAAGGAGGAAGAAGTGATGGGTGGGCAAAGGAAGTGGTCACTTGTCTGCCTGACTCATAAGGGCAATAATCACAGCATTAGGCATCTCTGGCCAGAAGCAAGGGAAAAAGCAAAGCAGAACAGAAAACTCTTTGGGTGGAAGAAGTCATTTCCATGTCTTTTTGTCTCCTTCCTTGACCTGGCCTCTGCTGGGAACGTAGTTCATAGATGTAGAGGGTATTTCCCTGATCTTTGCTTCCTCACCTCATGGACTTTTGCCAGATGGGCATCTTGGGCATCATGGGCTTTTGCCAGATGGGCATCTTGGGTACTTCCTACCCCCAAATTTACCCTGCTGTAATTTACATTTATCTCAGCATCTTTCAGAAATGCTGGTCATCAGCAATTCATGGAGCAGCTCTAACCACAATCAAACTTACAAGGACACTCACGAGACATTTTTCCATTTGAGCAACACAAACAACTCTGTCGATCTTACTAACACCCTAGAGGTAAGTGTGAGAACAATCAAAGTGGTCTTGGTGTTGGAGTGAGGAGAAGGGATGCCATAATGATTCTTGAGTTGTTTCCTGACTTTACCAAAAAACATTGCTGGAAAATGGAAACTGGGTGTGGTTAAATTCTCAGTAGTATCTTAGAATGTCATTGCAGGAAGGGAACTTAGAGATTATCCAGTCCACAGCTCTCTGAGCCCCAGAGAAAGGAAGTGACCTGTCTAGATTCACACATCTAGCTGGTGGCAGAGCCAAGTCTAAAATTTTAGATCTTCTAACACCCAGTTCAGTGTTCAATAAATGCTCTACAGATAGTAAAGCCTTGTACTATATACCCCAAACAAACTTACTATGAGTAAAACTCATAACTGTGTATAAGGCATAAGAAGATAGTCAGTATGAGAAGCAGAATTATAACAATGATTGTATTAGTTAATCTACGCTGCCATAGCAAAATACCACAGTCTTGGTGGCTTAAACAACAGAAATTTATTCCTCACAGTTCTAGAGGCTGGGAAGTCCAAGATCAAGGTTCTAGTGAATCCAGTTCCTGGTGAGGGCTTTCTTCCTGGCTGGTAGGCAGGCAGCCACCTTCCTGCTCTGTCCTAACATGGCTAGGGATGGGGTGGGGGCAGGGTGGAGAGAGGTGAGCACAAGTGAGTGAGCTCTGGTGTCTGTTCTAACAAGGACATTAATCCCGTTGGATTAGGGCCCTACCCCTTATAAACTCATCTCACCTAATTACCTCTTGATTGACTGTATCTCTATACAGTTGCATCGGGGGCTAGGGCTTCAACATATGAATTTTGGAGGGAGGTAATTCAGTCTATAGCAGAATCACCTTCAGACTAGCCCTCAGCCTCTGTCTTTCTGTTTATCCCATGGCTGCACTGATAATTTAGATGAAGGCAGGTACTTGCTCTCACTGCCACCAACAAAGATTTTGAAAGGAAAGGAAAGAAGAATTTCCTTTCATTTGAAGAATCCCATGACCCCACTCATAGTAACTGGAGTCAAGGAGATGTAGGGTTGCCAATTCTACACAGTTTAGTCACCTTCTCACCCACGCCTGTTCTGATGACTTTGGCAAAAGCTCATTTCCTGGGAGCTCTGGGCAAACAATTGTCTTTGTTTAACTTTGCTTCTCCCTCCCCCCTCCCCCCACAATATCCTTTCCTTTTGAAAGGAAAGAGGAGGCAAAATAATGACACCTTACCTTATGTCTATTTTATTTTATGTGGTGTTTCCTTATGAAGAGAGAAAAGGTCCACAGGAAAAGTCAACCCAGTATGAGACCACTAACACTGACTCTCTTAGAGAGACAGATGGAAACATCAATGTTGGTTGACTTGAACTGAGTAGCTGTACACACTGAGAAATTGTGCAGATCCACATCCCTTATCTGTAATTCCAAAATCCAGAAAGCTCTGACATCTGATTGCTTTTCTGTAAATGTGCAGCAAACTCACTTTGTGGCAAACCCTGGCCTGTCATGATGCAAGGCTGTTTATAGTCCTTCCTTTGCCCACTTATTGAGAACATTCAAATATTTTGTCAAAGAAATAGTAAAGCATTTGATTATGGGATCCCTGCTGGGAAATTTGTAGTATATAAAGAAAGGCACTGAACTGTCTTTCTAAAATCCAAATAAATATGAATTCTTGAAACACATATGGCCCCAAAGGTTTTGGATAGGGAAATTAGAGTTGGTACTAAAGCGAATCTTCTGTTCCAAGGGCTGAAATTATGTGGGATATCGTGGGGGGAGGGGGGAGGGAGAAGCAAGGTTAAGCAAAGATGATTGTTTGCCCAGAGCTCCCAGGAAATGAGCTTTTGCCGAAGTCATCAGAACAGGCGTGGGTGAGAAGGTGACTAAATTGTGTAGAATTGGCAATCCTACATCTCCTTGACTCCAGTTACTGTGAGTGGGGTCATGGGATTCTTCAAATAAAATGTTTAGGTCAAAACACATGCATTTGTATTGTGCAGGCTTCTGGGGAGGAGAGCCATGGTGATTTGAAGCAGCAAAAGAATGTAGTCGTTTCAGGAATTTTGGTGATGCTGTCTTATCTGGCAAGTTGACCTGCAGGGAGAAGCTGACTTTCTGCTGTTTCCTTCTTATTCATCTCTTCTTGTTGGAACTTTGCCAATCACTTGATGTGTGTGCCTCCTTTTTTAATTTAAGTGTAGCTGGTGTAAATAGCTTCCCTTACCATGTTCTGAATCAACACATAAAGTCTTTTCAAGTGATATTTTAGGTTCCACACAGGCCTTGTTTGGAAGGTTACTTGATAGCACAGCCATTGGTTCTAGTACAGTGACCTCTGGGTTAGGGGTTGGGAGTCATGACTTTAGTTTCATCCTTGATATTTCCAGTGTGACCTTGAGCATGTCACTTCCCCTTTCTCTAGACTTGTTTCCTCATTTAGAAAACAAGAGGCTTGGAACTGATGATCATTGAGGTCTCTTTTATGGTTAATACTGAACCTGTAAATAACAAGATGAGTAATGATAATTATAACAGGACCCCAGTTTGTTTAGCAATTTATAGCTTATAGACAACTTTCACATCCATTAAACCATTGGATACTTAAGACAAACCTGTTATATGCTGGGCAACTAGATATTATTATTCTCTTCTAAAGAAATTCAGAGAGAAGGGAAGTTGCATGACCAAGGTAACAGCAAACTAGTGTCTGAAAAGAAAGGACCAGACCAGGTCTTCTGACTACCTAACTGCCTAGCCTGTGTCCTTTCAACTCTGCCTCACTCCTTCACTGGTTTCAGAGTTGCCTTGCTCAACAGCATCATGAAAGTGCACGCACACTTGTGTGTTCACAAGAAAGGAGCATTACTTACGGCCAGTTGTAGGCAGACAAATTACGTATACCTTGTTTTGGACTGCAAGGGTTGCTGGCGCCAGGCTCGGAGCAGGGGCTTGGGTTGTTACAGGAGATGTGAAGCAGCGAGTGTGACAGGGCCAATGAAGTGCTTAACCCAAGTGCACTGGGAGAAGCAGAAGGAGGCGAGAAAGCTCAGCATGGGTTGAGGCACCATGGTCAAGTGCAGATAGCTGGAGGGTTCCCGGAGAAAACACACTTGTGACTTGCCTCATGTCCAGAAATTTTCTAAAGTCTAATGTGTGGGCCTACATTGAATAGTATTTTCTACCTTTCTTTTTCTTTTTTTAAAATTTTTATTGGAGTATAGTTAATTTACAATGTTGTATTAGTTTCTGCTGTACAGCAAAATCAGTCCATTATACACACACACACACACACACACACACACACACACACACACACATATATATATATATATATATATATATATCTCCACTCTTCTTTAGATTCTGTTCCCATATAGGTCATTACAGAGTATTGAATAGAGTTTCCTGTGCTATACAGTAGGTCCTTATTAGTTATCTATTTTATATATAGTAGTGTGTATAAGTCCATCCCAGTCCCCCAATTTATCCCTCCCCCCCTTACCTCCTGGTAACCAAAAGTTTGTTTTCTACATCTGTAACTCTATTTCTGTTTTATAGATAAGTTCATTTGTACCCTTATTTTATATTCCACATATAAGCAATGTCATATGATATTTGTCTTTAGCGTGTTTGGGGAGAAAATTACCACAAAGTGTTTTAGCTTTTATTAGTCAAGACATTGGTTTTCCTTGTTAGTTGAGAAGGTATTGGCAGATGCAGTTTCAGAAATGTATGAGAGAAAAGGACAAAAAGAGGACAGCCAGATCTCTCTGGGCCTTGGTTTTTTCATCTGTAAATGAATCTGGCATTCAAGGCCCTCTGCCATCTGGCTCCACCCTTTTTAACACCACTTCTCTCTATACAGACGTCCTTTGGTATATGCAGGGGATTGGTTCCAGGACCCCCTGCGATACCAAAATCTTCTTATGCTCAAGTCCCTTATATAAAATGGTGCAATATTTGCATATAACCTGTGAACATCCTCCTGTATACTTTCAATCATCCCTGGGTTACTTGTAATACCTAATACAATGTAAATACTATGTAAATAGTTGCCAGTGTGGCAAATTCGAGTTTTGCTTTTGGAACTTTCTGGCATTTTAAAATCTTTTAGTTCTGTCATTGGTTGGATGTGGAACCTGTGGGTATGGTGGCCAACTGTACTTTACTCCAGAAATCCCAACTTCTCTCCCTTGCCCACGAGGCAACCCGACTCTTCTTTTGCTTCTCTAAGCCACTCTCCCCTTGATTTGTTCTCACTGTTGTAATTCTCCCCGTTTTTAATGCCATGAAGCTTTCCCTGAATGTCCTAACTGGAAGCTGGCACTCCTTCCTAACCTACCAGTCACTTGTTTGACTTGCAGGTGCTGCTTGTCAATTTCCACCTTGTTTGTTTCATATCCTGTGCTGTTGCTCACCTGGGATCCTTGATGACAAACATCACTGTGTCCTGTCCCCTCCCCAGCACTGTGTATTTACTTCATAGTGACAAAGGACTTAATAAATATCTGAATGGATACATGAGATCTGAGGTCTCTTCTAACCCCAATTCTCTATGATTTAAAAGCAACATAATATGTGTTCTGAAGCAAGGTTAACAAGAATCCATTTTACAAGTAGGACACTTTTTACAGTGTTATTGTTGAGACTTGTCCAGTCAAAAACTAAACTGCTTTGGCTGAATTATTCTTGTTTCTTTAAAAAGAAATCCATTCAAAGGTAGGTTCCATGTGGTAGGGGAAGTACTGCCTGGGGAAAGTTAATGTTGAGATCCTGTTTTGTTTCTTACTAGCGGGTGTGGCAAGTCATGTCCCCTTTCTGAGCCCAATTTCTTCAACCTGACAATGATATCTGTTCTACCGGGTTGTTGGGAGGGGTTAATGTGATAATCATGTGAAAGTGCTTTGCACTGTAAAGAACTCCACATCAAAGGGGTTATTGTTATCCTTATCATTATTATTATTTTAGAAGTCATTTCCATGGAATGTAAATGCAGTCTCTAGAGCTCCTTTGAGCCTCTGAGTGTACAGACTGTATTTAAAAGTTTATATCATACCCAATATGGGGTTGAACAGCAGCCAACTAATGCTAACAGCCCTGGGTCATTATTTACAGAGTGCCTTTCCTCTGAGCTCAAGAGCTGTTAAAAGCTGGATCCATCGTTCCACAATCAATTTCCATTCAGTCATTCACTCAACAAATGTTTACTTTATGTGTCAGGAAGTATTTTTGATGGTGGGTGTGTTGCCGATATCGTTAATGTCCTGTTACATTAGGGGAAACTGCAGATCCATAGAGGAAAGGGGACTTCTACAAGCCACACGCACAGACAGGATGCAGCTCAAGAGTTTAGGGTAGGTAGTGGCCAACACTGTGCTAAGACTAATCGTTTCAGGAACTGAAGCTGGGCACCTTTGGTTTGAGTCATATGTATTCATCTACAGCAAACTGTGCCTTTGCCTTATTTGCCCATAATAAGAAATGATGTCAGTGGCTGAAAGGCACATTGTGTGACCCAAGTCACAGGGGTTAGGATTCTGAATTGCTTTGGTCAGCTCAGTTTCAGACTTTCTGTAGAGAAAAGGTTCAAAGTAGCTTATTGATGGAGAGAGTTGTGAATCTGTCCCAGAGCTGACTCCTGCAGAGTCCCGCACCTGGCTGAGACACATTGCACACCGTTGCAATTTCACTTTTATCCTCCAGAGGGAACAGGCTCTTTCTTCCAAGTGGAGGGTTTTTAAGATGCTGGGATAAAAGCTCCCTTTTCATGTGTGGGTGACTCAGAGAGCAGGGAGTTAGCAGAATGTTGTCTTCCAGCCCAAGGTGCTACAAAGGAACGTGAGGCATGTTTCTCATTTTCAGCCTTGTAGGCTCTCAAAGACATTTCCTACCAAGGGTTCTGATTGAGCTTCCACAACATTAGCCAGAAGAGGGAAATAGCAGATCATTTGTACCATTTTCAATGGCATGATTGTTACCGTGAATTGACACAGTTGCTGAGGGATTACGGACCTAGAGAAAGACACAGATGACAAGACCTCCTTCCGAAAGCTCACTATGGGGTGATTAAGAACATACAAAAATAATCAGAAGGGGCCACTTATTCAACAAATAGCTCTCGACAGAATTTGTTTACTTGGATCATAATTCTTCAAAGAGTAAAAAGAATTTGGTGGACCAGGGAAGTTTTTCTGTTTTGTTTTATTTGTAGAACATGGTATTTGGGATAGTTTTGTAGGTAACTGAGAAGAATTTGGGCAAAGAAACGTTGTTCAATTTGATATAAAGTTTCAGTTATGAAAGATTAATAATTTCTAGAGATCTACCGTACAACATAGTGTCTATAGCATATAAGGTGTAGTATAGTAACAATATTATGTTCTGCGGCTAAACATTTTTTAAGAGGGTAGATCTCATGCTAAGTGTTCTTTCCATACGTGCACACACACAAAGACAAAACAAACAACCACCACCACCAACAATGAAAATAAACGGACACAGGGAATTCCCTGGTGGTCCAGTGGTTAGGAGTCCATGTTTCAACTGCAGGGGGCCTGGGTTTGATTCGTGGTCGGGAACTAAGATCCTGTAAGCTGTGTGGCACAGCCAAAAAAAAAAAAAAAATCGAGGGACACAAATAAACTTTTGGCAGTAATGGATATGTTTATTACCTTGATTGTGGTGATACTTTCAAGGATGTATGCATAGGTCCAAACTCATCAAATAATATACATTAAATATGTGACTTTATTTTTTTTGTATATCAATTATACCTCAATAAAGTTGTTAAAAAAGATTGAATAGGAAGGGTGCATTCCAGAGGTGAACAATGTCCTAGAGACAGGGGAATCAGAAGCCACTCTTGGGTACCTAGAGTGGTCCTATTAGGACAGAGTGAAGGGTACAATAGGCAAGTGCTGTGGGAGAAGGTTCTTTTGGGTCACCTTGACAGCAAGCTTAACTTCTGCCTAACTGGATGCACAATACTGTGAAGGTGCTATTTGGAAGAATTTAATGATTGCCTACGTACAACCTAAATCTTTGGTCTATAGTTACTATTTTACAATTCACCCAGCCTCTTGTATGCTATAGATTGCTCTGTGCAACTGGAAATCTGGCTTCTTCTCAAATAATAAATGATATTGAAATTTCTGATAAATGAGGGCTCATAAAGATCTATCACAATGGTTTTTCTGACCACCACTTTGGTTGGGATTTGGTGTGAATACCACAAATACTTTGCTTGCTTTTGGCAAAATGGCTCTAGAAATTCAATAACCATAATAGGTCATTAGTTTTATTTTGATAAATAATATTTTGGCTTGGATGAGACAAAAAAAAATTCTCCTACCTTCATTTTGACTGTATTCATTTGAATTACAGAATCACCTTTCCCCTTGATTTAAATATAGGTAAATATATAGATATATATTTTTGGAAGTAGTTTCTTCTTGTTCTTAATTGTAAAGATTACAATAGATTGCAGTGTTGTCAGTGATTTAGCAATCGGTATATTTATCTGGTTTTCTAGTTTTTGTCAAACTGATGTATTCTCTTTAAGTATTTCTGTTTCAAATTCCTTAAGTTTATCAAATGAATACATATGAGTGTGTTTCTATAGCTTCACTCTTTCTGAAATACCCAGAGGCCAAACTAGTGATAGAGCCGTGTAAAATAGTGGATTGGACCTGGCCCCAGGATGCAGGTGGAGTGAATTTTACAGGGACTCTGCCACTTAGCAGCTCTGTGATGTTGGGCAAATCACATACCTACTGTGGGCCTTGATATTTTTCCTTCAGGAAAATCCCCTTTCCTGCCTTCAACTAATATTTATTGGTGTCTGTTAAATGTGATGCACTGTGCTAGATATTGTATGTATGATTCTGTGGTATTTTCCCTCTTAAAGCTTAAACTCTGAAAGGGGAGACCTAAGGTCACCGTGCAGTTTAAGGCATGGAGGAGGAATGTATAGGATCCTATGAGAGCCCAGGATGAGGAGCATTGAATTACACTGGAAGATATGAGGAAGCTTCCTGGAGGGGCTGTCGCTTGTGCTGAATTTTGAGTGAGCTAGAAAGAAAAGGGGGCCTGGAGTGTTCACAGGCAGGGAGGACAGCACAGATGAATGCACAGAAGCAGGACACAGTATAATGCACTTGGGGGGAACAGCAGGAGGCACATGGTTGGAGAGAAGGATAAACATGGGGAGAGTTGGGACATGAGCTGGAAATGTAGTGGTGAAGGCTCTTTTAGGCTAAGCTGAGAATAAATAATAATAGTATATAATAATAAAAGAAAAATCTGCTAATAATAACTACCTTTTGTTGACAGAATTGAAAATAGAAGTTAAGCATATCTGTAGATTTTAAAGATTGGCAAAATTAGTATTGCAGAGTGCCTAGCTTTGTACCAAATAGTCATTTCATATACATGTCACACCATTTCACGAATGTAAACAAGTTCATTTAAATATTCACCAGAGTGCTTTGATAAACTAGTACAAATATTAGCATATTCTGAGAATAATAAGAGTTCAACTACTCTGTAGTATTTATCCTACTTTAGTTCTGAGCATAGACATTCAGGGTATTTTTCATTTCTCGGCATAATTTTATGAGCATTCAAATTAGAACAATTTCTCATGTTTATTGTAGCAGTAACATATTAAACACTAAACAGGAAAAGGTTAAAGTTAGAAGTTGCAGTGGGAGAGAAGTGCAGAAATCCAGTTCACCAGTGATTACTAATTTCAACCACCTGTGAGGTCTAACTGCTCTAGCCAGCTTTAGTGACTTATCGCCTTGTGAGCCATAGGAATAATCATTCACAAACTTGAAGAGTTGTAAGCATTGGAAATAATATATACAAAACGCATAGAACATGGAGTAAGTGGCTAATAAATTGTATTATCCGTTTTCAGGCCCCGTGCCAAGTGTCCTCTTCATCCCCTGGCTCGGGGAAGGGCAGATGGGAGAGGTGAGCCAGTGGGACTTCTGTGGGAGCAGACGCCCTGGGAGATGTAGCTGTGGAAGGGCTGCTCTCCTCAAGGTTGTTCTAGAACTCAGAGTTAAGGAAGAGAGAGAAAAGCACAGCTGGAAGGTCAGAAGTTGGATCTTGCATCATGCTGATTAGGGAGGTGAGGTAAATGCAAGTCCGCTGCAAAGCTGGTGGTCAAAGAGAGAGAGAATCCCAGATCAAATTGCTGAGGGCGTGAGGTCAAAGGATGAAGATCTAAATTTGCATGTGGCCCAGATTTCTTTCGTGCCGTCTCAGCAACTTGGAAAATCAAGGCGGGACCCTCAAAGGAGCCGTGTAGGAAAGGGTAGGTCTGGAGGAAGACTCATGTGCGCGATTCAGTCTTTGCAATCAAAGAGCTAATTTGCTAGGACAAATAAACATGAAAACAGTCAAGGGAGAGCATGCTCAAGGCTTTAGTAGAGGTAAATAAGTACACAGGAAGGCACTTCGATGCAGGCAACTCCACTGATCCAACACTGTAGCAACTACCTGAAATGGCCAAAGCCGTTAGAGCAGAAACTAAAACTGGCCCCTCAGATATGGTAATGGCCGTTTCCCTAATGGGAATCCTGGGGGTGTTAAGGTCTCTTTCTCAGTTCAGCACCTTTTTCCTCTTCATCCCCTCACCACTCCAGGAGCATCAGACTATTTGCTTCACCTCAAATCCACCCTACACTCCCTCTCCACTTATGAGTTTAATGCTGAAACTTCTGTTCGAAATGGCTTTCCCTTCTTCACTGGAAAGGCATTTTCATCTTTCAAGGTTCCTTGCCCCTTCTCTGACTGGTAAAGAAATGTGCTGTCTTTCTTGGGCTCCTATAACACTAGTTTATCCAAATACTAGTGGTGGAAGATGTCTTATCTACCAAGTATATGTCTTTGAGTCATGTGCAAAGGCCAAAGATTTTAATTCTGGAAGTGACTGGTTGGATTTCTAACTCTACAGCTCACTTGCTTGTATCTTGGGCAAATAATATACCTTCTTGGAGTCTCAGTTTCTTATCAGTGTTTTTATGGGGATTTAATAAGATAGTGGATGCAAAGCACCCAGAATGATGTCAGACAAAAATTAAGATGTTAAAATTCAATGTATGGAATTCACAATGTACATGAATATAAGTATAAGCTAGTCAAGTACCTTATCCTGGGTTTTAGGGGTTTGAGAAAGTTGTTTGATTTCCTACATTATCACACTGTCCTTTTGAAAAATCCTCTGATGCTACACAAGAACAAGTCATTCTCTTCTCTTGACTTTACTAGTGATAAACTGGTGATGTTTTAATCCTATTGGATATATAACCCACAAAGAAAGATGCTTAAGTTAATTTCATAAACTTAGATTTTTAATGTTGATTTATCTTCTGAATTCTGATTTTCAGTATATCAATAAGATGGATGAACTATTCCTTTTTTTTTTTTTTTTTGGCTGCACTGCCTGCCTTGTGAGATCTTAGTTCCCTGACCAGGGATTGAACCTGGGCCCTTGGCAGTGAAAGCACACAGTCCTAACGACTGGACCACCAGGGAATTCCTCCATTTCCTGTTCTTTTTCATTTCCTTTCAGGTTGATTGCATTCAGACTCCCGTGGTCCTCCGTTTAGAGCCTGGGTGACACCTGTTGCGTGATCTCCATTCTTTAAAATAATTAAAAAACAAAACTCAAGTGTAACAAGGCACCATTCCATTAGTGATTCTCCCATCTCCATCTGTGCTGCCCAAAAATGTCTGCTTTCTGTACTTAAAAGACATTAATCTTTTGGCCCTATTATCCAGAGCAAATAATGCTGGATGTAATAATAGCAAATGATTTGGCATGTGCATCAATGTAGAAATAGTGTTTACAAATGCACATTAATGTATTCTGCAAGAATACATCATCTTTTAAAATGTGCTTCTTGAGCATACATACGTCAAATTGAGAAACACCACATCCATTATTAGAAAAATAAAGTGGCTTTTTGTATTCAGGGAAGATTCTTTTTCTTAATTTTTATTTTATATTGGAGTCTAGTTGATTAACAATGTTGTATTAGTGTCAGGTGTATAGCAAAGTGATTCAGTTATACATGTATCTATTCTTTTTCAAATTCTTTTCCCATTTAGGTTATTACAGAATATTGAGCAGAGTTCCCTGTCCTATACAGTAGGTCCTTGTTGGTTATTTGTTTATTTTTTTTGGCCACACCATGTGGCCTGTGGAACTTCCTCCACCAGTGATTGAACCTGCACCCTCTGCAGTTGAAGCGCTGAGTCTTAACCACTGGACCACCTGGGAAGTCCTGGTGATCTGTTTTAAATATAGCAGTGTGTACATGTCAGTCCCAAACTCCCAATCTATCCCTCCCTATCACCCGTTCCCCCTGGTAACCATAAGTTCGTTCTCTGAGAGTCTGTTTCTGTTTTGTAAAAAAGTTCATTTGTATTTTTTTTTTAGATTCCACATATAAGCAATATCATATGATATATGTCTTTCTCTGTCTGACTTACTTTACTTAGTATGATAATCTCCAGGTTGTTGTTTCTTAATCAGAGTAAACTTTGAGAAATGTTCATACAAGGATTTTTCCACATTTCAAATTATTTCTTACAATTGAAATTATTGAAATTACTGGGTGTGAACATGTTTTAGAGCTCTTGATACATATTTCCAAATTGTTCTCCAGAAAGGTTCACATTAATTTATAACCTCAACAGCATGTAATAATGCTTACTTCAGCTCAGGTTTCGGCAGCACTGCATAGTAGTGTGTACAATTGTTTTCTAATTTAATTGGCAGCAAATAGTTTCTCTGATTTCTTACATGTTTAAAGATACTTGTATTTTTTCTTTTTTATTGATACATGGTTTTTTTAAACATCTTTAGTGGAGTATAATTGCTTTACAATGTTGTTAGTTTCTGCTGTATAACAAAGTGAATCAGCTATATGTATACATATATCCCCATATCTCCTCCTGCTTGCACCTCCCTCCCTCTCCCCTTATCCCACCCCTCTAGGTGGTCACAAAGCACCAAGCTGATCTCCCTGTGCTATTCAGCTGCTTCCAACTAGCTATCTGTTTTACATTTGGTAGTGTATATATGTCAGTGCTACTCTCTCACTTTGTCCCAGCTTACCCTTCTCCCTCCCCGTGTCATCAAGTCCATTACCTACGTCTGCGTCTTTATTCCTGTCCTGCCCCTAAGTTCATCAGAACCATTTTATTTTAGATTCCATGTATGTGTGTTAGCATACGGTATTTGTTTTTCTCTTTCTGATTTCACTCTGTATGACAGACTCTGGGTGTACCCACCTCACTACAAATAGCTCAATTTTTTTTTAACATTTTTATTGGAGTATAATTACTTTACAATGGTATGTTAGTTTCTGCTTTATAACAAAGTGAATCACTTATACATATACGTATATCCCCATATCTCTTCCCTCTTGCGTCTCCCTCCCTCCCACCCTCCCTATCCCACACTTCTAGCTGGTCACAAAGCACCGAGCTGATCTCCCTGTGCTATGCGACTGCTTCACACTAGCTATCTATTTTACATTTGGTAGTGTTTATATGTCCATATATACACTACCACTCTCTCACTTTGTCCCAGCTTACCCTTCCCCCTCCCCATGTCCTCAAGTCCATTCTCTAGTAGGTCTGCGTCTTTATTCCTGTCTTGCCCCTAGGTTATTCATAACCAATTTATTTATATTTTTTAGATTCCATATATATGTGTTAGCATACGGTATTTGTTTTTCTCTTTCTGACTTCAATCTGTATGACAGACTCTGGGTCCATCCACCTCACTACAAATAACTCAATTTCGTTTCCTTTTATGGGTGAGTAATATTCCATTGTATACATGTGCCACATTTTCTTTATCCATTCATCTGATGATGGACACTTAGCTTGCTTCCATGTCCTGGCTATTGTAAATAGTGCTGCAATGAGCATTGTGGTACATGTCCCTTTTTGAATTATGGTTTTCGCAGGGTATATGCCCAGTAGTGGGATTACTGGGTCATATGGTAGTTCTGTTTTTAGTTTTTTTTTTTTTTTTTGCGGTACGCGGGCCTCCCACTGTTGTGGCCCCTCCCATTGCGGAGCACAGGCCCCAGACGCGCAAGCTCAGCGGCCATGGCTCACGGGCCCAGCCACTCCGCGGCATGTGGGATCCTCCCAGACCGGGGCACGAACCCGTGTCCCCTGCATCGGCAGGCGGACTCCCAACCACTGCGCCACCAGGGAAGCCCTGTTTTTAGTTTTTTAAGGAACCTCCATACTGTTCTCCATAGTGGCTGTATCAACTTACATTCCCACCAACAGTGCAAGAGGGTTCCCTTTTCTCCACACCCTCTCCAGCATTTATTGTTTGTAGATTTTTTTTTCACCTAAATTTTTTTAAACATATTTATTGGAGTATAATTGCTTTACAATGGTGTGTTAGTTTCTGCTTTATAGCAAAGTGAATCAGCTATACATTTACATATATCCCCATATCTCCTCCCTCTTGTGTCACCCTCCCATCCTCCCTATCCCACCCCTTGATGTGGTCACAAAGTACCGAGCTGATCTCCCTGTGCTATGCTGCTGCTGCCAACTAGCTATCTATTTTACATTTGGTACTGTATATGTGTGCATGCCACTCTCTCACTTCGTCCCAGCATACCCTTCCCCCTCCCCACGTCCTCAAGTCCATTCTCTATGTCTGCATCTTTATTCCTGGCCTGCCCCTAGGTTCTTCAGAAGCTTTTTTTGTTTTTTTTTTTAGATTCCATATATATGTGTTAACATGCGGTATTTGTTTTTCTCTTTCTGACTTACTTCACTCTGTATGACAGACTCTAAGTGCACCCATCTCACTACAAATAGCTCAATTTCATTTCTTTTTATGGCTGAATATAATTCCATTGTATATATGTACCACATTTTCTTTATCCATTCATCTGTTGATGGACAGTTAGGTTGCTTCCACGTCCTGGCTATTTTAAATAGAGTTTCAATGAACATTGTGGTACATGAATCTTTTTGAATTATACTTTTCTAGGGGTATATGCGCAGTAGTGGGATTGCTGGGTCATATGGTAGTTTTATTCTTAGTTTTTTGAGGAACCTCCATACTGTTCTCCATAGTGGCTGTATCAATCTTCATTCTCACCAACAGTGAAAGAGGGTTCCCTTTTCTCCACAGCCTCTCCAGCATTTATTGTTTCTAGATTTTTTGATGATTGGCCATTCTGACCGGTGTGAGGTGATACCTCATTGTAGTTCTGACTTGCATTTCTCTAATGATTAGTGATGTTGAGCATCCTTTCATGTGTTTGTTGGGAATCTGTATATCTTTGGAGAAATGTCTATTTAGGTCTAGTGCCCAATTTTTGATTGGGTTGTTTGTTTTTTTGGTACTGAGCTGCATGAGTTGCTTGTATATTTTGGAGATTAATCCTTTGTCAGTTGCTTCGTTTGCAAATGTTTTCTCCCATTCTGAGGGTTGTCTTTTCATCTTGTTTATGGTTTCCTTTGCTGTGCAAAAAGCTTTTAAGTTTCATTAGGTCCCGTTTGTTTATTTTTGTTTTTATTTCCATTTCTCTAGGAGGTGGGTCAAAAAGGATCTTCCTTGATTTATGTCATAGAGTGTTCTGCTTATGTTTTCCTCTAAGAGTTTGATAGTTTCTGGCCTTACATTTAGGTCTTTAATCCATTTTGAGTTTATTTTTGTGTATGGTGTTAGGGAGTGTTCTAATTTCATTCTTTTACATGTACCTGTCCAGTATTCCCAGCACCACTTGTTGAGGAGACTGTCTTTTCTCCATTGTATATTCTTGCCTCCTTTATCAAAGATAAGGTGACCATATGTGCCTGGGTTTATCTCTGGGCTTTCTATCCTATTCCATTGATCTATATGTCTGTTTTTGTGCCATTACCATACTGTCTTCACTACTGTAGCTTTGTAGTATAGCCTGAAGTCAGGGAACATGATTGCTCCAGCTCCGTTTTTCTTTCTCAAAATTGCTTTGGCTATTTGGGGTCTTTTGTGTTTTCATACAAATTGTAAAATTTTTTCTTCTAGTTTTCTGAAAAATGCCATTGGTAGTTTGATAGAGATTGCATTGAATCTGTAGATTGCTTTGGGTAGTATGATCATTTTCACAATGTTGATTCTTCCAATCCAAGAACATGGTATATCTCTCCATCTGTTTCTATCATCTTTAATTTCTTTCATCAGTGTCTTATAGTTTTCTGCATACAGGTCTTCTGTCTCCTTTGGTAGGTTTATTCCTAGGTATTTTATTATTTTTGTTGCAGTGGTAAATGGGAGTGTTTCCTTAATTTCCCTTTCAGATTTTTTTGTCAATAATGTAGAGGAATGCAAGAGAATTCTGTGCATTAATTTTGTATCCTGCTACTTTACCAAATTCGTTGATTAGCTCTAGTAGTTTTCTGGTAGCATCTTTAGGATTCTCTATTTATACTATCATGTTGCTTGAAAACAGTGACAGTTTTACTTCTTTTCAGATTTGGATTCCTTTTATTTCTTTTTCTTCTCTGATTGCTGTGGCTAAAACTTCCAAAACTATGTTGAATAATAGTGGTGAGAGTGGGCAACGTTGTCTTGTTCCTGATCTTAGAGGAAATGGTTTCAGTTTTTCACCATTGAGAACAATGTTGGCTGTGGGTTTGTCATATATGGCCTTTATTATGTTGAGGAAAGTTCCCTCTATGCCTACTTTCTGCAGGGTTTTTATCATAAATGGGTGTTGAATTTTGTCAAAAGCTTTTTCTGCATCTATTGAGATGATCATATGGTTTTTATTCTTCAATTTGTTAATATGGTGTATCACATTGATTGATTTGCATATATTGAAGAATCCTTGCATCCCTGAGATAAATCCCACTTGATCATGGTGTATGATCCTCTTAATGTGTTGCTGGATTCTGTTTGCTAGTATTTTGTTGAGGATTTTTGCATCTATGTTCATTAGTGATATTAGCCTTTAGTTTTCTTTTTGTGTGACATCTTTGTCTGGTTTTGGTATCAGGGTGATGGTGGCCTCATAGAATGAGCTTGGGAGTGTTCCTCCCTCTGCTATATTTTGGAAGAGTTTGACAAGGGTAGGTGTTAGCTCTTCTCTAAATGGTGGATAGAATTCACCTGTGAAGCCATCCGGCCCTGGGCTTTTGCTTATGGGAAGATTTTTTTTTTTTTTTTTTTTTTTTTGCGGTATGCGGGCCTCTCACTGTTGTGGCCTCTCCCGTTGCGGAGCACAGGCTCCCTAAGCGCAAGCTCAGCGGCCATGGCTCACACGCCCAGCCGCTCCGCAGCATGTGGGATCTTCCCGGACCGGGGCACGAACCCGTGTCCCCTGCATCGGCAGGCGGACTCTCAACCACTGCGCCACGAGGGAAGCCCTATGGGAAGATTTTTAATCACAGTTTCAATGTCAGTGCTTGTGATGGTCTGTTCATATTTTCTATATCTTCCTGGTTCAGTCTTGGGAGGTTGTGCTTTTCTAAGAATTTGTACATTTCTTCCATGTTGTCCATTTTATTGGCATATAGATGCTTGTAGTAATCTCTCATGGTCGTTTGTATTTCTGCATGTCTGTTGTTACTTCTTTTTCATTTCTTATTCTATTAATTTGAGTCTTCTCCCTTTTTTCTTGATGAGTCTGGCTAATGGTTTATCAATTTCTGTTTATCTTCTCAAAGAACCAGCTTTTAGTTTTATTGATCTTTGCTATTGTTTCCTTCATTTCTTTTACATTTATTTCTGATCTGATCTTTATGATTTCTTTCCGTCTGCTAACTTTTGGGTTTTTTTGTTCTTCCTTCTCTAATTGCTTTAGGTGTAAGGTTAGGTTGTTTAGTTGAGATGTTTCTTGTTTCTTGAGGTTGGATTATATTGCCATAAACTTCCCTCTTAGAACTGCTTTTGCTGCATCCCATAGGTTTTGGGTCGTTGTGTTATCATTGTCATTTGTTTCTAGGTATTTTTTTATTTCCTCTTTGATTTCTTCAGTGATCTCTTGGTTATTAGGTAGTGTATTGTTTAGCCTTTATGATTTATATGTTTTACAGACTTTTACCTGTAATTGATATCTAGTCTCATAGCTTTGTGTTCTGAAAAGGTACTTGATACGATTTCACTTTTCTTAAATTTACCACAGCTTGATTTGTGACCCAAGATGTGATCTATCCTGGAGAATGTTCCTTGCACACTTCAGAAGAAAGTGTAATCTGATGTTTTTGGATGGAATGTCCTATAAATATCAATTAAATCTATCTGGTCTATTGTGTCATTTAAAGCTTCTGTTTCCTTATTTATTTTCATTTTGGGTGATCTGTCCTTTGGTGTAGGTGAGGTGTTAAAGTCCCCCACTATTATTGTGTTACTGTCACTTTCCTCTTTTACAACTGTTAGCAGTTGCCTTATGTATTGAGGTGCTCCTATGTTGGGTGCATATATATTTATAATTGTTACATCTTCTTCTTGTATTGATCCCTTGATCATTACGTAGTGTCCTTCCTTGTCTCTTGTAACATTCTTTATTTTAAAGTCTATTTTATCTGATATGAGTATTGCTACTGCAGCTTTCTTTTGATTTCTATTTGCATGGAATATCTTTTTCCATCCCCTCACTTTCAGTCTGAATGTGTCCCTAGGTCTGAAGTGGATCTCTTGTAGACAGCATATATAAGGGTCTTGTTTTTGTATCCATTCATCAAGCCTGTGTCTTTTGGTTGGAGCATTTAATCCATTCACATTTAAGGTAATTATCGATATGTATGTTTCTATGACCATTTTCTTAATTGTTTTGGGTTTGTTTTTGTAGGTCCTTTTCTTCTATTGTGTTTCCCACTTAGAGATGTTCCTTTAGCAGTTGTTATTGAGCTGGTTTGGTGGTGTTGAATTCTCTTAGCTTTTGCTTGTCTGTAAAGATTTTGATTTCTCCATGGAATCTGAATGAGATCCTTGATGGGTAGAGTAATCTTGGTTGTAGGTTCTTCCCTTTCATCACTTTAAGTACATCATGCCACTCCCTTCTGGCTTGTAGAGTTTCTGCTGAGAAATCAGCTGTTAACCTTATGGGTGTTCCCTTGCATGTTATTTATAGTTTTTCCCTTGCTGCTTTCAATAATTTTTCTTTGTCTTTAATTTTTGCCAGTTTGATTACTGTGTGTCTCTGTGTGTTTCTCCTTGGGTTTATCTGGTAGGGACTCGCTCTGCTTCCTGGACTTGGGTGGTTATTTCCTTTCCCACGTCCGGGAAGTTTTTGACTATAATCTTTTCAAATATTTTCTCTGGTCCTTTCTCTCTCTCTTCTTCTGGGACCCCTATAATGTGAATATTGTTGCATTTAATGTTGTCCCAGAGGTCTCTTAGGCTGTCTTCATTTCTCTTCATTCTTTTTTCTTTATTCTGTTCTGCAGCAGTGAAGTCCACCATTCTGTCTTCTAGGTCACTTATCCGTTCTTCTGCCTCAGTTATTCTGCTATTGACTCTTTCTAGTGTAGTTTTCATTTCAGTTATTGTATTGTTCATCTCTGTTTGTTTGTTCTTTAATTCTTCTAGGTCTTTGTTAAACATTTATTGCATCCTCTCGATCTTTGCCTCTGTTCTTTTTCCAAGGTCCTGGATCATCTTCTCTATCATTATTCTGATTTGTTTTTCTGGATGATGCCTATCTCCATTTCATTTAGTTGTTTTTCTGGGGTTTTATTTTGTTCCTTCATCTGGTACATAGCCTTCTGCCTTTTCATCTTGTCTATCTTTCTGTGATGTGGTTTTTGTTCCAGAGGCTGCAGGATTGTAGTTCTTCTTGCTTCTGCTGTCTGCCCTCTGGTGGATGAGGCTATCTAAGCGGCTTATGCAAGTTTTCTGATGGGAGGGACTGGTGGTGGGTAGAGCCAACTATTGCTCTGGTGGGCAGAGCTCAATAAAACTGTAATATGCTTGACTGCTGATGGGTGGGGCTGGGTTCCCTCCCTGTTGGTTGTTTGGCCTGAGGCAACAAAACATTGGAGCCTACCCTGGCTCTTTGGTGGGGCTAATGGCAGACTCTGGGAGGGCTCACGTCAAGGAGTACTTCCCAGTACTTCTGCTGCCAGTGTCCTTGTCCCCATGGTGAGCCACAGCCACCGCCCGCGTCTGCAAGAGATCCTCCAACACTAGCAGGTAGGTCTGGTTCAGTCTCCCCTGGAGTCACTGCTCCTTCCCCTGGGTCCCGTTGGGCACACAACTTTGTGTGTGCCCTCCAGGAACAGAGTCTCTGTTTTCCCCAGTCCTGTCGAAGTCCTGCAATCAAATCCCACTAGCCTTCAAAGTCTGATTCTCTAGGAATTCCTCCTCCCATTGCCAGACCCCCAGGCTGGGAAGCCTGACATGGGGCTGAGAACCTTCACTCCAGTGGGTGGACTTCTGTGGTATAAGTGTTCTCCAGTCTATGAGCCACCCACCCAACAGTTACGGGATTTGTTTTTACTGTGATTGCGCCCCTCCTACTGTCTCATTGTGGTTTCTCCTTTGTCTTTGGATGTGGGGTATCTTTTTTTGGTGAGTTCCAGTGTCTTCCTGTCGATGACTGTCCAGCAGCTAGTTGTAATTCTGGTGTTCTCACAAGAGGGAGTGAGAGCATGTCCTTCTACTCTGCCATCTTGGTTCAGGGCCTATCACTTGCATTTTTTTCTTAGGGAGACTGTAGCTTTACCTTCACCCAAGGAAGAGAATGAAAACTTCCACACATAGTAGATAAGCAAGTTATGTTTGCTCTTTGAGGGACAGTCCCCAATCTCTACAGCATTGTCATTCTTATATATGGCTTTGTCACATTGACTGATCATCTCTTTGTCCTTCGAAATTTTTGTCATTTACTTTATTCTTCCTTCCTCTATAACTAATTTCTTCTAGCCTCCTAGACTCTGTGAAGGCATGGCCTTACTCTTAGCTTGCCTAAGAGATTCGTGAATCTGTGCCTTATTATTTATGGTCTTTGTCCAAGAGCAGACAGTGTGCACATTCATTAACTGCTTGTGATCATCTTTCTGCTCTTGCAGGTCACTTATGATCCTGTTTATTCCATTAGGATTGCTGACTGATGCCTCCCATTTGCCAAATGAGCTGGCTTTGTGGCTGTGGATGAAGCTTTATTTCATCAAACTCTCATTTACTCATCAGGTATTAAATAAAACCTTATAAGTTCCACACACTGTTCTAGATGCTGGAGATACAATAGTGAACACATGGACATGGTTTTTGTCCTTGTGGAGCTCACACTTGGGTGACAGTTTAGAGTGATCCCCTCAATAGAGACTTTCAGCTGTTCCATCTTACAATTCATTTGTAGTCATGAGTTGATCTTATTATCATCACCAAAATGAGTTCTAAATGGTCAACTGTAATTAAAAAAAATTTAAGGCAGATCTTCAGTTATAAAAGATGAATAGTAGGAAAATAATTGGATGAAAGGAAAAGGTCACAAATTCCTCCTAGTTTATATTCAGCACTTCCAGGAGAGCATAGTAAATATGTGAGGAAAAAATCTCTGTGGACTGGCAATTGATTTGACGCATTAGCAAGGCTCTTTGAATTGTTAATTGTAATTTAATAAGCTGATGTTAATTAATCCCAGCAATGTATGTTGTTTCTGTACATTCTAGTAGAGAATAGAAAAGCTAGAGATTCTGAATATGCCCACATAACGAGTCAGTTACATGGGTTAACCAGAATTAGGCTGGCATATCAGTGTTGGTAGTGCTAGTCTCATTCAATTTTGTAATATAAATACTATGCCTGTATGAATTATTGCTCAAACTAGGGCAGTTTTTGATGGTGAAAGGAGGTACCCCAAGTACAAGGGATCTAGGCCCACCTAATTATTGGCATGTTGAAATAGCAAATTACCAGGCTACTAGACTATTTTCCCATTTCCAAGTTCATCATCAAGTAGGTTCATCATAACCAGATGAAATGATTTCTTATTAACACTTTTATGAAGAAATTCTGCCCTTAAATCCTCTCCCATTGGTGGGGTGAGTAGACCCTTTTCTTTTTTTAAAAAAATGGGGAAGACCTTGAAGGTTTCCAGCCTCTAATTCTTAAAACCTACAGGCTGGCTAACTGCCCAACTTTTGTGCTCCCACTCTACCTATGACAATCTCTATCTTATACCTTACCATGTATTTTAAAATCATTTATGTTTCTATTGCCTTTAATAAGCTTTATATTTCTCTAGGGCAGAGATTGTATTTTATTCATACTTTAACTTCTCTGTGTCTCTGATTGCTCATCTTTAAAATACAGATAACAGTACTAAAGTCACAAAGTTTTATGAAGATAAAATTAATTAAAACATTTGGAAACCTTATAATAGTGCCTGACACATAGTAAGTTCTTAGTAGTTCAGCTCAATATTATTATCATCACTATTTGTTATGACAGTGCAAGTAGTCAATGTCATGTACACAAAACATGTACACTAAATATTCATCAAACATTTATTAGTGTTTTCTATATTCAAGTCAATCTATACGAAGATGAATCAGGAGCCTATTTTTAAGTAAGGATGGGGAACAGGAATGAGATATGTACATAAAGATAATACAAAATAGAAAGTAACAGGTAATGTAAGAGAGGTAAACATATAGCAACATTGCTCTTACTATTAGAGAATATTTTCAGACTGAAAGGATCAGGGAGGACTGTAGGAGTGAGAAAGAATTTTAGCTGAATCTTGAGGAAAATATAAGATTTAGATACATAGACATCTGTGTTAGTGGTGTAAGGAGGTGAAGATATCCCAAAAATGACTAGGTAAGTAAAGGTACACAGAAAGAGAATCTTGAAGTCTGCTTAGGATAATGGCAAGTATTGTCTAGGGATTAAGCTTGGAGAAGACCTGAGAGGTAGTTTGGATCCAGATAATAGAAAGGTCTTGAATGTCACACCACAGATTTTGCATTAAATTTGATTTATTTTTCTATTTAATAAAGCATCTGGGTTTTAAAAATTATGAATAAAAATAATGAAAATAATAAAAATAATGAAAATTCATGAACTTGGAGGTTCTCCCTGGTCCCCTTCACTATAGATAATGGGTAGTACGAGAAATCATCTTGGAGTCCATGCCAGGACCCTTAGGTTGTGAGCCTGGTTCTGCTTCACTTTGTGACTCTTATCAAGTCAAGTGTCCTGCTTGCCTCTCCATTTGTAAAATAATAAATATTAAGGGTGCACATAGAGGACTCTAACGGTAACTCCTTTTCTAAAACTTTTGATAGGGAAAGAACATGTAATGGGTGCAGTGCTAGGAGCAGAAGTTATTTATCCCAGTGATATAGGCTATTATTCTTCAGGGTCTTCCCTCACTCTTAGCCTACTTCCAGAAACTATCAAAATTTAAAGAAACACTGAGTTTTGTGATTCCCCCCAATATATATATTTAATTAATTAATTAATTTTTGGCTGCGTTGGGTCTTTGTTACTGCGTGTGGGCTTTCTCCAGTTGTGGTGAACGGGGGCTACTCTTTGTTGTGGTGCCTGGGCTTCTCACTGCAGTGGTTTCTTTTGTTGCAGAGCATGGGCTCTAGGCGCTCATGGGCTTCTGTAGTTGTGGCTCACAGGCTCTAGAGCACAGGCTCAGTAGTTGTGACACACGGGCTTAGTTGCTCCGCGGCATGTGGGATCTTCCCAGACCAGGGCTCAAACCCGTGTCCCCTGCATTGGCAGGCAGATTCTTAACCACTGAGCCACCAGGGAAATCCTCCTCCAACTATTTACTTGTGCATGTGATAAGAGAGCTGAAACGTTGGTGGACCCTAAGCTGTGGACTCTGTAATCCCATTCTGAAGCGTTTTGATTCCTCAGTGCTGAATCACAGCAGTTGATCAACAGGAGTCCTCCACCAATAGATGTCCATGTCTGGCTGAGCCATAATGATTAATATTTGTAATCATAGCCCTAAGGCATTGGAGAAGCCCCAAGATATCTTCTGACTCACCAGAGGGAGATGGTATTATAGTCTGCCTCAGGTTTCTTGTTGGGAGTACATTTTATTGTATTTCAGTATTTTGAAAATTGGAATTAGACATCTACTATGGAGGAATCTTTGTGTAACCTGGGGTGTTTGATTAATTGGCACAGCTCTTCCATTAGCCATTCTGGATATTAGTTTTCTAGATTTGTTTTTATGCCTGAGAATAAGACTATTTTTCTCAAGGAGAGACTGACTGTTCTCTCAGGACAATTTGTTCTATTGAAAAAAAAAAAGGTAGTAAATACACTCTTGCCCTATTAAACATGTTGCAGATAAACTAAGCTTTTAAAATGTTCTGATATGAAAAGAGTACTTTAAGGGATTTTTGGCTTTGAGACCTTCCCTAGAACCTTATACAAGAAAAACACTCTTCCTCTGCATCTTTATAAAAATGATTATTTACACAGCTTTAAAGCATTTTTAATCAATAAAGGGCCTCCCCACCTGTGGGGACTCTGCTTCTTGGTAGACTGTTGGAAAGAAGCTAAAGCACCACAGAATGTCCTCAGTGGCTTTGTTCAGAGAACTTTAGAAGCCCTGGAGCCTGTTCATGGAACAGTTTTGAGGTGGAGGCCAAAGGGATCTCGGGGAGGCAGGAAAACTCAGAATAGCAAAGAAGTGGGAGAATATTAATCTTTGGTAGCTCCAGGGCTACTCCCACTCTATCCCTGAGGATAAAAACAAAACAAATATGGAAATGCAAAGAGAAACGTAAAGTCAGTGGGGGAACTGGGTAGAGGAGGAGGAAGCCTTCACCTGAAAAGTTACTGCAGCAACTAGGAAGAGAACCCCAAATTGTGACCATTAAATGGGATTTGTAAATACACTCCTCTTTTCTCCTTTCTGCTTCTGAATAAAACCATACCCAGCTCGGAGACCCCAGTTTCCTCCAAGGCTTCAGTAATCCATCCTGAAAAATCGTATTGGATTGATACACAATCCCAATCCAATCCATTTTCTAGTTTGCAAAGGAAAATCCGGTCCGGCGTTTATTTTTAGCAGCGCTCCCTGTGACCGAAAGCTACAGCTCTTCAGCGGGGATAACTGAGGACCGTATTGGGGAGAGAAGCGAAGAAGGGCGGGGGAGCGGGAGGCGGCCGAAAGGGACGCCCTGCGCATGCGTGCCAGCGCCCATGCAAATCTGCTGTGCATCCAGAGAGCAAAGTGGGATGATCTGTCACTACACCTGCAGCACCACGTTCAGAGGACAGCTCCTGCTTGCAGCTTCCAGACCCAGGTAAAAAAACAAACAAACAAACTGAGAGGGCACCGTGCATGCATATCAATACCAGGTCTCAGCCTATCCCCTGAACAGGCAATCTGATGCTGCTGCTAAGGGTCCTTTGGTGGCTGATTGCAGCTTCAAGGTTTAAGAAATCCCATCTTTCAGGAAGCCTGAGGGGAAGAAAGGAAGTACGGGCGAAATCATCAGATTGGCTTCCTGCATTTGGGAATCTGAAGCGGGCCCACATCTTCCGGCCAACTTCCATTGAACTTCCCAGCACTCTAAAGGGACCGAAATGGAGAGCAAAGGTATGAGACTGTCCCCATCGGGGGACTTCCCGCTGCATGTGCGTGTGGCCAGGGCAGCCCTCGGCGAGGGGACTGCAGTGCTTGGGGAGTGAACATCATACTAGGTCGATAGGAGGAGATGCTATGTCCGTTGCAGCACCAGGGAAGTGTGGCAGGAAGGCGACTTCTTTTTAACTCCCACAGCTTGGAAGACAGTGTTTAATACTCCATCAGTTGCGTAGTGAAGTGTGATTTTTTTTTCTTTTTAGGTAGGGGGGTGGGAAGAGTCTTTAGATGGTGGGGGAGGTGAGATGTGTTGATAAAGCAGTTTCTTTTCTGTAGAATGGATGGGTTCAAATAAATATATTTCATTTGCTTTAGGATTGCTGACAGGCACGTTTGTATCTGATATCCAATAATGCATTGCTATAGAAAAAATGTTTGGATTTCTCCACCCCCACCCCACGAAGATGGTATTTCTGGGTGTGTATGACCACATCCTACAGCATTTTGAAAATATATCAGCAGAGAAATTGGGTCTATTTGGAACAGTGTGCGTTAGAACTGACCTCTAAGAAGAACAGTGTATAGGAGTACTGCTTGGCTCCAGGCATGATGCATGTACTAGTTCTGGATACGTATATATTAATATTCTCCTCATAGCAAATCTGCATAATATACACATACTAACTGGTAAATGAACTGTAAAAATCAACTTCTGATGGCATATTTAACTCATAAACAAAATGACTATTAAAATTGTAAGATTGGATAGCCTTTGGGTTTAACTCCATCTATGCAGGTCTCCTCCTCCTCCTCCTCCTCCTCTTTAAAACGCCCACCAGCTTGCAAGAGTCTTGAGTAATGTGGTCAGATATCCAGTAGGAATACTGGATGTATTTAATTGTGGTGAAATCAGAAGAAATGATGTCAACTTTTATGAAACTATATTCATTACCCAGAACTCGAGAAGCTATATTTGAAACAAGGTTTTATTTTTAAACCAAGAATGTCAGTCATTGTGGTAATGTGCTCAGGATCAGGGAGTGTGGTGGGTTACCTATTTCTGGGCTGATTAATAAAACTGGAGCATCAAATGATAGCAGGTACCTGTTCAATAAAGTATCTAATTAGAGGAGTTAAGTATTTCAACCTAGGTAAGCATTTTCAGTATGAAAATAACTGAGTCAACATGGATTCAGACAAGCTGGCAAATTTTAATTGAGATAATTTTATTCTGATGTTTTGCTAATGGGCATTTCCTTGACTAACAATGATATACATATATGAGAGATCCCATGTCAATAAATATACATGAGGCATATATTTATTAACTGTATTGTAGAGTCCATTTTAAAATGAGAAGCCAAGTCTTAACTCATAGAGGTCTGTAATATTCCAGTTGATTAAGTATTTCTGGAACATGAGATTAAACAAAAGACAGAGTATCATTTTACTAAGAAGCATTTTTTTTTTGTATTTAGAGGACACCTGCTGTTTGATTATTAAACGTGGTTATTTGGCAGAGGTTCTTGGTAACATTTTTGCATCCAATTTATACACTAATTCCTGGCCCATAGTAAAAAGAGGATGTATCTCTTAGCAATAATTTTTTATTTCTCATCGTTTCCCATAAAATATACTACATGTTATGCAGAGTTCCAGGTAGTTTATATCTCATGCTGATAACAGTAGCATTCTAGCTGTTCTGCCAGTCTTGGGATTTTGGAAAGGAGAAAGAATCTCAGAAGTTTATCTGGGAAGAATCAGGCCAGAAGTTCTATAGAAATCCAGATAGCAGTGATACGGTACAAATCACAGCACTGACCCAAAGACAATTAATAATTTTGCCCCAAACCAATACGGTGGTCATTTTGCAGAGGTACCATAATTGCTTCAGGCAAAAGACATGGTGAAAGTCCTTATACATGTTAGTTCTCAGACTTCCTTTGCAAAACTGAATTAGCCAGGTACTGATCATATGAAGAATGGCTAATTGTTTACACATGGTCTCACTTGCTGAGTTGATGCAAATGGCACAGCTAAAAATGGTAGCTAACTTGAAATTTTATTATAGAAGAAAAAAATGTGTATTAAGAGGAATGTATCCATATCCCATTTGAATTGGTGCATCTTAAGTACTTTATGCTGCCATGTACAAACTTCTTCCCTCAACAGATTCAAATTTAATTCCAGGAAGACATTTTCAAATGTAAGCATATATATATTTTTCTACTAGAAACTCTTTCAATACTCAGAGTATTATTACATGATTCAGTTGAAATTTCAAGAGTTCTCCATCCCAGAAAAAAAGGCTAATGGCCCAATTAATCTCGACTCTTGTTGCCAGCATTTGACAACCTTCACATCACCTCCAGCATTTGAAAATCTTTCTTAGAGCGCTTGTCCAGAGTCTCCAGCAAGTTGAGCATCAGTTATTTACAAATAAGGTCAATTTTTGTTTTGCTTCCTTACTTATTGCTTTGCACCACTTCCTGTTATCAGGGTAAAGAGGAGAGGAAAATAAATCAATTGACCTAGAAATCAACTTACGGTGTAATTTCAGTGATTCTTATGTACCATGGTAATTAATATTGCCTCAGAGATTTGGGTTAGTGCATAGTCTGAACAGCTTTGATAGAATTTGTGCCTTGCAGTGGTTCATAAACTTTGATGCACATTAGAATCATCTGGCATGCTTTTAGACATCCTCATGCCTGGTCAAACCCTTTCTTAGTTACCTCAGAATGTTAGGGTAGGAGAGAGGCGTAGGTGTTTTTTTTGAAGATCTCAGGTGTAACTGTGTTCGGGAATAACTCATTTAGACTCTTGATAATCAAAATGTGGTTTGATTTAGAACTGCAGAACCTTGATCTTTACTCCAGGCTTACTGTATCAGAATCTGATTTTTAATGAAATCCCCAGGTTATTTGTATGCACATTAGTTTGAGAAGCATTGATTTACAGTGAGGAAAGAACTTTCCCTCTCTGAATCTCTCCTTTTCTCTCTCTCTCTCTCCAGATCTTCTCTTTTTTTTTCCCCTCTCCTGTAACACATCTTTTCTTTGTCCATCTAGGGTCTCAATCTTAGGCTGATCTATTAGAAACACCTGCGGAGCTTTTGAAGCATAAAGATACTTAGGCCACACCTCTAGACATTCTGGTTTAATGGGTTCTGGAAAAAAACCTGGGCATAAGTATTTTTAAAAAGCTCCCCAAGTGATGCAAATTGATAGTCAAAGTTAAACATTGGTCTAGGATCTTGCTACTCAAGGTGTAATCCATAGACAAGCAGTATTAACATCACCTGGGAACTTGTTAGAAATTCAGAATCTCAGGCCCTACTCCAGACATACTGAACCAAATCTGCATTTCAACAGCAACTGCTTGTCATTTGTATGCATATTAAAGTTTAAGAAGCACTGGTTTAGACCTTAGGGGACTGATTGTATCTACGAATGAACCACTCTGGGTACCTCAGTGTAGCAGATTTGAAATTAACTAATCAATATGGAAGCTTCTGCATATGTGATCATAAGTTTTTGGTTGCTTTGGGAAAAAATGGAAATGAAATGCAGAAGAAATTGCTTGCCTCACGGTTATATCAGAAAATGGACTCATTTAAAATACCCTCTCTGTTCTTCCTCCAGCCATTTAATTTCAACCCCTTGATTATCTTTTTTAAAAATAAATTTATTTATTTATGTATTTTTAAATTTTTGGCTGTGTTGGGTCGTCGTTGCTGTGCGTGGGCTTTCTTTAGTTGCAGAGCACAGGCTCTAGGCACGCAGGCTTCACTAGTTGTGGCGTGTGGGCTCAGTAGTTGTGGCTTGCAGGCTCTAGAGTGCAGGCTCAGTAGTTGTGGTGCACGGGCTTAGTTGCTCCGTGGCATGTGGGATCTTACCGGCCAGGGCTCAAACCCATGTCCCCTGCATTGGCAGGCAAGTTCTTCACCACTGCGCCACCAGGGAAGTCCCCCCTGATTACCTTTAAATGCTTATTCTATAGGTTTATTTTGAGCTCCTTAAAATGTCCTGGTATTAACCCATGGTAGTGTGATACTAGACTGCTTAAATTGAGGCCCATCTTAGAGTGAATATAGCATTACCTTCTTCTCATTGTCATGTGCCTCTGTTCAGTTCTTTTGAGTTCATTTGCCATCCCCCTTGATATGTAAGATCTTCCCTGACCTCCCTTACATCTAATTAATATTTACTAGTATACTTTATATGACCTAAAGTCCTTGTTTGTCCCTCACATACTGCATTTCTTACAATCAACATTATAATTTTTGTGTTCTTTATTTAAACAAACATTTATTGAGCATCTGCTATGTTCCCAGTGTGCTTAGTTCTGAGAATGTAAAAGAAAACTGAGATGCAGTCTCTGATCTTAAACATCTCACTCCCAAATCTCCATTCATAGATAACTTTTTTGTGGGCATAATATGAATCTCTAATATTTATGTAGCTACTCAGGTGCCTGCATCACGTAAAACATTTTCATTTACATAGTAGAGACTCAGATTATATATGTTGAATTGGATAGCCTTCATTAGTTAATCATGCTATGTTCATGCATCCAGGAGATTGTAAATTGGGAGAGGTGAAAGAAATTTGGCTATTCCAGAACATAGAAGGCAGTAACATGACCTTCTTTCTTTATAGAGAACTACACATGTGTTCCCAGTGAAGATTCAACTGTGTTCTGAGTTTCACACCAATATTAGAGTCAAGCCAGGGGCATGAACCAACATAGATAAAGTACAGAGTACTCATTTCTCTGAAACCAGAATGGTTCACCCTGCAGGAGACAAAGGAAATGTCTATGCAGTAACTAGTTTATCAGAGCTGGGAAGTGATTTTTAGAAAGGCTACTTTGTGGTTAAAAAACAAACAACCAAATCTCCGAGACCATTGTAGGATAAGTAAAATATAATACGGTACAAAACATAACAGAATACACATGAGGCATAGGAGATCACTTCTTATCCCAGCTCTAATGGTGTAACATTGGACAAATCACTTTTCCTGTCTGAGTCTTAAAGTTGCTTAAATATCAAAGGGAGTTCATTTCATTTAATTCAAAATATTTAATGAGTTGCCACATTGTTCCAGGCACATTGTTAAATGTAGGGGATGGTGATATGAATAGTGCATTGGGTTGCCCTCCAGGAGCTTACAGTCTGGGGATACATCGACAGGCTCAAGAGCTGCCAATTTCTAACATCATGTCTCTTCTCCATTCATCTTTCAGAGTTCTAGTAGGTTACCCAGGAGGCTAGAATCTAAAGTCGTAGTGATTAATGACCTTTGCGGAGGCCCTTAACATTCCACAACAATAATGCCTGCCTTTTGTTCCACTTTTGGTTTCTTTAAACAGAATTCTTGTGTGGGAGAACATTTGAACTCTTGCTAAGTACCTACTCTAAAAGCTGTTCCAACTGACTAGCTACCTGGCTAGTAACCTATTGTCTGAGTCAGGTGGTTATTATGAGGTTTGTTAGTAATGAGTCTGGAGGTGGCCCGTTAGTTTTCTCCGTCATTCCCTTATCCCTGTCCTTTTATGCCTTTAAGCTTTTGACCCTATTAGGTGTGGTTTGTGCTTACTGAATGACTAATAATTATGTTATACTGGATTTGTTAATATTGGGTTTCCTGATTTGTCACATTCATGAGACACTATTTTTTTAAAGGGCTTTTAATATATGTCATCACCCTTAAAACCTTGTGATTAGACATTTTAACTTCATTTTGTAGATAACAAAACAGTGGCTGAGAAAGAAGAAGTGACTTAGGCAATGCATCTTCTCTTTCTCTGTAAAATAAGAATTATTGTGCCTACCCCAAGCCCCATACCCCCCATATCGTGATTATGAAATCAAACTCATACCAATAAACCATTTAGAGTTTAGAATCATAGTCTTTCATTATTATTAGCTGTGTTTGTCTTTTCATTAGGATCTCATCCTAGAGGGGAGAAATTAATCCTTTGCCATTTTTGTAGTTTTAGCAGCAAGCATACTGCATACATACTCAACAAGTCATCTCCTTTGACTTCTGCAAAGGCTTTAATTTACCAAAAGGGATTTCATTTGTTCTTATTCTATGTATTTTTTTTTGCAGTAACTCCTCAAAAATGTGAATTTATCTCTATGTTGCTCAGATGTAGTTTCAAGGCAGTTATATAACATCTTGTGGGTTTGGGGATGGAGATGCATTGGGTCAAGTATTATACCTTGGTTGGGTTTAAAATATACACTGTAAAATCTGGCCTCTAACAGGATTTTCAATCAGGGGTGCACATCTGAATCATGGGGCACCCCATGGTACATGGGACTTGGATATTTAAGAAGCACCTCACGTGATTAGGATGTGCACTTTCAATTAGGAATCAGTAGATAAGCTACAGGGTGATTAATATGAAACGTTAACAGGTACGTGTATCCTTTGTCAGAAACACTACAGGACTCCTGCTGCCTGGCCTTGATTTTTATTATTGCCTTCTTTAGTGTTAAGAGACAGAACATGTAGAAGAGAGAAACTAATTCTTGTCCTACAGGCTTGGGTTAGAAAATAGACATGTAAATAGATGGTGTGTGTCTGAGGCCAAGAAGACCCATGACTTCCCCCAATATCTTCATCCTCATTGGCATCCCTGCATGCAGAATATGGTGGATTTCAATCCAGGATCAGTGTCTATAGTTCTAATTTTAGTTTGCTATTCTCTCCAGTTACTTTTTGAAACAGTCTCTGTCTCTCTGTCTTTGGGAACATGGGACTCCCACCCAGGGAGGCCATGGTATTTTGCTGCTGTGATCCAACTGATGGTATGTTGGCAGGTATCCCAGGGGACACCTGTTGCCTCTCCACAGAGCTTTTCTTTTTCATTTTTTAAAGCATATACTCTGCCTGGCTTTTTACCTGAAACAAATCCCACCACCAGTGATTGAGAGAGCACAGATAATTGAAAGTGGGCTGTAAACACTGTAGAAAAAAAAAAGAATAGTAAGCTGCTATTCTGAGGTCAGGGTTTCTTTCTCTACTAATTGTGGACTGGCCATTAGCCTGAGAAGCAGTCCAGAGGGACTAGACTGCAGGAAAAAATCTAGAAGCTTTCAGAGGCCATTCAGAAGGTAACTAAACACATCAAAGATTCCCTTAACTAGCAGGCAGAAGGAAGCAGCAAGCCAATCTGCTAATAGCAGTCTCTCTCTCTATCCCATTCATTCCTACAGATATCACCCATGTGAAACAACCGGGTTTTTCTCAGTTCCTCAAATACTGATACCAAACGTGGAGCAAAAACCTCATCACAAGACAAATTGGAAATTCTTTTTTAACTTTTTGAAAACAAAATATCTAGATGATTCTCACTTCAAAAAAACAATGTTGAGGGCTTCCCTGGTGGCGCAGTGGTTGAGAGTCCGCCTGCCGATGCAGGGAACACGGGTTCGTGCCCCGGTCCGGGAAGATCCCACATACCGCGGAGTGGCTAGGCCCGTGAGCCATGGCCGCTGAGCCTGTGCATCCAGAGCCTGTGCTCCGCAATGGGAGAGGCCACAACAGTGAGAGGCCCGCATACCGCAAAAAAAAAAAAAAAAAACAACAACAACAACAATGTTGAGGTGTTTCTGCCCTTAGTCTCATTCACCTACTATATTGGGTTTAGATGTTCTACGAATTAGAGAATTTCACAAGACTTATTACATGATCATTCTAATTGTTAAAAATCTGGAAAGTTTAAAATTAGATTATTTAAGCAGTATTTCCAAAGGTACTTCTTTCATTTCAAGATATTTTTAACATTTCCAGCACTACTTAAAATTGAATTTGGTTTACTTTTTTTCTCTTCCTTGATTTAAAAGAGAAATATTTGCTATATGTCAAGAGAAAGGTTGTCATGTAAATCATGCTTTATTTGCAAGCCTACAAATAATTCAAAATGAGATGACATGGACTTTGCATCAGCATAAAAAGTAAACTGACAATGCAAGTATAGCAATACCCTCAATAATGCTGAGGTGAGGGAGACAACCAAAGCAATTTTAAAACAAGATGTTTGGTTGATTTATTTAATAAGAATTATTTATTGAGTGCTTACTATGTGTTAGATTCTCTAAGGGTAAGCTTTTTAAACTGGAGTCAACATACTGGTGGGATTATGAGATTGTATACTAGGGTGATTCGCTGAGGCATGGAAAACATGGTGCATGTTCTGATGAAATAAAACTAATATTAGACTAGATGCTAGAAAACCTGGGTTCTGGTTCTACTTCTGCTCCCACTATTCAGCAGAGAAACTTTGGGAAAAATCTTTATTCTCCTCTCTGGAGCTCAGTGTCCTAAGCCCTTTTTTAAAAAAGAAATATATATAACTCTATTTGCCTATTGATTTCTACTTTCTTATTATGAAGAAACCGCCTTTTCAGCTTGTTTGCATTCTTCCTTTACTTGATCCTTTTTAGACTTGATGTCTGTAGAAAATAAAACAGGGTGGTCCTAATTACCACATTCATTTTTAAGGTGCCCTTGTAGGTTTGAGCTAGCTTTTTCATGCTGTGAGTTGTGTGACTGAATTTGTTGGGTCTGTAACTGGTTTGAGCAATTGAACTGGGTTGAGCAATTAACTTGGTTCCATGTGAGAAAGCACTAAGACTGGGGGAAAGTGGCTACTTGGCTGGAGTTTGTAGATTGAATGATAGTGACCACATATAGACCCAGGTATGTCTAAACCAGTGGGTGGTTGCAGTGGCCTTGAGGAAAAAATCTTGACTTGGGAGTCTGGAGACTTGGATTTGAATCCAGATTTCTGCCCCAACTCCTTGTGTGAGTTTGAGCTGGTCACTTCCTTCCTCTGTCCATATTTCTTCTTCTGTGAAACAAGAGTGGATCAGAAGCAAGTTTCTTTTCATCTATGGGATTGTAAGAACCAGCATTTATGAGGTGTTTATGTAGGGACTACAGTGATTATGTTTTGTTTAAGGATTTATGATTGGTGCCTTGGTCTCTACTATTTCTTTAGTTAACTCAGTGGCATTTTTGCTCATCAGATTGTACATTATGTTTTTGTAATATTTTTTCCCACTCATGTGTCTTTACAAATAAGATTAGTTTATTTATACATCAATCATATGTGAAGTTGATTGGTGGGTATGGTTTTCTGCTCTCTCTCAACCCTAATCAGCACATATCCCCTAATTAAAAAAAAAAGACAGAATAATGCCAAGGAGTCCAAGTGCTGAGTGTTTTACTCACTATAGAAAGAGATTTGATTTTCTTTTAGTTCTCAATCATTAGTAACATACTATTCAAAAATAATTGTACTCAGTCCTTCATTGTCTTCAATTTAAAAACCTTTTCTGTCTTCTGATGTTTGATTGGCTACTGATGATTTTGGATAGAAGCAACCTTTTTTATTTCCAGATAAAAGTTATCAAAAGTCTAAGGGTTTCATGATTAATAAGATGAATTTCTTTTTTTTTTTTTTTTTTTTTTTTTTTTGCGGTATGCGGGCCTCTCACTGTTGTGGCCTCCCCCGTTGCGGAGCACAGGCTCCGGACGCGCAGGCTCCGGACGCGCAGGCTCAGCGGCCATGGCTCACGGGCCCAGCCGCTCCGCGGCATATGGGATCCTCCCAGACCGGGGCACGAACCCGTATCCCCTGCATCGGCAGGCGGACTCTCAACCACTTGCGCCACCAGGGAGGCCCAATAAGATGAATTTCTTGATTGTGCAGAGAATAAAATTTAGTGATGGGATGGATTATTTAACAGCCATTAACATGTTTATAAACATGAGTTATAATCAGAAATACTTGTGATATGATGGTAATTGTAAAAAACAGTGATGTGGATATATGTACTGATTTCAATAATGTGAAATTTGTATGTCTGTGGACAAAGAATAATAGATGGTAGTGTGTAAAAAGAGGCAATATTTGGGTAATGATGATTGGATTGTGAGGATTTTTTCCTTTTTAAAATCTTTCATCAATAATTCATTACTTTTTTTTCTATAAAGTTCACTAGGTATTGGGCTTAGTTATAAACATTTTAAACAGATCTACCTAAACTGAACTAAAGCAAAAATCTTTATGCTTGATGTTTTCACACTTTATTCATGTGAGACATTGAAAGGACATTTGAGGAGAACAGCCTTTTGAAATTGTGCTTATATATATATTTTTACTATGTATAGGGCACTGTACTTTACATATAGTGACTCTAATCCTTATAACAATTCAGTGAGGCAGGTGGTATTGTTATCCCTATTTTAGGGAGTAGAAAACCCCAGCATAGAGACCTTAAGTAATTTGACCAAGTCACATAGCTAGTACATAGCAGACAAGCTTCGGAGTCTGTGAGCTTAACCACAACTGAACATCTGAGGCATACTTTGCTCTGGTCTGGTACTTCCTTTGCTGAAACCTAGGCCAGCTGTGTACACACACATACGATGTTTACAGTTTATTAGCCTTCAGGATTGTGATCTCTGCAGGCTCAGGCTCACCGAAACCCTGGGCCAATCAGAGCCAGACTTGGGGAAGCATGAGGAGTGTTCCTGCCTGCTGTCAGGTGGCTGTGAGAGAGCACCCAACGCTCATATGCCTGAGGTGGCTTCCAACCCCAGGGGCTTAAGTAAGCATGGGGTTGCACTTTCCTTCTCTCACATCACCTTGAATAGCTGTCCTGCTTACCTGGGAAGCTCAGTGGTGTTGTAGAAAGATTACAAGACTTCAAATCAGACACACAACTAGCAACTTGTTAGTCCTTGTGACTTGGGCAAGATATCTCTCTGTGTCTTCACTTCCTTATTTGTACAATGGCTCTTTCAAGATGAATGAGACAAATAATATATATTATATATGAATGTTTAATAATATATAATAAATATATAATATATAACAAATGTAATAAATATATATTTTATATTTACATGATGAACCAAGTATAAAATCAGTACTCAGTATTAACAGCTGCTGCTGTTGCGATTATCCTCTGACCCTTAGGCTTACTACTAATACTTCCTTTCTTCCTGTATGGGGCTGGATTCCTGCCTTAAACTCCTCACCATCACGTTAGCCCCTTGCATGGAGCCAGATGCAACTTTCAGTATCCTTCAGTCCATCGCATGTGAACATCCCTGATGCAAGATGAGATTCCTACCTGACGCTGATGCTGGCCACTGCCACCATTCTTACTCTCATAGAACCATACTCTTTTCTTCCCCTGGTATCGCCCACCCTCCCTACTTTGATACCAGCTGTGATTGGTCTAGAATCCATTCCTTCATACTTTTCTTTAGACTGATGACCCTTGCTGCTTCTCTGGTTTTTCCTTCATTCTGTCTAGTTCTAGTTCACTCATTTTTTCCCCCTTTGGTTGGAACAAGCAGAATGCCCTGCAGCTGTGGCATATGGATTACAATGATAGTTTTTAAGACCTACTGGTCTAAGTCGTGCTAAAAAATTAAAGAATAGTGACAAAAATGAAAGAAATCCACTAATCTTTTTGATCCGATTTTACTTATTCCCATTGTCTGGCCTAAGATGAAGTTGAGTTTCCTCAGAAGAGAGAACTTGACTGTTGTGATAGGAATGTTGACATTGTTGCTTAGGTCCAGGTACCATTCCATTGTTCAGGGAAGAATAGTGAGAACAACTTTCTGCCCAGTTGTACCTAGTCAGGGGTTTTCAACTGTAAGTATGGATTATAATAACTTGTAGGCTTGTTAAAACATATTTCTCGGTCTCCTATAGTTTCTGACTCAGTGGGTCTGGGGTAGGCCTGAGAGTTTACATTTTCTAACAGGTTCCCAGGGGATGCTGATGCTGTTAGTTGGGGAATCACACTTTGAGAACCCCTGGTGTAAACAATGTAGTCTATGACTCTCTTGTATTTGGGTATTGTATCTAGAAATAAATGTACATTTGGCTGATCATTGATGAATATCAGAATAAGGGATCATGGGGTAGCATTCTCATGACAGAACTCCATAGATTAAAAGAGTAAATAAGATCACATTTACAAAATCACCCCAGTATTACCCATACCCGCACACTGGTTAATTAGTACAAAGATGTTATTAATGGTGTATACAAATAATACATGTTTTCATTTATAAAATGAATACATGTATTTATTTATCTGTGCCAGGCACTTTGCTTATCATCAAGATTAGAACTGAAAAGGGACACAGTTTCTGACTTCACAGACTTGGTTTTGAAGATAGACACAAACAGAAGCCTAGGAAGAACTGACAGTGGGGTATGCATGTGAAAATTTAGATTAAATTTAAAATTTACTTTTAATATCATACCTTCTGTGTGGATTACTCTGCCTAGGTGTTATAGACCAGGAACCAATGAATAATACAAGATTTATACCCTCTGCTGTTACACCAGATACAGAACTATAATCTGTGGGAATACAGAGAAGGGAGTTGGCATTTGAGCTTGGTCTTGCAGAAGGGATGGAATTGAAACATTGGAAAAATATTCCAAGCTGATGCAATAGTATGAGCAAATGTATAGCATCATTAATATACATGTAGCAACTAGGAAAGATTAAGTGATTGGTTAATTCATTAGTCTGGCAAATATTTGATAAGCTGGGCACTGTTCTAGGTGCTGAATATAGTAGTGAGAAGACAAAGTCCCTGCCCCCATGAAGCAGGTAGGGTTAGGGACAGGATACAGTGAATGATGAATCCTGATGATGAAATAAAAGATTAGAAGAAAATTGTGGTGGCCTGTTACAAATTACATAATGTAGATAATGATAACTTACACTTCAAAAATATTAATTTCGGGGCTTCCCTTGTGGCGCAGTGGTTGAGAGTCTGCCTGCCGATGCAGGGCACGCGGGTTTGTGTCCCGGTCCGGGAGGATCCCACAAGCCATGGAGCGGCTGGGCCCGTGGGCCATGGCCGCTGGGCCTGCACGTCTGGAGCCTGTGCTCCGCAACGGGAGAGGCCACAACAGTGAGAGGCCCATATACCACACACACACACACACAAATCAATTGTCTTTTTTAAAAATTAGATTCCAGGGCTTTTAGAGTATAATTCCATTTGCAAAGCTTTAATTATTTCCTAGATTTTCAAGAAAATATCCATCACACAAAGCAAGGTATACCTGTAAGCACAGTTCCATGGCCAGAGGAAATGCTGTGATCCAGTATTGCACTCTGTGACTTTTGCCAACCTCTGCTGCTTACACACTTCCCTTGCTTAATGGGACAGTGAGTTTCATTTCTGTTCACCTTTGACTGTCAATCCCCTGAAATTTTTGCATTGAAACTTACAGATTGGTATTTTAGGGGGAAGATCCAAAAAATATTTTTGAAATGTGTCAGGCTCAAAAATTGCTCTTCAGTGATCTATAAATTACTATCAACTCTCAGAATTACAGTAACAGGGCAAACACTATACAGGTACTAATATGCATGCATTTTGCAACTATGCTATATGAAGTTCTTCAAATTCTCCTTAAGTATATGAAGATTCATGTAAGATATATATTCTTTTTCAACCTACCATCACTCTTTCAGTGGTGTATTTTGATATTTTGGCTGTCTTTCTTTAGAGAAGATGAAGAAATTAGAGGAGTTTTTAACCCAATTCTGGTTTTGATTTCTGTCTGTCTACTTCCTAGCAGAAGATATTGGGCAAGGTTCCTAATCTTCCTAACTCTAGATTTTCTCACTTATATGATAGAGATAATAATAGTATTTATTCTTAGAGTTGTTTTGAGGATTAAATGAGATAGTATATAGTATATGAAAGTGTTTGCCACACTGCCTGGCAAATAGTAAGCACTCAACAAAATGTAGCTATCATTAAGTATCTCAAAACTGCCTCATTATAACTTGGGGTACAAAATCATAGCCATGGCTTTTGCTGAGTCTGATGGATTCAGTTTGCTTAAAGGTTTAAATGAATTCCAAGCATAATACTTCCAGTCTGAGCCTTTAGTTGTAATTCAACATAGAGCTGTTTTGGATCAAAGTCTTAAAACAGTTTCAGGAAGACACTTCCTGCCAAACTGGACAGCCATAATCAATGGTTGAAATCTAGAATACCACCTTATATAGAGAAGGTCTCAGCCTGGCTGGTGAAAGATTTATGAATAAGATTTTGAAAATGAAGTTCAGCAGATGATTTTCATCAAATAACCATAAGGAGCGGTTAGACAGATGGCAAGGACAGCCTTGTCTTTTCTCTGAGCAACTTCTTTTGATCTCTACTCCCCATTGAATCATGCAGGTCTTAGTAAAGGTGTGAGGGTGCTGGGGAACACACTGCAGCCTCTGATGCTACTCATTCCTTTAGAAATGCTTCTAGAGCAAGAGAGGTGTAATGATGATCCCTCATAAATAATATTTGAGATGATGTCTCCCTTTTCCTTTTTGTGCACTTGCCATTTTTGTCACAGTTATGGAAAGTGTATTATCAAAGATAACACTTCCTTGTCCCCTCCTTCAAATTTTTGTCTCTCCAGAGACATCACTCGCAATTCTTTTTGCTATTTACCTCTGTGTTCTAAATGACATTCTCTTCTTACCTCCTCTCGATTTCTCAGCTCTATTTTTGATGTCCCATTGTAGAAATGAAGTTTTCATCTCTCTCTTAACACACTCTCACAACAGGCATTCCTCCTATCCTACCATCTTCCCAGGGCTGTTACATTATTGTTTTGGTTAGCTCAGTATTTATTAGTTACACTTTTATGACTATGTAAATGCTTTTCATGACTGTGATTACTCTTCCTTTCTCTTATGATTTTGTTTTTTTCTGTGGTTGATAGTTGTTTTTTGTTTGTTCAGCTTTCTATACATACTTTTCACTATTTAACTCCAAGCCTCTGCCAGTGTTCTGAATCTCAGCTCCAGCCATTCTGATGCACAGATATCTTATCAAGTTCATCTTCTTGAAGTAATCTCTCTTGGAACCTTCTGACTTGGTTCTATATTTGCGTTTTTCCTTTTATGCCCTATGCACTGGTTTGATCCTGGAATCTCCCTTTCCATCACCCTGGAAAATCTCTGCAGGTCTCTTTGCTTGGTTCTCTTGTTTTCTTGTATTCTCTGTATTCTTCTTTCTTAATTCACGTGCTTATTTTGGTAGAATCAATTTTCCAGCAGCTTCCTGCAAAAAAGGATACACAGTTAAATTTTCTGGACCTTTGCATATCTGAAAATATATTCCTTCTTTCCTCATATTTGGACAATAACTTGGGTAGGTATAGAATTCTAGGTTGAAAATAATTTTCCTTCAGAATTTAAATGGCACCACTGTAATGTCTTCTCCCTTCAGTTTTGTTGTTCTTGTCTGATGACATTCTGATTCATCATGTTTTGAATATGACTTATTTTTCTCTTTGAAAAACTCTTTTTTTCCCAGAATTCTGAAAATTTATGAAGATTTGCCTTCTTATGGTTTTATTTTCACCCATTATACTGGGTACTTAGTTGGCTTCTTTAATGTGGAAACTTATATTCTTTGCATCTAGAAAATTTTCCTGAATTTTTTTTGATGATTTCCTATTCTGTTTCTTTTTTTGTTGTTACTGTTGTTTGGCTCCAGCTTTTTTGAAATCTTGTTACTCAGATACTGATATCCTGAAAATTTTTTAATAGGTTTTTTGACATGGACCATTTTTAAAGTCTTCATTGAATTTGTTACAACATTGCTTCTGTTTTATGTTTTGGTTTTTTGGCCCCGAGGCATATGGGATCTTAGCTCCCTGACCAGGGATTGAACCCACATCCCCTGAATTGGAAGGTGAAGTCTTAACCACTGGACTGCCAGGGGAGTCCCTGATATCCTGAATTTTAAAACATTTTTATTATTAATATGTTTTATTTCCTGTTTTCACCTCCTTTGCATTTTTTCACCTGTTTTCTTGGTGATAGGCTCATTTTTATCTTCTACTCTTTCTCTTAGGTTTTATTTTTAATTTCTGATATCAGACTTTTAGTTTCCAAGATTCTTACTTGTTGTTTTTCTTTGAATGTTTGATTTTATATTATGCTGTCTTGTTTCACTGAGGCAATATTTCTAATACCTTGTTAGGAATATTAATAATATAGGTTTTAGAAATTTTCATCTCCTTCCATAGCCTTTGTTTCCAGTTAGCTTTTATTTAATTGTTTTGATTTCTGTCTTTCATGTTAGAGACTTTGTACAGATGTTTTTATATTTGTTGCCTGTTCATGTTTAAGAGCAGGCTAAAGAGGCGACTGGAAGTTCTGTACATGTGGGTGGGGCTTATTGATAATGATCTTAGTTATAGGATCACCTTCGTGGGCTTTTCACTGTGGAACTCCTGATATCAATATCTTTAGGTCTTGCTTCTTATTGTTTATAAGTTCCTCAGAGAAGACGCTTTCTCCTGCCTGTATGATAAAGACATGGCTGCCAGGATTCTGTGGGTCTCAGCGATCAGCATGTAAATTCACTTAATCTCTTAGTTTTCAATGTGGTACTTACTCGGCCCTATGTACAGAGAGCCTCTCTCCTGTCCTCTACAAAGAACACGTCTGCAGTCTTCTGCTGAGATTGGGAGGGCAGTTGTCTAGATGTTCAACACTTAGGAGAGGGTTTGAGGTTATAATACCTTCTTAAGAACAAACTGTCCACCAGTTCTGTGTATTTTATCCTTTTCCCCTTCACCCTACTTCTAGACAAGCTTGGTGCTACCGCTGTCTAAACTTTTGAAGATTCTGTAGTCCAAATTAGATTGCTTATTGCCTTTCCCCACTACTGACTTAGAATTGAGTTTTCTCAGGTCTGCTAAATCCTTTATATCTTCACCAGCTGGCTTCCTATTTCTAAAATTTGACAGTTGTTGTCTTCTCTCCCTTTTGCTGCATCTTTATAGATTTATCACACACACACACACACACACACACACACACACACACCCCTTTAGTGTACTTTTAATGGTGTTTCAGGTAGGAATGAAAGTAAAAGCCTGTGTTCAACTTTCCCATCTTTACTTAGAAGTCTTTACTTTCAAAAGATACTGAATAATCTTGTGGAAAGATAATCTAAGCTCAGAGGTCCTGGAGATAGCATTTTGTGGAATTCTCAGCAGTGTCCTGGCTGGTTTCCTCTGTTTATCCATCATAGTTAGGGTGTCAAACATCAGGGTCATTAAAGTAATCTTCCCATGAGGAAACACCATGTAAATACCTTAAAAGAGTTACAGGGTTAAGAGAACTACCATGATCATGTCCAGACAATTTTTAAAAATTGCCCTGAGATACTAATTTATTCATTCTTCCACTACCCGGGCATCCATTGGACACTTACCCTGAGTCATGCATTGTTGGGCATTGGCAAAACGTTGAACAAGACACAGTTCTGACCTCATGAACCTTCTGCTAGCGTGGAAGACAGACAGCACTGCTCAAGATGCAATATGGTAAATGCCATAATGGAGATATTAACAAGTGCTAGAGGCTCTATGGGATGGGAGTGATTAAGTCTGCCTTCAAATTCATGATGGGAAATGTATTTTAGCTCTCACAGTTCAAGCAATAATTTCCCAGAAAAATCACCTTGCCAATTCATAACTGGCAAAGTTACTAGCTTCCCAGCACTGTGATAGCATCTTTATGGTCAGAAGAGATTTTAGAAGTCATTTTTATTTTCGTCATTTTACCTGGAAAAACTGAGGCCTAGGGAAAAAGGGGCTCAATCCTGGTAAAGTAAAGAATGAAAACCAGTTTCTTGAATCCCATACTATTTTCTATCTATTAAATCATATTAAGTCCCCACCCTAAAGCCAACTTATCTATAAATATGATTAAAAATTTTAATCAGTGGCTCTGAGTCTCAGAGATCTGGAAGTACCAGTTTTGAAACCCCTGAGGATTTCTTTAAAAACAGTAATTCGAATGAAAGAGCTTTGCTTTGGACATAGGTACAGGACTTGAAACTTATGCAATGTCAGAAAGAGAAAATGGCTTAGAGTTCTCATTATTTATTTTGAAAGCAGGACCAGTTCTTAAACTGGAAGAATAGGACTCTCTTTATTTGCACAGGTTAATATTGATTGAATTTCAATTCACCTAGCAAATTCAGGGGAGAGCTTCCCAAATGCAGCTTTGGTCTTACTATTTTACAATATTTTTTTTTTTTTTTTTTTTTTTTTTTTTTTTTTTTTTTTTTGCGGTATGCGGGCCTCTCACTGTTGTGGCCTCCCCCGTTGCGGAGCACAGGCTCCGGACGCGCAGGCTCCGGACGCGCAGGCTCAGCGGCCATGGCTCACGGGCCCAGCCGCTCCGCGGCATATGGGATCCTCCCAGACCGGGGCACGAACCCGTATCCCCTGCATCGGCAGGCGGACTCTCAACCACTTGCGCCACCAGGGAGGCCCTTTACAATATATTTTTGAGATTTTCCCATGTTTGCATTGTCTTGAAAACACACAACAGATATACAAACATAGAATTTAAACATTTTGGAGAGGCAGAGAATGTTGTCTTCAGTGAACATTTAAGAATGTAATGTGTTCTGTTAAATTTATGGTTTCATGACTTAATTAACTATTAGCAGATGGTATATTATGGGGAAGCTAGGAACTATAAATAACATATTGTTCAATAGTCAGTTCTTCATCAGTAATAAAATAATAGCAATAATTACATTATTCGTTAAAAGCAAAACACAACTTGAAATCTCATAATATATTCCCCAAGTACATTAACTTTTTATATCCACAAATAATGAGAATATAATTTTCTTACTAAAGATTTTCTTTGTCCTTCTCTGCTGAGAAAAGTCTTTCTGTCCTCTGGCCCTTTGAACCCTCCTGCCATGTTGATTTCTTTCTTCACTATAGTACAAAGGTCCCTAACCCCCCTGGGCTGCGGACGGTATGGCTCTGCGGCGTGTTAGGAACCGGGTCGCACAGCAGGAGGTGAGAGGTAAGCAAGCGAAGTTTCATCTGTTGCTCCCCATTCCTCCCCATCGCTCGCATTACCGCCTGAACCATCCTATCCCCAACCCCCCACCTCCCGCCCCCGTCCGTGGAAAAATTGTCTTCCATGAAACTGGTCCCTGCTACCAAAATGTTGGGGACCGCTGCTATAGTATACATGGTTCCTTGGTTGCCTGTCAGGCTTGTCTTCTAGGCTATGAGCATCATGAAGGCAAAGACTATGTCTCCTTTGTAATCCCAGTAACTTGGCTATATTAAGGTCATTTCAATTAAGAAAAGAAACTTAATTGAGTGAATAAAATATAAGGTACTTGATGTATAATAATATTTACTTGTTTGGTTTTTGTAGCACTTTTTATTATATCCTTGGGTATAAAGTAGCAAAAGGCTCGGGGTTGACACACATGTAATACACAGCCTCCATTTACCTTTCCTTCTTGTTTGAACAGCACTCAGATCTCACCCTGAGCTCAAATATAGCTCTCTAAATAATGGATCGTATTCACTGTGACTTAACTTCTTGTTGCCAATGGAAGAGAACTATTGATCTTCCTCCCTATGAAATCTGGCTAGGCGTGGAAACTTCCTCCTCCTACTACTTGTTAGAAGCAATTTCTCTCCTGTTTCTGAAAATGAGAAACAAAACAGTCTCTTCTGTGTTGATCTCATCCTGTCCCATGGGGAGTGGTGTGATCCTTCATCATCATCTGTGCCTGTGCCTTGTCCCCAGTCTCCTGGTCCTCTTCCCTCCCATCAGAGACTGGATGCTCCACTCCCCGTCCGCTCATGTGAAGACTTCTCTGCATGCCTCACATCCTAATTCTTGTCTTTAGATACATCTCTGACCCCAGCGACTCTGGGGAACAGACTGTATTGCTCAGGACCTTTGGTGAGTGCCAACAAAAAGACTGCTGTATCAGTGCAAAGGGGTGGCATTTCCAGAGTCACAACTATCACAACTTTTGTTCTTCAAGAAACCCTGGGATTTCTACATTTTAGGGAGATAGAGGTGTTTTAGTTCCCTCAGCTCAAAAGTGGAGGCTGAAATAAGTAGATAATGAAGACCTTTCTTGTCGTTGCTGTCTAAATCAATTTGCTGGACCTGCATTTCGGTGGCTGTCCTGCTCTTTTTCTCAATTCATCTATTACTTTTGCATAGTTTATGCATCTGGTTAATGTTCTTTCAAAATCAGCCTTTCTACTTATAAACCCTTCACAAAGTTACTGGGGTAGTCCCCTTATAATCTTGGCTTAATAGGATACAAATGAGGGTTATGGTGGAATAATTTTTTTCTTTGTATCTCTGAAAGAGAGGTTGCTGTGGGTTTATGTACACAGACTTAAATTCATAGTGAGAAAGTCTGGGTTCAAATTTGGCTCTGTGACCTTGGATATATCACTTTACCTTTCTAGGCCTTAGTTTATTGTAAATGGAGGTAAATTGTCTGCTCTCTGGGGTTTTGGGAAGGAATCAAGGAGAGAGAGTATATGGAAAGTGCTTTGTAAACTATATGGTACTATATAAAAGCAAGTTGTTATTAATAGAGGTCTGACTATTCCCAATTGTTTCTGCTTGATCAGTTAGTTCTGGATGAATAAATCGGGGAGGACAGGCAGGAAGAAAACAGCACTGGGCTAGGAGTCGGGTGATCTGGAGTCTATCCTAGTGCTGCTCAGCACTCACTCACTGACTTTATGTGACCTTGACAAAGTCACTTTACCTCCTGCGCTTCTGTTGCGTCATTGGTAATATGAGGTGGGCTAAAGAAATGATGATATAGAGATTCTCTTCCACTTAAAAAAAATCTAATGTTTTATGAGTCTAGCTGACAAGAGATTATTATTTATTTAAGGGTGTCATTAAGTTTAGATTACTGAATCAGAAGTCTTACCAATCATGTGCCCAAATAATATATATATATATATATATATTTTTTGATTTTATGTTTCATTGTTTTGATTTTTTATTTTTTTCTTGATGGAAATTTATGTTCTTCATACGAAGGTTTAAAGTTATTGGAAAAATTGCAGCATACTCTTAAAGACAATCACTCCTAGTATTGCTTCCGAATTCCTTCACATCCATGTAGCTTTGATTTCTTATAACGTGCATTTTTTTCATTAATGTTAGTCCAATCATACTTTATATATTTGATTTTAAAAATTTCATTTTTATACAATTTTTAAAGGTTACTTTCCATGTACAGTTATTAAAAAATATTGGCTATATTCCTCGTGTTATACAGTACATCCTTGAGCCTAGTTTGTACCTCCCACTCCCCCACTTCTGATACTGCCCCTCCCCCAAATAATACCTTTTGAATACATGATTTTGAGGAATTATTTTAAAGAATACTCCAAGGCTTAATCCTTCAAACACTGAAAAGGATCTAATGGACTCTGCTATCCACTGAATTTTTCTGTTTTCTCTGGGGGGAATGTGTATATTTAAAAAAGAGGCTAAGTACTAACAACAGATGAAATTCTGTATAAGAAATTATGGCTATGACACCTAAAGCACATTTTGTAATATATTCTCTAGTAACTTTAATTCTTTATTTCATCAAAAAATTATTGAGTATTTGTTATAAATCTCACACTATGCTAAGCCCTATAGATGCTCAAGTGAGTAAGATAATTCCTGTCAGAAGGGATGGTTGATCTAGTGTAGAAAAGAGCATGGATTAAAAATTTATAAGAGAGGTGAAACAAAGTTCCAATAGTACAGGATAAGGAGAGATTAATTTTGCTGAGGAGATGGAAGGAAGGTAAAAAATATAGCATCTTTAAAATGCTTTATAGATTGTAAATGTTTTCCCATATACTATCCTGTTTAAATATAGCACAGACTCTGACAGGTATAGAGCAAGATACTGTCTTTTGGAAATCAGTTTGAAATCCCTGAAACCCCTGAGGCGCAAGCAATGTAGAGAAAATACCGATAAGACATATTGTTATTTTAAAAACTAAGGTGGGTGCCTATAATCAACTCGTAAATTTCTGAGAGTTTTGCCCAAGGTGACATGGACTATTTTTTATATTTGAGCCTGCATATCATCCTATTAACTATCACTTTTTTAAATGAGAAGGCTATAAGAAATGCCCCAACTTACATAATGCGTTTAATTCTATGTATATTTTTAAGGTGAATTTATCTAATACTTACAGCACATTGGTTTATGATCACAAAGCTAGGAGAAACCTCAATTCAGTTACCTAACTTGTTAGATAATGAATACAATATGCCTTTTTTCCACACACAAAAAAGTTATTTTCACAGAAGTGTCCTACCCAAGTACAAAATCAGGACTATAATCGTGGTCTCCTGGACCAGGTTTTCACCACCACATCACAGCCCAGAGTCTGTTTAAAGATTGCAGCAAGTATACCTTCATTTGATATTAAAGGTTCCTAAAGCGGCCTCCATCTCCTTTTTGCCGTTCACACAGTATTTTTCCATGAACGTCTTCTAAAATAATTAATGCTGTATCCAAGATTGTTAGAACTGTGCAATGCTGATATTCGAAGAAATGTGACTCTTTTGTGACACGAAATGCTTTTAATAATGTATCTACTCGAATATGGTAAGTGACTTCCACTCATAAAACAAAGAAATAAGGTGCTGAGAAGTCATTGCTTCATCACTGCCTCATTTTCAGTGACAAATCTTTTGAAAGAGGAAATGTATCTTTTTATTATGATGCTACAGGGCTTTATTTAGGTTTGTTTCATTGCAAAATAAAATCCTAATTTTATTTTATCTGAGCACATTAAATATAGCAAATCTTAAATTTCAGTAATTGTGGCTACAATTTATTTAAAGACACACAATGTTCTGGGTATGTGAATGTGATCTTTGGTTATAGTCTATATTATTTAGATGTTTTTAAAACTTTGTGTCCATTTTCGGACTCTGCAGTTTAGAAGAACCTAGTAAAAATAGAGTATGCCTGTAAAATGAGCACTTTAATGATAGGTTAAGGAATTAAAGTTGCTTAACCTGAAGAAGGGAGAGCTCAGGAAATGAGCTAATTACCACCCTCAGGCTTCTAAGTGATTTTATGAGGAGCACTGTAGTTTCCCCTTCCAGCGCAGAGAGGCTTTGGTCTTTGTTAGTGGTGATGGAGCATAGCAGGAAGTCAGCAAGGAGGGACTCATGCTGAGTCTTAGTTCACCTTTTAAGACAAGAATAGATGACCATCCGGTTTTTAAGTGATCTCTTCTTGTTCTGAATAAAATGATCTCACAAGTTATTTTTAAGTTCTGTTGTTACCTTTGGGGCAGAGAGATTCAAACAAATTTCTTTTGCAATGAAAATGGTTAGGTACAATGAAATGGCTAACTCAGAAGACCTGGGAATTGTCTCACCAACACCTCATCCTACAACTGAGGAACCAGAAGCTTAGAGAGAGCAGTGGAGAGAGACCTTGCAGGAAGGGCTATTATTGATTCTTCCGGCAGGGCTTTTCCATCCCTCTGCCCTGCTTCCCAGTACCTGACTTCGTGAACTAATGTGCAGTGGATTGGTCACTACACAAAATTAAAGTAATGATTGGGGTGGAAGGTCAAGCTCAGTATAAACTGGGAAATGTACCTCTTTCCAAGTATTGCAGGTAATGGCTTATTCTGTTAGATCTGTGGCTTTCTGCCAGTGTGGCCAAGGACAAATAGATTTGTTGATTATAGATGATTAGCAGTTAGAAATTATGAAATTTTTATGTTCTAGATCATTGTGCTCTTCTCTCAAGAGCTGGAAATAAATGTGTAAGAGTGGGTATCTTGCACCCCACCACAACTGAACAGTTATTACTTGGAATTTTTCATACCTAGCAGTAACGTTAGTGTCCCAGCAGGTATTGCTTTCTGAGATACATGACTTAACACTGACTTACTCCTTTTCCGTGACTTCAAATTGTGTAGTAAAGGCAAGGGCAGAGAGGTCCAAACAGATTTCCTTGTTGTGGAAAACACTAAGTACAGCAAAATACTAGAGTTGGAAAGGGCATGGATGCTGTTTTGCCCAACCTCTCATCTGACAGATGTAAAACCTGAATCCAGAAAAAAAGATGTGGCTGGTATTTGGTGAGATTTGGAACCAGAAATGAGAAGAAAAAAAGCATTTGAAAGCTACCTAGTGTGTTATGTGTCCTCCTTGGGAAATGGTGTTGGCAGCTTTTTAAGGACTTAAGACAAAGTTATCATACACATCTTTAGACAGGATGAGGGAAGACATCTCATCACACGTAATTCTCTTAATAGCATTAACGTAAAAGAGTTTTTCTGAAAGGGACAAAGGAGCTAATATTTAAAAAGGAGAACAGTCTGATGAGCACTTGGAGAAGCTGAGGGGCTGTTGACAACTTCTCACCAGGGTTGTGTGGTTTCTCTTTGAAAAATAAGAGTGATCATCACCTTTAGGGAGAAGATAAAAAAAAGTAAGCTCTCTGTTGCTATTTGATCATCTTTGGTAAGTATCTAACCCTTTCAAATCTCCAGAGAACCAAAGGTCAATTATAGAGCTGGCAGGAATATCAGAATTCATCATTCCTGCTCAATGTAGGAATCTAATATATCTTTTGGATTAATATTTAAATTTTCATTAAATTTTTGTCTTTTCTCTTCTTCTCTTGGTAGTAAGTAAGCTATATTGGAGTGAAAATCTATGTTTGGCCACCGTTATGGTCTTAGAGTCTCAAGGATAGTGAGTATTAATAGATAGTATTAACACAGTTAATACTCAGTAAATCCAGTACATCTTTTTGTTGTTATTGCTGTGTATGAAACCCTGCTACTCTTACTTTTAGTATTATATCAGGTTGGTGTTTGGAAGAGACTTAATAATCTGGTGTAATTCCTGCATTTTATGGTAGAAACTGAGACTAGGAGAGGGGCCTATATAAATTTATATAGCTACATAGCTGCAGACCATAAACAGAATTTAGATATACCAGCTTTTTGTTTTTTTTTTGATCTCCCAGTCTGGAACACTAAATTTTTTTTTCTGACATATTTAATTTTATTAGGAAGAGATTTACAGAACTGGAGGAGAGGAGGTAAGGGACTTAATTCATGATCAAGTACATAGAAAACTAGAAAACTAATCAACTGACCAACTAATAACAAAAAGCTAACACTAGGGAAACAAAAAGTTGTGCAAGAAAAGAAAAATGGAAATAGAAACCACAATATACCACATAACTCTGCTATGAATATTTACGTAGTCATAAAAAAGTGAACATAGAATGTTAATTTAACCAAAATTATGATACAGCTATATTGAGTATCAACTCAATATGGATGGGAAGTGTGCATCTGTGTGTAGTTGGGGTGGAGGAGGGTGCTGTGAAAACTGATTCCTTGTATTTTATGGTAGAAAGTTCATAGGTAAAGCTTAAAATTGAAAAAAAAATTGCAGAACACTAAATTTTTAAGTAAACAGTTTTGTTAGAAAAATTCATATAGTTGTGATAAGCAGCCACATTGCCTGAAATTCAAGACTTTAGTAACCCTGTTATTAACTAATTAGGTAATTGATTAAAAGATTTATTTATTCATTCATTACTATTTCTTGGGACCTATTGTGTGCTACACACTGGTCTACATAAGAAAGTGAAGAAAACCAACAAAATTTTCTGACTTCATGGCGTTTGTCTTCTGATGTGGAGGAGAAACAACCAAACAAGTAAAATATTTTATGCCAGATAGTATTACGTACCATGAAAAAATGAGCTGGAGAGGCGAGTAGGGAATTCTAGGAGGCAATGCAGGGGTTCATTTAGAATTTTAGATAGGTGGGTCATGGAAGACCTCACTGAAGAGGTGACATTTGGACAAGGACCTGGACTAGGTAAGGGATCAGGCAATGAGCAAGCAAGGACCCGCCCATTTGGGAGGAACAGCATTCCAGGTGGAGGGAACAGCCAGTGCAGATGCTCTGCTGTGGGAGTGTGCCTGGCAGGTGTGCTGAGAGCAAGAAGGCTGTGAAGTCAGGAGAGAAAGTCGGAGGTGAGGTTTGTTGAGGCCACTGTACATCTCTATCCTCCTACCCCATTTCTCCTGCTGGTGGCTTCCATCACAGACACATCTCAGGTGTGCAAGAGGACACCCCTGGGACTAGCCAGCACACACTTTCCCTAACGTTGGGTGCTTTCCACCATCACCAGCTTCTACAGACAACCAATACCTGAGTCTGCCGTGTTAACAGTGAGTGTTCTGGATTTCTGAGCTGGGTCTGGGAGTTGACCTGCTTGTGAATGCCCTTGTATACCAGAAATTTGGGACGGTATAGATAATTTCCCAGTAGAAAATGTGAACATCTCTTCTGATGTTGGAAGAGACTTGCTTTCCTGGTAGGAGAGACAGAAATGCAAGCGAGTTTGCAAGAGGTGGAATTCTCTCTATCCTGTTTCTGAGAGCAATGCAAGTCCAGTGGAGACCTCTGAAGAACTGCTGGAGAGCCAGACTGAATTTAATTTTTAAAGGAGCTGTGTGTTTTTCCACAAGGTTCCTCAGAGCCCCCGCAAGTAACCTTTGGGGATTCATTGCATTGCTAAATCACTGCATTAGCCTGCTGCCTTCTGGAAAAAGCTAATCCGACTGCTTCTGGCAGCAGGAGAAGTCAGCCCTTGGGCTGGAACCAACCACACTGAGCACAAACTGAGAGGTCGGGGAAAGCCAGGAAGCCCTTAAAAACAGGTTCAGATCTTCAGGGTAGGGTGGGGTGCAAGCACCCCTAGGAAATGCTGTACTGAAGTAGACCCAGAGAAAGCATTTCTGTTATTCCTGTTTCTGTTATTGTTAATCATAATAACTTTATTCAATATACTAGTTTATAAAGCATTTTCCTAGCCTTTACCTCACTGTCTCCTCTGTAATTCTCTATAGCTTTGTTATTGAAATGATGTCTGCAAACCAGCAGCTCTGTATCATGCAGTATCTTGTTAGAAACGCCCCATCCAGACCTTCTAGGCTAGAATTTGCATTTACTAAGACCCTAGTCCTTTAAAGTTTAAGAAGCTTTGCTCTATGATCCATAGAGCAGTCATTTCTCCCTATAACAGTAAGGAAGTGGAGGAGCAGCATGGTTGGGTGACTGAGGCAGGGTCACCCACTTTAGTGAAAAGCTCTGCAGCACTGCTCAAAAGGAGCCAATAACGAGTGAGTCTGATAAGAACTGCTGGCGTTCATCACTTGCACTAGGCTTCTCTACAAAACCTTTCCAGCTTTGAAAGAGAGGGGTGCAAATTCAGAACATGGCAACTGAGGGAATGCAGCTGGGACATGCTGATGGGTATGACTGGGTTTTTCCCCTCTTGCTCACGGTTATAGGATGGCAGATGACATCTGGTTCAGTACCACCGAAAAACACATATATGAAGCCCTCATGTCTGCAGAGAACTTCCCAGTTCTCTTCCCAGTTCCACCATTCACCATAGCTTACTGAAGTCTTGAAAATAGTATTCCCGTTTTAAGGCTGCAAAACTGTGCCTAGAAGAAACTTACATTACACGCAGAAAGTGAGTGCTTCATCCTTTGCTGACTAATGGACCCAACAGGTAGGCGAAACTGAGTCTATTAGTAAATAGCACTTCATCTACAGGAATCATGCTTTGGGTGAGGAAAAGTTCTAACAGAATTTTAAAGATGTGACTCATAGATCCTGAGCTGTAATTCTCAAAGTAATTGAAGCTCACTAACCGCACAGTGAATCTTTCTATTTTATTAATTAGTTCAGTGAAAAATTTTATATTTAGTGTGAACCTACTGTGTGCATGACGGTCACCATAGCATGTGGTAGGAAGGACTCAGTAATGAATGAGATCCTCTCTAAGAGCCTGTGGGTTAATAGAATGTACATATGTGTATAGGACAAACTATGATGGGTGACAAAGGGACACTCCTTCCTCCACCCTAAAAATGAAGGCTCAACCTAGGAGGTGACATTTGAGTTCTTTGATGACAGACAGGTAGGCTTTGGACCTTCAGAGTCTCCAGAGTACGGAACTTCATGGTGGGTGGGGCAGTGTGTGCAGAGACACAGATGAAAATGCTAGGTTTGTATCTGGAGCAGCAGATGAACAATGCATTGACTATGACTTGTAACCTATGAACTCAGAGGCAAAAGAAATATGCTTTTACTTTCTTTCAATTAAATTGACCTAAATCTGAAATTCTCTCCCTCTCCATGGTGGTAAATTTATCATTGGACCCTATTCCCCTCCTAGCAGGTAGAGTCAAGGTGCTGCCTGGATTTTATGAGCCTCGCAGCACTTGCAGTTATTGACCACTGTCCTGGAGTGTATGCCATGCTTGGGACATGAGCGTCTTTACTGCTACCAAGAACTGTTCTTTGCCTGGGGTTGGGCTCTCCATGCAGCTATCACTCCCCAGAGCACTGTTGCTTGCCTCCACCCTGCTTCCCCTCAGCACTCTGCTGGACAGGTGTTTAGTTCCAAGGGAAATTTTTATCCCCATCTAGATGTTCTTAAGAGACCACTTTCATGGTCCTCTCAATGACTTCATTCTTTTCCAAGAGCTCTGGTCTTCAGATATCTTCTATTTTCCTCACTGGAAAAACCCTTGAGTCGAGGAAGCACTGCCTTAAGTGACCTACTTCAAGTAGCAAAGGCAAAGGAGAAGAACAAATGGGAGTCAATATTTTAATAAACAGCTGTGCCACCTTCAGAGTTCCTGGGCATGAGGTGGGCAAAGGGGAATGGTGGGTGCTTGCCCTGGGTGCTTTGTTGGGGGAGTGGGGAAGAGGGAGCAAGGGGGTTTCTTCCACTGACTTCTCCACTTTCCTGACTGAGAAGGGCCTACGTTTTGGTCTGAATCTCAACTTACCAACGCCTTTCATCATATATGAACTTGCCTCTATCTGTGCATGTTCAGAACAAGAGTTGGCTCTCCCTCCATTCTGAGCTGGTCAGCTTTTACCCTGGATCCCATTACCTTCTGTGGCTTGTGCTGCATCAGCACCATACCCCCAAGTCTCTGGTATTTTCATCCCCGTTCTCTACTGCCTTAGCTTATCAACCTGCTCAAGTCTATCCTACTTAGAAACACAGCAGCAGCAGCATGAGAAAAGCCCTCTTCACCTGCCATCTCTTTCTAGTTCCTTCCTTAACTCTCTCCTTTCTTCACAAAATCCCCGATCGTGTCTGAGAAACAGCCTGGGCAGCTCCAGTCTTGGAGAGACAGATGGGCTCTGCCAGTTACTGTAAATTCTCAGAAAATATACTATAAGCCTTTCGAAGTCTCAAGTTGGTAATTTCAAAATTGATAACAGTGAGGCCAGCCTCGAAGTGCTCTTGTCAGGATTCAGTAAAAATGTGGGTGAATTAACACAGTCCTCGTATATGATAGACACTAAAGATAGGGCACCATTATTATTATCCACGCATATTGTACCCTTGGCTGGAAAACCTACCCTCTCCCTCTCACATCTCTCCAGTTTACCTGGCTAATTTCTGCTTATCATTTAATGCTCTGTTGTGTGCTGGTATCTGCTCCCATCTTCTTCCTCCTCCTCTCCCCCAGTCCAGTGTACTCCCACGATCCTCTCATGGTACCTGAGAAGTCATCTTAGGTTTGTGGAATATCTGCCTCCCTCTCAGCACTCCTCTGGGAGCTCCTTGAGGACAGCAACTGTGATGTAAATCTCTCATCTCCACGTCCGCATTCAGGAGCTGACATGTCAACCCTCAAATGCTTATTGAATTTAATTTTATTTCACAGATATTTTCATAGTGCTTATTATGTACCAGGCACTTTAGAGATATTAATTTGTTAATCTTCATAACAACACTATGAGGTGGGCACTGTTATCTTCATTCCATAGATAAGGAAACTGAGGCACAGGGCAGTTAACTTGCCCAAGACCACACAACAAGTAAGTAGGGGAGTTCAGACTGGAACCCGGGACCAACCCTTCGCCCATGTCTGGGTTTAATACTGTCTGCCCTGGGGTAGTATTATATGCCTTGTCTCTTTGAAGATTATCATGAAGACTATGCAAGCTGTAAGTGAACTTTGTAAGTTGCAAAATGTTGACTAAATAAGGGAAGTGAGTGCTTTGATTCATGTTGAAAGTGCTATAAAAATGTATGTTATGACATTGACTAAAAAGAGATCAACATAATCATAACACTGAATAGAAATCTGATTATTGTCAAAATGTCAAGATACTTTTTTTTACCCTGATTTTGAATTACTGAAAGAAGAAACTACTTTTTATATTTTCTTTTCCATCAAAGGAAAGCAAAAAATGGAAAAGAGTTTACCATACGTCACCTCTGGAGTGTGGTCCCACAGTCTTTTTCCTGCAAGGATCAATTCTACTTGTGAGCAGCTGTTTACAGCAGATGAACTTCCTAAAATGACCCTGGAGAGAAAAAAAGCAAACAGGCAGCTGCTTGACCTTTTTCCGAATGAAAAAACAAACCCTGATCAGTTGGTCTTGATTGGCATGTGCAGAGTCGAGGAGCCTTTGATCAGTTTTTATACCAAATCACCCGTGATGATTACTCATTGCTCATTAACATTATACCACAGATCTTCTGGTGGATCTGATGTGTGTTACCATTTTAACTTTAGAAACACAGCTGTGGACAGCAGGTGCTGGTGCTGGGCCAGTGGTGACCTATGGGGAGAAGCAAGAGAAAGTGTTTCTTAGTGTACAGATCACCTGGGTTGGGATTACCTGGAAGGGTTGAATCATGCAGTTATATGGGACACACCCTGGACCTATTGGTTCAGAATCTCTGGGAGAGGACTTCCAGCTGTTACACCGAGAGCAAGCACCTCCAGTGCAACTTGTAGAGCGATGCAATTTGAGTACCGTCATCTTAGCTTGGGCTGCCTTAAAAAAAATTCCATAAGCTGGGTGGCTTCGAAAACAATAGACATTTATTTCTCACAGTTCTGGTGGCTGGGAAGTCTAAGATAAGGATGCCACAAGATTTGGTTCCCATGAAGCCCTGCTTCCTGGCTTGCAGACAGCCACCACCTTCTCACTGTGTGCTCATGGGGTCTTTCCTCAGTGGAAGAGCATGGAGAGAAGGAGAGAAGCAGAGGGAGAGAATGATTCTCTTTTTTTTCTTACAAGAACAGTAATCCCATTGTGAGGGCCTCACCCTCATAACCTCTTCTAAACCCAATTATCTCCCAAAGGTCCTACCTCCAAATACCATCATTTGAGGGTTAGGGTTTCAACATATGAATTCTGGAAGGGACACAAACATTCAGACCATTCAACCATGGAGGTGGGACCATGGTCTTCTGTGGCGTCCTGGAAGGTGGGAATAGATCTAGAACTTAATTTGACATTTCCCAAAAGAATGACAGATTCTCATTTTTTCCCTGCTGGTTGTGATCAATTCATTGATGTTTAGACCTTCACAGGAGCTTAGAGACTGAGTTTGCATTAGAACAAAAAGATATTCTTAAATCTGTTTTGGCTCAGTTGTGTCAGTGATTTCAATTCGGTTCCCTGTGCCTGTAGGAAGGAAAAAAAAGGAATGAATTTTCAGGATGACCAACATTTGAATTGCTTGAGAATGATAAAAATAAGCTCCACAGAGTAGTGGTTAAAGAGATGGTATATTAGGCAGGGCTGTAGTCACCACCTGAATGATGGCAGCTGCCCCCCCGAAATTTTTTTCCCAACTTTGTAACAGCTGCTTAATATAGCAGGAAAGTGTTTCTTTTTTAAGCCCTGTTAGGAGGTGCCGGTGCAGACGAGCGTGTCCTCTCTGAAATCTCGGAGCGGTTTTTCATGTCATTCGTCACACCGGCATAAGAACCATGGTTTTAAAGTGATGGCAGCGTCAAGTCTCTTGAAATCACCTAACACTCCAGCTGCTGCCACAGCGCACCACCTTCTGTAAGTCAGGGAGCACTTGTAGGTGTTTGGGATCCAATCATTTGTCTAAGGACATGTGCAAACTGTAACTATTGTCCAGTAGGTATAGCATATGCAATAGTGCAGTTCAGTTCTGACACTCACCACTTCAGTTTCGGCCCTCTCTTTTGAGGATATCATCTACTCCCTGTCTTCAACCGCTTCCTATATTCCTATGACTCGTATGTCTCCAGGCCAGAACTTTCTCCTGAACTTCAGAGGCAAAGCACCTCAAGCTCTACTGGCCCAGACTGAGCTCTTTATTTTCTCCCCACTCACTCCCCTTGCCCTGTTTTCTCAACTTGCCAAATGGCACCACAGTCTCCCAGGTACTCACAGCAGAAACTTAAGAGTTATCCTCAGGACCCCCCTTTCCTCACCTAGTCGCACTCCCTGTACCCTTTTATCATCTCTAGTTTAGATGATGATGTCCCTCTAATTCTACTGTCTCAGTTCAGAAGCTCATCACCTCTTGTCTCCAGTGCTCAATGCCTCACTGGCCTCCCTTCTCTGGCAGTGCCCCTTGTCCCCTCTACCATTTACAATAAAGTGCAAATTCTGTGCTCTGTATTGTACTGAGCCACCTGGCTTGCAGTCAGGAACCGTACTGAATGGATGCGCTGCTTATAAGTCATCCCTGAGCTACGTTGCTGAACATCAGAACAACTTGAGGACTTGGTCAGCTGCATCCAGCACCAGGCCCTTATTAAATATCTTTATGTAAATAAATTATTTAGCCTAATTTAGGGCAGGCTCCAAATCTCCCCATTCTGTAATTCTGGCAGCTCCTGAATCGGGGCTTAGTCATACAGTCACTTTTGTTTATTATTATTATGATGGTCTGGCACCGAACTATGTGGTAAATAGTAGGTTCTTATGTTTTTTTGTGGGCTGACTGCAAGAAGGTGCTTTCTCATATACTTGAGAGCCGAGAGACCCTCAGAGCAAATTGAAAAGAATCCATTCATTTATAAATGTGCACGCGGTAGTTAAAGGAGAAGAAACGAGTCACATTGTGAACCCAAGCTTGTCTGTCTGGGCTGTTCTGATGCCTCTCACGTCCCCGGCTGGGTTTCCTGCTGTGCAGTTGTCCGTCTTTTCTGTTGCTGAGTTTTCTGTCTGCACCAGAGCTCACCTCACTCTCTAACCTCTTTGGCTTTCACCACGTAATGTCCCAAATAACCCCTGCAGTAGCTTCTTCATTTTAATAATTTCTTCATTTCATTTTCCTGCCATTACCTCCCAAACAAAGGCCACCACCTCCTGCTTTACCGCCTGAATACGTTTGGGTGTAGCCCCTCAAGCTCCTTTTACCTCATCACCCTGGGCCCTGGGCAAGAGTCTCCTGTCTCTTTCGCACCATCTCCTTTTGCAGCAAGCATCACCCTTCCAGTCCTGTTTGGCACATGGCTATGGCGTGAGTCTTTAATTGCTCCCACTACCTCTAATTCTTTGTTGGAAAGGTTTGAAGCAGTAACACTTCTAGATTTTGCTGAGGGTCCCACAGAATCCCTCACTTGCTTCTGCTTCTGCCTTTTAAAAACTGCTTTCTTAGCATTGAGGGAATAGGATACGTGGGGTAAGCTAATTTTTCTATTAATAAAAGTAGCCCACAGTCTGGAAATCTTGTGCCAACCCAGGAGCAAAAGAAAAGGTTTGTTTTTGTTATTTCCGTCTTTTAAACTGTGAAGTTTTACTAGCACACATTCACCTGGTGGCAGAGAGGATGGGAGAGAGAATTTTACGCTCCTCCATCTCAGGAAACATTACTCTCCCCTGCCCTGCCACTTGGAACAACCTCCTGGGCTCCAGGTCTGAAGCCCCACTGCCAGTTCACCTGGACTCCCGATATTGCACAGCTATATGGAGAAGCCACGCACAGTAGCTGTAATGGTTTAGAAGCTTTAGAACAATTAGGTGTTTGTTTTTAGGTCTGATCCTTGGGTGTGGTGGTAGTATTAGGGGTGAGAGCTACGGCTTCCTCGTTTCAGAAGCTTTATCCAAATCTCTTTGTGATCTGAAGATGGAGCCGGACTGTTTATCTTCTGAGTCAAGCCCACATTCTCTGCTAATCTTCCCCGGCCCCACCATGCACATCTCACATCTCACAGCCTTACCCAGCCACACATGTTACCCATACAAGTCTGACCTTCCATGCTTCCTTGATTTCCTCCCTACCCTTACTTTACCAGGATGCTGCTGCTTTATCTACTTCTTTCTGTTGTATTTTAAATACTTACTCCTCTCCAAAGCTGGGATCTAGAGTAGTGTTTCTCAAAAGTGGTCCACCAGTCCTGCAGCATTAGCCTCACCAGGGAACTTATTAAGAGTACAAATCTCAGACCCCACCCCAGACCTCCTGAATCAGAAACTCTAGGAAAGGACCCAGCAGTCTGTGTTTTAGTGAGCCCTCCAGGGGTTTCTGAAGCCTACTCGAGTTTGAGAACCACTGCTCTAGAATGAATTCCACGTCCTCCCTTTTCCCCAGTGGGCACTGTCAACGGTCCTGTTATAGTGGATGTAAGTCAGGCTGCCTTTCAGGAAGGACCTGGAATTCTGCATTATGCCATGGAACTGGCCCTGTTTTCATTTATGTCATAAATGGTTATGGAAAAGACCTTACTAAATGCCAGGGAATATGGTGGGCTTTGAGGAAATTTCAGGCACGACTCAGTCATGAATTTTGCACATATATGAACTGTGGGGAAAGGAGGGAGGTTTAAGATCTGCTACCAACTACAGGGCGGAAATTGACAAATGATCTAAGAGGAACTGAGAAGAGTAAATGAAGGGAGAGAACGTTTCTAGCTTAGGGCCCAGGAACACGGATGGGTTTGAGTCATTCAAGGATAATCATTAAATTCAGGGGGTGAGAGGACAAGGCTGAGAGAGGAATAGTCCCTGACCTAGAAGAGCTCACAGCAGGGGTTGGGGGTAGTGTGGGTGAGGGAGACAGCTGCAGCAACCATCGCGGCTACCAGTACGAGAAGCAGTCTAAGTCAAAGTGGTGGTTAAAGTGTGAGCTCTGCAACCAGCCTGGCTTCACATTCTGCACCTGCCCTTTTCTAGCTGTGTAGGTTTGAGCAATTTCCTTAACCATGCTGTCTCTACCTCAGTTCCCTCATTCATGAAGGGGAACAATAAAAGTATTTTCCTCACAAGCTTGTAAAGATGAGCACACAATAATTGATGAAAAGCATTTGAAACAGCTAGCCTGACACGTAGTAAGGCCCTCTGTAGATGTTATTTATTTTGTCATTAACCATTGTGATAACAACTTGTATAACACACCCATAAGTGGGTGTTCTATAGTTGAACTGTTCTGATGATATTTCACTCGTGGTGGAGTAGCTCTAGAAAGCATTTAGACAGTCAGCCCAGCTGGGCTCAGTGGAATTGCTTTGTATTGGTCAAGAATACAATGCCAGGACTTACTTGAGCAGGAAATGATTCCAGTGTTTCCTCTTTTGGCTGATGATTCTCAATCAGTCTGTTGCGAACTTATAGGCTAGGATTGCCTAATTCAGAACATCCAATGCCAGGCAGCCCACTCATGGTACCACCCTTGTGTAAGATGGAAAACATGCTAGAAGCTATCTTTTGCATCACCCACAGGTCTCTGAGTGGGGCAGTGGGGCAGCTTGCACTGAAAAATAGAGAGAAGGTCACATTTCATCCCCACTGGTTCCAAGGCATTCTGCTCAGGCATAGACCAAGTGGTTTTTTTTTTTCAATTTCCAAATTTAGAGTTTCTTAGTCTTTGTAGTCATTGCATCTTCCTGTTGGAAGACAAAGAAAAAAACAATATACTGAACTAGCTAGTAAAATGATTAGAAACTATTATTCATTGAAGCAATTGGAAATACAGCTTAAAGAGAAGGGAATTCTGTCTTTGTGTAAGTATAAAATGCCCCAGTCCAGTGCTTTGAGTGCATCACTGCATGTGGTAGAGTTTGCTTGCTACAGCCTCTAGAGCTTCTCTCTGGCCTAGCCTTCTGCAGAGGTGAGACGAGGAATGGAGAGGAGGGGCGAAGTCATCTCATCCCTGAAGTTCACATGATATTATAGATGCTGGGCTCAGGTTTGCCTACAGAACTAGGCTCAGTCAATTCCCAGTGTGGGAGCCGAGGGAGTTGTGTGCTGATTGTCTGGAGGGTCATAGTTTGAAAGGTAAGGAAGGAGTAGAGGCCATGTTTGGAATGCCATCTTCTGTATGTGTGTTGGGGTAATGGGCTATTCATCTGCACAAAATCAAGCCACCTCTGTAATGTGTGTGTGCGCTAGGGAATACAGGCTGTCACTACAGAACGAGCAAATCCAGGCTGCAGACCAGGGGCTTATCAGACACTGGAGAAAACTGTGTGTCTACCCAAACATTGTATTAGTTTGCTAGGGCTGCTCTAAGAAAACATGATAAACAGAGTGGCTTAATCAACAGAAGTGTATTGTTTCACAGTTCTGGAGACCAGAAGTCCAAGATGAAGGTGTCGGCAGGGTTGGTTCCTTCTGAGGGCTGTGAAAGAAAATCCGTTCTGTGACTCCCCCCTAAGGTTCTGGTGACTTGTTGGCAATCTTTGCTGTTCCTTGGTGGGTAGAGGCCTCATCCTATCTCTGCCTTCATCTTCACATGGTGTTCTCCCTGCACACATCTGTCTCTAAATTTCCCCCAATTATATTGGATTACGGCTCATCCAATGACCTCATTTAACTTGACTACCTTTGTAAAGACCCTATCTACAAATATGGTTATATTTTAAGGTACTGGGGGTCAGGACTGCAGCATATGAATTTTGGGGAAACACAGTGCAACCCATACACTCACATATAATGAGTCAACTATGATTCAGTCCCATATACTATTACATGGAGAGAGCCATGGACCATGAAACAGGAAGCCTGAGGGGTGATGCCAGCTCTGCCTCCAATTCGCAGTTTACTCAGACACATAGACTCTGGGCATCTTCCGCTTCTATGAGGAGAGGGTTTGGCAGTGTTCTCTTAGATTTCTTTTATCTCTGGTCTTCTAGGACTAGTTTGCTCTCTCTGAAGTTCTCCCAACCTGTCGAGAAGTCTTATGTTGGTTTATAGCATCATACTTTGCTTTTTGGCTCCTGGTGATGTGAGCTGGGCCAGGGACTGCCCTAACAGAGAATTCCAAGCACTTATCACAACAGGGGAGGAAGAATTGGCTTATGCTTTTATTTGAACTGTCAGCCTTCTGGTTTGGTGAGTTTGATGTGTTCCCAGCAGTGCCTTCCTCATCCTCTACATTCTCTGTATGAACAGGCTTTGACAAAAGTATAACCTCTCCAGTCTGTCATTACCTCAGATATGTCATTCTGAACAAGCCTGATCTCCTGAAATGATGTCCTGGGTTTAGGACCCTTCTGGAGTATGGCCAGCACTAGATGTCACCAAGTCTTCACAACCGATGCAAATAGTGAGCCACACTACACAGGCCTGAGTTGTTTCCACTGATCTGCTTAGCCATTTGTGGGTGCCTGTGAAGCACACCTGGGGAAGGTTGAATTTCAAGCATTTTAGTAACCTATTTTATAGGCACATATGACCTTTAGATTCTTAATTTGTTTTTTAATGTTTTGTATGTGTGTGTATGCTTTATCAGAGCATACGTTTGCAAGTAGCATAAACTTACTACCTGTGTGTACTGGGCAAGATGCTTCGCCTCTCTGAGCATCAGATTCCTCATCTATAAAATCAGCATAAAAAAATCTTCATTCTGTCCCCTTCTAAGAATTGTGAAAATGGATTGGCTGAAATGGTGGATAAACCAAAGATGAAGAGAGAGACCATCTGTCCCTGTTTATATCTGTTGCCTTGGGGTGGTAATTAATAGCATCTCCTTGTACTCTCAAACATATCTGTTTGCATAATGAATTATATGATCATCATGTAAAATAATAAACGTGAAGATTCTTGGTTTTATCATTCATGTCACTATATAGATGATCTTAAATTCTGGCTCTTAAATAATCTCACTTAAAAAAGTTTTTTAGGGAGTCTGTTGACTTTTGCGCCATTTCAGTGCTGAATTAATTGTCCTCTGCTCAAGCCCCTCCATGAATATGCATGTACCCTGAGCTTAAAGTTTCTCCAGTTTTACTGTTTAGGGAGACACTGCTTTGGGAAAGATCCCCTGTGTTCTCCTTACTGGCTGCAAATAATAAATTCTTCCCTCTAAAAAAAAAATCTTTAAAAAAAAATATTTTTCCCTTACTTACTTTGCAGGTCAGAATAATCTATTTAATATGAGCTCTATAGATCCAGACCCATTCATATTATTGATGTCAAGGGCCCTGGTGTGCCCCAGATGGACCCTGCTGTTGCTTGGCCCCAGGACTATCCCAGGCCCTGCCAGCACTCAGGCTGTCCACAGGCCTCAGTAACTCAACTGATTTCCCCCTACAGCTTACTCTACCCTTAGGATACAAGATGATACTAGTTTTCCTGGTTCACCCTTTTCTTTCTGCTCTGAAAGACACGTACTCCGGTCCTGTCCATTTTGAGGATAAAACCACTGAACACACTGGTAGACAGATGGTGATATAAAGACCTGGGGAGGTTGCAGAGCTTAAGAAAGGATACAGTGTTCTTACAAAGTCCTTGGTGTATATTTCCCTACTCTCTTGGTATGACAGTAACAGCAAACCTCAGCGAGCTTCTATCCTCTGCATTTATGCCTAAGGCTGGACACACCACAGCTCTTTTTTCCTTAGACTCCATTTTCTCCTTTAAAAAAAGCATGCCCCTGGGCTTCCCCGGTGGCGCAGTGGTTGAGAGTCCGCCTGCCGATGCAGGGGACACGGGTTTGTGCCCCGATCCCGGAAGATCCCACATGCCGCGGAGCGGCTGGGCCCGCGAGCCATGGCCGCGGAGCCTGTGTGTCCGGAGCCTGTGCTCCGCAACGGGAGAGGCCACAGCAGTGAGAGGCCCGCGTACAGCAAAAAAAAAAACAAAAAAAAAACAAAAAAAGCATGCCCCCCTCAATGTCCTGTCTCTCAACCAATGCTGAATAACAGGTTATAGCCTTAACTTGAAAGAGCATTTGCATTTCGGAGGATTTACAGACTGGAGAATACTCATTTAATGAGGACTTTTATTCATCTAATTGCATATTTCTTATTACTATTATCATTAAAATTTTTGGCAGTGGAAAGCAAGAAATCTAGTGTGCCTCCTTCCCCTTTGTACAGTTGAAGAAAAGGGAGGCTCAGAGATTAGTAACTATCCTTTAATCACAGAGTAGCCTCATTCTAGGTCTTCAGGCTCAAGATTTCATCCTAACATACTATACACAGTCATTTATTGAATATTCATCATTTTTGTTTTTGTAAGATGTATTACATATAAGTGTTTGCCAATGAATAATGAAATTCTAGATGGATTGTATAGTTTCTAAGTGTGTATCACAAATGCTTAGCATCTTCCTTCTGTGGATTATAGTGGCCAGATTTTGGCATCAACACTTTTGACCTTCATGCGGTTTTGATTATTTACAAAGCAACTGACCAGAGTCTATGGCATGTGATAATTTGTCATGTAATTATTACATAATTGTCATGTAATAATTATGGCATTTAATCATTTGTCATGAGGACAATAACTGACACTTGGGTTGTTCTAGGGACTAAATGAGATAGGGCATGAAAAATCCTGAGCATCAATGTGAATTACTTGGGCTGCAAAGCTGGTGGGAGTGATTACTTAGTGAGAGAGCCTAGTCATAAAACACCCAGCATTGACATTTGAATGAGTTGAATTTAAGGATTGGGTGATTTGGAAAGGTCTCTGGACGTAGTCTTCATGAATGCAGGAGGTCTACTGTAATTCTGTGAACATAGTAGCATTCTTTGCATTCTTCTTGCTAACACACTAGCCTCTTTGTGGTTACCCCCTTTCTGGGGCTCTTCTAGGTGACCTGCTGGTGTGACCATGTTAACCTGCAGAAAGTAGATCAGTGATGAGAACACCTCACCATTCTCAGGAGGTTCAGGGAGGTGAATCACCCAGATTTACCCATTTCATAAACAAAAACTACCTTTCTAATTCTCATTTTCCTACCAAGGCCTGGTTCAAACATCCACTTCTCCTAGTCAGAGCCTTCAACTTGAAGTGGTCATTGCTCTAAACCACAGCAGCTGCACCTCTCATATGCATGCATGCCTGTTACTGCCTTTTGTGTTGTGCTCTAGCCCATGCCTGATTTTTTTCTGTATTTCCCAGCATGCCTTGAGTGGAATATGACACATAGTAAGAGATCTTGAAATGGGCACAGAAATTGAGTTGAGCAAGGGAGCTAGGGTGGAGGAACTCAGAGGATCAGGGCCAGATGTCTACTCCTCGTGGAACATTTCCAACTCTTCTTTTTAGTGCCAAGAGTTCTAAACTTCATCTTTGTACCTGGGCTGCATATTTCTGTGGCCTTGATGGATTCCTTGGCAGCACCCTTGTGGCAGAGAAGTTCAGAAACGTTTATGGAAATTTAAACAAATTGATTAATAATGGAGGCAAAAAGAAACCTACAGTCTTTTCCTCCCATGCTCTATTTCTTTTAAAGAAGCCTGTTTGTGTTATCACTTCAACAGTTTGGTCAATAACTGTGCCTTCTCACTGATCTGTCCTCTTGTGCTGGCAGTGGTAAAAGCTGTATGCATCTTTCCAAACTGCTTTGGCAATATATATGCAGGAATCTGAGGTAGAGATGAGTGCGTGGGTATCCACTTAGAGGTATGATTTTAATATGTGTTCACTGACTTGGAATTTTCAAGTTCACTCATACCAAACTTAAAGAAAATAAGACAACATTCTGACACTGTAGTGATTTTATTTTTTATTTTAATTTTTTGGCAACAGGAGACTCTTATTTTTCAAAACTTTTATAAAAAGTCCAGAATTGTCCTCACAATAGTTGGGCTGGGAGGTGTGTGCCGGAGAGGTTGCCTCTCTTTCTCATAGGCTTCCACCCCATCCTAGGCCCTTCTCATAACTGTAGGGTTCTAGGAAACACAGAAAACTTCCTCATTATTTCCCATCATTATCATACTCATGCAGTTTATTATAAGTGACTGTTGGACTGGAAGTCAGGAATGATCGGTTCTAGTTCAGGCTTGACCACTAACCTGCTATAATATTAAGTCAAACTCTTTCCCTGGGTCTCAGTTTCTTCACTGGTAAGATCAGGGAATTTGTCTCTGTGAGCTCCTTGGTATGGTAACCTAAAGAGTGATAGTTTTACTTTAGTCTATTTTATAATGAAAAGTTATTTATTCCTTTAAAACTAACTTAAAATCACATGACTTTAGCACTGGGTATGGGCTTGGTCAGCTTCAGATTTCTTACATGATCTTGGAATTGTATTTCTTTTTGTGGGCCAAGATGCTTTGCTGAATGCCTCCACTTCACAATAGCCTTCAGCTTCTCACCTGACTAGAGGAGTGTTTCCAGTCCTCTAGTATGTATGTATGTATGGGCTTTTCCATTCATCACCTCCTATGATCTTTATAGGAAGTGTGTGAGGTATCAGGGAGGGCATTTCATGTCCATTTTACAGTAGGGGAAACGGTTAAAGTCACCCAACTGGCCCAAAGTCACACAGCTGGTGAGTAACGATGGTTATTTCCACCTACTCATTTGATGCTTTTCTACTGTATATTAGGTATTTTGACCTTTTAGGAAACTGATAGTTAGAGAACATAAACTAATCCATGGAATTTTCATCAAAGCCTTATGAACTTTTTGTCTTTAAAAACTGACTTCTATGGATCCTGTTTTCCTAATCCAGAAGAAATAGCGAGTGGACCATGTAATCTCTAAAATGTCTTTTAACTGTTCACCAGGTCTCCTGTCACTCCTGCCTCCTCTGATTATCTACTCTACAACCAGGGAGATTTTTTTTTTCCAAGCACAAAAATAATCATATCACTCTCCTTTTGGGTTTTCCTACTGTCTTTCCCGGAGGCTCTGTAGGGTAATCTAAATTCCTCTACTAACCTTTCATAGTCTGGCTTTTGCCTTCCTCAGCAGCCCCCCTGCCCTTCCCATTTCCATGCCCTCCATTCATGTGCTCAGAACTGACCTTCACACCCATGATATTCCAGATTTCATGCTAGGATAAAGAAGAAAAGTGATAAATGAGATAGATCCAGGTGATACCCTGTCTGAGATAGCTATCTAAAATCTAGCTGAGCCAAATGTCATGCCTTTGACACCACTCAGCTCAGAGTGCCCTCCCATTTCGCCCATCCTCCCTCTGCCTGGCAAACAGCTTCTCATCTTCAGAACTCAATCTCCATCGCCTCTATGATGCCTCAAGGAGAATTGAACTAAACTATCCTTTTGGCTCGCATTGTACTTTGTGTAGATCTCCGTGATAGCACCCATAACACTTTAACCGTGTTCTTTGGTGTACTAGACTGCAGACACCTTGAAGGTAGGAGATTCAGTAAACATTTATGTAGTGCTTTAGCAGTTGTGAGTCAAAGTACTGCACAATCAATAAACCTCTGCCCAGAAATAGAAGACCATTTACTGTACTTGCATTATTTTTACAAAAGTTGATCTGCCTGTAGATATATCCCAGAGTGTTATCCTTTGTGTTAGATCATATCCTAGATCACTTGCCATTTCAACAAAGTATGCTGAGCCTCTTGACAGATGCTGTTGGTTTGAGTTAACCTTCATAGAACTGCAGAAAGTGGCAGCTAATGGATGGATGAACCAGAGCCTTATGTGTGCTACAGCCATTTACACTTACATTAGCCTTTGTATAGCAGACATATGAATAAGGAAATAGCTAGATATGCGCCATGCTTTTTGCCCAATTTAGGTTATTTTAGATCATCTACTATTATGTTATTTAAAAAGTAAATGAAAGTTTACATACAATTCCAGCATTTATTAGACGTTCATGATTTATTTTTAGAATTTTTTAAATTACTGATTTTTTTAAAAAAAAAAGCAAACCAAAATATGAGAGAATGAAAATGCCAGTATAAAAAACTGAAAATTTAATTCTGACTATGATTCCTCCTAAACTATTGTTGTTAGTGCATATTATTCAATGAATCCATGGAAATCTACCTACCTTCCATTTTCCAAAGTACAGCAGAAAACTTGATAGCAAATGAAGATATGATTGCTATTCAATGTTGAAAACCATGCTGTGGATTTTTGCATTTCCAGTAGGTGTTTTACTCTGAATTTAATCCATACATATACCTTGTGCATTTAGTTGAGATAACCTTTTCTATTACTCTCCAGACACAGGCCCAAAATCACCTCCTTCAAATGCTTTCCTAGTTAACCCCATCCATCTCTAAATGCATCCACATCTCCTTAGCGCTTGGGGCACTTTCTGGAGTTCTGTTCATTTCTGCTAGTTTGCATGCTTGATGTGTTTGCCTTCTGTCTTGTTTTCACGCTTAGTCAATCAATTTTTTCACGTTCCACCAGCGTGAGATCTGTCATGCAGCCGTCTGTCTGTCTGTCTTCCCTTATTCTCAAACTAAATTATGTCCTCCTCTCCCCCCCATCCCAGTTATTCTTTAAACTAATTAAGATTTATAACCTGCTATTTAAATAGTGTGTATTTGATTTATTCTTAACTCCTCGCTAGACTGTGAGGTCTATGTGAGGAGGGTCCATGTCTCTTCTGTTCACAGCTACTAGCCCAGTGCCAAGATAACATTTATTAAATAATATTTATTAAATAAAAGTAATATAGAAAATTCAAACGCACATAAAGAATAGAAGGAAAAATTGCCTAATGGCTAGTAAGTTTCAAATAACCACTGAAACATTTTTATCATGTATACAAACTACACACACACACACACACACACACAAATGTTTATTTAAAAACAGGGATCATACACTATATACTATTTAAATTTTTATGCATGATATCATGACCTTTTATTATGTCTCCATATGTTATTTACATTATTAAAAATATTGTTTTTAAAGATTATCCATATGTCATCAGTTCTCAAGCTTTTTAGACTCAGGAGATCTACACACTTCAAAATTACTGAGGATTCCAGTGAGCTTTTGTTTGAGTTGCTATCTATTGATATTTACCTTATTTGAAGTTAAAACTGAGAAATATGAAAACAGTAAGTAATTCATGAAAAATAAGTAATAAAAATAAATGATTACATGTTAATTTAAGCCACATTTTTCTTAAAATAACTATATTTTTCAAAACAAAAATATTAGTATGAAAAATAGCATTGTTTTATATTTTTGCCAATCTTTTAATGTCTGGCTTAATGCATGACAGCTGGGTTCTCATATCTCCTTCTGCATTCAACCTGTGGCAAATACTCTTGTCAAAGTATATTTAGAAAATCCAGCCTCATACAGATACATAGTTGGAAATGGAGGAGTATTTCAATAGTTCTTTCAAGTAATTGTGGATATTCCTTTCTAATACTATATCAGAACTCAAAAAGTTATTTTCATATACTATTTCACATTGGTCTGTCTTCTACTTTGAATGGATCTTTTACCCCCATGCATTATGTTTTACATTATCTAATGGCTACATTGATCATTTGGAAAATACTGGTTCACTGAGTTATGCAGATCTTCTAAATGTTGACATCATTCATTATACAGTGTCATTCCATGTCATGAGCCTCTAGAAAACACATTATCATAAGAGATTGATAATGAAAAAGGCAAATAACACCTTAATATTATTGCAGAAACAGTTTTGATTTTGTGGAACCCCAGAAAGATTCCATGGACATCTGGCATTCTCTGGACCACATTTTAAGAGTTGCAGCAGTCTGTCAATCATTCATGTCAGTGTTCAATTCTGGAAAATTCTCAGCTATTTTAACATTGCTTCTCTTCTATCAATTCGGGCGATACCTATTATACAAACTAGAGCATATTTATCATTTTGCATTTCCTATTATACTAATTCTAACTTCCATTTCACCAATGCTAAATTCTACTCTAACTTGTATAGTATTTAAGCTCATCTGCTGAGATTTTTTATTCATTTTAAAGATTTCATCTTCTTTCTTACTTGCCTATTGTTATTTCCTAACTGCCTGTTCTTATTTCATAAGTGTCAGTTTTATATCACGATTATTAATTTTTTTTAATCCCTGAAAGTCTTAATGCTACTTTTTAAAACTCTTAATCAGATTTACCTATTTTCCCTATTTCATGTGTATGAAATATTCTGTTTGTTGGGTCAGATTATTTTATATCACATTGCTGGGCTTTTTCATGTGTTTTAAAAGTCTTACTTGAGATATTTTCTTCTTTCTGGGAATTTCTCTCTGATTTGGGGGAGTTTCTCTTGAGTTCTGTAGGGGGGTTTTGCATTTGGATCTGGCTTCTACAAAATGCACAGTTCCAAATCAGGTCTTATGACAGAAACTCAGTTTGAGTTTCCCCTTTGGGGATAGTACAATTCCGGCCTTGCATCCTTATGCCACATAGACCCAGATCCCACTTTTACATAGGTATTTCTGCTTCTTCCCACAGAGTGGCCCTAGGAGAATGGGAAGACTTTTGCCATCATCTTTAGCAGGTGGGCAGTACAATCCCAGCTTCTGGATTCTTTGGGGAGCCCATCTCTCTCCCTCCTACCATGCACTAGTCATATTTGTTCCACATTGCATGTTCCCATTAAGAATCCTGACCCAATGTTTGTATCTGTTCCCAGTGGCCTATAGAATGGTAGCTTTGTCTCTATTTACTACTGTGGGTTGCCTCTCTATTTCTGCCATGCAGAATTTTTCCATTCTTTTTTAAGAGTATTCTGTTTCGATTATACATAATTCATGTTGTCATTTCTTTTTGTTATTTTATCAGTTATTTCTGATCTCAGAGTGGAAGAGGGAATTTTTGGTATGAACTTAATTTGCCATCTTGACCCATTTATTGATTATAAGAATCTACCAACATTTATTAAAACAATTCCCCATTCTTGGACATTTAGGTTGTTTCTAGTTTCTTCTTGTTACAAATATCACAACGATAAACACTTTTATAACTAAATATTTGCATGCATCCATTATTATATCCCTAAATTACATTTTCAGAAATAAAACTGGTGATTTTTACCTTTTCATTATACATGTCTGATCATGCCCTTCTTCCAGATTTTCATGGGCTTTTTACTGCCTTCAGGATAAAGCCTTAACAACATGGTGTGGGGTTAAAGTGCATCAATATCTTACTCCTACTTACCTTTTTAACCTCATATTCTACCACTCTCCTCCATTCACCACACTTGCAATTCTGCAGATATACTATGTTCTCTTATTAATCCGTCTCTTTACCTGTGATATTTCCTCTATCAAGGATACTTTCTTCTCATCTCTTTGCACCATGAAATTCTACTCATCCTTTAAAACACTGCTCGGCTGAGCCCTCTGCTGTGAAGTCCTCTGTGACCTTTCCAGAAAGCATTTCTCTCTTCTATGCTATTATAGTTCCTTTGTTATAGCATTTACTACAGTTGTTTACATGCGTGTCTCCACCACTAGGTTGGGAAATCCTCGAAAATTGTTGTTTGAACTCCAGCACTTAGCATGGTGCATGACATATAAACGGTACTCAATGTATAATTGATGAATGAATATTATATAACTTGGTGAGTAATATCACTGAATCACATAATTTTTTTGGCTTCTCTAAACACATAGTAAACTTGTTTTGGGTCAGAACTCTATCATGATATTCTCTGTCTATCTGGTTTATCATAGTCTTTTCATCTCTCATCTACTAATGCAGTATCAATAATATTCTTAACATGCTCTAAATATTTATTATTTGATTGACTGTTAGGCTATACTGCAGAATCAGTGAGGTTGAAAAAAATGTACTGTGGGTTTTGCTGCAGGTCATTACATGCCAGGCCATCAGGACGTTTGCACTCAATATCCACCTTGGACGAGCCTTTTTCCCTTTCTTATTGTTCTCAGGTTAAACAAAGGCTTTGGACTTGAAGACCTCCAAGGCAGCTTCTAGCTCTACTAGTTTATTTTCTTGCTCACAATTAACAACCCTCTGTCCAGAACTTAGACTATGGCCCCTGTTCTATGAAAAATGAGTGAGCACCATGTTTCATAAAAGCTCTTGTTTGCAGTATATTTTCAGAGTGCCAGAAGGGGAGTCATAACACGTGTATTTGTGTTTCAACTTGCAGCTGGAGAAATGACTTATGCAATTTCTGGGAAGAAAGCTTATAAACTCTTCTTGAAATATTCTGACTACAAATGAGCACACATCTATATTTCTGGTGAATTTAGAAATGATAGCAAAAATGATAAACTCTGCTGCTTTCCAGAGTAAGTTCAGAGGATGAAAATAAATTCTTAGGTTAAGCAAATCTGAATGAAACTGAGTAGAAAACAGATATAAAACTCAAGATAGCATCCTTAATTGGAATAGGAAGGTATTATAAAATGACAGAGCACCCTTTTCCTTCACATTTATTTTATTATCAAACTGGGAGATATTGCTTTGGGTTCATTCATTTCTAAAAGTCTCTATATCTTTCATTTCACAGCTAGCTTATATTGGTTTTGTTGAAGATTATTTCTTAGTGGTATTAAATTATGTATGAACTCAGCCCAAAACAAACATGCCCTTTGATATTCAGTTCAATTTCACCATTACTGATTGTGTTTTCTCTGTGAAAGGCCTTCTTCCATAATTAATTGAATTGAGTACCTTGAACCAGAAATTGTGTTTGAGGTGCTGGTCCCACATATTCGAGACTTTAGACAAACCATACACATTTACTGATTTCAGACTTATCATCATGGTGATAGCAACCTGTTCTCTCTTTTTTGGCTTATCTCTGGTTCAGCGTTCATTTCCTTCCCTGTTCCCATGATTGTTCCATGAACCATGACTTTGATCAATGATATTTTTCATACTTCGTCACTTTTGAAATCCTATAAAAAGGAATTGTGTTTAATTCATTTTTTCACTCTTTCCCACCATTTTAGTTCTAACATACAACGTGCATTCAGGAAATATTTTGGAACTGCCTGGATTTCAGTGAAAAGCTCAAGCTTTCTGATTGGACTTGAAGACCTCCAAGGCAGCTTCCAGCTCTCCTAGTTTATCTTCTTGCTCACAATTACAACCCTATGTCCAGAACTTAGACTATGGCCCCTGTTCTATGAAATCATAATTATGATTATCCTTAAATCAACTATGGTCCTGATTTTCCTGGGTTTTCAGGACTAATGCATTAAAAATCTCACTGAATTCTGGGTGGGTTTTCTGGATAATTTGTTTTGCTTCTTTATGCTTTTCTTTGTATTCTAGTTCTTCTGTACTAGGTAGGTATTACTTAGCTGTACAATAACTAAATGTTACTAAAAATTTAGAAAGTAGACATCATTTAGATTTGTACTGGATTCTGTATTCCCTGCAGAAGAAATATTAATAATAATAGACAATCAAATTGATGTGAGGTTGGCTTTTTGGTGATTTTAAACATCTTTTTTTGTATAAATTAAGGAAGTAATGCCAGTGGTCATGTTAATGCTGTGATCTAACTTAAAATCAGAATCTATGTGGTCCTAGGACAACTATGGGGAGTGGTTTTAACCACCTGGCAAGTCTGTTGCTTATTTAAAACAGGAAGTGCTCACAGCGCTGCTCAGTTTCTACTGCTTGTCTAATTCAAATAGGGATAATTTTATTGGGTTGTAAGATCTCTTCATCTCATTATTAAGATGTCTTTTTTAATATCTCATGATGGGTTTATTTGGTTGGCACAAAGTGAAATGTTGAAGTATGCTACAGTGAGGATGAATTGGATTAACTTCAAATTCCATCCACTTCCTTTTCCACGTACCTTGAGAAAAGCTGAGGCAGATAGTGTATTGGAGAGCAGGTTAGTCTCCGGGTCAGTAGACTCTGTATCTGCTCGTTCACTCATTAGTGGTAGGAATTAGAGCAACTCACATGGCTTTTTTGGCTCTCAGGAGCTTCCTATATAACACGGGAGAATTAGTACCTACCAATTTACCTAATAGGGTTCTATAAAGCAAGCAAAAATGCTAGGTTAATTGCAAAGCACAGAACAGATGGATATTGTTATGATTATTGTAAGATCTGTATGTACAGGCAAAAGTGAAATCCTTGGAAACACGCTGGAAGATTTTATTTAGCATCTCTTCTGCCAAAAATGTTTATTGATTGCAGCTGGAAGGAAACCATTCTGAGAAGGAAAATGATGCTGAATAGGAGTCAGAACCTGTTTAACATTCTGACAGCTGGAACGTGTTTCTTTATGTATCACAATAATAATTTAGCTTCTAAGTGACTTCTCTGACATGAGAACCCAGTAAATCAGGAAAGCTATAAATTGCTGAAAGGTTACCCTCAGGAAAATGACCAGGAAGGGACAAGTGGGATTGGACCAGTGTGTTTGGCCAAGGGGACTTGACTGCCTAAGACTTTATAGACCTTAAAGGAGACCAGTTGTGTGGCATGTGAAAGATGAGAGAACTTTGCTTTGACTGAAGTATTACATTTGACCTTCAGAACAACTCTTTTGGAAGAGTACCATTAATACATTTAGGAAAACTGACATTCCCTAAACTGCAATTATGCTCAAGTCTTCTAATTCTAAATCCAGTATGCTCTTCATTTTATAGACCCTACCCCCCCAACCACAAATAACTGTATCAGTAACTGTGCATTTAGAAAGTATTACCACACAAATTATCTTACTTGATTGATACTTCCTCTGTCCCCAGGCTTTCCAAGGCATGCTTGTGTGTTGTTTCTTGCTGAGTTCTGGTGGCATGCCTGAAAAGGGTGCTACATGAGAACCAGAACTCTGGCCTGGCCTCCTTCACCAATTAACTTTGTTACATCAAGCCCTGAAAGAGAAGGGGTGGCCTCTAGTCTAGTTAGTTAGTAGAAGAATCTGGAGTAGAAGTCAGGTTTCCTGAGAACCAGGTCTCCCAAGCATCTTCGGAGATAAAATATACTAAACACACAAGTACAATATTTGTGCATTCATTGAGGTCATTATGTAATTAAAAGTTGTAATTATGATTTAATTACAGGGGCCAGATAGGACTCTGACTATAAAATGGGGTAGGGGAAAACGTTGGTAGAAAAAGGTTTACTGTAAAGGTTTGATCCTAATTTATAATGAAAATGATACTCGGTAACAAAGAGGAAGCAGCTGCTTCAAGTTTGCATTATTTGTAGAAGTCCCAGTTTAGGCATTCATCTGTACAAAGTGGGACAGAATCTGGGCTCTCTTTAAGGGAGTCTGACCACACCAAGCACTCCTCTTTGTGCAGGGTACAGGTCAGCCTACTCCAAAAGGTGAAAGCCTGTAGAATGTCAGCCTGTCTCATAGAAAAGGAGTGTGCTGGAGACTTCCTCTAACCTAGGTTGCTTTCAGGTAAGCCTATGGGAAAGATCGTGTAGAGTGTTAATTAATGTGGTGGTTAATGTACTTATTAAAATTATTGGAGGCTATTAATTTGGATTTTTCTGTGATTCACATTTATGAAAATGAATTTGTAATGAAAATGAATGACAGAAATAAGCTAATGAGGGGAATGCTTAGCCTACTCGGGCAAACCTGCCTTTCTAGCAAGACAGTGATCTCACCTCTGGAGGATGAAGATCACATATTCTGGAGGATATTTTATTAAAAGTTAGTTGTGATTCTCTTTTGAGATCAGTTGCTGTTACTCCAGGGAGGATGATCTTAGGCTACTTCCTTCTTTCTCTGATCTTTCCTTTCCTTTCCTTACACCCTTCCTTCTGGACACACCCTGGTGAATAAAGTCTGTGGGAGATGGAGTGAGGAATGAGGGAAGCCCACTCAGACCCAGGCAGATGCTATAGGAGATAGTGAAAGGAAATTTTCCTTAGGGAAGGGGATGTGCAGAGGTGAGAAAACTTCTTGAAGTAGAATTTTTATGGCAAGCTTGCTGTTACTGCCCACACTTTTACAGCCTGTAAGTGGTAAAGCCATGATTGAACTTTATCTGTTTGACCCGAAGGCAGAGAACCCAGGGAATCACCAGGGCTGGCTCTCATTGGTTTTGGGTAGCAGAAGGCTCACTCTCCAAATGCCAGTCATTATTTTCTTTGCCAGATTGGTTACATTTTGTCTGGAACATGGTACTCTCACACTCTGGTTGGTCTTCTACTCAGGAACTATTTCCTTTATTTCTTGCTTGTTACTTCTATTCCATTAGGTAAGACTTATTCTTTAAGGATAAAAAATATTTGTATAGATAGATCTATAGTCTTTGTTGTATTTATGATCTCCCCTTTCAAAATTTTTCATAGTTTCTGATTTGGGGGAGAATTTCTTCTTTATATCAATGACTTTTTTTTATAGTACCAGTTTTGTTCTTTTCCCTTCCCAAAGTGGAATTAATTTGGCTTTTGCTGCTTTGCTAATCTTGGCCAGGTTCCTTAATAATTTCAGACTGAATGTAAATTATTTTTTAATCTCGTCATTCACCCCTTACCCTAACAAGTCCACTATTTCATGTATTTACTTGAAAGAACACAGATATTTCCCAATTTTTCTTTTATTTTTCAAATGTTAAATATTTTTAAATAACTGTGGCTTTCTCCTGTACCTTCAGAGCAGTTTTTCCTCATTCAGATATTGTAACAGGGGTCCCCTCCTACCCTGCCATTTACTTCTCCTTGAGCATGGAGTTTTCCAAAAGCTAGACTTCTCTGTTCTCCCTTATTCATCAGTGATTTCCATGTGAATGTGATACATTCCATCTCTCAGCATTAAGCTGGAGGCTTATTTGATGTGTAAATGAGTTCACTAATTTTTAGGAGATCAATTAGTAAGGCTATGCTTTAATAAGAAAGTATCTTCTGCTTCTAATGCCTGTGTATTAATTAGGGTTCTCCAAAGGAACGGAACCAGTAGGACATACTTTGGCTCACATGACTGTGGAGGCCCATAGGTCCTATGGTCTGCTGTTCACAAGCTGGAGAACCAAGAAAGCAGTGGTTCGACTCAGTCAGAGTCCAAAGGCCCGAGAACCAGAAGTGCCAATACCCAACATCTGAGGGAAGGAGAAGAGCTCAAACAAAGAGCAAATTTGCTCCTCTTTTGTCTTTTTGTTCCATTCAGGCCCTCTAAAGTTTGGATGATACCCATCCGAATTGCTTAGTCTACCGATTCCAATGTTAATCTCTTTCAGAAACACCCTCACAGACACATCCAGAAATGATGTTTTACCAGCTATCCAGGCGTCCATTAGCCCCTTAAAGTTGACTCATAAAATTAACCATCCCAGCCTGGTCCTTTTTCCCTGAGTGATCTGAAACACTTTTTAGTTTTTAGTTTTTGAGGAATAGAGTATACAGCTGTCAAGACTCTTCCTGTCTTCTCTGGTTCCCACTATCAACTTTCCATTCCTTCCTTTCTCTGCCTTTCTGCCCCACTGGACATTACAGTCTTCAAATTTTCATATCAGAGAACCCACTAATGCTGACAAATGTTAGGGGAGACACACATTATCTTGGATAGCATAGGAAACTTGTTTCCTTGCTGTATTCATGGAGAGGTGGGTGTCAGATTTCTGATTTCTGCCTCTCTTGAGATGGAGGCACACAGTAAGAAGCAGTGATGGCTTCTGCTGCTTGTCTGGCCCTGTGTGGACACCTAAGCTGGGGATGAGGTCCCATGCCCGTCCCATACAGATGAGTATGGATTTCTCCCAGATGCTTGAAAATTGTTGCTAGGTAGTAGTTTCAATTGCTATAGTGATATTGTCACATTTTTTTGGTTTTTATGTATTTTAATGGAATGTGGAGAAAAACAAAAAGAAGTACCATAAGATGTATCAGTAATTCATTTCTTAAGATGTCGCACTAATGTTATCACCACAGACTTACCTTCAGTAGCCATTGTAAAAAATTAATAGACAGAAATTTCAATTAAATAGAGTTAGGAGACCAGAAAGGGGAGCTCTCATGCCCTGCAAGGATAGCAGAGCCCAACTGGAAGAAGACTCTTCTTTCCTGGCAAAGACTCAGCCAATGAAAAGCCAAGGACTCATTGTTTATTCTAGCCCTCCCAGCTTCCTTTTCCTCTCTATAAAAGCCTTCTCCTTCACTTGCCACTGTGGGGCTTGCACATGGCTTGCCATGGTTGCAAGCCCTCAATTACAATTCTCTGCTGATCCCGAATAAACCCATCTTGGCTGGGGAAATATCTGGCCGTCTATTTGTTTAAGGTCAACGCAATAATTTCTTGGAATCTTTTTAGAAGAGAAGATATTTGTTCTTCAGCTCATGTTTTTCTATAAGTGGAAACCTAGCAACAGCAGCTGAACCTAAAAATCTTGTGATTTTCAAACCTGATTTATCCTGTTCTGTGTTCCCCTCAAGACACGTGGGGAAGCTGTTCAGCATGGCTACACCACCAGTGCCTGGAAAGACAGGGCCAAATATGACTTGTCTTTGCATCCTAAGTACCTTACAAAGGACCTAGCATCTGACTTTCTATATGGTTACTATAAAGCAAGTTACTATATGGTTACTGTAAAGCAAGTGCAGGGCCCTGTAAAGATTTCAAGGGAAAATGCAGCCAGCTTTTCAGTGACTGTATCTTCAATCCTTAATTGTATATCTATTTTGATATGTAGCCAATGAGGTTTTTTTTTTTATCATCTTAACTGCCATGGTAGTTTTATACAGACTCTTCCAACTGGAGACATAAATTATTTGCATTGAAAAGCTAAGTTATGTAAAACTATGATTTAAGAGAAAAACAGAATATTTATTTCTTCTCAAGAAAACGCTTTATTTTCCAAATAAACCAAATGTCCTGGTTTCTAGGGTAAAGATAATGCACTCTGAAATTTCATTTACTAGTTAGCATGCTCCAAACTCTGCCTTGCTCTGCTCTTCATGACGATCTTAGTGCAAGGGCTGCAGTTTGCTCAGTCTCACAAAGTCAGGGCAGAATGTAATAAAACTGCTGGTAGCAGCATTCAGGTACCCAAGGGAACATTCTCACGAAACAGCAGCAGCTGATCTTGAGTTGAAAGAGGCAAGTGACAAGCAGAAACAATGCTGCGTTCTATGCCAAGTTCTGAATACCCAATCACGAGCAGTTTCAATACCAGCTTTCAGCCTGCTAAAGCATGGACCCAGTGTACCACCTATTGTTGACATAAAGCTATACAGGAAATCTATTTAAATGTAATAGTTTTAAAACAATGGACTAATGGGTTATTTAGCAAATTTGTCATGGTTTCTTTTTTAAATTTGTATTTTATATTTATAGTTGATTAACAATGTCATGTTAGTTTCAGGCATACAGCAAGATTTGGCATGGTTTCTTGCAATCTTCAAGAATCACTGATGGGTCTGACTGTATTTTGTCCTAGTTAAACCTCACAGCATCTCTGTGAGTGCACCATTTTGCACCTGCAATTGCCAAGTGCTGATAAGAGTCCTTTCCATTCTCCAAAGGAACAATGGTGGAGTGAAAAGAAACACAAACAAACAAACAAACAAAACAAATGGTCTTGTGGGCCTCATTGGAGAAACAGGTTCCTCCAGAGTAAAGCGGACTTTGAAACTTCATATTATCTTGTCACATTTATTAGTTTCGAGAATTTATTAGTATTTAATCTTTTTTTTTAAATTAAAAAATGGGGAGGTGCATGTTTAAAAACTAAAGACATTGTTTGGATATGTATAGGAAATGTGTTTCTATTGATAAATTTAAGCTTGTGTTAAAAGACGTGCTTAGTGTAGTATAAGCATGGCACAACATCTGTTATAATACAGCCAAATGCAGGGTTTTCTAAATTATGACGATTAAAATGTCCATTATTGTAACACCTCATGAGTCTAAAGCTTACAGATCCAGCAAACTCAGCTAGATGGAACCCAGCTGCAAACAAGGAAATAAAGCCAAAAGGAATTTGGAAGAGATAAAGTTAGTACCTTAAAGCTTACATTTTCTTCATCCCTCTTCGCTCTTCCCCATCTTCCTTCCCTGCCCGGCCCCTCCACCCCACCCCCCACCCCCGCCCAATATGCTGTTGGAATTTCTTTTAGGATTCAATTTTACATACAGTTCTAATAGACCTGGTGATCTCTTTGTTTATTCCATAGAAGACTAGAAGCATCTGAAAGTAGGCACAGCGGCTATAGTTAAAAGAGGCAGAGATAGCAAAATGATAAAAATCAGACAGAAAAACTCTAAAAGCATTGGGACCATCTAGTGAAGAGACAGGAAGCTCTGTACATACCAGTAGATCCAGTGGACATTGCAGTTCAGGACAGTGGATATCCCTCATAACCATCCTGACATATCAAGATTAAATTATGTCCAATATGGTATGCCTAATAAAGAGTAGAAATGTATAGTTCGTTTCAGGAAGCATTCTGTACAAGAAAGTTATTGTATTATGAAATTTAAAGGGGGGAAAATCCCTCTCAAGTCACTAGGGAATGTAGGTATCCAGACAGAATTGCAACCATTTCATGATTGTACATTAAGCTTCCTGTAGTTTGATATTGATAAGTTATGTGACCTTGGGCATGGGATTTCATCTCTCATAGCCTTCGAGTTCTCTTCTGTAAAATGATTATAATAGCTTCTACTCTTCAGGAGCATTCTATGGATTCAATAGGATTTCTTTGTAAAATATTTTTCATTGTGTCTGCCAAATAATGTATATTTAATCATTGTGGCTCTTACTCATTTCCAGCCTACTGTGAACAATGAAATACGTTGGAAGCTGAGTAGTACCAAGAATTATCGACTGTATATCACATTTTTTATGATCCTACACGGCTAGGTGTTTTCTTGTTGAACACATTGAAAAATATTACATGAACGAAAAGACTGTCAACTCTAGGGATATTATGCCATACCCTTGAAGTAGCTGGCACTGTTACCATATTCTGAGCAGGATGTTTTCTTGCTGGGGTGAGGGCTGTCCTGTGCATTGTAGGGTGGGTGGCTAGCAGCATCTGCAGCCTCTACCTACCAGATATCAGTAGTGCCTCCCGCCTTCTCACTTGTAACAACTGGAAATGACTCGAGACATTGCCAAATGTCCCTGCAGGGCAAAATCGCCTCAGTTGAGAACCACTGTGCTAGAGAAGCAAATATGTAAATATCAAGTGTAGCGTTTTAAACAGTAGTGACAAGTAAATGCTGAGTATTTTAAAATTCTTGTTCCCTTTGTGCTATGAGGCTTTGGTGACATGTATCTGCTTTACTGCAACTACCTCTATGTATACCTTTTCCTCTTATAATTTAGGTGTTCTTTAGTGACAGTTACTTTAGAGAGTGGGAAAGGATTGGGGTGAAACTGTGTGTCCTGTGCAATCTTTTGAAAATGAGGCTTCTCAGGTGAATTTCAATCACTGACTTCCTGGATGGCTTTAAATTAATCAATATACCTTTATTGAACATGTACCATTTTTTTAAGTCCTATGCCAGATATTGCAAGAGAAGGAAACATTTTTTTTCTGAACCACCTGGATAAATGAATTTCTCTTCTACTCCCTTGTCTCTGGGGGCTAGTGATGCTAGCTCTTCTAGTTCTCAACAGCTTGCCTTTCCCTCTTGCTCTATTAGTGTTTCACTCTAAATTCCTCCTGCTTTAATTCACCTCTCCACCCTCCACTCCACCCCCACCTTACTGAATGATTATGCAGGGTTCCAGACACCATCATCTTTCTGGCATGACTCAGACTCCTGATTAAGTTCCATTTCTGGAGCCTCATTTAGGGAAAAATCATCTGCTTCTTTTAGCCCACAGTAGTAGGGAACACTGGTTCATCTATTAATTAGTTGGTCTTTAATTCTAAAATTCAATCATATTCAAATACTTCTGGCTCTTTAACCTGTCCACATTTGCAGAGATTCATCAGTTATGATTAAATTGGTCAACTAGCAACGAAGAGCTGATGTTACTTAAACTAAATAGAATTAAATTTCTCTTAACACAGAATTCAAGAGGTAGGCAGCTTAAGGCTGGTATGATGGGGTTATGACTTCATCAGTCTCTCAGTTTTCCTCTGTCCTTCTGCTCTGCCATTCCTATTGTGTAGCTTCCATCCTCAAGGTCACCCCATGGTCAAAAGATGTCCATCTATTGCAGTTCTAATCATCACGTCTGAGTTCCAGGCAGAAATATGGAGGAAAAGAGAAGGGCAAAAGGAGGAACTGATAATGGAATACTTTCTTTTTTCCCTAAGTCCCTCTTAAATTAAGAGTTTGGGGTTAACATACATACATTACTATATATAAAATGATAACCAACAAGGACCTAGTATGTAGCACAGGGAACCATACTCCATATTTTGTTATAACCTATAAGGGAAAAGGATCTGAAAAAGAATATATATACACACACATATATGTATGTATATATATGTATAACTGATCACTTTGCTGTACACCTGAAACTAACACAACTGTAAATCAATCAATAAATTTTTTTAAATTGTTTTGTTCAAATTTTAAATGCTGTCTACAAGGGGTAGCTGGGATATGTAGCTGGATGTATTACTGCTTCCAACAATATAAAGATAGTGTTAAAAAGGAGGAAATGAGAATAGTTATTGGTCTGGCACAGACATCTCTGCCACACAGAGACCTTTGAGATGAATGTGTATCATGGATGTTATATATGCCATGTGTGAAATAGAACTTCAATAAGATGTTTCATATTCTATACAGCAAAGATTGCTTATTAGTACTGAGTTATTTTTCCTAATGTGTTCCTCGTGCTCAAGTACAGAGTTGGAAGGACTCATTCTCATTGCCCCAGGGAGTGAGGTGGAAAACTGTAACATTCTACTGAAAAGTGGAAGATGTGGTCAATCAGTCAATCCGGTTGACTATTTTTCTCAGATTTTCAGAAATGACTGATTAGCTATGGGTTTTGATTTTTTCTCATATATGTATTGAATGCCCACCTATGGCAAGACACTATTATGGGACAGAGCTATTGTGAGCCTTAAATGAAAATATCATATATGAAAGCATACAGAAATTTGAAATGCTATTGGGTTGCTGGTATTGATTTTATTATTCAGATCCAGATAAAATTTTAGCCATTGTTGGCGACAAAAGGCAACAAAATACACTCTGTTTCTCCAAAAATATTCTAACAGCAATGAATTATCTCAAAAAGACTTTTATCTCCTGTGTGATACTGCAACAATATATTATCCATTAATACTAATTAAGGAGGACCTTGGAAGCACAGCCAGATAAACTGTTGCTTACTCCTGGCCTCCTTACTTGCCTCTCAGACATCTACAAGACACTAGGTTCCTTCATGCCTACCTCCAAGTCTAAAATTCATAAGTAACACACTCTATTCTTTATCCCTTTAGACAATGGCAAAATCCTGAGGTCCTTCATATGTTCGTTATGCAACATGCAGTGTTTGTGAAGTTTGGGTGGCACTATCACATTAAAAAGTCCAGAATGGTCTTCCCTGGTGGCGCAGTGGTTGAGAGTCCGCCTGCCTTTTCAGGGGACACGGGTTCATGCCCCAGTCTGGGAAGATCCCACATGCCGTGGAGCGGCTGGGCCCATGAGCCATGGCCGCTGAGCCTGAGTGTCCGGAGCCTGTGCTCTGCAATGGGAGAGGCCACAGCAGTGAGAGGCCCACGTACAGCAAAAAAAAAAAAAAAAAAAAAAAAGTCCAGAATGAGGAATGATACTGAAAGGAAAGAGTTTTATTTATTCTGGTTTAATGAAAATTTGATCCACTGTCTTTTTCTTAATTAGAAATGATTTGCATCAAGGTTTTCTTACAGGGCATACAGGAACTAGAATATTTTTCATAGTACAGATACACACTGTGTCCCCAGAAGGCTACAGAGCTCTGTAAGAGAAAAATAATTCTTGGGAGTTACTGTCTAGGAGGGGATTATATCTGGTCGAGGGAAAAATAGTGGCATTTGAGCCCAGCTTTGACAGGTTTTGATGAGCAGAGAAAGTGAGCCTGGGTGAGGATTCCAGGAAGGAACTCCTAAGGTAGGGACTAGAAGAAGTCCTGGGGGTGACTGGGGAAAGTGAGAGCATTTTTTGTGCATTCCAAAGAAATAGACTAACTCCTTGAAAGCTAGAACTGCGACTACTACCCATCACCACATTCTAACCAGTGGTGATGACATAGAACTTGGTGATAACTTATCAAATTGGATTGCAAATAGTTCTAAGCCAAACTAGAAGATTACAGGAAAAATAGGTGGGCCCAGCTTCTCCTCTATAATTGTCATACTTGAATGTGACATGAGTGTTCCATAAAGAGTATTTCACAATTTCCATTTATGAGCCATTTGAAATATGATGTTATAGAATGGCTAACAGCTGTTTTTTGGGTTTTATTTTTTGCAGTACGTGGGCCCCTCACTGTTGTGGCCTCTCCCATTGCGGAGCACAGGCTCCAGACACGCAGGCTCAGCGGCCATGGCTCACAGACCCAGCCACTCCACGACATGTGGGATCTTCCCAGACCGGGGCATGAACCCGTGTCCCCTGCATCGGCAGGTGGACTCTCAACCACTGAGCCACCAGGGAAGCTCTTAACTGCTGTTTCACAAAATAAATTTATCCCAGGGAGAGCAAAGCCATAGATGGCATCTACTCAAATCAGCAACAGATGTGTAAATCTCCCCTTTAATAGCTCTGAAGAGTGGTGACTGTGCACCCCAGCAGAAATGCCTAGTTCATTCCCAAATAATCCATTTTACCTTTGGTCAGCAGACATACACACACACACACACACACACACACACACACACACACACACACAGAATTAGTCTGTGGACTTGGGGGAGAGTCAGGTAATTTGGGGCTAGGATGGATGTCTTACAGTAAAAGTCAGGCATCCTAATAGGCAGAAGAAATCTTTTAAGGCAGTGGTTCTCAAACTTGAGCAAGCAACAGAATCACCTATAGGAGGGGTCCCCAGCCCCAGGGCCGTGGCCCGATAGGAACCAGGCTGCACAGCAGGAGGTGAGCAGCAGATGAGCGAGCGAAGCTTCATCTGCTTCCCGTAGCCCCCCATCATTCACATTACCACCTGAACCATCCTCCACACACACACCCCACACCTCCTCGTGGAAAAGTTGTCTTCCATGAAACTGGTCCCTGGTGCCAAAAAGGCTGGGGACTGCTGACCAGTAGGACTTGTTAAAACACAGAGTGCTGGGTCCCACTCCCAGAGTTTTTGATCTGATAGGTTTGTGACCAGGGCCTGAGAATGTGCATTTCTCAGAGTTGCCCGGTGATACCAATGCTACTATGGTGGACAACACACACTGAGAAACATTCTTTAAGGATATTCTGAAGCCAAGAGCAAGTGAGCATCCTCTTGGGAAAAGCTTGGAGAATGAAAGCATAGGGAGGATATTTTAGTTTGCAGCATCAGAGCTGGTCTGGCTTTCTCTGAACAAAGCTGGTGCCCACTCCATCTTCATCTTGCCAAAAGAACTGCCTCCCTAGGTGAGCCTTGCATTCTCGCCTGTCTGAGCTGTCACTCATGCTGTTCTGTTCACATTGGCATGCCTTCCCTTCCAGTGTCCACCTTCAAGGTCTAGCCAGCGGCTGTCTGTTTCCCATAAAGAGAATGAATTGTTCAAACAAGGTGCTCCCATGGCTTCTTGCTTATTTACATCTTTCAGTGGCACGTGTCACTTCTGCCCATGTCATATAGTTAGTTTTATCCATTTCAATCTCTCCTTAAGTGTAAGGGCAGGGAGTCCTGGAGGTCAGGGTCTGAGAGGGGTTTGGTTTTCCCTGGCATCTCGCAGAGTGTCTGGCTCCGAGTGGGTGCCTGACAGATATTTCTTGAACGAATAAATAAATCTTTAAATCCTCTTTTTCTCTCACTGAGCAGTGTCTTCCTCATGAATAGTGTGACTGGAGGGAGAGGGAGCATTGATACAGAATGAGACTGAATTTGAAACCAAGAGACTGACAACAGAATCTTAGCTCCGCATTTATTACTTTCCTGACCTCAGTTCCATTATCTGTCCAATGCCAAGAATCCTAACTATCAGAGATTTTTTGAGGATTAAATGAGATGCTGTACTTGAGTGCTTTGCCAAACTGTAAGTTCTATATAAGTATCATGTTAGTTGCGTAGTTTCTGTGTGTGACAAAAGGATGTACATCTTCCAGAAAGGCCCAAAAAGTAACAGTGGTTTGAACACATTTTGTGCAGTAATAATGCTCTAGACTCAGTGTTTTATTGGTCCATATTAAATCTGTGGCCTACAGGAAAATTATCTGGCTGAGGAGGCTGTCTTCAAAGGCGAGGGAAAGGATGGGAGAGTTAAATTGAGAAACAGGTCTGTTGTTTGCCATTTACCAGTAACTATCACTCACCCTCCCTCATCATTTTTTATAATGTGAAGCAGTCCTGGGACTGATAGGATGTGAGAGCTGGAAGGCACTCGGTGATGTCCTCTAGGCCCCTTATTTTACAGAGGAGAAACTGAAGGTCAGCAAGAAGTAATCTACCCAGGTTCACACGGTTGGTTGGTACCTAGTTCACCCCACCTGAAAATCTTGCCTGAAGGCTGCAACAAAAGTCTATTAGTCTAAGAAGCTTAGTGTTCTGTGTTCCTCAGCCACAGGACTGAGGTTTCTATCAATTTACTGACCTGAGTAATTTGGATGTTTCTTGTGTTGTGGGATTTTACCTGAATTTATACCTCAAGCTCCTGGTAGATGTCTGCTTCTATGACCATAAAGGACAGAGATGTACACATTTCAGCTGAAAATTTTTTGGTATTTAGGTCACCACAATCTTCTTGGCAACTTGAGACATTAGGAATAAAATAAGTTTAACTTAATATTGTATTCATTGTTTTAGGATTAAATGTTGACCGATGAAATGTTGACCATTATTTACATTTATATCTATGTTGTTCATATTTTCTCAATAAAAATCAGGATATTACCTAACCAGTCTATGATAGGACAGAATATATAAAGCCAGGATTGTTCCATTAGATGTATATTAATGTCACATATTATTTTATTTTAGATTTTAAAAAATCATTGTTCTTTAACCTATAACATTTCATTCTTTAGATCATGAATACTTCAGCTTCATTAAGGAGCTTTTATGGAATATTTTCTGTGCTAATTGCTAATGATACAAAGTTGGATATATAGATCTTCTTCTGAAGAAACTTACAGACTGATGAGAATATGTACTTAAATTATTACAGTGAAGTATAATAAATGCAATAATGGAATAAATAACAGGGGGTTGGCACAAAGGGGACGAGGTAAGTTGTTTAGATGGCTCATGGAAGCACTGCAGCTGGGAGCTCTCTTCCAGAGAGGGTAGGAGTTCATTTGAAGCAGGAACTAGGAGAAGGGATGGCAGTTCCAGTACCAGAAATAGCAGGTATAAAGGCATGAAGATGCGGAACAGTATGGCGTGTTCAGGTGAATGTAATTCTGTCGATGTCTCTGGAATGACGAATTTGTACAGGTAACTGGTTGAAACTGAGGATGAAAAAAGAGGTAGGAGTGAGTTCCTGGAAGGCCTTGTAAAGGCCATTAAAGAGTTTGAGTTTTCAGGCAAAGAGGAGTTTTGAATATGTGTAATTTGGGGGTCATGTGACATGGTCAGGTTTTACTTAAAGAAGATGCTTTTCTCTCTTTGTTGCTTTCTGCATGACTCTCTAGTTCCTTTTTCTTGTGGTCTGCAAAAGGAGTACAGAGTGGTTTCCTACATAAGGTAGGCAAGAGAGGGAGGAAACAGGTTTATATGTTGCCAAGTTATCAAGGAAAAAGCATTTCCTTCAAAACCAATGATTTTCCCCCTAAAACTACTAGTAAGAAGATATAAGGAGTGGAATATACTACAGAATAACTTTAAACTGCATCTTTAGAAAAGACTATCATCCTATATGAAAAGAATTCACAAGTGAAAACCTTAAGATGAGATTTTCGTATAATTTTTTAAAATAAATTTATTTATTTGGCTGCATTGGGTCTTCGTTGCTGTGCACGGGCTTTCTCTAATTGCGGTGAGCGAAGGCTACTCTTCGTTGCAGTGTGCGGGCTTCTCATTGCAGTGGCTTTTCTTGTTTCAGGGCATAGGCTCTAGGCATGTGGGCTTCAGTAGTTGTGGCACGTGGGCTCAGTAGTTGTGGCGCATGAGCTTAGTTGCTCTGCGGCATGTAGGATCTTCCTGGACCAGGGTTCGAACCTGTGTCCCCTGCTTTGGCAAGTGGATTCTTAACCACTACGCCAGCAGGGAAGTCCTGGTATAATCTTAATAACACATAAAGCTCAGAATACTTATCACAACCCAAAATTAAAATAAGAAAACTAGATTGTCAAGGTAATCTATGAAATAAGAATTCAAACTGCTGTTAATTAAGCAGCAGAACTCTTGCAGGGAAGTTAATCAGTCATGAGATCTCTTGCACTTTGGGAGGGCCAGTTCCCCCCTGCCCGTCGAGTACACATTATCATTTGAGTCACCCTGTTTGTTACAGTTGCTACTATTGTGCACAGTGGCTGAGGTTTGGGCTTTAGGATTAATCCTCTGCTAATGGGTGAGGGGTAAATGAGATCACTTGCGGGGTCACAGTAATGAATTTTCCACCGTCTGGGGACTATCAGTTAAATCAGATGGTGGCCACTTAGTGTATTGATCTGAGAGCTGAGATAATTGCAACTTGGTAGAGCGACTCAAAGCCTTTAACTTGCACACCATGGTGGTGCTGATTTTCAGTATGATGCAGTGAACACTCAAGATTGAAACTCCCCTTCCTCCATACCCAACATCTGTTCTATCCCCCAAAGATAATAACTTGAAATAATTTCAAGGGCAAGTTTATTGATCTACTTGAAAATCCATTTTGGAGATTAATCAACTCCATATCTGAGGAAATCCCTAACTGCCTTCTATCCCTATACTGTAAATTTAGTTCATATTGGATTGTTACTCAATTGAAAGCCTTATCTCAAGGATAAATTATTCTGATTTCTGAAAGCATTATTTCTCCCCAGTGTTTCTTTCCTTTCTGTTGCTCCCTTCTGATGGCATTTCTCATTTTTTTATATTTCTCCTAAATTTTGGAGCAGAAAGCAGAATCACCAGTAAATGGCCTCAATCAAAGCAATTCTCATTTATTCAGGAGATGCTTATCTAGTTGGAGAAGAAGAAAAAACCAACAAGGCTGGCAATTTGGTAGGTTTTAAAAAAAAAAGTTTGTTTCTGGCAAAAGAGAAAGCATCCACTGACGTGAGAATTTAAAATTAATGAGAGATTAAAAAATTCTAAATATTCTTTGTCACTATTCAGCATGGAGTTGAGACTTGACCATATAGTGGGAAGAGACACTCATCTCATGTATATATAGGTGTCTTAGTGCCTTGATTTTCTTTATAAAATAAATAAAAGCAATTACAAAATCAACAAAATCATATATTTTTCAAAATACATTATTTTCTAGGCCACTAGTGAGTTTTTATATCAGAGACTATTTTCACTATACCATAAACCACTACTCACTTTCTATCTGATGTTTGTGTATATCTTTTAATCCTGTGATAATAAAACAGTACTAAACATAACAATAGAATACTGTGTCATATCAGAAATGCACTGGCCTTGAGGTTGAAAGATGTGAGTTGGCACACAACTGGATATGCCACTTTGTGCAGAAGTGTGAGTCTGCACAAAGTGGCCTTCCCCTGTTAAACCTTATTTTCCCCTTCTGTGAAGAGGGGCTCTTTCTGTTCTACTTATTTCACAAAGCAGATATGAAGGTCAAATTTGTTATTAGATATGAAAATACTTTAAGACCTATAAAATACTGTTTTTATTCATAAATATTTTCAAGCTGCTGCTTCTTGAGCAGCTCCTCTACTTAGTTTGCTAGCTTACTTATCTATTTACTTATTCATTTATGTGCATCTCATTTTCTAAGGAATTTGCTAATTAGATGCAAGCTCCACCATATATATTCATGTATCTATTTTTCTCTAAATGAACGTAATAAAAGTGTCAAGCCAAGTTCTGCATATTGATATGAATTCCAGGTAACCATTCTTTAATTATTGGGTGTCAAGGGAAAGCTGAAAAACTGATAAGAATACTTGTTTCTCAATATTTCCTGAGTATTTGACATTGGGGGGACTCAACATGTTGGTAAGTCACTGCGTTTCTCACATTGGAAATATATTAAAATTTTAAATCTTACCTTGTCTGTTTTCAAAATGTTGGATGAATTTAAATCTCTCTCCATCTATTTGACCGAAATAAACTAGTAGGTTAGTACTGGAAGGATAAATTGTGTGTGAAACACATCTTCTGGTTCATTGATAAATATGTCATGTGGGATAGAATCCAAAGCCTCATTAAAGCCCCAGTGTATTATAGCTCTGCCTTGTTTTTAATCTATCATCCTTATCATTCAGCACAAGGGATAAGATTCCTTGATAGTACCTTTACAGGATAGTAAGTGGCAATGTTTTATGAGACACATGGACTCTGTCTTCTTCACTTTATTTATGTGATGGATTACTGAAAGCTTTTCCAGCATCTGTCCAGGTAAAAAATTAATATTATGGAACTGAACTTCCAAAGTCATTATTAAATATAGACATAACTTATTCAGCCACAGCTCATCAAAGATAATATCAGTTTCAAAAAATTAATTCTGGTAAAATCCCGTATAAGCAAGCTATCTAGATCTATCTATCTATGTGTCTGTCTATCATCTCTTGAGACTGATAGAAGGCAGGAAGGTGTCCCATATGATTTTTTTTAGTAACAGCTTTATTGGTATATAATTCACATACCATAAAGTTCACCCTTTTAAAGTGTACAATTCAGTGAGTTTTGGTATATTCATAGAGTTGTGCATCCATCACCACTATCAAATTCCAGAACATTTTCATCACTGTAGAAGAAAACCCCACATCCATTTAGCAGTCACTCTATTTTTCTTGGCAACCATTAATCTATTTTTTGTCTCTAAGGATTTTTCTGTTATGGACATTTCATATTGATGGAATCGTACAATATGTGGTCTTTTGTGCCTGGCCTATTTCATCAATCAAAATGTCTTCAAGTTCATCTGTGTTGCAATACATATTGGTATTTCTTTTTATGCATTCCATTGTATGGATATACCAGATTTTGTTTGTGCATTCCATGAGATCTTTAGTCTCAACAAAGTACCTCATGAATCCCTCCTCCAAACTCCTAGAATAGAACACTTTTTGTGGAAGAATTAGCTATGAATAATGACTCCTTTATTTATATTAATTGAGTGAGAGTGGCTCATTATTAGATACCATACTGTGTCAGAAATTATAAAAATCTGTTTCTTTTGTAGGTTTTTCATCCCCTGCCCCCTTCAATTAAGTGTTTTTCTATATCCCATGATTTGATTGATGATTGATTGATTGATAATGTCTCAAACTACAGACCTTCCCTGGATGAATGAATAGGTCTGTTTAAACTCACCTCTTCCTATCTCTCTATCCTGGGCTCATGCATTGTGTTCTAACCACATCAGCCTTCTTTCAGTATTTTGAATACAACTAACTCTGGCCTCAGGTCTTTACATATACTGTTCCCACTTGGAATGTTTTTCACTTACCTAGCCCTTTATCAGGCTGTAGGTCTCAGCTTAAATGCCTCACAGGTTAGAGAGTCCTTCCCTGACTATCCCCCTCCCTGACCCCAGTATAGATTACATGTCCCCTGTTATTCTTTATTATAGCACTCTATACTTTTCCTCTGTGGCACTTAACAAAATTTGTAATTGTGAATTTATTTGTGTTCTCTAAAATATAATTTCCATTAGAATGTTGGCTCCAAGAGGGCTAGACTTCTTTTTGTTGTTGTTGTTGCGGTACACGGGCCTCTCACTGTTGTGGCCTCTCCTGTTGTGGAGCACAGGCTCTGGATGCGCAGGCTCAGCGGCCATGGCTCACAGGCCTAGCTGCTCCGCAGCATGTGGGATCTTCCTGGACTGGGGCACGAACCCATGTCCCCTGCATCAGCAGGCGGACTCTCAACCACTGCGCCACCAGGGAAGCCCTAGACGTCTTTTTTTAATCTGCTTTGTTAACTATCATATCCCTGCCTTTTAAAATAGTTTCTGGGGCTTTTCTTGTGGCATAGTGGTTAAGGATCCACCTGCCAAGGCAGGGGACATGAGTTTGATACCTGGCCCAGGAAAATCCCACATGCCACAGAGCAGCTAAGCCCGTGGCCACAGCTACTGAGCCTGCGAGCCACAACTACTGAGCCTGTGTGCCACAACTACTGAAGCCCGTGCACCTAGAGCCCATGCTCTGCAACAAGAGAAACCACCTCAGTGAGAAGCCCATGAACTGCAACAAAGAGTAGCCCCTGCTCACCGCAACTAAAGAAAGCCCACACGCAGTAATGAAGATCCAACGCAGCCAAAAATAAAAACAAATACATAAATCAATTTAAAAAATAAAATAAAATATTTTCTGGCATAATAATAGGTGTTTAATAAACAACTGGCTTTAATTACCACTTGTGCCCTGATGATTGCACATTTGGCATCTCTCTCCCAAACCTATGTGACACTCCATTCTAGTGTGGGCTGCCATCTTGACATCTCTGTCCAGATGTTCATCACATACACCAAAGGTAGCATTTCTGAAACGGGGCTCCTGAGCTTTCCTCTCCAAGTTCATATCTACCTGCCCAGTTTCACGGCTTCTTATTATCTAAGTGGGAAACCTGAGCGTAACCTTAGATTCCTTTCTTTCTTTAGTCCTTCATATCTAATTGGACATAAGGTTCAGTTGATTCAGTCTCCTAAACATCCCTTTGATATGTTTTTTTAAATTTCTTCCACTGCTATCTTAGTTCAAGTTCTCATTTTCTCTCAGTTGAGCTGTTGTGATATCTTCTTAACTTTCTCTCTCTCTCTCTTTCTGGTCTTCTTTAATCCATAGTCCACACCACTGTGATCTTTCTCAGTCTAAACTTTGGCCATGGTACTCTGCTTCAAAGCCTTCAGTGATGATCCATTCCCTGCAGATGAGGTCCCAACTCCACGGCTCAGCCCATAAGGCCCTGCCTGCCTCTTCAGCTTCAGCAGGAACCGTTTCCTCATTTATTCCAATTATGCCAGACTTCTTCAGTCCCCAAAACATGCTATTGTTTTTTTTTTTTTTTTGCAGTCCGCGGGCCTCTCACTGTTGTGGCCTCTCCCGTTGTGGAGCACAGGCTCCGGACGCGCAGGCTCAGCGGCCATGGCTCATGGGCCCAGCCGCTCCGCGGCATGTGGGATCTTCCCAGACCGGGGCACGAACCCGTGTCCCCTGCATCAGCAGGCGGACTCTCAACCACTGCGCCACCAGGGAAGCCCCAAACATGCTATTTTTAAAAACCATTCACCCTTTCTCATAGGGTTCCCTCTGTCCACAAAACCCTCTTTCTCTTGTCTGCTTTACAAACTTCTAGTCATTCTTTAAGATTCTGTCCAAATGCCCTATAGTCCTCAATGACTTGGCTCACTGCCCTCTGAAGAGTTAGAGTTCCTTTCTCTGTGCTCAATGACCCCACATACTTGGCTGAATGATAGCATGCACCACACTGCTTTAATAACTGTGCTAGAATCTCTCCCTGATACTAGACACAAGTCCTTTAAGAGCAAAAACTACTCTCTTGAAGCCTTGAGCTTCAGAAGTTGACAGACTTGGGTTCAAATCCTGATCCCTACTTGTGGTCCCAGACTTTGGATGAGCCATTTAACATTTTCAGTGAGCCCATGTGTGTAAAGTGCCTCATACATACCTAGAATACAGTAAGCATTTACCATTAACAGTAATTATTGATCATATTATTTTGAACAGTAGCAGAAGTAACTATTGTCCTGGGGTAGAGCTGTGACTGACATACGCTAACAATATTTGTTGAACCACAGATTAAATAAAAATTGATTTTTGGTGAATCATGATTAAACTACAATACAATAAAACAGGAGTAAACATAAAATTATAAGAGAGTCCAGAAAGACAACTGTACAAATAGGAATGGAAGAGATATGACAGGAGTTTCATCTACTGTGGTTAGAGAGAGGACTGGGTGAAGACCAGATCCAAAAATCTTAGAGGATTTAAGCAAGACTCCATGATCTCTGAGGTATGTCCTGACTAAGCTGTGTAATGAAGTTATGGTTTCTTGAGGAATCTTCTAACACTGTACGTACATGATATTAACAGGGGAAAAGCACCCAAACACGTTTACGTTTCGACAGTAGACATCACTAACTAAGAAAGAATGTGAGGGGAGGCAGTATAATCAATGGGGAAAGTATGGGCATAAGGTGCCAGAAAACCCGGGTTTTAGTTCTGGTTAAGTCACTTTACCTCTTCAGACCTCTGTATGTTATGTGTAAGACTAGAAGTTTGGCCTGGCAGGTCCCTTAAGTTCTTTTAGATTTAAAAGTTCTAGGGTTACTTGAGCTACTCAAGTTACTCTTAAGTAACTCAAGTGTCCCTGAGATCCCTGAACATGAAAACTCCTGAGCAATCACAACCCACTATGTGAGAGCTAATGGATGCTGTGTAGGAGCTCAAATATTTTTTCGTCTTCTATTATTTCACCAGAATTGAGACACCAAAAACCTTCTATTGTATAACAGTCTTTTTGGTTTAAAAAAATATGGTCTGGCAACAATTAAAAAATATTAATAATTCATAAGCCTATCATTCATATAAAACAGTGAAAATCGGAAGTATAGATGAATCAAAGTGCCATTGGAAATGGCCACCAATAAAGTGCATTAGGAATTCAGAGGAGTAGAGTCTTGAAGAGTGGGCAGGATATGAATATGAAAAGTAAGAGGAAAGAACTTTCATATTATATAGAAAGAACAAGGAGGCGAAAGCATAACGTGGTTGTATGGGGAGTGGGCCAAAAGATAGTGAGTATCGTTTGCATGAAGCAGAGCTAATGGGTGATAAGATTAAAAATGTAGGTTGAGGCCAGATTGCAGGCAAATTGAATGTATATATAATTTTTGCTTTCAGACCCACATTGGGCAAAATCATCTTTGGTGGCAGTTTCCTCACTGATTAAGACGATTGGACTAGATGATCTGTAGTAGTACATTCAGTCGTAATGTTTGTAATTTTAAAATTCTCCAGCATTCCAGCATCAATAAATGCATTCCAGCTAGCTAGAGATTGTCTACCTATCTATTATCTATCTATCTATCTATCTATCTATCTACTTACCTACCTACCTACCTATCTATTCTTGAGAATTCCCAACATTTTCAGAAGATTTGAAGAGTAAAGAATTGCCCTAATAATTTTTTTTCCTTTTTTTTTTTGCTGCTCTTTCACTTTGTCACAGCTTACCCTTCCCCCTCCTCATATCCTCAAGTCCATTCTCTAGTAGGTCTGTGTCTTTATTCCTGTCTTACCCCTATGTTCTTCATGACATTTTTTTTCTTAAGTTCCATATATATGTGTCAGCATACAGTATTTGTCTTTCTCTTTCTGACTTACTTCACTCTGTATGACAGACTCTAGGTCCATCCACCTCATTACAAAGAGCTCAGTTTCATTTCTTTTTATGGCTGAGTAATATTCCATTGTATATATGTGCCACATCTTCTTTACCCATTCATCCGATGATGGACACTTAGGTTGTTTCCATCTCCGGTGCCCTAATAATTTTAACTCTATTCTGAATTTTTTAAAAAAATCATGATTGCCAACTATGTGCAGAAAACTGTTGTGCAACATTTTTAAAAAGAAACACATAATGTTAGTGAATATAATTCAAGGCAGTTTGCTGCTACTAAGACAATGTAACTGATACCTGGTCTTTCTGTAAATCATTAGCATTTAGTAATAAAAAGAAGTAAAAGGAAAGAAAAAGGAGTAACACTCAAGATGGATTAATCAGGACATTCCTTCAAGCCCCTCATCAGTTGCCTGCCAGGGCTGGCATAGTGACAGAGAGCAGTGATGTCCTCCATCATTTTCTTTAAGCTACAAGTAAATGGCCCATTAAAACAGGCTTCATGGAAAGGGCTGCACTGACCTTAGATTGACATTTGATTGGAAATTCTCTTTTCCTTGGGGACAATTGGAACCATATGAGATCTTTCCTCAAATAGAAGGAGGCAGTTCTTACTGGCAGGACATGCTGCAGCTTGGTTATCCTATATTAATTTGGAAATATAAAAACCTTATTCTCTGAATAAGTAATATATGCCCACGGTACAAATTTCAAACAAAAAGTTATAAGTACCCCTTAACTCTCTCTCCAGCCAACCAGGGACAATCCTTCCAAGGTAGTCTTTCAGAGACAAACATGCATAGGAAAGAATTAAAACTTGTGTTTTTATAATCTCACATTTATTATGTCTTTGGCTTTTCCAATCTGAGCTGTGACTATGTTTGAACCTTCAGATGGAGTGGTTCCTTCCCGGGAGCCTCTGGGTTTTGGGTCAGGGCAGGAATCTTTTGCTTAGTGTGCAGTGCTCTTAGGAAAGTCACGTGAATGCTCGGAGCCTCAGTTTCCCCATCTGTAAAGCAAAAATAGTAGTTCTTTCCATGGGCACCTCATGATTTTTGTGAGAGATTAATGGAATGATGGATGTGACAATGTTTTAAACAGTAAAGAACCATATAAAATATGGTTTGGGAAGGGGGTGGTGATTGCTGAGAAGTCAGGAAAAATTCTCAGATGTTTGATATCTTCGATGAAAAGTTTGATAAACTCATGGATGTGTAAATAAAATAAAGATAAATCAACATTTGATTATCTCTAGTTTATAAACAAAAGATAATCTATTTGCAGACACAAATATATAACATAGCTCTAAAATGTGTCTTTTTTTCTCTGAACAAATCTGGGAATGTTTAATCCATTAAGTTGTAAAACTTTGGTAAGTTTATTGCTGGTACTGTATGTTTCCACATCTCTCAGTAAACTTTTTCTGTAAAGCCCTGCAGAGTGAATGTTTGAGGCTCAGTGCTACATGCTCTCTGCTGCTACTACTTAACTCTATGATTATAGCATGAAAGCTGCTACAGACAAAGAACAAGCAGATGAGCATAGCTGTGTTTTAATGAAACTTTATGAGTGCTGAAATTTGAATCTCATGATTTTCACTTATCACAAAATACTATTCTTTATTTTTCAACTGTTTGAAAAAGTGAAAACTACAAATATGGGCTGCAGGACAAAGTTGGCTTATTGGCCATTGTTTGCCAACCACTAGTTTAGAACAGATTTGTTATCAAGAAAAATGAACTTTTACTAACCAAAATTTTGATTTATTTACTCAAGTGTTTAACATTTTCTATGCAGGACTGGCCTGACTGTGCCACCATTATACTCTGAGCCTCATTCCTCTTCCTGTAAAACAAGGCAGATGCATTTACAATCTCTTAGGAGCTTTCCTTCTTTCACATCTTGTGGATTAATGGTTCTCAATAACCTCCCTCTATTGGGGTCTGTCTGTACTTATATGTGATATATAAAATACACCTGTGAAAGCCCTTCTCCCAGTAAGCTTTTGGCTTCTAATATTTTAAACACATTTATAACTACAGGTTGATTTCTTCATCCTGATGGGCTCAGTTTTTCTTGGTTCTCAAGTTTCTCTGTATTAATTGAGATGTTTTGGCTGTGCATTAAATTCTTCAATGTTTCCTAGCTATCACTTGGGGTACTTCCATGTTATCACTGCATTGCCTAGTGAACCTGAAAACATTTTATTTCAGTGGGATTTTTCCTATCCAATACTCTCATGAACATGGGCTATAATTCATACTAAATGAGCACGTCTATGAAATGGAACTAATACCTATCTTGTGGGCATGTGGTGAAATTTAATTAGTGAATGCTTCCAAAGAAACTTCAAATCCATGGATAAAATGTATTATTCAACTGCTAAGAGCTATTAATGTTTATTATTTCCTCTAGGTGTTTCTCAGTAGGTGTTTTGCCATTAGGATATAACGGCAGTGATTTTGAAACAAGTTGACATTTGAGTTTGTTTGCAGAGCGCATGAAGCTACAGGTCGCGTTTTAATGCAGTCTTCCCTCCTCCTTCCCCCCAGAGTCATTAGGTGTACAGTCACTGCCACCCTCTCTTAGATGTTTATACAGTTTATTAGTATTTATTAGTAACACTGGCCATCAGTATGAAAAAGAATTGAGACAGGAGATAGATGGGCTCCAGGCTAGGCATTTACAACTGGCCTCCTGTTTACATTTCTTGGGGCGAGAAAAAGATAGGCTTCAGGCCGGACACTTACAACTAGCCTCCTCTTTGCATTTCCTGAGACAGGAGATAGGTGTGCTCCAGGTTAGATATTTACAGCCAGCCTCCTGTTTGCACTTCGAAATAGGAATAACAGCAGACACAGGGTAAGTAGCCAGGCTTTGCCTCCTGAGGACACTTGAAGATACAGTCATGGCAGGAACACAGAGGGGCTAAACGCTGTTGGAGTAAAGGATCAAGAGGTCATATGTTTCTCATCCTTGGGGCAAGGGAGACACTGCACATGTGCAGAAAGCCTCCTTGGGGGTCAAAAAGGAGGGAGCACCATAATATGTGATGCCAAGGCCCCCTCATAGGCCTCTGGCCTGGAATCCATCTTGGAAAAATGTTGCGCACACATGATGAGGAGTGTCCTAGGGCAAGTCAGGCGTGGGAAAAGAAACCAGGTAATTGGCCAAAGGTAAACAAAGACCTGGAGGAAGAACTGCCCTATATAGATGACTTAACCGCCTCCTTCCTGTGCTCCTCCTCATTAGGGAGGATGCCCACACCCTTTCTCTCCAGGTGTGCATCTCTTCCTTGCTTCTGTCTTAACAAACTGTTTCTCTGTGTGCTCTCCCACTTGTTGTTCTGCTGTGTCTCTAATAATAAACTCTGTGCCTGTTTTTTACAGTTTTTGCCTCCTTGAAAAATGCATTTTTCAGTGGGAGCAAGAGCCAAGGGCACTCTGCTTCTAGCCTTTAGTCCCTGGGGGTCTAGTGGCTAGGGTTTCCATCCAGGTTACCTACGTTCAATTCCTGGGCAGGGAACTAAGATCTCGCTTCACACCACTGCTCACTGCTTCCTCTCTGAGATCAGAATCAGTAGAAAATCTTTTTTCCAATTAGATCAGTGATTAGTAACATATCTGTTTATGATTTTCTCAGTGCTAAGGCTGTGTCTAAAGGGAGAAAAAAGTTATATCCAGTAATTTATTAATAATTGTAATTGATCTTTTATGTTGGTCAACATTGTAGTTTGGATAAGAGCCTTTGGAGACAGACCCTATGTCCCTCTTCCATGGTATGCAAATAAGCTGGGAAGGGACTGCAATTTTTAGATGTTGTGCCATTTAATGTCCACTTACAAAAATGTGAAAGCCAGTGGGCATGTTAAAATAGAAAGAACACTGGGCTGGAGACAACCTGCCCCTTTAGAGACTCAGCTCTTCCCCTCTTAGCAAGTTTCTTCTCTTTCTGGGTGTCAGGCTCCTTATTAAATTGGAATGTACCATTGGTTCTCAAACTGTGCCCCTTGGAGTTTAAGACTCAGACCAGATGCTTCAGGGTTTCTCCCAACAGTTGGGTATTTTCCAACAAACACTGGATTTATAAGCCCAAAGACCCCATTTACTGCTTTTTCTTATTATGTATATTAAGGTTCCCTTTAAATTTGCATCTGAAGTTTTTCATTGCTTGGGAGAAAATTTCAAAGACACTCGGAGATAGAAAAGATCCCCTCCAGGTCTGGCATCCTATGATCCTGCATCTTAAATGGAGCTGAACAACGAGTGTGGGTGCATGCGTGCACACACACACACACAACTATTAGAAACAGTCTTTGAAGATTTCAATCGTAGGCTCTGGGACCAAAGGCAATTTTAATTATTGAGGCTTAAGCACTATAAAAGCTCTGTTAAATAACATATTCAATAAATAAATAATTAGCATTTAAAAGGCATACACTCTGTGAAACTGCTACTGGAATGCTTGGCACATTACTTGCCTTAAGTTTTCTCAATACCTTATCCCCTCCTGAGTATTTAGTGTAGTCAAATTTTCACTTCCAGGGTGTCTGGACTCCTTTAAAGTCCTGTAGGTGTGGCTCAGGTGGGAAAGAGCTGTAATATGCCTGCTCAAGTCCATACTGTCCTGGGGAGTGAGTGAAGGCACAGAGGACAATGAAGCTTAATCATTTGTGCAATATCAACAATTTCCATTTCACAAGGTAGAGGTCTTTAAATGCTAGTTCCAATGCCTATTTCTCTTTCCTCTGTGGAAACCTCATAGTTCTGACCCACAAATAATTTCAGGAACAACTGTTAAGAGCTGAGCCTGCATCTTTCGATTGCTATACAGAATAAAATTGTAGACATATATACAGTGTGTGTGTGTGTGTGTACACATATATATGTATATATATTTATATGCACACACACATACATATATATATAAGGCAGGAATAATGTCTAATTGCCAGTGCAAACATGTTATTTAGTAAACAAAAAAATATTTTAAAGTAAGTGCTCAGAAATGTATGTTGAATGGTGTTGATGTGATAACACTCAATCCTGGGTCCTCTAACTTGAAAAATGACTCCATCCTTAATATGTTATGTGACACTTGAAGTTACCTATCTGAAAGCCGGGCTTCACAAGGTGTAGTCATTGTCATCCAGGAAGATGTATTCACTGACTCTGTGACAGGGGCGTGACCCTATCTGCTACTATTTGTAGGTCTTACATGTTGAGTTATTTGTACAATAAAGAGAATCCTTCACCTGACACGTTTCCTCCATACAATGCCTATGGTGTACTCCGTACACCCAAACGATCTCAGAGAGGCAGCGGATGAAGTGGAGAAACTGCCACTGAGGATCCCTGCTCTGCTACTGCCTGGCTCGTGAACTTGGGCAAGGATGTGCCGTTCTCTGTGTACCTCTCAGTTTGTTCATATGTAAAATATGGAGGTTGTGCAAGAAAATGTGTAAGGTCTCTCTTAGTTCTAAAATATCTATCATCAGGCACAGGGAAAATTCAAGCAGTTGGGTTTACTCAGTATTTATTTAATCATCAACAGTGATCATTATGAGTATTTACCTTGTGTTGAACACTGTGCTAAGAGCTTAGGAGCTTTACTTTTATTATCTCTTTTAAACTTAACCATAACCTGGAGCTACTATTGGGCTGACCAAAAATTTCGTTCAGGTTTTTCCATAATTACGTAACTACAGAAAAATCCGAACGAACTTTTTGGCCAACCCAAAATTTTATCCTCGTTTAACAGAGGAGGAACAGAGGCTTAGAGCAGGTAGTTCTGTCTCTCTCTCAAAGAAAGACATGGCTAGCAAGTAGAAGAGGTGAAATTTAAGCCTAGGCAGACTCCAGAGCCCCCCATGCAATGGCAACGCCATTTTGGCTCCAGCGGTTTGGGGGTACTATGTCAAAACCTGTCACATTGGCCAGAAAGACCAGTGTGACACAGTCCTGTCCTCCCACAGCCTACACTTGTATTTAGGATGAAAGGACACAAGAGTGAAAGGGTTAAGAGAAATGCCAGGCAGCCCGTGCATTGGTGGCCAAAGGAGATGTGCAGAGCATGGCTATTATGGGAGTCCTGAGAAGAGGGCAAGAGGAACTTGGCACCACTGAAGTGTAATTACAACACCAGCCAAAAGCATTGTCAGCATTTAGCAAGATTTCCTTTGCCTTATCCAAAGGAATAGGAGCAGGAGAGAGAAGTTATAAAAAGCAGAATAAAATAAACATCTCTTTATCAGCTGTTCTTTCAGTCATCCACAGTGGGGCTATGATAATCAGACTAAAGGTGGTTTGCCAGGTAATTCTGTGCAGCCCTGTTGGTCTTTGATTTCCTGCCACCTCCCTCCTCACTAGTGCACTCTCACTGCCATCACCCTTCTCCGCTCTCTGCCTTTCCAAACACCCTGGCCACCCTGAATATCCTAGTTTCCATTTGTGCTTTCAGCTGAGAATTCTGCCACTGCAGAATTTTAGAACAGACCTCTCTGATAACATCTCTCTTCTTCTCCTGGATGCCTGAGTCATTAGGGTGCAGTTCCCTGAAGTCATCTCTGCTGATCAGCGAGGCTAAGTCACCTGATAGCAGAGAAGGACTCAGCAGGCAGAGCAGCCGATAGCTATGACTCTTTACCCCTCCCCACCCCAACTCTGACACACTCACAGGCACTCACACTTGTTTGCAGGAGACCAGCCCCTACTATATCCCTGACTCGTGAAGGAGAGAAGTAATATCACCTTGGAAGAAATTTATGAACCCATTTGTTAAGGGTTAATTTGTGCAGATTTCAACATCATGAACTGATGATGTTTCATTTTGCTTGCTGAAAATTGTGCAGTGCTGTCCAATAGAACTTTCTGCAGTGACAGAAGTATTCTGTATCTGCACCATCCAACATAGTAGCCACTGGCTGGGTGTGGTTGATTGAACACTTGGAATGTGGGACTTCAAGTGAGACTGAAGAAATGAACTTCGGATTTTAAATTCAACTAATTTAAATTTAAGTAGCCATGGGTGGCTAGTGGCTACCATAGGGCAGCTATGTCAAAATATCCAAATATTCAGAACTAACAATCTAGGAGTATCTAGTCTACTAGTGGTAATATTAGTATGGTATCTTCATAGTCATATAACATGTTATAAAGTGATTTTCTGTACATAATTGTATTTGAGATTTAAGGTCCTAAGTATGTCATGGATTTAGATTTTATAAATATTGGAGTATATATGTGCCATTTACCCTCCAGATCCCAGGCGTAGTCTCAGAATCGTCTTTAATGCATTGCTGCAGGTAGAGTAAAAAGTGTCAATTGGTAGCATTTGTCAAGAGAGAAAAACCTGTTTGCTATCTCCAAGGTAGGGACACAACGTATAACGTACTATGATATAGACATCTTCAATTAAGAGTGATGACCAGATGATCTTTAAAGTCTTATTATGAGATTCTATGATTCCATTGATTAAAAGAGAATCAGTTCTACATCTTATCCACACTTTCTCATGGAAGTTCAGCATCATCACTGTAGCCCTGAGATAATGGCCCCCACATAAAAAAGAACAGAAAGAAAAAATGTGCCACTGAGATGTTAAAGAATCAATTTATTGGCTGAAATGATATCAAATAACAGATTGTTCTCTTTTGTTTCTGGCTTAGTGTATACACAACCTCAGGCCAAGTCACAATCATTATAAAAATTTACTAAGGTCAAGCACTGCTAGGTCCTGGTATACCTAGGGGATTCAATGCCGAGTTATTAAGGTTGGTAAAGTAGCTTTGCAAAATCAACAGGCCTCTTGCTAGGTTGTACTTAAGTAAAGTGCTAACACTGTATGACATATATACCATCAATTTTAACATCAAAATCTGTGGGGATTTTAATGATTTTGACAGAGAGAGTCTTAAACACAACCAGGCTTGCCTGAGGGAAAAAGAGATAAGAATCTGGAGGTACTTGAAAAAATTTTAACATTCTGAACACTGAAACAGAGGTTGGACAGATCCTAAAATCATGTTATAACTCTGATTATTTTAAATTGTAAGAATTTTCCAATTATTTTGTGATTGTAGTAATAGGTCATGGTATTTTTATAACAATTCTCATTACTTATTAAGTATGAGCTTATACTTACAATCATTTTTAATCTCTCATAATTATATATACATAAAGACATTTACTCATTTATCATGATTTATTGAACACCTTCCTGGTAGAGTGTACTGCTATAGGCACTCTGCGAAGTAGATGTGAGCCCTCCTTTCTAAGAGTTTGGCATCTACTTTTGGAGCTAGGTGTGTGTGTGTGTGTGTGTGTGTGTGTGTGTGTGTGTGCGCGCACATGCATATATGTACATATGTTCCTGTGTGTGCATGTTTGTGTATGCATACATGTATATGTGCAAGTACTTTATATACAAAAAGAGGAAGGAAGGAAGGAAATTATTATTTAAATTAGATTTTGGTTAATACCATCATAAAGCAAAGAGGCAGTGCTTGGGAAATGAAGGCATAGAGAAATTTTTATCGGGCATGGGCTTTCCGGAATGAATTTGGAGTTAAACAGGTTTTGAGCATGCAGATATGGACTGAGGGGAAAGACATTTCATTCCAGGAGAATAAATAAGGATATAAACCTATGAAAAGGCAGAAGAGGAGAGGATGGGGCAGTTGGGTAACTCATCTTGTCTGAACATAAAGGTACATGAAGAGATGCTGAGATGTGAGAGTGATTATTGAGAGTGATGGTCAGGTGTGAATCGAGTATCATGAGCTTTCTTCTGTTGGCTGAAGGAAGCTGCTGTAGGCTTTGCAGGGGACTGCACAGGTACTTAATTCTGTGTTGATTATCGTCATTTAGAACAAGTCGAATGAAGCAAGGTCTCTTTACAGCGTGGTACAGAATGACTGTAGTGCTACAGCTGCACATCCAGACTAGTGTGACCTGGGTAGCATAACCTAATGAAAAAAGTATGTGATTTGAATGTGGGCTCTATAGACCTTTGTTTGGGTTTCAGCTTCACAGCCTGTTAGCTGTATGATTTGGGGAAATCATTTAAACCTTCTGTCGTGGGTTGTATGGTGTCTCCCCAAAATTCATGTCTGTCCAGAAACTCAGAACGTGACCTTACTTGGAAATAGGCTCTTTGTAGAGGTAATTAGGTTAAGATGAAGTCATCCTAGACTAGAGTTGGCCTTAAATCCAATGACTGGTGTCCTTATAAGAAGAGGAGAGGACACAGAGGAAAACACCATGTGAAGACAAAAGCAGAGATTGGAGTGATGCATCTGTGAGGCAAGGAACACCAAGGATTGCTGGCAACCACCAAAGGCTAGGAGAGAGTCACTGAACAGATTCTCCCTCAGAACCTCCAGAAGGAACCAACCATGGCGACACCTTGATTTCAGACTTTGGGCCTCCAAAACTGTAAGAGAATACATTTCTGTTGTTTTAAGCCACCCAGTTTGTGGTACTTTGTTATGGCAGCCCTAGGGAACAAATACACTTTCAAACCTTAACTTCCTTCTTTGTAAAATCAGGATGATGATGCTTACCTCTCAGAGTTCTGGTGTCAATGAACCAGAATAGAATTAAGAAGAGATTTGTCAGTTGTAAAGTGCTCTACAAGTATTTGCAAATTTAAATACCAATTTTCTAGGGCTGTGAAATATCTCAAACAGTTGCTGAGCATTAACTACGTGTCCAGGAAAGCTTGAGGCACATTATGCCTGCTATCTCACAGGAGAATTTTGCCTTCTTGGCATTTGAAACTTAATGGCAACAAAATTTTATAGACATGTACTTACTGGGGGAAAAATGTGTGTTCTGGCCAAAATGGAATGATTAATGCATTTGTACTCTCTGGCAGTGTTTTTCACTTAGTCAGAATCATTTCTTTTTCCCCACAGATAAGCAAAATTGTTATGTTATGGTTTAATGAGTAAAATACATACATCAGTTAAAATAAAAATCTAAGTGGGTGTTTGAATTTTGTGCTCAGCTTTTAAATTACTACTCACTTTTTCCTAGTAAAACACACCTTCTCTTTCCTTTCTGATCTGGATTAGATGGTGGTAAAGGAACACCATGTACCATGTAGTGAGTGTAATCTGCAGTTCTAGGAGAAAATGTATGTGTAAAGCTATTTAGCTCAGTTCTTTTTCAGATGATTTAGTACATATTGGCTAATTTGTTTTCATGGCTCTCCTGAGAGAACTACGAGTTGTGTTCTTTTGTAACACAGAAACTGAAATAGAGCTGTTCAGTGATTTACCAAGTGAATAAAAGGAATAGGTGTTGCTGGTGGACTCCTGGAATTTTAAGATTCTGCTTGCTGATGAATTCCTGCCCCCAGCTCCCACTGACATGGGAAGACCCTGGGCAGTGCTCCCTCCGGCCCCTGACCACATTGCAAATGTTCAAAGAATTATTCTAGGTTTACATTCCATCATTTATTGAAAAATCTTTTGCTCCCTCTTGAGTCTCCTGGTTTCTCTTCCGTTGGCTTACATCTAGAAATACAGTGGCAAACATAATGGACTCTGCCCCCTGTCTTCATTGTGATGTGTCTAGTAGGAAATATAGGCAATTACAGAAGAGGGTGGGAAGTGGCATGATATTTGTCAGAGCTCAAGATTAGCTAGACAAGGCCACTTACTTTCAGCAAGGTGTGAAGGAATGAGTAGACTGAAACATCTTGGTGCTAGACTTGTTGACTGGTGTGGTACAAGGGTTTGGGAAAATTATCCAGCTTTGGGTGCAGATAGGGGCTCAGTATGGTGAAAAAATGATGTTAGCAAGATTTTCAGTTATAGTTAAGCAGTTGTCATGGGAAGCCAGGAGTGATACATTGGATGAAGTAACATTATATTCCAATCGGGCGAAATGTAATGATGGGTGATCTGGGGTGAGCCAGTTCCAAACGTCTGGCAGTTGTCATGAGAATAATAGGGTTTAGCCACTGGCCTGAGTTTTAGGAATAAGACTTTTCTCTATGAAAGTGGAACTGAAAAAAAATTAAGGTCAGCAAATGGACAGGGGATATTGGAATTATGAGGCAGGTTAGCAGAAGAAGATCCCTGTTGTGAGAACAAAGGCAAAAAGAGTTGGCCATAGTTTGGGAAGTGGGGTGGGGGTGGGGGGCTGGATAAAATAAGGAATGGACTGCTAACAAGAAGGACTTGATATTTATGAACTCCAGAATCAGGATTGGTGCCAGTTGAGTATATTGTTTCAAAATACTGAGGCAAAATTTTGAAGGAAAAAAGGATTGGAAATTAGCCCACAGGTGTGAAACATAGCCCTAGTCTCAGCCATGGGATGGATGAAGGATGAAGTTTAGAACCAGACTCAGCCTCAGTTTCCTGAAAAAAAAATAAAAAGTCAATTTTTTTTGTTAGAGACCATGTGTCACAAAAGGTTAAGTGCACATAAAGGATAACAGAGTTCTAGTTCAGTCTTTGTTAGTTATTGAATGCATGACCTTGATTTATCAGGGAAAAATTCTTTCTAGCCCTGAGTTCTCTGTCTATAAAATGAAAGTGTTGCTCTACATTAGTAGTTCCCAAATTCTAGGCCATGGGATGACACTGGGTTGCTAGTGAGAATCACTTGGAGAGCTTGTTCAAGGTACATGCTCCTAGATTCTACCCTCTAAGATTGTGCTTCAAACAGTCAGCGGTGGATCCCAGAAGTCTGTGCCTGTAACAGTGCATCAAGTGATCCTAAGAAAGGAAGCTACAGAAGACTATGTAAGATTAGCCACTGGGTTTCTTAATTATTCTGTTTTTATTATTTTCCCTCTTCATCATTTGCCTTTGTACCTCTTTGTGTTCATGGACTGGGATGATGCTCAAAGATTCAATAAAGAAGTTCATTGGCACCTTATTTCCAAGTGACACTTGAAGTTTAGGAGCCAAGTGATGCAGGAAAGCTAGTTTTTAATCACCTTCTCAGCTCTGGCACCAACACAAACCATCGCAGGTCTAACATGAAATCTGGTCTCATCTGACCATGAGCCCATTTTTGCAGAAGCAATGTTTGGCTTTCTTAAAATTGTTGGTGTCCCTTCTCTATGCCATGAGGCATTTCTGAAACTTAATAACATCTACCTAGAGTTTCAAATTCTTTAGAGAAAAAGAGTCTTCATAATAAAGTCGTCATGGAGGTTAGGTGATTTCTACTGCCAGGTGGGTCAAAGGGGAAACTTTCTTGGAGTTCATCTTAGAGGAAGTAAATTAGCTTACTCTATGCAGTGGGTTATTTGGGGGAAAATAATATATCCTAGGGCTCACATGTTACCTGGTTCTAAAGAAAGATAATTTCCTATTCAGTAAGATAATTAACTTTTTTTTCATTAGAAGAATAATTTACAGACTCTTGTTAGGTTCTCAACCTTCATAATCAGCCATAAAAGTCTGTTTTTATCCTAGATTCATAGAAAGTTAAAATTGAAAGGACAGTTCGGAATTTTCTAGTTTATATATAGGGAAACTCTATGCCAGAGAGGAAATGACTCGCTCAGGATCAAACAGAAAACTCGTGACAGACAATCTCAATATCTCGTTCTTAGCTCTGTGTTCAGTGGCCAATAAAAATATCCTCTACACCTACCAGGATGGCCAAAATAAAAAATAGTGACAATACCAAATGGTGGCAAAGATGTGAAAAAAACTGAATCATTCATACATTGCTGGTGGAAATAAAAATATTGCACAGTCACTCTGGAAGCCAGTCTGGCAGCTTTTTATGACTAAACATTGAGCCATACACCTCGCAGTTGTACTCGTATGTTTTATTCCAGAGAAATGAACACTGTGTTCATATAAAAACCCGTACATGATTGCTCTTAGCAGTTTTATCTGTAATAGCCAAAAACTGGAAATAGCTCAGATGTCCCTTAACAAGTGAATGACTTAACCAACTGGGGTACATCCATACTGTGAAATACTACTCAGAAATAAAAGAGAGCAAACTATGGATACATGCGACAATCTGGGTGAATCTCTAGGGAATTAGGCTGAGTGAAAAAATTATTCGTTTATATAACATTTTAGAAGTGGAGACCAGATTGGTGTTTTCTAGGGGTTAAAGATGGAGAGGTGGGGTGGGCAGAAAGGAGGTGGGTGTGGTTATAAAAGGGCAACATGAGAGATTCTGGTGGTGATAAAACTATTGAGTATTTTGATTGTTGTGGGGGACACATGAACCTCTACGTGTTATAAAATTATATAGAAATACACACAAACAAGTACAACTCAGACTTAGGAGATCCATGGGTTGTATAAGTATCAGTATTCTGGTTGTTATAAAATTTTGAAAATGTTACCGTTGGGGAAAATTGGGTAAAGCATTCATGGGAACCTTTTGTATTGTTTCTTACCACTGCATGGGAATTTACAGTCATCTCACACAAGTTTCAGTTGAATAAATTAATAAGCAAGTTAAAATAAGCAAATTAAAACTGTTAGTACTTTTTTCGTCAAACTGGACAAAAGGATCTTTTTGTTACTCCAGTGTTGGTGATGATAGAGTAGACACTTTTCTATACTGTACTTCTGGGAGTATAAGTTGCTATACTTTTGAAAGTAACTTTACATATTAATATCTTTTTACCCTATAATTTCACACCTAAGAAATTGTCCTAGGAAAATATTCAGAAATATGAATTTATATTTATATATAAATATTTCCACTATAGTGCATAGTATTGTGAAAGCAATGAAACTAAAAATAGCTCATGTAGTAAAAGTCTGTTTTACATCCTTCATTAAAATTGTATTTCCCCAAAATATGTAATAATTGGAAAAAAATTCCTGTCATGTAATGTTAAGTAAAAAATATGCTAATATGTTGTTTTTTTGTATCACAAACTCCATAGCTACACATATACCTGACTCCTGTACTTACTAGCTGTGTAATCTTGGGTAAATTGCTAATCCTCTCTGTGGACCTGTTATCTGTGCAGTGGGGATATAATAGTACCTACTCCTTTTTTTAAAAAAAAGAGTAAAGCTCTTTTTTAAAAAAAAAATTTATTGGAGTATACCAGCACATAAATTTTAGTTGATATTAAATAGTAGTTTTACCTGAGTAGTAGTAATACTACCCATCTTCACACTTTTCTGCATTTTAAAACTCTTCCATAATGATCATGTGATACTTTCTCTTTTTAAAATGTTATATACATGTATATATTAAAAATGTTTAACTTGAACTTACTTATTCCAATCATGACTAATTTCTGTTGATGCTTAATTCACATCCAGAATGCCTACAACTAGTCCATTTTTGAGAGAGATTGACTTTGCAAACGTATATCCAATTGAAGCTTTCCTTAGAGATTCTTTGAACTGAGTAATTAATTTTTAAATTTTAACTATGATCAATTTTAGGGGTTATAGTTAAGGAATATGATTTGATCTTGAAGAATAGAAATAAAGTGTTGAGAAATATTTACTATTCATTTTGGCAAAAGATAATTAATTAACTTCTTGGGTAAGTAATCTTTGATGTAAACATGAAATAAATAACATAGGCTGTTTACTTGGAAAAGATTGATATATATATATATTGGTGAGTAGAATTGAGAACTCCAATCATTTATTGGGTCATGTTCTGAAGAATGTAATCATTTACTTATTCTCAGAGAATCTTAATTTGCCTTAAAAATGGCAGCCCTTGTAGCACCATAGAAAATTTTGCAAACCTGACTTATTGCAACCATGTCAGAGAAAAGGTGATCCTGGGAAAGAAGACTCTACAGAATGCATGTAAAACAGTAGACTAGTTCATCTATCAAATCTGATCTAATTTATCTAAGCTTATCCACCAAGCTATCCATCAATCTGTTAATCTATCTTTAACCCTTTTAACATAAGATCCTGTGAAAAATTGCAATTCATGACATTAGACTTCTAAAGCTTAGAAACATAATATTTAATAATTATTTGTCCATTATTTACTCTCATTTTTTGTTCACTTTCCCTTTCTCTTTTAATATGATTATTTTCAATATTTTATAACTTAAATGCTTGTTGGGATAATCTAGATGCCTACACATGTTGACAAAGTGCTTGCAAAAATACAGCTTTTAAAAAGAATATGTTTTCAGAGAATAGAGATGTATATTCATTGAGGCTCCAAGAAAAAACATAGAATCTGCTTCTTCTATGGAAATCATTAGTGATTGCCACTAATGTTTCTTATTACCTTTTAAGAAGCTATTAAAAGAAACAATGTATTAGCTTCCCATTTTTATTTCTAATACAGACTATTTTCTTTAATTTCAAAGAAAATTCAAATGGTTTGTAAACATTTGGAAATATGCTCAATCTCACAGTAAGAAAAAGGCAAGTTGAAAATTAAAAATTAAACACTGATATACCATTTTTAAACTCTCAAGTTTGCAAAGATAAGAAAGTTGTATAACACACTCTATTGACTGAACTGCAGAGGAAACGGACCTCGTATGATGCTGGTGTGAGAATAAATTGATATAACCTTTATTGAGGGCAATTTGGCAATATCAGTTAACATTACAAATACACATATCTTGATCCAGCAATTCTATTTCTAGGAATTTATCACAGATATACTTGGATGTGTGAGAGATGAATATATAAAATAATTCATCACAGCATCATCTATAAGGGCAAAAAATTGGATAAATAGTTAAATAAATGATACCACATCCTTAAAATGGAATCCCATGTATCTGAAACACAAGAGTGCATTTTATTTGCTATATGGAATAACCTCTAAGCTATCCTGTTAAGTAGGCAAAGTAAAGGTACAGGATTGTGAATGTAGTCTGCAGCCTATTTGCTTTTTACTAATAGATTCATAAAATATCTCTGAAGGAGTCCATTAACACATGACAAAATGGTTTTCCTATGGGAGGTTACTATTGGCTGGAGGACAGGGGAATGGAGACTTTTAAAAAGGTCTCTTGTTCCTTTTGAATTTTAAACTATGTGAATATATCACCTAATCATAAAATAAATTAACTTTAAATAATGATGATAAATGTATACATATATAATTTATAATCAATGCAACTGCCTAAAACCAGCTTTCTACTGTTACAGAGTTATTTATTTTCCAGTATCTTCTTTAAAAACGAAAGTGCCCTATAATTATTTTGTAGTGAGTGGGAAATGATTTTTTAAACTTCAAAGAGAAAAACTGAGATCTACTGTATTGAAATAAGTTTATTATTTCTATTCATAAGTGGAAAAAATATAAATGCACCTAATAAATGAAGCCCTTCCTCTTCCTCCTCTTCCTCCTCCTCCTCTTCAAAAATTCTATTCTGTACTTGTTCAGCTTTTCTGTAGCATTGATGGGAGAGGGACAATTTTCAACATATACTCACCAAACTATGGGTACATAGATGGCCCATGTGAATTAATATTTGTAAATGAATACTTATATATTCATTTATATTAGGTGGTTTCCATGCTCATACTAATAGAGACAGGACTAAACTGTCTTTGTGCATAGATCAGCCACATTTTAGTAGGAATTTTATTAATTCTTGATTTAGTTTAATATGATAATTTGTTTTTGAAAATAGAGAGTATTCTACATTTGACAAAGGGATGTATGTCCTATATATATTTCTGTAAATATCATCAGTGCATTCCACTAATTTTTTTCTGTCAACTCTAGAGAAGGTATGGAAAAAAGGAGCTTAAACCACTTAGCCTCAATGCCATTCTGATCCAACTGAAAATACAGTGTCTTTTCATATTTAATTAGCCTTCTGTCTAGCGCTATGATAACCCAGTCTTAAAACTGATTATACACTCTTGAACATGCATTTTGAAGTCCATAAAATAATTACATTTGCAAACATGCCGTTTTGGCAGCTAGTCATGATTTTTCTCAACCTCCCATAAGTGACTGTTAAAGAGGGTCTGATGTACCCTGAAAAACCTTCAGAGCTAATGACAGTGGGGAGGGAGACAGGGTTATCAGACGTCACTTCCCTTGTCTACTTTTCTTGTAGCTTCCCATGCTCGGGCTGAGTCTGCTCCAGGAGTGACCCATTTATGCTCCACATACCTAATGAGGCCACCATTCTATGCTGGGCAAATACAGGAAAGAACGCAATGGAGGTCTGGCTTCCCACATTCATAAGGAGTCAGGCTTTCTCCCTGAAGCACCAGTGCATCTGGATAAAAAACAATACAAAACAGACACCAGTTCCCGTTGCACAAAACAAAAGGACAACAACAATTTTAGGGCCTGATGTTTAGAGGAACTTTGAAGGCATTAAGTTGACCTTGTGACATCATACCCAAATCAGTATTAGTAGCACCTGACACTGTATTCAGCTACCAAGTATCAGAATGTAATTTGAGCAAACATTTTAATCCTCCACCATCAGAAATTTGATCCAGAGCTATTAACAAAAACCATATTGGACTTGTTGAAATTGTTTCTTTTGTCTCCTCAGTAAAAAAAGATAATACCTCCTTGGTCCTCTCCTCCTCCATTTAGTACTTACTTGCCTTTTGCCTGTTAACAGTACTTATTCTCATGTCTCTCCTCCCTGTTAGAATGTGAACAAGCTAGGTGCAAGGACTATGTTGTTTCTCTCTTTATACCCTACAGCTCTATCAGGGGACCTGGCACACAGTTGTTAACACAGTCCATGTTCGTTTGATTGAATTGAATTATGAGTGACACTTTGATTATGCAGATGAAAACAGCCATAAAGGAAAGGTGGGAGGGGTAAGCTAGGTATGAAATATAAATTGGTTGTATTTCTCATATATTAAATATATATTGTAAGCATTGCAGTCCAGAAGGACATTTGGTCACCCCTCTGTGTCTGTGAGAGGAGATGCTACTGACTTGCTCACCTGCCAGCCCCTTAGGTTGACGAGGCAGGCTGCCCAAAGAAACAACGAAGCCTTGACCTCTTCAACCATTTGTGTGTGTCTGAGTCTTCATGTGGTAGAGAAGAGTGATAGCCTGTTTATTTCTGGGTATAGGATATTTCACAGTTTACAAAGTGCATCTATGCTTGTTCATTATCATGTTTGATTTTCAAAATAATATGGGTGTACTTTCTCTAGTTTATACTTAAGTAAACTGAGCTTCAGAGCAATTAAATGGCTTTGCCAGGTTCTCCTAGTTAGTGAGGGTTGAACTAACAAGACTGGCCCCTGGATCTGTTATTCCAGAGAAAGGTGAAGAATGGCTTTTCAGAATTACCTGGAGGCCTTCAAACTCTACATATGTCCTCTCTTAGTGGTGAACCCTGCTCCCCTTTTTCCCTTGTCACTGTTTCCATGAGACTATGTTGCATCCCTTGGGTGTCTTAGGGTAGAGTGAGGATTGAAAACCTCTGACTCATATACACTAATATGTATAAAATAGATAACTAATAAGAACCTGATGTATAAAAAATAAAATTCAAAAAAACCCCCCAAAATCTCTGACTCAAACATTGGACTCCTAGTTCAGTGCTTTCTGCTCAGGGCACTTTCTACAAAATGACTTACCTGTTGTCTCATCTTCTAGGTAATAATCCTTAAGAATGGCTCCAGGTGAGGTGGAAAAGAGCCCTCGACTAGGCTGCTCAGTTCCAGTCCGTCCTTTTGCTTCCCTTTTCACTGGCCCATAGCCTTCCTATCTCTTGGTTGCTGTATTTTGCTCAGTGTCCTTGAGATGAAGGAGGGCGTGCTGTGCAAAATGATTACATCTACACGGCAGTTGGCACAAGGAAGCCATGCTGTGCATATTTATTTGTGCCCATGCCACTTGACAACAGTAAGATTTCGAATCTGGCTTGAATTTGTAAAGGAATTGGGAAGGAGGCATTTTTCTCAGTTGGCTACTCACCAACAACTGTAAATATCTGACTTTTCAATCCTAGTCAGCTACAACTTTCTTCTTGTAAGTCTGGCAATATTTGACATCTCTGCACAGAATAAATATTTGGCATGGAAGACTTGAACCTATTTTCCTTATTGCTCCAAAGAGAATTTGCAAGCATGTCATTTCCACTATTGGCAGTGGAATACAGTGCTAAGCATCTTGCAAATCTTTCTAGATTTTTTGAGGTCCCTTCTGGTTCTGAGATCTATGATTCTTAGGGCTGAAGGCAGGAGGTTGTGTGTGTGTGTGTGTGTGTGTGTGTGTGTGTGTCCCTTTTCTTTGTTTGTATTTGGTTTTTGCCCATGCTCTTCTATATTTATTTAATTTAACCTTGCTACTTCCCTAAATTTGAGACACAATTTCACCACTAGTAAGAATATCTACATTGTGACAGGCACTATGTTCCATGAGTTATCTAGACTAATCTTTAAAAAAGCTCTGCAGTGGGATAAATGTTATAATCAGTACCCAGTGGGAAGGTGAGGGACTTTATCCTATATTGTCTAAGACCACAGCTGCAGAACTTGAATTCCATCCCTGTTCTTGTCAGGTTTCAAAGCTTATACTCATCGTATGTAATACTGCATAGCTAAACCAAACAGAAACTTAATTTTAAAGAAGGTAACCATTTCCTTATAGCCTGTCTTATTCAACCTGCTATCCACTGGGGAAAACTCTCGTCATTTTGAGGAAAAACTTCTCTATGAAAATTAACTAGCTAAATGCTGGCAGGAAATGTGAGGGAAAAGTGTACATATAATTTTGGGAGTGGGTGAAAACAAAAGCAATAGTAGGATTACAGTCAGCAATGGATTAAAGAGAACATGGGGTTTAAGAGGGGATGTTTGCAATTTTCAAGTCAGTATAATCATATTCCCTCAGTTTACCTGACCAGAAATATAAAATTAATATGTGAGAGTCAGATGGTGCCTGGTCCATTCCCCACCTTTACAGATCAGGGCTGAGAGGGTGATGCCCCCAGAGCCCATATTGGTATGTATAGGCCTAGAACCTGAGCCTCCTTATCTTGAGCCCAGTTCTCAGTTTTGTGGGCTACTGTGATATGCTTTGCTCACCCACAAAATGTAGGGAAGGAGAATCTCAGTTTTTTTGGCTTGTCTCAAAGGTGAATCCAGAGCCCACCTCACTGATATGGAGTTCAGAGCTGAGTAGGGGGCAATTTAGACATTTTGAACCTAAGAATATAATCTGGGAAAAATTCTGGGACTGAATGGACCTCATAAATAAAATATAAGTGTGGAGGGTCGTGGACTGAATTTCCCAGTGAATGATACACTCCCCCAATCCCTTAGATTTTGAGTGACAATGTGGTCGGCCTCTCCTGTGGGCAGCTTGTCAGGCGAGGAGTCTGGGCAGCAGGTTGGAAGCATGCTGGCTGGCTTAGGCAGGGTGACATTTTTTCTACCGTATGGTTTTTATGCAGAGCACACACCAAACAAATGATTCTCAGCAGGGAAGGATGCAGATTATTTCTTGTGCGTTACATCCAGTGGGGTAGATGAAATATGGATACTGGAAACCTTTTTGGCAAACTCTTCAATTACTGCAAGGAGCACTTACTAGGAAGAAGAATGTGGGCTCTTTATCAGTCTGTTGAAACCTTGAAATGTTTTTTGATTTTGAGTGCGCATGTGCACGTGTGTGTGTGTGTGTGTTTGTGTGTGTGTGAATGTCGATTTAATCTTGTTGTACTGAATCATGAATTTTTTTTCTAAATTCAAGGCCAGAAGAGTTTTTCATGTCTCCTTCAACTAGGGGTATGGGGATGGGATGGGCAGAAATGGAGTGGTAAAGGGAACAGATGCCAAAGAGAGTTGATGTGTGGATATGAACGGTCAGAAGAGGAGCCCCATTAAGCTCTTCTCACCCATCAACCATAAATGACCACAGAATAGACAGGCCTGAAACAATCAACAGGTTTTTCAATACATTGTTTTTGTTCTCCCAGCCCATCTCAACTCCTTTTCCCAAGAGTCACAAAGAAGCCCTTGCCTTGTCGAGCTGGGCATTGATTATTCCGGGTTGCTAAACTCTGTTCCTGTGCTCCAGCTGAAAAAATCACCCAACTAGAGATGGTTTTCTGATTTAGGATATGACAAAAGAAAGCATAGAACTAAGAGATATTCCCAATTTCTTCTTCAGAATCATAAGCTTATGGTCAAATAAGTTTGCAGTAGAGAAATTTATCTCAAACTTCTCACATTATTGAAAAAAGTACACAATCAAACTTAAAAGACTCACTATAAGCAAGTGTCAGATTTGGGCTTAATACTTGGATTCCAAAATATCATGCCTGGGCGGGAGGAGGTAGTTATCCTCAAATTATGCCATGCTTGGGGTTGCCAGTGAAACCTCTGATAAATGATAGATAAAGGCCATGACCTTGACAGTGAGTCCTCTAAGATGTCAGCAGGAAGTGCTCAGAGGAAACTGGGCTCAGAGGAGGTGCTCAGTGACTGGTGGGGATGCCAGGTAAGGCCCTCATGTACTTCTCCAGCCTCAGCCTGCACCTCCCTGCATGGACACTAGTCAGGCTCCCCTTTCCCTGGTGGTCCTGCCTGGTACTTTCACTCCTCTCTGCTTTTGTACACGTTATTTTCTCTGCCTGGAAACATCTGTTCCTCTTTTGAAGCCTGGCTCAAATGTCCCCTATTCTCTAAGGTCTCTTCCTACCCTTGCGGGAAGGAAGGGGGATTCATTTCTCCTTCATCTGTGACTCAAGGTTATATTTATAGCTCAATTTTCAGTAGTTAGCGTGTTACACTATTTTATAAATTGGATATCTGTCTGTAACCTTGATCAGACCAGGTCTTCAAACCTAGTAGGGACTTTTATTAATTTGATGTCAATTTTTTAAACTGTTCTCCGCCAAAGAACAGATAATCTTACTTTTTTTTTTTTTTTTTTTTTTTTTTAGTGTTTGTGAGACAGTCAAGCTTTGATCTGTAAAGGCAGAAGCAACATTGGTTATTACTTTTCTCTTTCCCATCTGTGAATCTGATCTAAAAGTCTTAGCAGCTTTGAATGAGACTGAAACCAAGATTTTGAAGGCTTCAATTTCTGGGCCAGAGGGTTAGAGAGAATATTTTTGGCTCCACTTCTGGGGAGGAAAATATTCAAATTTATCATGAACATGCCGCCCTTCTTATACATTGCCTAAATCTTCTCATCTTATTGTATATCATACTTTCTTTCTTTAATTTCTCTCTCTTTCTTTCTCTTTCCTTCCTCCCTCTTCTCTCTCTCCCTCCCTCCCTTTTTTCCTTCCTTCCTTCTTAGGAATGGTAATTATTTTGAAAATCTCTCTGTTTATTATCTTCCCTTACATCTAATGGTATTTATCGGCCAACAGTGGATAGAATCTAATCTAAGGTCCCAAGACACACAGTGAGCTTAGAGACGTCCATGGGTTTGGAATCAAATTCTACTGACAGCACTCTCTGCTTAACTTAGTTCACTTTTAGCATTTTTCCTTGAATTCCTCAACATGAGTTCTCTTCAAAAAACAACAACAACAAAATCAAACAGATTATGTGTTTTTTTATAGCCTTGGTGATTCCACTGTAGAATCAGAAAAGAGTACAATACGAATCTTGGCAATCATCTCAATGAGTCTTCTACAGTTCCCAAGATAAGAATTTACTTAGGTTCAATTTGAACACCTCTTCAGAAAGCTATTTATTGTCTTCCAAGTTAGCATATCCCTTTGTTAGTTAGCTTTGATCTCCCTTACTATCATGGGTATACAGAAGGAGTCATAGGTATATCAGCAACCCAGATTTATTGTCCTTTCCCATATGCATGTTCCTAAGATGCCTAGACTGACTAGTATTCTGTGAGTGTCCACCTCCTATGTGGAGGGCAGTTCCAGAGCCTTCATAAACCACCATGTCAGCCTCAGACCCTGTTCTACCTGTTCTTCCTCTTCCACTCTGGATTCTCCTTGTCAGTTTCTTCTCATCACAAAATCTCCACCAAACTCTTATCTAGTGGTTGCTGGATCAGCACCATCAGCATCACTCATGAGCTTATTTGAAACACAGAAACTTGGGTCCCACCTCAGACCTATTGACTTGGATCAGCATTCTCATAAGATTCTCAGGTGAGTCATACTTACATTTAAGTTTGAGAAGCATCGCTCTGTCTAGGTAGTGCCTTATGATGACTATGGCCTTGTCCATTCTGCAAACGCTAATGTCAGAACTAGAAGAGGTGCTGCTGGCTGATTCCCAAATCAGAATGACCAAGTAAAGGTAAGTTCTATACAACAAGTAGGAGATAACCTCTCAAATTTTGTGACTCACTTTGTCACCTGAGAGGGGCTCATGCACCCATGTCCCGAGTCCCTCCTCCTCAGTGGAGCTTTTCACAAAAACTGCTCCTTCAACCTCCCCCTCTCCCCCTGAGTTCCCTTCTCTGGATGCAGTCCAGAAAAGTAATCTACATTTTTGGGCATATGCCAACATATCCTTTTCAGTGATTTCTTTTCAGTCTCTCTCCAGGCTCCTTATATATCCCGTGCTCCTTCTCCTTTTGCCTAAAATCCAAAAAGCCTACCTAGAAATCAGTTCATGCCAATAGACCCTTATGGACTCACGAATTCCCAGCAATACATCAGACATACACAAACACGTCTGAATTCCTTTTAGATTTAACTGGACCATCCCATATTCATTTATATTGAACTGACACATACTTTACAAAATATTCTCTATTTTCTAATTTTTGCCTTCTGGAGCCATGAAAAACATGTTTTAATCCCTCTTCCATATGACTTCTTTAGGTATTTGAAGAACATTTAAAAAAATTATTTATTTATTTATTATTTTTTTTGGTTTCATTGGATCTTCATTTCTGTGCAAGGGCTTTCTCTAGTTGTGGCGAGCAGGGGCCACTCTTCATCACGGTGCATGGGCCTCTCACTGTCGTGGCCTCTCTTGTTGCAGAGCACAGGCTCCAGACGTGCAGGCTCAGTAGTTGTGGCTCACGGGCCTAGTTGCTCTGCGGTATGTGGGATCTTCCCAGACCAGAGCTCGAACCCGTGTCCCCTACATTGTCAAGCAGATTCTCAACCACTACGCCACCAGGGAAACCCATGAAGAACATTTTTATGCCTCCATCCTCCAAACCTTCTCATCATTTATAGTCTGAACAGTCCCCTTTTGCCTTTTTTCTCATGTTTCATTTTCAGTTACTTACCCTGAATTTAGCTTAATACTCCAAGAATGGATGATATAGACTGATCACAAAATAAACTGATCACCATAAGCAGGATACAGTGGAAGGCAGAGGACATTCTCATAATAATTAGGGTTTCATATAGCATAACAGAAGACTTCCACTAGCAATCAAGTTGGAAAATGATTGTTACTCTGTTACCTCTCCCGTGTCAAGCAGATGAGCTACTAATATTCCCTTCTCAAAATATCAATGTCCATATTGTCTTTTTCTCCAGGTTATTCGTATTCTAGATTTTAGTTTCTCAGTACTCATTCTAGGAACTCTTCAAGCAATAAACTTCTAGGAGTCTATTCTTCAAAGGCTCTGGTGTATCCAGGGCTATTCAAGTTATTAAATATTAGAACCAATAAACTTAAGGATCATAATAAATCTGATTTGAGAATTGTTATGATTATTGAAGCTTTTATAAGTTGATGTGGTGTATATCTAGGTAAACAATAAACTGTCTTAGAATCATAGTCAAGAATCACTTATGATATTCTTTTGCTTATTAGATGGTAGATTTAATGCTTTAGAAATAACAAAAACAAACAAAAAACCCCAAATAAGTCATCAATAATTTTGAAATTTCCCTGAGGCTGAAACAATGTGGTACACTTTCTTTTCTTTACCAATGATTCAAATAATAAAATACAACCCAAGTTTTTCCTTTTGGTAAAATTTGTTTCATTGGAAGAGATTACATATGACAACTATACAATCTGGTATACAGTGTGACAGATGTACAATATAGTAATTATCAATAGAGTGCATTTAAGGTTATATGTGTTACATTTTAAATATAAAGTTTTTTCTAGATATAATTTTTTTTACTGAAGTGTAGTTGATTTACAATATTGTGTTTCAGGTGGACAGCATAGTGATTCAGTATCTTTGCAGATTATATTCCATTATAAATTATTGTGAGATAATGGATCTAAATATAAAATTAATAACTATTATCAAGCTTTTAAAATTATAATTTATTATAATCACAAAGAAATTTAAATGACTCATAATCCTGCTCTCAAACGCAATATTTGGCATACTGTTTTCTAATCCTTTAAACTATGAAATATATGAACATATACATAAGTATGATAATTATATACAATTTTGTGTTTTTATCAACTGTCATATTTTGCTATGTTTTTAATTATCCTTCATTTTAAATTATTGCTTAATATTCCAGCCCATGAATATATAATAATTTATTTTACCATTCTCTTATTGTTGGATGTGTAGGTTTATTTTCAGTTTTTTTTCACTGAGATGAATATCATTTTATGTAAATTTTGACCACGTCTGTGATTTCCTCATAGTGGATTCTGTGAATTGGGATTGATAATTTAAAAATTATGGCCATATCGGGTATATCTTTTGTTTTTTTTCACCTTTTATTTTTTTTAACATCTTTGTTGGAGTATAATTGCTTTACATTGTTGTGTTAGTTTGTGCTGTATAACAAAGTGAATCAGCTATACATATACTTATATCCCCATATCCCCTCCCTCTTGTGTCTGGGTACATCTTTTAAATGTATATGGTATTTAGTTTGTCAGTTAATTGAAATGACATTGACACATGCCACTTGGTTGGAGTAGGTTTTGTGTGTGTGTGTGTGTGTGTGTGTGTATTTGTATGTATGTTTGTGTATGGGGGAGACAGAGAATTAGTTACATATTTTCAAAGAAAGAAAAAAAATCATTTTTTAGTAAATGATTCAAGACCCTACCAGTTAACTAATCTGAAACACTAAAAATGTGAGATTTTTATAATGGGAAATCTTAGTTCTGTAATTACAGAAAAGGGAGAATTTCCAAACTTTTGTTACCTAACAGAAAACACATACACACTCTCTCACACACATTTAAGTGTGTAATTAGTGGTTTATTTTTGCACAACATTAGAAGTATTTGTAGTGAATAATCTCTTTTAAAATCTTTAAAGAAAGTTTATAATATTTTTCTCATGTCATAAAGTAAAAACACAGAAAAACTAAATTCCCTGAGAGCAGAGATGGCAGCTGTTTTAGTGAGTCTGTGTCTGAGCTCCCAGTAGAGCGCTTGGAACATGCAAGGTGCACAGTAGATATTTGAGCAGTATAGAGAGTCTCTTTCCTGTGACTATTTGAGTGAAAAAAATAAATCTAGCCAAGGTAAGTTTATTTTCATAAAAAATTCTTAAGCAGACAGCAATGTAATGGAAGAAAAAAAAGATCCAAAAGACCAATCTGAAGCTGAGGTCTCTTGAAGGCAGGAAGTACTCCTCTCTCAAGAGTTTGGGGTAGATGGAATCCAGGAATGTTCAGGAACTCACAGAAGACCTTTATCTCTTTCACTTTTCAAAGGCAAGTTACCCGAAACCCTGTTGACAGAAATCTCACTGTTCTCCCCTTGCCTTATTTCAGCATAGAGAATATTCAGTAACACTTTTAAAAGTGTTTTCTTTTCAAATTTAACTTAGTATTACCGGAAAAGATTAATGTTAGTTTAAAAGAATCTAAACACCTATAGCAACAAGAGTAAAACATATTTTGCTCTGTCAGTGTACTTGAGGTAGTGAGCAATTTTAAGGAATGGCACAGAAAAAGACAGACTGTTTAGCTTAAACTAAATAGTGTCTCTCTTTCGTGAACAGCTCAAATCCTTTTCCAACCACCATTGAAATTTTTTATAAGTTAAAAGATGCTTGGGGGCTATAAGCTTTTTAAATTTTTTTTCTTTTTGTCACTGGTTAAAAGCATCCTGAATACTAAAGACCCTGTTCTATTATCTCCATTTTCATCTAGATTTAGAAATATAAGGGCAGGTGAACAGAGGATTTATACAGTAGATTCATGTAAAAGAGAGAGTTTAGAGGAAATAATTTTAGCTTTAACCACATTGAACATTGACCTTTAGAGGGGAAAAAAATTCTTAAAATTCAATTAAAGAAATTTTAAAAGCATGGGGGAAATGATAATTTTGAAATAAAATGACCTGTAGTAGGAATACATAGAATGCCACATTGAATACTTCTCATCCCTATACTCCTGGGAGCTAGCCTGTTTGTGTTGGAGAGTTGAATGGTACTGTCTTTAGTGGGGAACAATGGAGATGGAGAGCAACACTAGGACGCCAGGGGACCACATGTCACTATGACTTTGATCCAATAAGTAACCCATCCATCTTTCCAAGGTTGATCATTCTTGCTACTGAGAAATGAATTAATTTACATTCCTTCATTTAATGGCTGTATTACAATTGTAAATTTATAAGTGATGTTTTGAGATCTTATGCCTAATTACTGTGACAAGTTTGCATTTTTAAGCCTGTGCACATTGTTGGAATTTTACTCATCAAAGATTCCATTTTGGATGTTCCCAATAATATAAGTATTGGTGGGAATGTGTCTTTAAGGTTTACTTATCCAGTGCACTTGTGATCATTCATCTTCCACTTCCCTTAATTGGAAGGATGATCGGGGAAATTGTTCCATAGCTGATTTCTCTTTGAACATGCCATAACTCTAGGCAAATATTTGTAAATATTTGGCAAATTGTATTGAACATCTACAGGTCAAAGAGCATTTGTTCCACCGAAGGGTCATTCCTTGGACCGTTTATCCATTGCACGTATTTGAAACCCAAACATGATCATTCAGTTAGATCTGGAGAAATGAAGTGGATCCCATATTGTTTAGCTCTTAGCTTTCAGTGTCATATTTGTGCAGCAAACACCTTCTCATCACACTGTTCTAGAAAAGTAAAACAGGGCAAGGTACCTGTGGTGCACCTGTGAGGAGGCTGTCTTCATTACCTCTACCAGAAGAGCCATTAATATAAAAATGCTCATAAACAAAATGAGAAAGAGCTTGGGGAAAATCAATAAGGCACAAATTGCACAATAAAGTCACTAATCTCTTTCCTGAGAAATTTTTAGCAGGGAAGTTGTGCAAAGAAAATCTTCAAGGAATAATTGTCTTCAACAAGCTTTCTACTGGTCAGCAAAAACTTTTTTGCTTTGAAGTAAAAAACAAAAAAAGAAAGAAAGCAAAACAAAAAAATCAGCAAAAGAGCGGTAAATGGAGTAACACATCTTCCCAGCAAGAAAAATGAGCAGGGCAAGGTCACCGTCTTGTGTTTTCAGTATTATTTATCTATCTTGAAGTCTGTGGTTCGAAAGCATTTTATCAGCATTAATTAGTTTCTTTCCTTCAAAAATCTGAGAACATTCAACTCTGAATAGTTAAGTCAATTTAAATCTCAAAGTACAGTGTGGACATCAAGTAACATGTCTCTTGTAGGAGGGTTGTAAAGAAAACTAATTTCTATTTATTTGGTTTCCATTAAAAATATCACAAATTATTGATTTTGGCTCTTCTTACTGTTTTCTGTTTTGAAATTAATATATGTTCACCTTAGAAGATTTAAAAAATGTATAATAAGTAAAAGGAGAAAATAAATAATGCTCATAATCTTGTTCCATCGACAAAACATGTCTTATTTTGTATAATATTATATGTAGCTTTGCATCTTCCACTCAAAAATTTTTTCTTAGTATATGGTAAATGTTTTTTCTATGATATTTCTAATTCCACAAAGTATTCCATCATATGGATCCATCTTAATTTATTTAATCAATCTCCTTTATTAATCATTTGTTTTTAATTAAGCATAAGAACAAATCCTAACTTGACAGAATAAAGCAAATCTTGACTTCTCTCTCTTCCAAATAATGTAAAAGGCAGTCAAAGGAAACCTTATACAAACTCAGTAAATCAACAAATGCAAAAGTCTGGTCCAAAAATGTGAGGAACATACAAAGAAGAGAGGTAGGTAGGAGTATCCCAAGGGAAGGCTCATGGAAGGCAAACCAGAGCATACTTCCTCCAGTCACTTGAAGCACCTTTTTAAAACTGAAGCCATTAATCTACTTCTCTGGCTGGTTTGTTTTCATGGCAAAGAACTGGCTTTGGTTGCAACTCCCTCTGGCTGAGATAAATGGTTGTATGTAGAGCTATGTGGTGGCATGAAGGCCAAGCATGATTATAACCCCAGAGACACTGCTTTGCTGTTTAACAGGGGCCAAGCCTAAGAAAGGCTCTTCCTGCAATCTCTATCTCCTCTCCTTCAATTCCCTTGAGTGCAGAGAGATTCCCTGGGCCACTGAATGTCCAAGAAGGGGGTTGGTAATAAATCCCCAAATTTATTCAAACATGGGGTTATATTTTCCCCCAAACCCAGCTGATCAAATATGTTCAGAGCCTGGATAAGCATCATCCATTCAGTGCTTGAAACAGTTATCTGTTTATGCAGATATTAAGTTTATGCCTACTGTCCAGAATCAACACACCAGGCCTGTATAACAAATAGATAGAATTTGCAGAATTTTAGTTTATTTGACCTATCTATACACCAATCATTAAAAGTAGCCAAGGGGCAGAAGAGAGTAATAATAGCTCTATCTAGAAGGAACACAGAACTTCTGAAGTGACTATAGATTCTTCCCTTAAGCTGTATGTTATTAGAGCTCAGCCTTTTTTAGTATCTTCTATAAGCCTTCCTCACTAAGTTGGTTGAGTGCCAGAATATGTGGAACTGACCATGCCATAATGGACTTCTTCTGCATTAAATCTTTCAGAGCTGGTAAATTTAGATGACCTAAAGAGCCATGTTATGTCTGTACCGCTTATCAAATTGGTATAAGAGTTAGAGACTTAAAACTGAGACCCGGATTTTCCCAGAAGGCTGCATTATTCAATCATCAGCAAATTAGAGGTTCACAGTAAACTAGAAATAATTGAGTTATCTGCTTCTAGGTATGAGAACATCTTCCCAGAAAGTCAGAAGGAATTTGCAACCTTTTCTGTTTGTTGGGTGGTCTGGGCCTTGCCCAGCATGAACTGTTTATGTGGCTGAAAAGGTGAGAAGATCCTGTCATAGGAGAGTAGGTTCTGTGCAAATCTAAAAGTCAGGCTCTGCATCTTGCTGATGGCTTCTCATAAGGGGATAAAGCATCAAAGTTGGTACATATTCCTCTCCTTCTGGTAGATTTTTTCCCACATAGCTAGTGGAGCTATGGAGTCATGTTCTGATCCTGCTTCTACCACCTACTAGGTATGTGACTTGGGCAAACTACTTATTCCTCAGTGTCACAGTTTCCTTATCTGTAAAATGGCGTGATAATGCATCTCCTAAGCAAGGTTGGTGTGAAGCTGAATTCAGTCTCTTTGGGACAGTGACTGGCTCAGAGTAAGAGCTCAGGGAATGTTAACTATTCTTTCTTGCTGGTGTTAAAATGGAAAGGGCTGAAAAGAAAATTTCCACTGACAAAATGTTTATGCCTCTTTTTTAAGCTGTCAAAGTTCTGTTGAAATAGATGGAGAGCTTAAATGAAATTAATGAAGCATGAACCAGAGTAACATGAATAATAATCAACATATTTTTAAAACAGTGGGTTGAAAATGAAGAAAATCCTTTGCTCCAACAAAGAAACCAGGATATTTGGGGAGCACGTGATGTGTCTGGCATAGGTAATAATGATCACATCACATTTAGCCTTCCTCTCCCCAGTGTTGCTGTCCGCATTTTTTAAAAAGAAACAGAAGCTCTTGTGAGCAGTAGGATGAGGACTCAAGTCCAACATCTCTCAAAACCCTCCTCTTCCACTAACTCCAAACACCACCCCGTTCCTCCTTCCTTGCCCTGTTGTTCCAAGACTCCATTTTCTTTCTGTGATGTTGAGAGACCCTCTCCTGGTGCTCCGCTCTCAGCGGAACTGCTCCTCTCATGCTGCCCCAAAGGATACGGTCTCCCTGGACACAGGTGCATTTCACAGGAATTGCTATGAGATGTGGCAGCTTCATATGCATTTTCCCCCCAACCATAGCCAAATACTGGCTTCTTTTTTTTTTTTTTTTTTTTTTTTTTTTTGCAGTACGCGGGCCTCTCACTGTTGTGGCCTCTCCTGTTGTGGAGCACAGGCTCCGGACGCGCAGGCTCAGCGGCCATGGCTCACGGACCCAGCCGCTCCACGGCATGTGGGATCCTCCCGGACCAGGGCACGAACCCGTGACCCCTGCATCGGCAGGTGGACTCTCAACCACTGCGCCGCCAGGGAAGACCCAGATAGTGGCTTCTTATGTCCAAGAATGGCTGACTAATGACTCACTTTATGGTCCCACGTTGAAAACATAACAAAAGTTAGGGAGAAGCAATCAGAAATAAAAGACAAATTGTGGCCAGATATGTGTGTGTGTGTGTGTGTGTGTGTGTATGTGTGTGTGTTGACCTTGAAGCTGTGTCTGTGCATTCTTACTATGTTCCAGAAATAAACATTTGTATTCACACGGTTTGCTCAGCCTGCTACTGCGATTGCTCTCAGATATAGCACACTGTTTTGAAGAGGAACATTTATGTTCCTGACTTAGAGGGAAGTCAGAAGTTTGCTGAAGGGAAGTTTTTGGTTGGAAGCCGTTTGACAGCCTGAACTTGGAGTAGTGCAGACTTGGGTTCAAATCTTGGCTCTGGTATTTAATAACTGTATGACCTTGAACAGTTTATATAACTTCTTAAGCCTCTTTTCCTTCTGTGTGAAAGGAGCATAACCATCTTTTTGCTAAAGGGCTCTCTGTGATGATCAATGAGGTAATGAGCATCAAATACATGGCACATAGATCAGATAGTGCCAAGTGAATGACAGTTACTATTAATGTGCACTGATTTCTTTTGAAAAGCCAGATATTCATAATCAGCAGCATTTTGCCTGGGTTATACACATAGTGGAATCCTAGATTTTCTCCTCAGCAAGTACCTATTGAAATTTTGCCGTTTAGAAACTGATTTGCACACATATTATGGCAGCAACTTGTGTGCCCCTTAGAGTGGACACTTCTCATCAGCCTAATCAACTCCATGTCACACCTCTGAGAATATGTGCAAACTTCAATATGTCCACAGACACAACATGGGCTTAAAATTTGAGGGAAGATGTAAGAGATGGGTTTGTATAATTGGCTCTTTCTCATTATTCAAATGTTCCACAAACACCATCCCCTCAGAGGGAACTTCCCTGACCACAGTAGCTCAAGACCCCTGACCACCCTACCCAACCCCCGTCAGCTGCTCTCTGTCCCGTTGACTCCTCTCTCTTTTCTTTCTTTCCTTTTCTTTCTCTCTTCCTTCCTTCCTTCCTTCCTTTCTTCCTTTCTTTCCCTCTCCCTTTCTTTCTTTTTTTTTACAGTACATATATGCATTTATTGAAAAAAAGCTATGTATAAGTTAACCCATGCAGTTCAAGTATAAGTGGACCCATGCAGTTCAAATTTGTGTTGTTCAAGGGTCAATTGTAGTATGTTGAATTTTTTTTTAACATCTTTATTGGAGTATAATTGCTTTACAATGCTGTGTTAGTTTGTGCTTTATAACAAAGCGAATCAGTTATACATATACATATGTTCCCATATCTCTTCCCTCTTGTGTCTCCCTCCCTCCCACACTCCCTATCCCACCCCTCTAGGTGGTCACAGAGCATCGAACTGATCTCCCTGTGCTATGCAGCTGCTTCCCAATAGCTATCTAGTTTATATTTGGTAGTGTATATATGTCCATGCCACTCCCTCACTTTGTCACAGCTTACCCTTCCCCCTCCCCGTATCCTCAAGTCCATTCTCTAGTAGGTCTGCATCTTTATTCTGGTCTTGCCCCTAGGTTCTTCATGACCATTTTTTTTTTAGGTTCTATATGTATGTGTTAGCATACGGTATTTGTTTTTCTCTTTCTGATTTACTTCACTCTCTATGACAGACTCTATGTCCATCCAACTCATTACAAATAACTCAATTTTGTTTCTTTTTATGGCTGAGAAATATTCCATTGTATATATGTGCCACATCTTCCTTATCCATTCATCTGTTGATGGACACTTAGGTTGCTTCCATGTCCTGGCTATTGTAAATAGAGCTGCAGTGAATATTTTGGTACATGACTCTTTTTGAATTCTGGTTTTCTCAGGGTATATGCCCAGTAGTGAGATTGCTGAATTATATGGTAGTGCTATTTTGAGTTTTTTAAGGAACCTCCATATTGTTCTCCATAGTGGCTTTATCAATTTACATTCCTACCAACAGTGCAAGAGGGTTCCCTTTTCTCCACACCCTCTCCAGCATTTATTGTTTGTAGATTTTTTGATGATGGCCATTCTGAATGGTGTGAGATGGTATCTCATTGTAATTTTGATTTGCATTTTTCTAATGATCAATGATGTTGAGCATTCTTTCATGTGTTTGTTAGCAATCTGTGTATCTTCTTTGGAGAAAGGTCTACTTAGGTCTTCTGCCCATTTTTGGATTGGGTTGTTTGTTTTTTTGATATTGAGCTGCATGAGCTGCTTGTAAATTTTGGAGATTAATCCTTTGTCAGTTGATTCGTTTGCAAATATTTTCTCCCATTCTGAGGGTTGTCTTTTCGTCTTGTTTATGGTTACCTTTGCTGTGCAAAAGTTTTTCAGTTTAATTTCCCATTTGTTTGCTTTTGTTTTTATTTCCAATTCTCTAGGAGGTGGGTCAAAATGGATCTTGTTGTGATTTATGTCATAGAGTATTCTGCCTATGTTTTCCTCTAAGAGTTTGATAGTTTCTGGCCTTACATTTAGGTCTTTAATCCATTTTGAGTTTATTTTTGTATATGGTGTTAGGGAGTGTTTTAATTTCATTCTTTTACATATAGCTGTCCAGTTTTCCCAGCACCACTTATTGAAGAGACTGTCTTTTCTCCATTTTATATTCTTGCCTCCTTTATCAAAGATAAGGTGACCATATGTGTGTGGGTTTATCTCTTGGCTTCCTATCCTGTTCCATTGATCTATATTTCTGTTTTTGTGCCTGTACCATACTGTCTTGATTACTGTAGCTTTGTAGTATAGTCAGAAGTCAGGGAGCCTGATTCCTCCAGCTCCATTTTTCTTTCTCAAGATTGCTTTGGCTATTCGGGGTCTTTTGTGTTTCCATACAAATTGTGAAATATTTTGTTCTAGTTCTGTGAAAAATGCCAGTGGTAGTTTGATAGGGATTGCATTGACTCTGTAGATTGCTTTGGGTAGTATAGTAATTTTCACAATGTTGATTCTTCGAATCCAAGAACATGTGGATATCTCTCCCTCTGTTTGTATCATCTTTAATTTCTTTCATCAGTGTCTTATAATTTTATGCATATAGATCTTTTCTATCTTAGGTAGGTTTATTCCTAGATATTGTATTCTTTTTGTTGCAGTAGTAAATGGGAGTGTTTTCTTAATTTCACTTTCAGATTTTTCATCATTAGTGTTTAGGAATGCTAGAGATTTCTGTGCATTAATTTTGTATCCTGCTACTTTACCCTATTCATTGATTAGCTCTAGTAGTTTTCTGGTAGCATCTTTAGGATTCTCTATGTATAATATCATGTCATCTGCAAACAGTGACAGCTTTACTTCTTCTTTTCTGGTTTGGATTCCTTTTATTTCTATTTCTTCTCTGATTGCTGTGGCTAAAACTTCCAAAACTATGTTGAATAAGAATGGTGAGAGTGGGCAACCTTGTCTTGTTCCTGATCTTAGTGGAAATGGTTTCAGTTTTTCACCATTGAGGATGATGTTGGCTGTGGGTTTGTCATATATGGCCTTTATTACGTTGAGGAAATTTCCCTCTATGCCTACTTTCTGCAGGGTTTTTATCATAAATGGGTGTTGAATTTTGTCGAAAGCTTTCTCTGCATCTATTGAGATGATCATATGGTTTTTCTCCTTCAATTTGTTAATATGGTGTATCACATTGATTGATTTGCATATATTAAAGAATCCTTGCACTCCTGGGATAAACCCCACTTGATCATGGTGTATGATCCTTTTAATGTGCTGTTGGATTCTGTTTGCTAGTATTTTGTTGAGGATTTTTGCATCTATGTCCATCAGTGACATTGGACTGTAGTTTTCTTTCTTTTTGACATCTTTGTCTGGTTTTGGTATCAGGGTGATGGTGGCCTCGTAGAGTGAGTTTGGGAGTGTTCCTCCCTCTGCTATATTTTGGAAGAGTTTGAGAAAGATAGGTGTTAGCTCTTCTCTAAATGTTTGCTAGAATTCACCTGTGAAGCCATCTGGTCCTGGGCTTTTGTTTGTTGGGAGATTTTTAATCACAGTTTCAACTTCAGTGCTTGTGATTGGTCTGTTCATATTTTCTATTTCTTCATGTTCAGTCTCAGAAGGTTGTGTATTTCTAAGAACTTTTCCATTTCTTCCAGGTTGTCCATTTTATTGGCACATAGTTGCTTGTAGTAGTCTCGTAGGATGCTTTGTATTTCTGTGGTGTCTGCTGTTAGTTCTCCTTCTTCATTTCTAATTCTACTGATTTGAGTCTTCTCCCTTTTTTTACTGACGTCTGGCTAATGGTTTATCAATTTTTTTATTTTCTCAAAGAAGCAGCTTTTAGTTTTATTGATCTTTGCTAACATTTCCTTCATTTCTTTTTCATTTATTTCTGGTCTGATCTTTATGATTTCTTTCCTTCTGCCAACTTTGGGGTTTTTTGGTTCTTCTTTCTCAAATTGCTTTAGATGTAAAGTTAGGTTGTTTATTTGAGATGTTTCTTGTTTCTTAAGGTAGGATTGTATTGCTATATACTTCCCTCTTAGAACTGCTTTTGCTGCATCCCATAGGTTTTGGATTGTCGTGTTTTCATTGTAATTTGTTTCTAGGTATTTTTTGATTTCCTCTTTGATTTCTTCAGTGATCTCTTGGTTATTAAGTAGTGTGTTGTTTAGCCTCCATGTGTTTGTATTTTTTCAGATTTTTGTTTCTGTAATTGATATCCAGTCTCATAGCACTGTGGTCAGAAAAGATACTTGATATGATTTCAGTTTTCTTAATTTTACCAAGGCTTGATTTGTGACCCAAGATACGATCTATTCCAGAGAATGTTCCATGAGCACTTGAGAAGAATGTGTACCTTGTTGTTTTTGGATGGAATGTCCTATAAATATCAATAAAGTCCATCTTGTTTAATGTATCATTTAAAGCTTGTGTTTCCTTATTTATTTACATTTTGGATGATCTGTCCATTGGGGAAAGTGGGGTGTTAAAATCCCCTACTATGATCGTGTTCCTGTTGATTTCCCCTTTTATGGCTGTTAGTATTTGCCTTATGTACTGAGGTGCTCCTATGTTGGGTGCATAAATATTTACAGTTGTTATATGTTCTTCTTGGATTGATCCCTTGATCATTTTGTAGTGTCCTTCTTTGTCTCTTGTAGTAATCTTTGTTTTAAAGTCTATTTTTTCTGATATGAGAATTGCTACTCCAGCTTTCTTTTGGTTTCCATTTGCATGGAATATCTTTTTCCATGCCCTCACTTTCAGTCTATATGTGTCCCTAGGTCTGAAGTGGGTCTCTTGTAGACAGCATATATACAGGTCTTGTTTTTGTATCCATTCAGTCAATCAATGTCTTTTGGGTGGAGCATTTAATCCATTTATATTTAAGGTAATTATCAATATGTATGTTCCTATTACCATTTTCTTAATTGTTTTGGGTTTTTTATTGTAGGACTTTTCCTTTTGTGTTTCCTGCCTAGAGCAGTTCCTTTAGCACTTGTTATAAAGCTGGTTTGGTGGTGCTGAATTCTCTTAGCTTTTGCTTTTGTGTAACGGTTTTAATTTCTCTGTCAAATCTGAATGAAATCTGTGCTGGGTAGAGTAATCTTTGTTGTAGGTTTTTCTCCTTCATCACTTTAAATATGTCCTGCCACTCCTTCCTGGCTTGCTGAGTTTCTGCTGAAAGATCAGCTGTTAACCTTATGGGGATTCCATTGTGTGTTATTTGTTGCTTTTCCCTTGCTGCTTTTACTAGTTTTCTTTGTATTTAATTTTTGATAGTTTGATTAATATATGTCTTTGCTTGTTTCTCCTTGGATTTATCCTGTATGGGACTCTCTGTGCTTCCTGGACTTGATTAACTATTTCCTTTCCCATATTAGGGAAGTTTTCAACTATAATCTCGTCAAATATTTTCTCAGTCACTTTGTTTTTCTCTTCTTCTGGGACTCTTATAATTTGAATGTTGGTGCATTTAATGTTGTCCTGGAGGTCTCTGAAACTGTCCTCAATTCTTTTCATTCTTTTTTCTTTATTCTGCTCTGCAATAGTTTTTTCCACTATTTTATCTTCAAGGTCACTTATCCGTTCTTTTGCCTCAGTTATTCTGCTATTGATCCCTTCTAGAGAATTTTTAATTTCATTTATTGTTTTGTTCATCACTGTTTGTTTGCTCTTTACATCTTCTACGTCCTTGTTAAACACTTCTTGTGTTTTCTCCATTCTATTTCCAAGATTTTGGATCACCTTTACTAACATTATTCTGAATTCTTTTTCAAGTGGACTGACTATTTCCTCTTCATTTGTTAGGTGTGGTGGGTTTTTGCCTTGCTCCTTCATCTGCTGTGTGTTTCTCTGTCTTCTCATTTTGCTTAATGTACTGTGTTTGGGGCCTCCTTTTCACAGGCTGCAGGTTTGTAGATCCCGTTGTTTTTGGTGTCTGTCTCCAGTGGCTAAGGTTGGTTCAGTGGGTTGTGTAGGCTTCCTGGTGGAGGGAACTAGTGCCTGTGTTCTGCTGGATGAGGCTGGATCTTGTCTTTCTGGTGGGCTGGTCCACGTCTGCTGGTGTGTTTTGGGGTGTCTGTGGCCTTATTATGATTTTAGGCAGCCTCTCTGCTAATGGGTGGCGTTGTGTTCCTGTCTTGCTAGTTGTTTGGCTTAGGGTGTCCTGCACTGTAGCTTGCTGGTCGTTGAGTAAAGCTGGGTGTTGGTGTTGGGATGGAGATCTCTGGGAGTTTTTTGACGTTTGATATTACATGGAGCTGGGAGGTCTCTGCTGGACCAGTGTCTTGAACTTGGCTCTCCCACCTCAGTGGCATAGCCCTGACGCCTGGCTGGAGCACCAAGAGCCTGTCATTCACATGGCTCAGAATAAAAGGGAGAAAGAAAAGAAAGAAAGAAACAAGAAGATAAAATAAAGTAAAATAAAATAAAGTTATTAAAATAAAAAATAATTATTAAGAAAAATTTTTTTAAAAGTAAAAAAAAACAGCAAAAAAATGGACAGACAGAACGGTAGGACAAATGGTAAAAGCAAAGCTATACAGACAAATCAGACACAGAAGCATACACATACACATTCACTAAAAGAGAAAAAGGGAAAAAACTTATATATATCGCTGCTCCCAAAGTACACCTCCTCAATTTTGGATGATTCATTGTGTATTCAGGTATTCCACAGATGCAGGGTACATCAAAGTTGATTGTGGAGATTTAATCCGTTGCTCCTGAGGCTGCTGGGAGAGATTTCCCTTTCTCTTCTTTGTTCGCACAGCTCCCGGGGTTCAGCTTTCGATTTGGACTCGCCTCTGTGTGTAGGTCACCTGAGGGCGTCTGTTCTTCACTCAGACAGGACGGGGTTAAAGGGGCAGCTGATTCGGGGCCTCTGGCTCACTCAGGCCGGGGGGGGAGGGAGGGGCACGGAGTGCGGGGCGAGCCTGCGGCGGCAGAGGCCGGCGTGACGTTGCACCAGCCTGAGGCGCGCCGTGTGCTCTCCAGGGGAAGCCGTCCCTGGATCACGGGACCCTGGCACTGGCGGGCTGCACAGGCTCCTGGGAGTGGAGGTGTGGATAGTGACCTGTGCTTGCACACAGGCTTCTTGGTGGCTGCAGCAGCAGCCTTGGTGTGTCATGCCCGTTTCTGGGGTCTGCGCTGATAGCCACGGTTCACGCCGTGTCTGGAACTCCTTTAAGCGGTGCTCTGAATCCCCTCTCCTCGTGCACCGGGAAACAAAGAGGGAAGAAAAAGTCTCTTGCCTCTTCGGCAGCTCCTGACTTTTTCCCGTACTCCCTCCTGGCTAGCTGAGGTGCACTAGCCCCTTCAGGCTGTGTTCATGCCACCAACCCCAGTCCTCTCCCTGCACTCTGACCGAAGCCCGAGCCTCAGCTCCCAGCCCCCACCCGCCCCGGCGGGTGAACATACAAGCCTCTAGGGCTGGTGAGTGCAGGTCGGCTCTGATCCTCTGTGCGGGAATCTCTCCGCTTTGCCCTCTGCACCCTTGTTGCTGTGCTCTCCTCCGTGGCTCTGAAGCTTCCCCGCTCCACCACCTGCAAGTCTCCTCTCGCGAAGGGCCTTCCTAGTGTGTGGAAACCTTTCCTCCTTCACAGCTCCCTCCCCAAGGTGAAGGTCCCATCCCTATTCTTTTGTCTCTGATTTTTCTTTTTTTCTTTTGCCCTACCCAGGTACGTGGGGAGTTTCTTGCCTTTTGCAGGTCTGAGGTCTTCTGCCAGGATTCAGTAGGTGTTCTGTAGGAGTTTTTACACGTGTAGATGTATTTCTGATGTATTTGTGGGGAGGAAGGTTATCTCCACGTCTTACTCTTCCACCACCTTGAAGCTTCTTTCTTTCTTCCTTCCTTCCTTCCTTCCTTCCTTCCTTCCTTCCTTCCTTCCTTCCTTTCTTTCTTTCTTTCTTTCTTTCTTTCTTTCCTTTTTTCTTTCTTTCTTTCTTTCTTTTCTTTTCTTTGTTTCTTTCTTTTCTCTTTCTTTCTTTCTCTCTCTCTCTCTCCCTCCCTCCCTCCCTCCCTTCCTTTCTTATATTTTAAACAGACTTGATTTTTTACAGCAGTTTTAAGTTCACAGCAAAATTGAGCAGAAAGCATAGAGAGCTTCCCTTGTACCCCCTGCCCCCATGCATACCTAAACTCCCCTGTTATTAGCATTCTGCACCAGAATGGCACTTTTTTTTTTTAGTGATTGATGAACCTACATTGACAGGTTATAATCACCCAACATCCATAGTGTACATTAGGGTTAACTCTTGGTGTTGTACATTCTGTGGGTTTGGCAAGTATATAATGACATGTATCCACCATTATAGTATCATATAAAATATTTCTGCTGCCCTAAAATCCTCTGTGCTCCACCTGTTCATTCCTCCCTCCTCTTAAACCTCTGATCTTCTTACTGTCTCTTTACTGATCTTTTTACTGCCATAGTTTTGATTTTTCCAGAAGGTCATATAATTGGATGTTTCACTTTTAAAAAGCATTTATCACTATATTTATTTATATGTTTAATTATTTATTGTTTTCTCCTCCCACTAGAATGTCAGCTATTTGGAAGCATGGCCATTTTATGACTTCTTAAATGAGGGGTCCTCAGTACTAGACTATGCCTGGCTCAGAAGAGCCCTCAATAAATATGTATTAGTTTAGTAAATGATAAATATTTCCCCCATAAAAATTACCCTCGGGCTTCCCTGGTGGCGCAGTGGTTGAGAGTCCGCCTGCCGATGCAGGGGACACGGGTTCGTGCCCCAGTCCGGGAGGATCCCGCATGCCGCGGAGCGGCTGGACCCGTGAGCCATGGCCACTGGGCCTGCGTGTCCGGAGCCTGTGCTCCACAACGGGAGAGGCCACAACAGTGAGAGGCCCGCGTACCACAAAAAAAAAAAAAAAAAAAAAAAAAAAAAAATTACCCTCATCCTTCTGCTAAGGTTAGAAACTAGTAATTAGAGATACTTGCACAAATGGCAATAATAATATTGATTTTTGTCATTATCTCCCAGATGCCAGGCATGTACTATGTATTTTAAGTGTATTATTTAATCCTCATAACAACCTTTTGAGGTAGATACTGTTTAACAGGTAATATGGGTAGTATATAGGTAGTCTAGCCATTTTACAGATAAGAAAATGAGGTTCAGAGAAGTTAACTTATCCAAGGTCTCAGAGTTAGTAAATGACAAAGTTAAGGCTCAAACTCAGGTCCATAGGATTCTAAAGTTGACACACTTAAAAAGTAAGTTGGAATTTAGAGCTGGAGGAAACCTACTAGTTCATGCTACTCCTTGGATTTGGAACATGGTTGGCTAACCTGAGTGCCTTTACTCTGGTCCATTTAACTTTATAGAGCATCTGCTCTTTGCTGTGCTGTACACTATAGGGCAGCACCTGGTTATTCTTAGAACTTCAGAGTCTCAAGTTCTACTCCAGACCTGATGACACAGAATCTGCATTTTGACAAAATCCCTGGGAGGTCTGTAGGCGTGAGATGTGTATGCTTGAGACACACTGTTCTGTAAGGATATCAAGACCCAAAACCCCCATGCCCCCAAGTAATGAATCAACCAGAATCTCAGCTTCAGAGCAGCTTGTACTTCAGAGGGGGAAAAGTTATCAATGTAAAATGCTTATCCATTCCCTAGCACTTGAAAAATACTTGGAATTATTATGAATTACCCAAGGACCGAGTTATCTGCCAGGTAGAGAGAGCTTAACGTAGCTGAGTGTGAACAATCCAGCCTCTAGGGTCCCAAACAGTATAAAATATTCTCTCTCAATAATGCGCAGGAAATGCAGCTTGTTTTTCTCTCACTGTGATTCAGTGGTGGTGTTGGTGTCTGGGGGACAGTGTAATGTCAGGCTTTTCTAAGTGCAGTTGGTTAGATTTCTGTAATACAGTTTAGACCATAGTACATCTGCAATCATGCAGTAATGAGCATTGCCTGGGAGGGCTGATGTTTTACTACAAATCACAGAAATGCTACTGCATTTCCACCAGGGAAGTAGTGGGTGGTCAGTTTTAGCACAACTGGAGGCTGTTATGTTCTTACAATAGGGGACAAAGTGTTGTCTGTTTTCTAGTACTTCTAGTATTTACAAGCAATCTCAATCTTCATTACCCATTTTATCATTTGTGAGCTTATACACCAGGGAAAATGCACGTAGCTACCCCAGGTGTGCCATCTATCCCAGCATCGTACGCATCAAAATGCCATGTTGCTGTCCAGTTGCATCTCCCTGTTTCCTCTTAAGGTGTATTCGAGTCTGAGAATGAATTCAGCACTTTTATCAGTGCATTTGTTTTCTGCTTTGTGAGGCACATAACCGGCAAGTCTAGTCAGGGCGCTGTGTGCAGAGGAAATATCCCTGTGTCTGGAATGCAGAGTGGCCAGTTTCTCACATTTCTCATCTCTTTCTCCCTCCCTGCAGCCACGCTTTCCATTTGCTCCCAGTTCTATGCAGACTACAATTATATAGATTGCCTTTCATGCCGCTTATAAATTTCTGCATCCAGGACGAATGCAATTCATCCAGTTTTCTCCCCTTTTCTCCTTTGTAATTCAAGCTGTTGCCTCGTTCTTTCTCATTGATCACCGTACCACACCATCAAATGACTGTACAGTATGTTACACCTGACTTATCCATTTAAATCACCTGCAGTGGTGCTAATAGGTGCTGACAATTTCTTCATGTAACCATCAGTGGGGAATAGTATCAGCATTGCAATAGTATGCCTACATTTGCTTTTTCTGGAATATGCTGTGGTTTGGTGCTTGAACAATTCAACAGAATTCTGATGATTCAGTGGGAATGAGCAATAGATATTCATCCAACATCTTAATGTTTAAATCCTAGTTTATTTTATAGGCAAGGAAATTCATATTCATGGAGGTGAGATGATTTTTCAAGGTTTCATGGCTAGTCAATGACAGAGGGAAGATTTCTTTGACTGCAACATCCATCCCCTTCCCACACATTCCCTTTCTATCTTCTCTCTCTGCAAAATTTTAAATTCCAGAAAGGTCAACACACTCCTTTGCTATCTGAAGCTGGTTAATTGTGTGCATGGAGTCTATTTTTTATCTTATTCCAAGTGGTCACTGACAAACTGCTGTATGAAATAATTTTTTTTTTTTAGTTAAATAGATATTTTCTGCTATTTGTGAGCAAAAGTTTTTCTTTATTGTGGGCCCAACTGTATTTTAAGAAACTTTTAGTTTACCAAAAAGCCTAATGGTATTATCATTCTGGTCATCACTGTGTGGCAGTAAACAAGCAAGATAAAAAATCAAGTACTTGCCCTGGGTGTCGCCACACATGTTGCTGTGCTTCTCAGGGAAAGCCACGGGACTGCTGAGACTCAGCGTATTTTTGTGTAACATTGTGTAATACATATGCCCTATTTAACTCATTGGATTTTTGTAAGCATTGAAGGATATAATGACTATGAAAGGCTTTGGAAACCATCAGAATACATAGATATATACTGTATGTCAAAGCTGCACAGGCTTCAGTGGCTTGTCCCTATTTTTAGGGTATGATTTTGTAGAACTTTAGGTTATTTTCCAGAGACACATATATTTCTTTACAACAGAACTGCCTATATTATCCTGCTTTATTTAGACCCAGCCTAACTTCTTCTGTATATGCTGTTATGGGGTAAAACTAATCTACACTAAGAGGTTAAATAAACTTTATTGCTGCTAAACATTTAAGAATTACTTTGTCAAACCAAAAAGAAAAAAAAAAGAAAGAAAGAAAGAATGAAAGAAATACACTGTAAGTCATTAGGTATTTGCCAGGCTCATACTATGAATTTATGTTAGGCACTGCCCTAGGGAGGCTACTAGGACTTTCTTGCCCCCAAAGAACTTAAAATGAAGACAAACAAAAAATGGAGTCATTGACCTGAGCCTTGACTTTATAATACATTTACAATAATTGCTCTTTTCCTTCCTCAGTACCATCAACAGTTGATTCTCAAGTGTAGTAAACATGCAAAAAGCTATCCGTTAGCTGATGTTTTATCATTCTCATTTTAAGAGTTTTTCAAGTGAAACTTACTTTACTGTGTCTTGTATTCAACTTGCCAACTTGTTATCATGGGACAATATCTTCTCAGCCATCAAGGCCAAGCTCAAGTCCCACCACTTACTACAGCAATGATTTTCCAAGTGAGGTCCCTGCACCAGGAGCTTCAGCATCACCTGAGATCTTGAGAGAAATGCAAATTCTTGAGCCCCACCCCAGGCCTACTTAGTCTGAGCCTCTGGGGGTGGAGCTTGGTCCTCTGTGTTTTAACAAGCCCTCCTGGACATTCTGATGCATGTTCAAGTGTAAGGTCCACTGTTCCAATAAAACCTCAAGGAACAAGTCATAAGTTGTGAATAGGCTAACAGAGGCCAGGAAGGACATGCACATGAGGGAGGGGGCTGTGACTGAGATTATAAAGAGAGGGAGGAGGGAACTGAGTTGAACTGGAGAGCAGCCCCTGCTTGATGGGAGCAGCTGTTGATTATTTCACCCATTGTTTGCCTTTTAGGAACATGAAGCAAGTTCAAATATAATTTTCCAAAAGATAAAAACATGACTGTCTTACAAACATATAGTGAATGCCTGTCAAAGATGAATCTAATTAAGAAATTAGCAAGATCATAAAGGTGGTTCAAAGGAGAAAATGAGAGACTGGCATATTTATATAGTCAATAGAAGAAAGAATGTTTAAATAAGATTAATTTAGTTACAAAACTAGTTAATACCCTACCAAGTAATAAAACCATTACCAACAGGATTATTTTTTCTACTGGACAAAAATAATTCACAACCTATCTTCTACAAGTGAGCATCTAACTTTAAAAAGTCTTGGCCCTAATCAATAGTAAATAGTAAATCAAACAATATTTCATCCCTAGAGTCTAGGGCCTAGGTTGCCAAGAGCTGAGACAATTGTATAAGTCTTAAGAATTGTATTAATCTTGTATAAATTTTAGACAATGCTCTTTTAAGACTGAAAGAACATGTAGGAATATTTTTGAGTTATTTACAATGTTTGGATAATTTTTTCTTAACAAGTAAGACTAGCAGAGCTTCCATTTTAAAAAGGAGACTGAGAATCAGGACTTACATGTGAATTTTTTCCAGTAACAAATATAGACTAGATAAAATGGGCTGGAGGACAGATGACTGTGGATTGCCACCTTGCAACCCAAGTATTAACCATTATTGAATTTGAAAACTCCAAAAATATTCTATTCATCATTTGATGCCACTCATTCTGTTAATTTTCCCCACTGTGTCCAGTTAAGCACTCTGTGTTTCATTATTAAAGTCTGTTATCCAACTTTTAAAAGCAGAACTAGCAGGGCAGTCTCTTGTTCAAATGTGCTTACTGGCTATTTCAGGCCTCAGCTCCCCCTGCGTTCTTCAGAAAATTTCAGCAGCTTTGCTTTGGTGCAGTCTGCTTTCTTTTATAATTTCAACCTGAGGTACAAGCTTCTTACCCTATCAATATTCAAGGAATTCAAGGCGAGATTGGGCATGAAAGAAGTGTCTAGGCAAAAGTAATACCAAAACCATTTAAATCCTTATTACAACATTCTTAAGTAGAGGGATGCGATTTGAGGATTTTCATAAAAGAGGATTTTTTCTTCCTGCTTTTCCCCTTGTTGTTCCAGCATCTTCTACCCATTGAGACAATATCTTTTAAGCCTCAGAAGAAGGACATATACAACCCAGAGCAAAGAAATCAATGCTCAGCTTTGAGTTTCAAATTTGGCTTTTAAAAAGGGCGCAAGAAGAAGAAACAGACTTGAAACTCAATGTAGGTTGCTTGTGGGATTTTTTCACATTCCAAAACACTGATTTTGCATATAGAGAGCCAAAGTTGGGTGGACTCTGAGTTTAGAATTCATTCATTCATTCATTTATTCACTTATCCTACAATTAGTTATGAAGCATCTACAATGTACCAGGCATGGGGTATGCAGTAGTGAACAAAACAGAGTGTTCTCATGGAGTTTACATTCTGATGGGTGTAGTTGGACAATAAGTACATCACAAGTAAACAATAAGTCAGGTGGTAATAATTGCCACAGGGGAAAAAAGGGCAGAGGGCAGAGAGAAAGAGACAAGGAGTGTCACAGAGGGTACGGTTTCCATTTTATACATAGTTGTGAGGAAAGTCTCTCTGATGTGTGATAAGTGATCAGACCTGAAGGCAGTGAGGGAAAAACCATGCAGATCTCTGGGGTCTGAGGAAAGGGAACAGCCTAAGCAAAGGCACAAGTCAGGAGGTGGCTAGAGTATTGCCAGAGAGGAGGAGGGAAAGGCAGGTCACAAAGTGTTTCATAGGTCAACGTCAGAATGTTGGACTTTACTCTGAGTGAAGGGGAAGCCAGTAGAGAGTACGTGTAGAGTAGACGAATGATGATGCCAGTTATGTAACTTGCATTTTTAAAGGAGTCACTGTGGCTGCTTTTCTGAATATTGACTCTAGAGATCCAGGGGAGGAAACAGAGACCATTGAGTAGACAATTACAGTGATACAAGTGAATGCTGTTGGTGTCTCAGACCATCATGGTAGCAGTGGAGGATTGAGGAATTATCAGCTTCTGGTTGTATTTTAAATAGTGAGAACCATAAAACGCCAAAGGGGACAAGACTGTGACTAAAGGGCTGGAAGGAACAATTGCAGGAGTTCTGGAGTTGAGCTGACATGCAGTGTCTCCAGGAAATGCCCAGCACCCTTTCCCTTTTTGCTTCAGGCCAAGATCTGGAGATCAAGGGAAGATGGGACCCTTGGATAAGTTTGAGGGGATTCTGGAGCAGAAGGTTTTATTTAGGCAACTATAAGCCTCATGGAAAAGTGCTGAGCTCTGTATGATGTCAGGATGGTAGAGGGGCTCCAGGGGGTTGAAGAGCCTGAGAAGATGGACAAGAGGACCACTTCTCGGATCCTTATGCACACTACATGGTGAGCAACCAGAAATTTCCCATAACCCTGACAAGGAAACAATGGTAGGGGGAAAGAAAGCCAGCAGACAAAAAGAATCTGTGGCCAGGGCCAGGAGAACACAGTGTGTAAATATTTGTTTACCAGCGTCCATGGCAGGGTTGGAGATGCTGGTTGCAGAAGACAAAGAAGGACTGGATTCTAATATCGAAGACTACGTGGTTCTAATGATGCCCTGGGGGATGCCAGCAAAAACAGGAGCAATTCACAAAAACAAAATCTCCTCTGTCAATGAAGAGAACTTACCCTAACAGAGCTTTATTAAAAGTGTGCAATCTCCAACAACACTAAGACAACACTGATTAAAAAACAAACAACTCTAGACGAAATTCCTGTTTACTCTATCAGGGTTGAGTCAAAGGAGGAGCAGATATAATTCTAGAGTCTTGAATCAAGGAAAGGTATTCAAGTATCTAGCATTATTTGCCCTATTAGAGACCCCCCCAATCTATTTTTATTGTTTACATAGCCTGTAGCAAAATAGAATGAGAAGAGTAGTCACATAATTGTTTTTGTAAATTTTTCTGGCTAAACTATTGTGATTAGGTACTGTGGTGAAAAAATACTAATAGCTTCTAATTTTATTTGTGGTAGGAACAGTCTAGTCTCAGCTTTCCTTCTACCCACATCCATGCACCCATCCTCCTCCAGGGTTTTAAGTTCTCTATCTGTAAAATAAAGGGCTTGTGCAGAAAATCTTTATAATTCCTTTAACTCTAAAGTTATTGGACTTTAAGTTATTGCAACTTAAACCTTTTTTAGCTGTTTCCTTTCCCATCACTTGCCCCTGCATCTGGCTCTGTGCCTTGCTCATATTGGGTTTTAAATGACTTTTTACCTTCTGTGTGAATGATGAATGAGGAGGGTGACTGTACACTGAATCCACTGCAGTGCCTTGCTCAAGGTAAAAAACCTGACTGACCCTCGACTGAACACCACTGGTGATGAGAATAAGGCAGATTAAGCTTGGGCCATGGCCAGCTTATTTCATAACCTTTTCCCCTCGGTGCCACAACCTCGCTACTTTCTAGTTTAGTCCCTTAGAAAATACAATAACATATTTGGATTCTACTCATCTCTTCGGTTTACTTCACTCTTAGCTATTCTAAGGCAATAGAACAAGGAGCTGAACACGTCCTGACACTTAAGACCCCTTGATGGTAGCAAATATAATTTTTTTTAACTGTATGTGAAGGAACTCAAACCCATCATTCAAAGGGCTGGCTAGAAAGTTCCAATGCCCAGAATCACTCAGATAGGAGGCAGATAGGGCTCTTCTTAGAGAAAAGTGCTGCACTGGTCTGATCATGTCTATGAAGGATGCGGTTCTGCCTGGTCTCTATAGATGCCACCTTCTTCACTGATTTTCTCTCTCCAAATGAAGCAGAAAACTCAGGCTCACATTGACTGTTTTCTAAAATGAGGTAGGAATGAATATGAATAGAAAATGCAGAGAGGAGACCCCATGGGATTAAGGAAGGCAAGGCATGTTGAAGAGATGCATACATGGGTTGGTGTTTTGTTAGAATGTGATAGGAAGAGGAGGGAGTTTGAGATGGAGGGAACTGTCAAAGCAAGTTCATGGAAGGGGAAAGAGGAAGAGCAGGGACACATAAGGAACAGCAAGTAATTAAGTCACCAATTTGTCTGGAATCTGCAGTTCTTGTCAAGCCAGAACCATAAGTTGATGGTGCCATGTTTAGAAAAGTTTGAATTCTGAGGCCAAGAAATCTATTTTCACAAAGTCAATAATTCAAGAAAATGTGGCAAGGTTCATGTGATAATCTCCTGGGTGTGTGGTACACAAAGTAGTGGAACATGGATAATTGTGACCCACATCTCCATCTTTGGCCTTCAAGAAAAAGGAAGTGACTTGTCTTAAAGATGAATGTGTAAATGATTTTTGATGGATTTCAAGCAGCACTTGACTTTTGTGGGCTTTTTGATTTGGAATGAATATATGCCTACATTATCCAGTTTTTTGTACTTCTGGAAAATGTTTCATTGCAGAAAAGAAAAACCTTCACATTTTAATAAACCTTTCTGAATTCTTTGCTGTTGCTGTGGATGTATTAACACAAATTTGGGTTAAGGATTAATTAATAAGAATTGTAAGGATTTAATTTCCTGAAAACTATATGCATTTTTGGAATGAATTTACTCATCTATAAAGTACCAACAATGTGCAAGCAGTTTAGGCTTAAAATTTTTTTTCATGATTTCAGACATTTTTCTTTAATATTCTTTCTCTCTATCTATTCTCTGTATATTCTGATTCAATACACCTCCCTGGTTCTGTACACATACTAGTTCCAGGACAAATCACTAGGGTATCTAGACCTTAACACTTATTCTGTAATTTTGCATGAATTGGATATCTGTAGCTTTAGTTTTAGGGTGAGTACAGTGATAGCACGGAAAGAACAAAGGCCTTGGAGATGGAAGAACCAGGGTCAGAATCCCCTCTCTACCACTTAATAGTCTAGTGGCCTTGGGCAATTTTTAAAAACTCTCCCATGATTATTTTTCTCATCTGTATAGTGATACAAACAATGCCAACCTTCAGCCTGTAAAGAAGAATGATGTGAATTTCTCCCAAGTGCTGTTAAGTCCCCTACATAGGAACCTTCAAGTGAAATTTCAAAGATGCGAACGTGTGTTTGCATGTCCAGTCACGTAAGTTAGTTCACGTGTCTGGTGTACATTGTCACATGCATGCATCCTCTACAAGTGCTTGTGCTTTTGTATACTTTACAGTACTGTATAGAGTACAGTAGTACAGTATCTTTATTTCAAGCTAGATCTGTAAGAGGATGACATCACTGAACTCCTTGCTGTGCAACACGAGGAGCTTACCAATGGAGACCTGATGGAATTTGAGGCCCAGAGAAAGGTCGAAGAGGGACAAGAGGAAGAAGAAGTAACTGAAGAACCAAAGAGATTCATGACACAGAAAATGGCAAGGGGATTTTTTTTTTTTAATTTGAGGAGGCACAGTTAGTTTTTGAGGCACAAGACCAGAATGTAGAACGACACACAAAGGTTATAGCAGCTGTTCAGAATGCAGTCTAGTGCTACCGTGTCATCTATGATGTGAAAAAAATAGCTACTGCCCAGATATCACTGAATATTTTTTCAAGAGGGTAAATAGACTTGAATCCAGCAAGAAGCCAGAACCTGTGCCATCAACATCAGGCGTGAGTGAACTTGCAGCTTGCCCTCCGTCTCCCACTGCTGATGATCCTTCAGCTCTACAATCTCCCACCTCCTCTCCCTCCTCCAGTCAGTAACTCTTCTTGCCTATTCATTCCATGCCAGCCCCTGTATGCCAGCTGTTGTACTGTACTGTACTACTGTACTTCTCAAGGTACTGTACTGTAAGATTAAAAATGTTTTATCTTTTTGTTATTTTTATGTATTATTTTTGTGAAAAGTATTATAAACCTATTACAGTACAGTACTATATAGCCTATTGTGTTAGTTGGGTACCTAGACTAGCTTTGTTGGACTTATGAACAAATTGGGGAACTCTTTGTATGTAGGGGACTTACTGTATATCTGTATAAGGCAGTACTGAACACTGACTATCTTTCCTCTTCTCCCTTCCTCACCCCTCTCCTTCCCCATAAAATATAGTACTTGCTTTCTCAGTCCTTTTCCAAAAATCTTCTGTTTTCACTGAAAACCACCACCCACTGTGTGACCTTGAGGAAGTAATTTCTGTCCTCTGGGCATTGGTCAATCTGATTAAAGTAAGAGGACTAAAGGTGATTGCTATGGGACCTTACTTATATCACTATCATTCAGCGAGTTTGGGGATCTCACCTAATTCCAGGCTCAGCTTTTTTTCTGCTGTCCATCCCCTCCCACCAGCCAGGAATACTATTACATTCCAATGTAACTCACATAATAGCTACTCTATATCAGACACACCAAGCCTGTTGATAAGACTTAAGCTTAGAAATAAGCTAATAGAATTTGCTGAGAGCTACCTATGGGGCAGTGTTTCTCCTCTTGTTACCTAACTTTCTTTTTCATGATTTGCAAGTTTCTGAAAATTTTGTATCTTCTGGCAATTTAGCACAATCTGCTTGTATAAATGATTTGTTACCCACTCCTGTAACAATTATATTAGTTTCTACTGGTAAACTCTTAGGACCACTATAACTGATTTGTATGTTTTAAACACAAAAATTATAAGACTAACTACAATCCTGCAACCTGTGAAACAAAAACCACATTCACAGAAAGATAGACAAGATGAAAAGGCAGAGGGCTATTTACCAGATGAAGGAACAAGATAAAAGCCCAGAAAAACAGCTAAATGAAGTGGAGATAGGCAACATTCCAGAAAAAAAATTCAGAATGATAGTGAAGATGATCCAGGACCTTGGAAAAAGAATGGAGGCAAAGATCAAGAAGATGCAAGAAAGACCTAGAAGAATTAAAGAACAAACAAAAAGAGATGAACAATACAATAACTGAAATGAAAACTACACTAGAAGGAATCAATAGCAGAATAACTGAGACAGAAGAACCGATAAGTGACCTGGAAGACAGAATGGTGGAATTCACTGCTGCCGAACAGAATAAAGAAAAAAGAATGAAAACAAATGAAGACAGCCTAAGAGACCGCTGGGACAACATTAAATGCAACAGCATTCGAATTATAGGGGTCCCAGAAGGAGAAGAGAGAGAGAAAGGTCCAGAGAAAATATTTGAAGAGATCATAGATGAAAACTTCCTTAACATGGGAAAGGAAATAGCCACCCAAGTCCAGGAAGCGCAGTGAGTCCCATACAGGGTAAACCCAGGGAGAAACACACCGAGACATATAGTAAACAAATTGGCAAAAATTAAAGACAAAGAAATATTATTGAAAACAGCAAGAGAAAAATGACAAATAACATACAAGGGAACTCCTGTAAGGTTAACAGCTTATTTCTAAGAGGAAACTCTACAGGCCAGAAGAGAGGGGCATGATATACTTAAAGTGATGAAAGGGAAGAGCCTACAACCAAGATTACTCTACCCAGCAAGGATCATATTCAGATCCGATGGAGAAATCAAAAGCTTTACAGACAAGCAAAAGCTAAGAGAATTCAGCACCACAAAACCAGCTCCACAACAAATGCTAACGAACTTCTATAAGTGGGAAACACAAGAGAAGACAAGGACTTAGAAAAACAAACCCAAAACAATTAAGAAAATAGGAATAGGAATATACATATCGATAATTACCTTAAACGTGAATGGATTAAATGCTCCAACCAAAAGACACAGGCTTGCTGAATGCATACAAAAACAAGACCCATATATATGCTGTCTACAAGAGACCCACTGCAGACCTTGGGACACATACAGGCTGAAAGTGAGGGGATGGAAAAAGATATTCCATGCAAATGGAAATCAAAAGAAAGCTGCAGTAGCAATACTCATATCAGATAAAATAGACTTTAAAATAAGGAATGTTACAAGAGACAAGGAAGGACACTACATAATGATCAAGGGATCAATCCAAGAAGAAGAAATAACAATTATAAATATATATCCACCCAACATAGGAGCACCTCAATACATAAGGCAACTGCTAACAGCTGTAAAAGAGGAAATTGACAGTAACACAATAATAGTGGGGAACTTTAACACCTCACTTACACCCATGGACAGATCATCCAAAATGAAAATAAATAAGGAAATCACAAGCTTTAAATGACACAATAGATGAGATGTATTTAATTGATATTTATAGTACATTCCATCCAAAACCAGCAAGTTACACTTTCTTCTCAAGTGCTCACGGAACATTCTCCAGGATACATCACATCTTGGGTCACAAATCAAGCCTCAGTAAATTTCAGAAAATTGAAATCATATCAAGCATCTTTTATGACCACAATGCTATGAGATTAGAAATGAATTACAGGGAAGAAAATTTAATAAAACAAACACATGGGAGACTAAACAATATGTTACTAAATAACCAAGAGATCACTGAAGAAATCAAAGAGGAAATCAAAAAATACCTAGAGACAAATGACAGTGAAAACACAATGATCCAAAGCCTATGGGATGCAGGAAAAGCAGTTCTAAGAGGGAAGTTTATAGCTATACAAGCCTACCCCAAGAAACAAGAAAAATCTCAAATAAACAGTCTAACCTTACACCTAAAGGAACTAGAGAAAGAAGAACAAACAAAACCCAAAATTAGCAGAAGGAAAGACATCATAATGACCAGAGCAGAAAAAATGAAATAGAAACAAAGAAAACAATAGCAACGGTCAATAAAACTAAAAGCTGGTTCTTTGAGAAGATAAACAAAATTGATAAACCATTAGCCAGACTTATCAAAAAGAGGGAGAGGACTCAAATCAATGAAGTTAGAAATGAAAAAGGAGAAGTTACAACAGACACCACGTAAGTACAAAGCATCCTAAGAGACTACTACAAGCAACTCTATGCCAATAAAATGGACAACCTGGAAGAAATGGACAAATTCTTAGAAAGGTATAACCTTCCAAAACTAAACCAGGAAGAAATAGAAAATATGAACAGACCAATAACAAGTAGTGAAATTAAAACTGTGATTAAAAATCTTCCACCAAACAAAAGTCCAGCACCAGATGGCTTCACAGGTGAATTCTATCAAACATTTAGAGAAGAGCTAATACCGATCCCTCTCAAACTCTTCCAAAAAACTGTAGAGGGAGGAACACTCTCAAACTCATTCTATGAGGCCACCATAACCCTGACACCAAAACTAGACAAAGATACTACAAAAAAGGAAAATTACAGACCAATATCCCTGATGAATATAGATGCAAAAATCTTCAACAAAATACTAGCAAACAGAATCCAACAACACATTAAAAGGATCATACACCATGATCAACTGGGATTTATCCCAGGGATACAAGGATTCTTCAATATACATAAATCAATCAATGTGATACACCATATTAACAAATTGAAAAATAAAAACCATATGATCATCTCAATAGATGCAGAAAAAGCTTTTGACAAAATTCAACACCCATTTATGATAAAAAAAGCTGCCCATAAAGTGGGCATTGAGGGAACCTACCTCAACATAATAAAGGCAATATATGAAAAACCCACAGCAAACATCATTCTCAATGTTAAAAACTGAAAGCATTTCCTCCAAGATCAGGAACAAGACAAGGATGTTCACTCTCACCACTATTATTCAACATAGTTTTGGAAGTCCTAGCCATGGCAATCAAAGAAGAAAAAGAAATAAAAGGGTTAAAAATTGGAAAAGAAGAAGTAAAACTGTCACTGTTTGCAGATGACATGATACTATACATAGAGAATCCTAAAAATGCCACCAGAAAACTACTAGAGCTAATCAATGAATTTGGTAAAGTTGCAGTATACAAAATGAATGCACAGAAATCTCTTGCATTCCTATATACTAATGATGAAAAATCTGAAAGAGAAATTAAGGAAATGCTCCCAGTTACCACTGCAACAAAAAGAAAAAAAATTCCTAGGAATAAACCTACCTAGGGAGACAAAAGACCTGTATGCAGGAAAGTATAAGACACTGATGAAAGAAACTGAAGACGATACCAACAGGTGGAGAGCTATACCACGTTCTTGGATTGGAAGAATCAATATTGTGAAAATGACTCTACTACCCAAAGCAATCTACAGATTCAATGCAATCCCTATCAAATTACCAATGGCTTTTTTATGGAACTAGAACTAAAAATCTTAAAATTTCTATGGAGACACAAAAGACCCCGAACAGACAAAGCAGTCTTGAGGGAAAAAAACAGAGCGGGAGGTCTCAGACTCCCTGACTTCAGACTATACTACAAAGCTAAAGTAATCAAGACAACATGGCACTGGCACAAAAACAGAAACATAGATCAAAGGAACAAGATAGAAAGCCCAGAGAGAAACCTATGCACCTATGGTCAACTAATCTATGACAAAGGATGCAAGGATATATAATGGAGAAAAGACAGTCTCTTCACTAAGTGGTGCTGGGAAAACTGGACAGCTACATGTAAAAGAATGAAATTAAAACACTCCCTAACACCATACACAAAAATAAACTCAAAATGGATTAGAGATCTAAGTTAAGACCGAGAACTATAAAAGTCTTAGAGGAAAACATAGGAAGAACACTCTCTGATATAAATCACAGCAAGATGTTTTTTGATCCACATCCTAGAGTAATGGAAATAAAAACAAAAATAAGCAAATGGGATCTAATGAAACCTCAAAGCTTTTGCACAGCAAAGGGAACCATAAACAAGATGAAAAGACAACCCTCAGATTGGGAGAAAATATCTCCAAACGAATCAACAGACTAAGGATTAATCTCCAAAATATATAAACAGCTCATGCAGCTCAATATTAAAGAAACAAACAACCTAATCCAAAAATGGGCAGAAGACCTGAATAGACATTTCTCCCAAGAAGACATACAGATAGCCAAGAAGCACATGAAAACCTGCTCAAATCACTAATTATTAGAGAAATGCAAATCAAGACTACACTGAGGTATCACCTCACACCAGTTAGAATGGTCATCATCAGAAAATCTACAAACAACAAATTCTGGAGTGGGTGTGGAGAAAAGGGAACCATTTTGCACTGTTGGTGGGAATGTAAATTGATACAGCCACTATAGAGAACAGTATGGAGGTTCCTTAAAAAACTAAAAATAGAATAACCATATGATCCAGCAATCCCAGTGCTGGGCATATACCCATAGAAAATCCCAATTCAAAAAGACACATGCACCCCAATGTTCACTGCAGCACTGTTTACAATAGCCAGGTCGTGGAAGCAGCCGAAATGCCCATCGACAGTCGAATGGATCAAGAAGATGTGGTACATATATACAATGGAATATTACTCAGCCATAAAAAGGAATGAAGTTGGGTCCTTTGTTGAGAGGTGGATGGATCTAGAGACTGTCATACACAGTGAAGTAAGTCAGAAGGAGAAAAACATTGTATATTAACACATGACATGGAATCTAGAAAAATGGTACAGATGAACCAGTTTGCAGGGCAGAAGTTGAGACACAGATGTAGTGAACAAATGTATGGACACCAAGGGGGGAAAGCCACGGGGGTGGGGGTGGGGATGGTGGTTTGATGAATTTGGCAATTGGGATTCACATGTATACACTGATGTTTATAAAGTTGATGACTAATAGGAACCTGCCATGTAAAAAATTAATAAAATAAAGTTCAAAACAAAAAATCCAGTTATGATTGTTAGTGGAGTTGCCTGGGCTATCTCGTCACATCCTTAAGCTTCAGCTTCCTCTGTAAAATGGGGATGAAATACCTTCCTCACAGGCCTCTGGAAGGATTGAATGAGATTACATACTTAAAGTACCCACGAGGGACTTACCTGGGGTTTTGTGTTTAGGACTCCGCACTTCCACTTCAGGGACCTGGGGTCTATCTCTGGTCTGGGAACTAAGATCCCGCATTATGCATGGTGCAGACAAAAAAATAAAAAATAATAAAGTACCCACCATGTTGTAAACTTTGAATATATTGTCATTTCTCTTGTTGCACTGGACACATTTAATCTCATTGAACATATCACACTGCCTATAAAAACAAAAACAAAAACAAAAACTATAAGACTAAGCTTTGAAAATAAGCTAACAAAATATGAAATTTTTGACCCTGACACCAGGTTGACACTGATATCCAGGGACCTCTATTATTTCCAGGGACTCTAATTTAGTCTCAGATTAAAAGGGTATAAAAGATTCTCACATAAGATGTCAAGATGTGATCACAAATACATACAACTGCTAATAAGGTAAAATGATAATATGTTTTATTCTTTTAATCTCTAGAACATTATGAATTACTTATTGACTTTCTGCATAAGGAATTCTAGGATGCTTAAATGTAGTGAAAAGTGCCCTAAACCCAAATTGGAAGGCCTAGGAATTAATACTGTCTTCCACTTTCTAGCTGTGTAGACCTTGAGTGGGTTAACTTTCTGAACTCCAATATTTTCATGTGTAAAGTGGGAATAATAATCCCTGTATCCTCAGATATTTCATGGATTAAAAGAGACGATATATGTAAAATAACACACAAAGTCTAAAGCCCGAAAATTGGCATTATTATAAATGTAACTTTTATTTTTGTTCATAACACCGTTATTATTCATATTATTTTCATTTTTATTATGTAATACCATATGCTGGGTTCCTTAATATGTCACTGTTTTCAAAAGTGCTATAAAATTCAAGGAAATCATAGGTGCCCCCAAAAACTGATAGCAATCACTGTTGCAATAACTAAATTAAATAGCCGAAAAGGAGAGTAAAGTTTATTTATTGCCTTTTTCAGCCATCTACTGTGAAAGTGGCACACAAGATTTTAGGATTGAAAATTCTTTCTCTTTCCTCACATTTTCAAGGGTATCTTGAGTGGATTTTGAGTATGAAATTATTTTTTCATTATTATACCTCAACATAGAGCTGATATTTAGGTGGCACCCACTAATACTGCTCTCCTGAATGTTATAATATTGAAATACACCATATTCTGCTGTCCCAAGACTCTCTTATCACCACCATATTAACCTCTGCCAGGGCTGCCCATCTCTAAGCCTCCACAGTCCAGTTAAATCTTAGAACAGCTGAGGGACTCCAGGAACTAACTTGAGCACTAAAGGCATCTTTTCTGATTGACTGATGCACCTGCAGTGCTGATGGGTAACCATTTTGAATACCACTCTTACCTAAGTTCTATGTTGGAGGTGGAGTGACTCCATTACTACCAGAAGGTAATATCTGTTCATTGAGACAAGTGGTGGATGGAGAGAATATTAATAACACTTTCCCTTTTTTTTTTTTTTTTTTTTTTGCGGTATGCGGGCCTCTCACTGTTGTGGCCTCCCCCGTTGCGGAGCACAGGTTCCGGACGCGCAGGCTCCGGACGCGCAGGCTCAGCGGCCATGGCTCACGGGCCCAGCCGCTCCGCGGCATATGGGATCCTCCCAGACCGGGGCACGAACCTGTATCCCCTGCATCGGCAGGCGGACTCTCAACCACTTGCGCCACCAGGGAGGCCCGCACTTTCCCTTTGAATGCCTTGCTAGCACTAATTTTAATGATTTAGTGTGATTCTGAAATTGATTTAAGACTTGGAGTTTTTAACTTAGGGTCTTCGAGTCCAAAATTTGGGCAAGATATTTTTGTGTGTGTGTATGTTTATAATATATGTACATATATTTACATATACTATGTGTGTGTATACACACACACACACACACACACACACATATATATATATATATAATATGCACTAATATACACATTATTTTAAGGAGACCCCCCCCGCAGAGGTCAGTGACTCCAAAAAGTTAGGACTCATTGTGTTATACTCTTTCTGAAATAATAAATTGTTAGATTTACAGAAGAGAGACATAGGGGGAAATGTGTACAAATTGAAACCATACTAACAGGAAGTACCCTTGCCAACATTTTAATAGAAAGACCTTTAACAGGAACTGAATGATTTAAAAAAGAAGTGAAAATGAGTTTGGTCTAGTCTGCAGCTTGACATATACACATTTCCATCAGAAACAAGTGTCTGTCAATGGAGTGATCCAGACTTGCAAGTTTTTTTACTAAAGTTTCTCTACTAAGGTGAGGGGATGAAATGTACTCTCATACCTTCATCTGGAGGAAAATAGAGCCTTACTTAGTGACTTCCCACTCCCTCTCCAGTTCAGGTGAAGTTATATTCCAACAGAGAATGTGTTAGAGGCAGTCAAGCTCTTCCTGGTGATATTAAAGTCAACTTTCCAAGTACGATTTCTGAATGAATTAATAATAATAACAATAATGATGATTATGTCAGTAATAGCTAATTGTACAGCTATTTATTAAAGATTTACTGTGTGCTGGGCACTGTGCTGTCTTTATTTGCATTATTTTACTTAATCTTCATAACAACCACCGAGATGGATAGTCCTTTGTCCTGTATGTAGATGAGGAAATTGGGGTTCAGAAAAAATTAACTTGTATAAATTTACAAAGTTAGCAAGTAGCAGAGCCAGGGATCCAACATAGGTAAGTCTGCCTGCCTCAATACTCCAATTGATCCATGTAATGCTCTGGATCAATTTTAGGGGATGTTGCATATTATTTATCTGTTTGTAACCCATGCCTGTCTCATCTGAGTTATCCAACCAACACCCCCCCTCCCAAAAAAATCATCACTAGGGCATAGTAAGCAATGACTGCCCACCTCTTCACTTGACTTTTGTGTGGTACCTTTTCACACATGTGTTCGACAGATTTTTATGTATAGTAATCATTATGATAATGGTTAGTTTTTCTTTTATGGGCTACTCCCCACTTTCCAATATCAAGCTCTTTTGATAACTTAGATCCAATATAATATATCTTCAAATATTATTACAGTTACTACTATATGCTCTCTTCACTAGCTCTTAGAGATATTGTGACATTTCAACTATATATATATATATATTTTTTTCAACTAAATATAAGTAATCATGGGGTTTCATCAGTGAACCTGAACATTCCATTTCTGCAAGTACAGCTAATGCCCTTCCCCATCTCCATATGAGGAAACTGACCATTGCCTGCAGTCTTCCACCTACAGTTATTAGTTTGCTGGTTGTATGTTGGTGGCGGTGGGGTGTACAGGGAGCTTGGAGGGCAGAAAATGTCAGGCGACCCCTCCTCAGGAAGTGAGGAACTGAAGAGCTTCAGAATTCTACAGGCTCCATCTTCTTGGATTAAGGTGGTAAGACAGGTACCAGAATCACTGCTACTGCCCGGAAATCCCAACCAGTCATGGGCCTGGAACTCCTTGTGTCTTTAAGAGGAGCAAGAAAATTGCCACCAGGTGGTGCCAAACCACAGCTGACAGTTGGATTTGATGGTACACCTGAGACTGCCCCACCCCGACCCCTGGCCCAGCCTGAAAGAGGCAAGTTTTCATTATATATTGTAGAAAATGCAGGTATTTCAAGTTGGACAGACCTGGGTTGTATCCTTTTGCTCCCTGGGTTATCGTGAAGTTAAAATGACACAGTAAAGCCAGTGTAACAGGCAGGAAGCACAGCGCCCAGTGGTTTTAGGAACTTTATAAGTGTTATTTGGTTCTGACCTAGAAGGAACTGACTTGGCTTGCAATTTGTTCCTTAAATATTGAATTAACTTTTGCTATTGCCACTTTTGCTTCATTGAAAGCACGGTGACCTTTTCTCACTTGGTGTTAAATCCAACAGAGTAAAGCTGTTTCCAAAATGAGAATTATCTCTAAATAATGGAACCACATTTTGTTTTTAACTGATCCACTGGCTTCAGCAAGGCACCCAGTTAGTGCCTGGCATAAACTTGAAAAAGGGATGTCGTATGCTAGAGACATTTGGAGATGGGAATGCCGTTCTCTGTGGAGGAGCAGAGTTTTGTTGGAAGCTTTATAGGATTTGTCAATAGAAGAAAAGCAACACTGAGTAATAGCCCAAGAGACACTTAGGACCTGAGAAGCTGGCTTAGCCAAGCAGGGGGACCTGAGAAAGGAAAGAATCTTAGAAGCAGATAACAAGACAGTGGGGTAGGGGGCAGACAGTGCAGCAGGAGAGGCTGGCACAACCAAGATGGGTAGGGGAGGAGTATCAGATTTTATCTACAAATTTTGGTGATAAGGTCAGGGATGGAGGATGAATAAGTATAGGAAAAGTGGCTGAAATGTTGGTATGCTACTAGATAAAGCCAAACCACTATGTAAGAGTAACAGTAAGGCAACCCAAAGAGCCTCAAGCTCTGAACCCACAGATTGGAGTCTGCTTCTGGGCCCATAGATACCTCTGACTTGGGTTAAGCCCTCAGGTCTTTAGACCTATTTGGGTCTCTGTTTCCCAAAGGGATCACTAATGTACCTTCCAGATAAAAATTCTTACAATTACATCTTCATGTATGGGGGAAAATGAGTGCAAATATTATTCTTTGTATAGTGATTGGGACAGTTTCACATGAGATAGAAGACAATTGGCATACAGTAAAGAAAAATGAGTGCAGCTTTTCCATATATGCAAGTGCCCTCCAGAAATGACCAGTTATTTGATGGGTTAACAAAAGTTACAGAGAAACAGTAATTAGGAATGAAGCGTGTAGAATGTAGAATAGCTAATCTTCTAGTAATTTTTCAATTGTTCTACTTCTAAAAAATAATATAGGAAATGTTAGAGGAGATATAGGCATGGGATAAAGCTCGTCTCAGATCCCTTAAAATGGGATTCAGAAACACCTTAATCATCCAACTGCATAATTCTATGATAAATCAGTTTGATGTTCCTATGTATTTCTAAAGAAGATTATGAGATCAGATTTTTTTTTAAACCAGCAGAACCTTATTCTTCAGAGCAGCTTAGCAGGCTTTCTGAAGGTAGCCTGTATTTTCCCCAGGATTTTAGTTACCAGAGAAAAAGATAAAACAATGATTTCAGAAACAGGTTTTTTTTTTTTAAGACCTATAATACAAGCTAAACTTGAAATTCTGGATTAGGAGATAACATCTTTGTAAAAGATGTCTAGAGAGACAGGAATCCTAGTACTGCTGCCTTCTCTAGACTCATGTCCTGGGGTGGGGGGTTCCCCCAGGGGAACAGTTCAGATGGTCTAGGCTGTGATGGGGCTGGCTCTGCAGTTGTAAGATGAAGTCAGAGGGTCCAAAAGTTAAGGGTTTTATTTTTCTTGATCCATTTTAGAAAGAGCCAGATTTGACATTTGCAAACTCAAAACTGCTTTGGTCTGGTTCTGCTATTATCTGTGACTTAATATCCACATCTTAAATTTTAAAACTGTTCTTACTGCTTCCAAAGGGCTGAAAACTACCACTAGAACAAACCAAACTGACTGTAATGGGAGTCTCAATCTCATTGCTAAAATTATTCTTTTAGACCAACAATATTTTCTCTACAAAGGAAACAGACCATATTGTGAAGATGATTTGAAATGTATAAATATCTTCAGCAATAACATCATTAAACAGTCAGCTTGTGTCACCTTAGATCTTATGTACCTTGTACATTTTTCACACTAGACTAGGCCCTGTGAAGAATGTAATAGAGGATGAGAGTAATGTTGACCAGGGACTTGGAGAGAAATTAAAGATGCATGTTATTTGAGGAAGTATATAGTCAGATAGCAAACAGAGATTCACTTAACAATATATAAAATAAAGATTTAGAAATGGGAGGAATTAATGTGAACCAAAGTAGATCACATCATGGGGGTGCTGAGACATGAAGCAGTACTTGAAGGAAGGGGAGTGTTTGGAAAGATGGAGGAACAGATAAAATCTCATGTAGGTCAGGCTCTATCTATGTAATGAGAAGGGCTGGAGGAGGAACAAAATGAGAAAATTATAGAGTCAAGGGTAAAGAGTGTAGAATGCATGAGTTTGTTGGGGCTGGGGATGGGAAGAAGGCAGGAGACTGAGGGGTTGGCCTTGCGGGGTACACTTTGGGAGCTCAGGCAGGGTGGGGTCACATGAAGCTTAGAGGGCAGGCAGAGGCCTTTGAACTGACTTCACTGTCTTCACCTTGATTCTGGTTTACTCCCAAACCTGTCTAATCTATGCTCACAAGGACAACAAGAAAAGGGTTTTCTTGTTGTGGCTGGGAAAGCATTCCCTGCCCCATCTTCTAATCACACACATCAGGTCTGAGATTCCACCTTGCTTTAAAGCTATTCAAGCCATCGTGGTAGCAGAACTTTAGGACTGTCCTCACTTCTAAAATGTCATTTGAAGTCTTTTTGTTGCTGTTTGTGCTAGACCAGGTCAAACAGGACTTAGTAGCTGGAAGGCTTCATTCTTTTTTTTTTTTTTTTTTGACTCATTATTATTTTTTTATACAGCAGGTTCTTCTTAGTGATTTATTTTATAAATGTATAGATGTCATATGTTTATGTATATATGTCAATCCTAATTCATCCTCCCCACCACCACCCCTGCCCCCCCGCCTGGCTTTCCCCCTTGGCGTCCATATGTCTTTCTCTACATCTGTGTCTCTATTTCTGCCTTGCAGACTGGTTCATCTGTACCATTTTTCTAGATTCCACATCATGCGTTAATATACGACGCTTGTTTTTCTCTTTCTGACTTACTTCACTCTGTATGACAGTCTCTAGGTCCATCCACATCTCTACAAACGACCCAGTTTCTTTCCTTTCTATGGCGAGTAATATTCCATTGTATATATGTAACATATCTTCTTTATCCATTCGTCTGTCGATGGGCATTTAGGTTGCTTCCATGACCTGGCTATTGTAAATAGTGCTGCAGTGAATACTGGGGTGCATGTGTCTTTTTGAATTATGGTTTTCTCTGGGTATATACCTAGTAGTGGGATTGCTGCATCATATGGTTATTCTATTTTTAGTTTTTTAAGGAACCTCCATACTGTTCTCCATAGTGGCTGTATCAATTTACATTCCTACCAACAGTGCAAGATGGTTCCCTTTTCTCCACACCCTCTCCAGCATTTGTTGTTTGTAGATTTTCTGATGATGCCCGTTCTAACCAGTGTGAGGTGATACCTCATTGTAATTCTGATTTGCATTTCTCTAATAATTAGTGATGTTGAGCAGCTTTTCATGTGCCTCTTGGCCATCTGTATGTCTTCTTTGCAGAAATGTCTATTTAAGTCTTCTGCCCATTTTTTGATTGGGTTGTTTATTTTTTAAATATTGAACTACATGAGCTGTTTATATATTTTGGAGATTAATCCATTGTCCGTTGCTTTGTTTGCTAATACTTTCTCCCATTCTGAGGGTTGTCTTTTCGTCTTGTTTATAATTCCCTTGCTGTGCAAAAGCTTTGAAGTTTCACTAGCTCCCATTTGTTTATTTTGTTTTTATTTCCATTACTCTAGAAGGTGGGTCAAAAAGGATCTTGCTGTGATTTATGTCAGAGAGTGTTCTTCCTATGTTTTCCTCTAAGACTTTTATAGTGTCCAGTCTTACACTTAAGTCTTTACTCCATTTTGAGTTGAATTTTGTGTATGGTGTTAGGGAGTGTTCTAATTTCATTCTTTTACAAGTAGCTGTCCAGTTTTCCTAGCACCACTTATTGAAGAGACTGTCTTTTCTCCATTGTATATCCTTGCATCCTTTGTCATAGATTAGTTGACCATAGGTGTGTGGGTTTATCTCTGGGCTTTCTATCCTGTTCCATTGATCTATGTTTCTGTTTTTGTGCCAGTGCCATGTTGTCTTGATTACTATAGCTTTGTAGTATAGTCTGAGGTCAGGGAGTCTGATTCCTCCAGCTCCATTTTTTTCCCCTCAAGACTGCTTTGGCTATTCGGGGTGTTTTCTGTCTCCATACAAATTTTAAGATTTTTAGTTCTACTTCCATAAAAAAAGTCATTGGTAATTTGATAGGGATTACACTGAATCTGTAGATTGTTTTGGGTAGTATAGTCATTTTCACAATATTGACTTTTACAATCCAAGAACATGGTATATCTCTCCATCTGTTTGTGTCAACTTTAATTTCTTTCATCAGTGTCTTATAGTTTTCTGGATACAGGTCTTTTACCTCCTTAGGTAGGTTTATTCCTAGGTGTTTTATTCTTTTTGTTGCAATGGTGAATGGGATTGTTTCTTTAATTTCTCTTTCTGGTCTTCCGTTGTTAGTGTATAGGAATGCAAGAGATTTCTGTGCATTCATTTTGTATCCTGCATCTTTACCAAATTCATTGATTAGCTCTAGTAGTTTTCTGGCGACATCTTTAGTATTCTCTATGTATAGTATCATGTCATCTGCAAACAGTGACAGCTTTACTTCTTCTTTTCCGATTTGTATTCCTTTTATTTCTTTTTCTTCTTTGATTGCCATGGCTAGGACTTCCAAAACTATGTTGAATAATAGTGGCGAGAGTGGGCAACCTTGTCTTGTTCCTGATCTTAGAGAAAATGCTTTCAGTTTTTCACCATTGACAATGATGTTTGCTGTGGGTTTGTCGTATATGACCTTTATTATGTTGAGGTAGGTACCCTCTGTGCCCACTTTCTGGAGAGTTTTTATCATGAATGGGTGTTGAATTTTGTCAAAAGATTTTTCTTCATGTAGTGACATGATCATATGGTTTTTCTCCATCATTTTGTTAATATGGTGTGTCACATTGATTGATTAGTATATACTGAAGAATCCTTGTATACCTGGGATAAATCCCACTTGATCATGGTGTATGATCTTTTTAGTGTGTTGTTGGATTCTGTTTGCTAGTATTTTGTTGAGGATTTTTGCATCTATATTCATCAGGGATATTGGTCTGTAATTTTCCTTTTTTGTAGTATCTTTGTCTGGTTTTGGTGTCAGGGTGATGGTGGCCTCGTAGAATGAGTTTGGGAGTGTTCCTTCCCCTGAAATTTTTTGGAAGAGTTTGAGAAGGATGGGTGTTGGCTCTTCTCTAAATGTTTGATAGAATTCACCAATGAAGTCATCTGGTCTTGGACTTTTGTTTTTCGGAAGATTTTAAATCATAGTTTCAATATCATTACTTGTGATTTGTCTGTTCATATTTTCTGTTTCTTCCTGGTTCAGTCTTGGAAGGTTATACCTTTCTTAGGACTTGTCCATTTCTTCTGGGTTGTCCATTGTATTGGCATAGAGTTACTTGTAGTAGTCTCTTAGGATGCTTTGTATTTGTTCAGTGTCCATTGTAACTTCTCCTTTTTCATTTCTAATTTTATTGATTTGAGTCCTCTCCCTCTTTTTCTTGATGAGTCTGGCTAAAGGTTTATTAATTTTGTTTAACTTCTCAAAGAACCAGCTTTTAGTTTTATTGATCTTTGCCATTGTTTTATTTGTTTCTATTTCATTTATTTCTGCTCTGATCTTTATGATTTCTTTCCTTCTGCTAACTTTGGGTTTTGTTTGTTCTTCTTTCTCTAATTCCTTTAGGTGTAAGGTTAGACTGTTTATTTGAGATTTTTCTTGTTCTTTAGTTAGGATTGTATTGGTATAAACTTCCCTCTTAGAACTGCTTTTGCAGCATCCCATAGGTTTTGGATTCCCGTGTTCTCATTGTCATTTGTCTGTAGGTTTTTTTTTTTTTTTCTTTTTGCGGTATGCGGGCCTCTCACTGTTGTGGCCTCTCCCGTTGCGGGGCACAGGGTCCGGATGCGCAGGCCCAGCGGCCATGGCTCACGGGCCCAGCTGCTCCGCGGCATATGGGATCCTCCCAGACCGGGGCACGAACCCGTATCCCCTGCATCGGCAGGCGGACTCTCAACCACTGCGCCACCAGGGAGGCCCTGTCTGTAGGTATTTTTTGATTTCCTCAGTGATCTCTTGGTTATTTAGTAATGTATTTGTTTAGCCTCCATGTGTTTGTATTTTTTACAGATTTTTTCCTGTAATTGATATCTAGTCTCATAGTGTTGTGGTCAGAAAAAAATGCTTGATATGATTTCAATTGTCTTAAATTTACTGAGGCTTGATTTGTGACCCAAGATGTGATGTATCCTGGAGAATGTTCCATGTGCACTTGAAAAGAAAGTGTATTCTGCTGTTTTCAGATAGAATGTCCTATAAATATCAATGAAGCTTAACTGGTCTATTGCATCATTTAAAGCTTGTGTTTCCCTATTAATATTCTCTCTGGATGATCTGTCCATTGGTGTAAGTGAGGTGTTAAAGTCCCCCACTATTATTGTGTTACTGTCGATTTCCTCTTTTATAGCTGTTAGCAGTTACCTTACATATTGAAGTGCTCCTATGTTGGATGCATATATATTTATAATTGTTATATCTTCTTCTTGGATTGATCCCTTGATCATTATGTAGTGTCCTTCCTTGTCTCTTATAACATTCTTTATTTTAATGTCCATTTTATCTGATATGAGTATTGCTACTCCAGCTTTCTTTTGATTTCCATTTGCATGGAATATCTTTTTCCATCCCCTCACTTTCAGTCTGTATGTGTCCCTAGGTCTGAAGTGGATCTCTTGTAGACAGCATATATATGGGTATTGTTTTTGTATCCATTCAGTGATCCTGTGTCTTTTGCCTGGAGCATTTAATCCATTCACCTTTAAGGTAATTATCAATATGTATATTCCTATTACCATTTTCTTAATTGTTTTGTGTTTGCTTTTGTAGGTCCTTTTCTTCTCTTGTGTTTCCCTCTTAGAGAAGTTCCTTTAGCATCTGTTTTAGAGCTGGTTTGGTGGTACTGAATTCTCTTAGCTTTTGCTTGTCTGTAAAGCTTTTGATTTCTCTGTTGAGTCTGAATGAGATCATTGCCAGACAGAGTAATCTTAGTTGTAGTTTCTTCCGTTTAATCACTTTAAATATATTGTGTCACTCCCATCTGGCTTGTAGAGTTTCTGCTGAGAAATCAGTTTTAACCTTATGGGAGTTCCCTTGTATGTTTTTTGTCATTTATCTGTTGTTACTTTTAATAATTTTCCCTTGTCTTTAATTTTTGTCAGTTTGATTACTGTGTGTCTTGGTGTGTTTCTTTCTCCTTGGGTTTATCCTGGCTGGGAGTCTCTGTGATTCCTGAACTTGGGTGGCTATTTCCTTTCCCATGTTAAGGAAGTTTTCATCTATGATCTCTTCAAATATTTTCTCTGGACTTTTCTCTCTCTTCTCCTTCTTGGACCCCTATAATGAGGATGTTGGTGCATTTAATGTTGTCCCTGTGGTCTCTTAGGCTGTCTTCATTTCTTTTCATTCTTTTCTCTTTATTCTGTTCCATGGCAGTGAATTACCACCATTCTGTCTTCCTGGTCACTTCTCTGTTCTTCTGCCTCAGTTATTCTGCTATTGATTCCTTCTAGTGTAGTTTTCATTTCAGTTATTGTATTGTTCATCTCTGTTTGTTTGTTCTTTAATTTTTCTAGGTCTTTGTTAAACATTTCTTGCATCTTCTCAATCTTTGCCTCCATTCTTTTTCCGAGGTCCTGGATCATCCTCACTCTCATTATTCTGAATTCTTTTTCTGGAAGGTTGCCTATCTCCACTTCATTCAGTTGTTTTTTCTGGGGTTTTATGTTGTTCCTTCATCTGCTACATAGTCCTCTGCCTTTTCATTTTGTCTGTCTTTCTGTGAATGTGGTTTTTGTTCCAGAGGCTGCAGGATTGTAGTTCTTCTTGCTTCTGCCCTTTGCCCTCTGGTAGATGAGGCCATCTAAGAGGCTTGTGCAAGCTTCCTGATGGGAGGGACTGATGGTGGGTAGAGCTGACTGTTGCTCTGGTGGACAGAGCTCAGTAAAACTTTAATCTGCTTGTCTGCTGACTGGTGGGGCTGAGTTCCCTCCCTATTGGTTGTTTGGTCTAAGGCAAACAAGTAATGGAGGCTCCAGTCTCTTTGGTGGGGCTAATTGTGGACTCCAGGAGGGCTTATGGCAAGGAGTACTTCCTAGAACTTCTGCTGCCAGTGGCCTTGTACCCGCGGTGAGCCACAGCCATCCCCTGCCTCTGCAGGGGATCCTCTAACACTAGCATGTAGGTCTAGTTCAGTCTCCTATGAGGTCACTGCTCCTTCCCCTGGGTCCTGTTGTGCACACTACTTTGTGTGTGCCCTCCAAGGGTGGAGTCTCTGTTTTCCCCAGTCCTGTTGAAGTCCTGCAATCAAATCCCGCTAGCTTTCAAAGTCTGATTCTCTGTGAATTCCTTCTCCCATTTTCGGACTCCCAGGTTGAGAAGCCTGATGTAGGACTCAGAACCTTCACTGCAGTGGGTGGTCTTCTGTGATATTAAGTGTTCTCTAGTTTGTGAGTCACCTACCTAGCTGTTATGGGATTTGATTTTATTGTGATTGCGCCCCTCCTACCATCTCATTGCAGCTTCTCCTTTGTCTTTGGATGTGGGGTATCTTTTTTGGTGAGTTCCAGTGTCTTCCTGTTGATGATTGTTCAGCAGTTAGTTGTGATTCTGGTGCTCTCGTAAGAGGGAGTGAGCGCACATCCTTCTACTCTGCCATCTTGAACCAATGGAAGGCTTCATCCTTATCTCGGGTCAGCTCATCCTCTTTCGAGTTTGATAAGCTGCGTATTAAGCTGGGAAATAGTAACTGAGGAATAAGAATAAATGACCATGATATTGATGGAAACCTTAACCTTAAGTAGGTAAACCTTATTTTTTTCCTGTTTTATGGGCCAGTTGCTCTCATTTGTATCTATAGTATGCACTTTAGAAGGAGATAAAAAATGACATAAAATTTTTTTTATATTAATAGTCTAAGACATCTGCTAGAAGCCTAAAAATAACTTAATAAAGATTCTAAATACACAGCCATAATTATTTTTAAAAGCTTAAAGCTATTTTTAAAGCTATCATAATTTGAGTAATTCTGAAATAAAACGGCAATGCTTACTGCAAAGATGAATTATGTTGAACTCAGTTTAGCATCTGCACAGTTGTTTTATATATGTATATAGCTCCTAATAGTCAAGGGTTCAGAGGAATCTATTTTACTGGGCCTGGCATTATTTTATTTTCTCATAAATTCTGAACAAGTATAAATGTACCAGAAATATTGTCAATGAGTAAAACATTGAGTCCAACAGAACACTTGAATACACCAAAGAGAAAAAGGCTTTCACAGTTTTAGATATTTTCCTATCTGCTTATAATCTTTTAGCTAATTCAGCATGATCGTATTTTAGAGTAAATGTGCTCATCACATTGATGGATTAAAAATTCACCATACCATTTAGATTCTGAAAGATGTGGGGAAATTTTGAATTGTTTTCCTTAAATGGATTAAGAAGCCATCATACCTTTTGTATTCTGAAGGATAGAAAATGTTGAATACTTCTAAAATGTTTGCATTTATATTTTAATGAAGATCTTCAATGGCAATAACAGCATATACAACTTTTATCTTTTTTCTACTTGCAAAAGAAAAATAGATCTTTATTGAAGAAATGTTTATGATTCAGAAAATAAGAAGTAAGATAATTTATTCTTTTTATAGATTTGTTTTTGAATATGAACTGTGTAGGTTAGTACCACAGATTTAAGCATGACAGACATAGTGGAAGTCTTTGAGAAGTTAATTATCTCTTGGATAAGTGAACTAACAATTGAAATAAGGTATGTAATAGTAGTATAATGGGCAAAGTGCAGCGTGCCAAAGTAGGGTACAAGGAACACTTGATAAGGTGGAGCTCATTGGGTTGGTAGTGATGCAATTGGACACCTGAAAGATGAGTATGAATTCTTTAAGTGAAAGTGTAGTGGGAGTTAATGTTTCAACTAGAGGGGACAGAACATTTGAAGCCTTTAATGAGAGAAAGCATGACAAAATTGAGGAATATTAGGGAGTCCAGTTGATCAGTTAACATTCTTGATGGTTTTGTATATATTATTCCTGTCTCTTTTGAAAGATATGTTGAAATACATTTTAACACACTTTGGATCATACTTTCCTACCTACTTTATTCACTTAGTCATAAATTATGTTTATTGGCCCACATCATTACAATTCTCCTATATAATGTTAAATGGCAGCACAATTATCTGTGTAACTATAATCTCATGATTATCCAGTCCCCTCTCATTGAATATACTGTGTCTAATTTTTCTTTATTATAAAAAGAGAATATTTTAATAGACATTTTATATGTACTTCTGATTATTTCCATAGTAGCAAATGTAATGTGGATTTCAAATAAACAACCCAATTCCCAATTTAACACTCACCAACAAGAATTAGTGTCCTTTAAGGCTCTTTATTGAGCAGCATTTATTGAAAAACCTCACATGTGGGACACAGACACACTGCCCTCAGCAGACATGAACTGACTTGGAGCCATACTCTAAGGCCTGAGTATTTAAATATTATGACACATTCTCTTAGCAAAGCCTGTTCCATGGCTCAATGGTCTCTAGCTGTATCCTTAAAAAGTCCTGGAATTGGACTTTAGGGAAAGCTTGAAGCAGTCTTAGTCTCTGATCACATTCTTTAAAATAAGGATTTCAGTAACATTTGCAAAATGCATAAATCTTGACTCCATGACAAATTCCAGTAGTTTGCTCTCATACCATGAATTGGTGGTCACTTCTGCAGCCAAGGACATGGCATATTGTTTAGAACTTGAAATGGTTCATTGCATAAGATCTTGTGTAAAGTACCTTCACACACAAAAAAGTAAGTTAAAGAAGCAAATAAAGAAGTCAGCTACAACACTAAATGTCTCAGATTTAAAAAAAAAGAAAAAGAGAGAGAGCACTGAATTCAAAGTCAGAAGGCCCAGTATTGGTCTTCCTCCCTCCTCACAACGTAAGTTCCTAGAGGTCAGGGAGCAACATCTGTCATCTCTGTGTCCCTCTATTGCCTATGAGTGCCCATCAAATGGCACTCAGTACAAGCAGATTGATGAATGAGTGAGTGAATATGGTTTACAGCAATGTGGACATAGTTCTTGTAAGCCTGCCAACCTAAGAGGGGCTACTAACATGGGGATAGAAGGGGTACCGACCCCAACAGTATTTCCACCCTTTTGTTCAGGGACATGTATGTACAATTTAGTTTTTAATCTCTTAAACATAACTTGAGGGAATGAGCCTTTGAATAAATATGAGTTGTTTACACAATTTTATCTTTTGTGTGTATGTTTTAAGCATTGTTTTTCATTAGTGTTATTGCAACTAAGTCTTGTAACTTGAGGAGAGATAGAGCATCCTAATTTTCCTTCCTGGGTACAGGCTTAGTACCAGGCTGCAGAGAAGGCTTTTCCTAAATAGTAAAAATTTTCCTCAAAATGAGGTGGGTGGAGGGATAAATTGGGAGATTGGGCTTGACATATACACACTACTATGTATAAAATAGATAACCAACAAAGACCTACTATATAGCACAGGGAACTCTACTCAATACTCTGTAATGGCCTATATGGGAAAAGTATCTAAAAAAAGAGTGGATATATGTATGTGTATAAGTGAATCACTTTGCTATACATCTGAAACTAATACAACATGGTAAATCAACTATACTCCAATAAAATATTTAAATAATGTCATAATATAATACAAATTTTAATAAATATGTAATTTAAAAAATGAAGACACATCTTAGATGGAAGTGACACTGCAACCCTGTCATTTTAGGATCATTGTCTATTAGAGAAAACCTTGATCATGTACCTCAGGTACTGGAAAGAGAACTAGTGAAAATCATTAAAAGAAAAGTGAAAGGAAAGAAATCATAGACCTACAGGAGTCTTAGAATAAAGATTTGGTGATAGACATTTTACAAACCAAGGCAGCGTGGGAGGTCTTCAACTTATATTTTTAAATGTGAGCAGATGGGCTAAGCATTCTTATAGAAAGTGGATGTGTGTGTCTGTGTGATGAAAGTGTAGTTCATGAAGGCTGTTCCTTTGCAGGTGGGAATAATATGAGCTTACTCACTTTGCAGTGATAGGAGAGCTAAAATCAAATCCTCAAAACATTTCACATATGGTGACCCAGTTCTTATTTTCTTATTAATTGTCTGGAGAGTTGTTCTTTCTGTACAGTCAACGATTTGAGTGAAAAGGTAGTATTTTCAAAAGAAATTTGAATGTCAAACATATAAAGATCAGACATGTCATATTAGAACCATATTGTGTGGCTCTAACGGTACTGGATATCATGGGAATTAGGAGGGGCAAAAAGTGGAGGCACACTTCCTGCTAGGGATCTACTTTAAGAGGCAAAACTACCTTGGAATTAATGAAGAAGGCCAATTAATAAGTGTGTTTCTCGTGTGTGTAGATTACACATCACTGTTGTTGTTTTCCCTTGAAAGATGGTATAGGGTTAAGAATGCAGACTCTGGAGCCAAAAAGCTTGAGTTCAGATCCTGGATCTGCTGCTTCCTAGCTGTGTGACCTTGGGGAAATCACTTAATCTTACTGTGCTTTGGTTCCCTCGCTAGGAGAATGAAGGGGTCAGGCAGGAGAATAATAGTATCTATTGACAGGGGTGTTTGGGAGAATTAAATTATATATATATATATATATATGAGAGAGAGAGAGAGAGAGTTTAGAGCAGTGACTGGCACATTGTAGTTGCTACATAAACATAGTGATTGCCTTTATTATTACTCATTATTATTCTGATATAATACAGGTAACTAGAGTCTGATTTTCTTTTTTAGACAAATATACCAAAAAGATATTTTTGTTGTCATAGACCATGATCATCCTTCATATGGTGACTGCACAGTGTTGTTTTTTTCAAATATACTTCCTCCCAGCAACCCCCAGTAATCCCTCTTACCAGACCTTACTATCTGTCTGCACCTTTCTTTGGAGCCAGATATATTTACCCACATTTACTGCTTTTCATGAAAAGAAAAAGAACACCTTTTTAAAAAAAGTTAAGACAAACTTTTAGGGCTTTACCTAACAACCTCACATTAGTATTTGAAGATTCTTTTTGGATACATTCATGTTTATTCAACCTATAAATGGCAATTCAATTCAGGCACCTACTTGACAGTACTGTGCATGTCACTGGGAGTTTAGAAAGGTAAATAAAACAGTTGTTATTAGAGAGATTAAGATCCAGTGGTTTCAGACATTCACATATATGATAGATTATTTGATAAACTTCAATCACTTCACCCATATCCCCTTAGTCTTGATCTATCTCCATTTACAATTCCTATTTTTTAAGTGAGTCCCTCTATGCCATATGGCAACATTTCATCTTCCTTTGTTCTCTGTCCCAGCTTTTTTTAAAAAACTCTGTTCCAGCTTCATCTCTTTGGCATTGCCAAAATACACACAGTCCTCCAGGTAAATCTGGCAGGATCAGGTTCCACTTTGTTACAAATACGCTTTGTGAGGATTTTGCTGCTGGAATTGAAATCAACCGGACAGTGGGCCAAATATTTAGGAAATCATGTGCAACAACTCTTAGAACTATTTGTTCATTTAAAAAAATAATTCCTTTTCTTCTACTAAGAACAGCAATGTATGTCCATAGGTCAAAAATAAGAAAATATAAAATAGAATAAAGAGACAAAAAACATTTATAGTCTCAACACCAGAAAGAACATAGCTACCATTCATATTCTGGTATATTTCTTTCTCCTCCTCTGTCACCTAACAGATTTGGGGCTAAATTGGTGTCCTTTTCTGCTTTTGAAACTTAATGTTACTAAAATGTGAGCACATTCCCCATGCCATGAACTATTCTTAAAGGCTCCATCTGATGTATTTTATTATGATTTACTTAATCACTCTCTTTTTATAAGCAGAGGCCATAGTACTCAGATAATACATTGACCTGGTTTCCCCTTAGTACCTTATAAAACATTACTCTGAGTCACACAGCACTTCCTTATCTCATGTTCTTTTCTAATCAGTCTCTCTTCTTAAACACTTGAATGTTAACGGAAAATGTACAAGACTTAGGGTCAGCTATTCTAATGCTAGATTGTGTGGTATTCAGCAAGTCACCTCCTCTGACTTAGCTTCGGCTCTCTCATCTGCAAGATGGGGTAACATTCCCTTCCTTGGTTACAGTGCAGTTGCTGTGCAGATGAAATGAGATGGTGAATGTGAAATTGTTTTACAAATTATAAAACCAGGGATTCTTCTCTTCCTGTGCTTGACTTTTCTAACCCAAACCCAAAGACAACAGTGATTCTGTTTTTTCTTTTTAGAAGAGAAGGCTGCATTAAGGTGCTGAGAAAGAGCATTATTCAACTACTTGACCTCCCAAAGGATTTATTAATGTTTAACCTCAACTCACCCCTTTCCCACAGTGACCTGATTTATCTGACTATTTAAAACTAAGGTTACTTGGATGGTGAAAGTACAATCTCAAATGTCCATTAGGGAGAGCAAATCTATTGATGAGAGAAAACCTTAGTTATTTCTTTCCAGTGACCTTCCTTATCCTTACCATAGAATAGAATCTTACAGTAGTAACAATAATATTAATATAATAATTATAATATATTAAGTACCTACAAAGTGACACCTAACTGCTTCATATATTAGTTTAAATCTTAACAGTCCTGCAAGTTATATATTGGGGTGAAAAGTCTATCATTAGGCCAAAATCGCTTAGAAAATAAATCTAGAGATCTTAACTAAGTCAGTCTTTTTTTTTTAATATCTTGATTGGAGTATAATTGCTTTAAAATGGTGTGTTAGTTTCTGCTTTATAAGAAAGTGAATCAGTTGTACATATACATATGTTCCCATATCTCTTCCCTCTTACGTCTCCCACCCTCCCACCCTCTGTATCCCACCCCTCTAGGTGGTCACAAAGCACCCAGCTGATCTCCCTGTGCTATGTGGCTGCTTCCCACTAGCTATCTGTTTTACGTTTGGTAGTGTATATATGTCCATGCCACTCTCTCACTTCGTCACAGCTTACCCTTCACCCTCCCCGTGTCCTCAAGTCCATTCTCTAGTAGGTCTGTGTCTTTATTCCTGGCTTACCCCTAGGTTCTTCATGACCTTTTTTTTTTTCTTAGATTCCATATATATGTGTTAGCATATGATATTTGTTTTTCTCTTTCTAACTTAACTTCACTCTGTATGACAGACTCTAGGTCCATCCACCTCACTACAAATAGCTCAATTTCATTTCTTTTTATGGCTGAGTAATATTCCATTGTATGTATGTACCACATCTTCTTTATCTATTCATCTGTTGATGGACACTTAGGTTGCTTACATGTCCTGGCTATTGTAAATAGAGCTGCAATGAACATATTGGTACATGACTCTTTTTGAATTATGGTTTGTTCAGGGTATATGCCCAGTAGTGGGATTTCTGGGTCGTATGGTAGTTCTATTTGTAGTTTTTTAAGGAACCTCCATACTGTTCTCCATAGTGGCTGTATCAATTTACATTCCCACCAACAGTGCAAGAGGGTCCCCTTTTCTCCACACCCTCTCCAGCCTTTATCGTTTCTAGATTTTTTGATGATGGGCATTCTGACTGGTGTGAGATGATATCTCACTGTAGTTTTGATTTGCATTCTCTAATGATTAATGATGTTGAGCATTCTTTCATGTGTTTGTTGGCAATCTGTATATCTTCTTTGGAGAAATGTCGATTTAGGTCTTAATTAGAAAGAAAGTAGGCTTAAGAGGAGATACCAAAGGCAAATCTAATCACTAAGAGAACTAACAAAAGGAAATGTAAAACAAAGACAATTCTCCGGCATGGGCGCCCTCTAGTGGGAGGCAGAGAGCAAGAGACTTTGGATCCCTCCTCCATGTCTCTGCTCTAGCCCTTCTCCCACTGCGCTGTGGGTATTGGCTAAGGCAACGTCCTCCATCTCAAACCTGAGCGCAGTAGCACAGAACCAATGCCCTGATAACTTTTTTATATTGAATTTTTAAAGTTCTGTTAAGGTATAATTGATATATCGTAAATGGTGCACAACTAAAGTGTACACTTTGATAAGTTTTGACATGAAACCATCCCCACGATAAAATTAATGAATGTAACAATCACACTTCTTTTTTCCTTTGAACTCCTCCTTCATCTCTTTTCCTCTGGCCCATCTCTTGGCAATCCCTATCTGCTTTCTGTCATTATTGCTTGGCTCGCCTTTTCTAAAATTTCATGGAAATGGAATCATACAGTAACTACTTTTTTTGTGCATGTGTGTAGCTTATTTCACTCAGTGTAATTATTTTCAAATTTTAAGCTTATGTCTTATGTATCAATAGTTGACTTTTTTATTGATCAGCCACATTCCATTGTATGAGTATACCACAGTTTGTTTATCCATTCATCTGTCGATGGGTGTGTAAGTTTTCCATTGTTGCATTAACAGATTATCCCCAAAGTTAGTGGTTTAAAACAAGCATTCATTATCTAACAGTTCCTGTGAGCCAGAAATTTGCGAGTGGCTTAGCTGGGTCATTTTGCCTCAGAGCTTCTCATGAGATTGCTGTGGATATTTTGGCTGGGTCTGCCATCATCTGAAGGCTTTACCAGGGCTGGAGGATCCACTTCAAAACTGGCTTTTTTAATCTGCTGTTTCAAATACTGTGCCTTGCACTATTGTGTATTCATTAAATGTGTGTTGTGGAGTAGGCTGAGCTCGGATTATGGACATCCTTAGATTTTAGGCTAAGCAAACTGAACATTTCTTCTGCTCTTCCTCCACATTAAGGTATGGTGAATCAGTGCAGGTGTTTGGATGGGAATGCTATAACAACCTATTTTATAGAAGTCTGGGTTCAATGACAGGAGTTGGCAAATGTTTTTGTGGGGTAAGCAATAACAAAGTGGGCAGTGCTAGTCAGAAAAGTTCAGGATTTTATTTTCTTGGTCTTATCCTTGAAGTAGAAGTTCCTATGGATGAGGATGAAAATCATAGATGTTCAAGAGGTATCTAACCACATTCTCTTTTAATTCTTGAATCTTAAAGACATGCTAAGAGTGTGGGCTTCATTAGTTATTAGCTTTACAGATCTGGTAATGATTGCTGTGTGACACAGACAAGTAATATATTTCTCTCTGAGCTTTGGTTTCCCCATGTTCCAAATAAACAATATTGACTAGCTAACTTCTGCACTCCTTTTGAGTTTTAGGATTATGTATTAGAAGTAGGTAGAATTATGAATTGCAGAGGGATCACCAAAGTACAAGAGTCTCATATATCTGACTCCCATATGTGACCACTTCCCAAAACAGAATGATGGAGACACTAGCATTATGGCTCAATGGTAATGTTTAATCTATATGCACAGACATTTTCCTTACTCCTTTGGTCCTCCATTAGGGGGTCACCTCAGGCTGGAGAGGCTGGGAAAGGAAAGAAGTGGGTTAAACCTGTCATTGTACTTTTGCTCCTAACTCAAGTGAGGGCCAAGTGTCATTTACTGAACATGGAAGGGGAAGGACATGATCTAATAGCAATTAAATGTTGTGGACGCACCAGCAGTGCTGATCATTTAAAACTCAGACCCATTAAAATATCTTCTTGCCCTGTGATTTTGTATATTTTGTAGATCACAGTTTTGTTGAATTTTATTTTCTCTAGTGAGTATTATAAAGTAATAGATATTGTATTACTTAGGGTTCTCCAGAGAAACAACACCAATAGATATATAATAAGCATATTATATATAATAAATGTTTATAAATAAATAAACTATGTATATATTTATATATAAAGACTTATTAGAAGGAATTGGCTCATGTAATTATGGAGGCTGACAAGTCCAAAATCTGCAGAGCTAATATCTCAGTTCAAGTACAAAGACTGGAAGCTGCTGTAGTACAAGAAGGAGCCAGTGTTCAGTTGGAAAGCTGTCTGACAGGAGAATTCTCTCTTACTGGGGGTGGGAGGGTAGGCCTTTTGCTCAACTCAGCCTTCACCTGATTGGATGAGGCCCACCCACACTATGAAGGGCAGTCTGCTTTCCTCAGTCTACCAATCAAAATGTTACTCTCATCCAAAAATATCCTTACAGAAACACCCAGAATAATGTTTGCCCAAATATCTGGGCACCCTGTGACCCAGTCAAGTTGACACATAAAGTTAACCTTCACAGGTATACTGATTATGCTTTTTTTCTTTTAAACTACACGAAGCACCACCACTACACCCCCTTCCCAAAATTCTGCTTATGGCCAGTCCAAGGGTATGTTGCATAAGCACTTGAGAATAAGAACCCTTTCCTAAAGGAAAGGAGCATCTTCCCCAAATTACATTCCTACATGTGACCACTGAATGTAGAATAGAACTCTTTAGTATAGACCTTTGTTTATCACTTCAGAACTGGGCTGGTTCAAGCATCAAAAACACGTTTGTAAATGCTGTTTCTTTGTTCCTAGAGCTTCACATCATCATCCTTACCTCTCTTTCTTCTTCTAAAATTTATTAAGTATCTATTTATTAAGTATGCTATGTACAGTAATACAACTATAAAGTTATCCCTATTTTTCTCTGTAGGCTTTAAAAATGTTCTATAAAGTGGCATTGTGATGTCAGTGAGTCCCTCTGGATTTTTAATTTTATGTAAAAAATTGGAATGATTTGTGTGGATCACTGTGATGAGCCATGGTGTGCTTTTACAGCTCTTACTGAGATAGTCTCATAGAGAATTTCTAAAATAATCTGAGAGATCAATTTGTAGCACTATGTTACTGTGTATTTAGACTGAAAGAGTGGTGTTCATTGGTGTAAAATTTTAGCAAAGAATCCTTGAGTTTCAGTACAGGGGTTGAAATACCATAAGCTGGTATAAAGTGCCGACTTTGTACTTATTTGGGTTTAGTTGGTCATTATAAAACTTGGTGCTCTTACATGATGCATTTTCCTCTATTATGCCCTTTTGATGAGTTTTAGTGGCCATTCTCTCTCCTAAATCACCTGCAAGTTCATCAGCATCACTAAACAACAAAAGGTACATAGAGCTTGCTTCTGTCTATGATCATGATGGATTTTTCCCGTTATAAGAGTTTCTCAAATGGGTCTATGGATGATCACCTGGGTACTCAAGGCAGAAAATCTAAGTGTTGAAGACCAAGAATCATTTAGAGAAGATTGTTAGTTTCATGATCTGGGAGAATGGAAGAAGGGAAAGAACTCATATTCTATCATTAAAAAATCTCTTTCAAGAAGAAAGGAAAATCAAGGGAGAAGGAAAATAGGAGTTGCGTTTATTAATAACTTCCATTCCAGATCTGGATTACTATATATGAGGGTTCTGAAGAATGCCGGTGTCCTAACTCATCCGCATTATTTTTATTCATTTGTTCAGTTAATTGTCCGTCATATTCTAGGCACTGTGGATAACTCAGAGATGTATAAGAAAGATTGTAAAGACCAGGACATTACAACACAGTATAAAGAAAAATAGTACTAAGGACCACTGGGACCTAGAGAGAGTTCTGAGCAGGGGAGATGACCCGTGGATGGAAGAGCTCCAGGAAGACCTCTGGAGGCGTGGGCATAGGACGGGGTAGCTTGAACATCCAGGCTGCTCCTGGGGCTCCTGCTGAGGAGGGTAGTGAGCTGGCCTTGGGTGAGGGTGAAGAAGCGTCTTGCGTTGCTTTACTGTTGAAGAACAAGTTCAGGATCCTGAAGAAGCTGAATTGCTGCCCTTGGGGAACAGCCCGGGAACAGGGAGCAGATTCAGAGGCGGAATCCGGATGTGACAGCTTTCCTTTAATAAGGTCCCAGAACCCTACCGAGTTGTCTATGCTGTAACACGGTGGATACTGAAAGCTCTCGCCTTCTTGACTGCGAAGCCCAGACCGAGCCGCGGGTGCGCGGGTCAGGTCCCGCCGCGTCTTTGCCTGTTGGTGGAGCGCCGCTTGGCTCGCGTACTCGGATGCTCGGCGCTCTGCTCTGGCAGCGATCCCGGAGCGGCATGAGTCAGTTTTGCGCTGAACCTCGGCATAATGAAGGAAGGTGCTATTTTGGGATAACAGGCATATGATCAGCTCTTTTTTGGGCAGATCTCACAGGCCGCGATGTTTGCAGAGAGGGTGACTTTCCCGAATGCCTCTCTTTCTGCTAGAGCACAGAAAACAATTTCACGAAGTCATCCTGGCTTCTCCGGCAGAACGGGTTTCGCATTTGACATTGACGGTCCATTAATTGTGTTAACAACACTAATAGCTTCAGAGCAGTTTAACGGAAGATGTTTATGTGTGGTCAGTAAGCTTCATTATTTTTTCCTCCAACGGTAGAAATGAAAGCAGAGCCTAATCTGGAAGGTGTGGAGATACTCTGAAGCATCAGAAGGTTAGTGGAATCAGGGAGCCCTAAATGAATAGAACTCCCCGGCTATCCTCCCTCCCCTTTCCATGATTAACCTAGTTTGCTTTCCTAGCCTTCCTTGGATGTCAAAAAGCGAGCCTCCAGCTTAGAATGGTTATTAAGGGATTTGCTAGGATTACAACTAGTTTATTTTTCTTTCACATATTCTTACTGTTACAGTAAATATATATCTTTTGGTAATAAGCCAAAACCAATAAAAATATTTCATAAAAAATAAAAATGGTGTGTGTGTGTGTGTTCATTTCTAGGTTTGTGAAGTTTGGGGAACTTCAACCTACTGGATGTAGACAATATGGTGCCATGAATACAGTGGATCTTATTTCCAGATGGTGTACACTCTGGTGTGTTTTCTGTTTCATAAATTTAGCGAACCATGCTTAGGAAACTCTTTTGGACTCTGTCTTGAATTAAGTGGAGAGATCAAAGGTGACTATAATGAAATCTCTACCCTCAGGACCTTTTAAACCTCCGTATTCCAGACAGGTTGCTCCATCTTTCATTGTCTTCTTGTTTTTTGTTTTTTGTTTTTTTTCTCTCTCCCCTGGCAATTTCATCAATCATATGATTTGGACTATCACTTTTGCATGTTTTCCCTCCAATACTGACCTATAACCAAAACCTTTTTTGATAATTTAAGATACATATGCCTAAGTGTCTGCTGGAGCTCTCTACTTGAATTTCCACAAGAAACTCAAATTCAACATGTTCAAATTTGAACCATTTACATCCTTCTCCCCATCAAAAACAAAAACAAGCACAACCAGCCTGATGCCTGTCTTAACCCCTGTCTTGGTAAATGGCATCTCTGTCCTCCTAGTTTCCCAAACCAGGACCCTGCTCATCATGCCTGTCCCCCCTTCCTTTTTCATCATCTTGTATATCCACTTATTTATTAAAATCTCTCTACTCTGATTCTTTTTTTCTTTCTAAATTTATTTATTTATTTATTTATGGCTGCATTGGGTCTTTGTTGCCACGCGGGCACGGGCTTTCTCTAGTTGCAGCGAGCAGGGGCTACTCTTCGTTGCGGTGCGTGGGCTTCTTATTGCGGTGCCTTCTCTTATTGCAGAGCATGGGCTCTAGGTGCGCGGGCTTCAGTAGTTGTGACACCCAGGCTCAGTAGTGTGGCTCGCGGGCTCTAGAGAGCAGGCTCAGTAGCTGTGGCGCATGGGCTTAGTTGCTCTGCTGCATGTGGGATCTTCCCGGACCAGGGCTCGAACCCATGTCCCCCACATTGGCGGTGGATTCTTAACCACTGTGCCACCAGGGAAGTCCTCTACTCTGATTCTTAGTGGCCCTTAGATCTGCTGCCCCCTCACAGTCCCCAGCGTAGGCACTGCTAAGTTCAGGGCCCTATCATTTCCTTTCTGAAAACTGTCATAACAGTTCCTGGGGACTCACATCTGCAGGCTGGTCCCTCCCCCATCACTGTTTTCAGACAGATCTTTCTAAAATACAAATAGGATTTGTATTCTCCCCATTATAGCTCTTTAATAATCTCCGCATTACCGGTGGGATGAAGTCCAAATCGTTTGCATGGCATATGCATTTCCCAATAAAGAAAAGTCTGGGGTCTGGAGTGAGACAGATCTGAGTACAAATGCTGGTTCTGCCAGTTGCCAGCTGTGTGACCTTGGGTAACTTCTCTGTGTATCTGTCTCTCCATCTGTGAAATGACAATTATGGTAACCACCTGTGGTAAGCAGCTTCTGTTCCCCAGTACCTGCTTCTCTTCAATTCTGGACATTACTTTTCTTTCTCTTCTGAAGTTAGGTGTGTCCAAGTCACCTGCAGGGCCTGAGAAAAGTAAGCAGAAGCAGTGTGTGTCACCTCTGTTTGGAGGCATTCAGTTCCCAGGACCGAATTCTCCAGCCCACTTTGTCCTTTGATGAATGTGAAAACACGTTTTGATATGAGAATTAAGGTGCTATGAGAATCAAGGAGACTGAATGCTGAGGCAACACTTAGGAGACGGCTGGCCTGGAGAATGAACCAGATTCCAACAGATTATGTGTGGGTGAGAAATAAACATTCATTGGATGAAGCAACTGAGATTTAGGCGTTATTCCAGCACAGCTAAGCCTAAACAGACATTCTACCTGTAGCTATGAGAACTGTACCATGGATGAAGACATTTGGTGTGGTGTTTGGCGCTATGCAAGTGTTCAGTGATGGTAGCAGTGATCACGATTATTTTTCCAGACAATATCCTTTTCCTTTTTTCCCTTTGGCATACTTTCTTCCAAAGGCACCTACCCACTGGCCCTTTCATATCTTGGCATCTTTAGACATTGTGATTGCTCTGTGTGTGCTATTTTCTACTATCTTACTTAGCTGATGAAATTTACTCCACACTCAAGAACCAACTTAAGTGCATCCCTCAGTGGGGTCTTTCCTCATCCTTGCAACCACCCACACCCCAGAGTCGGTCACTTGGGTTTTGATGCTCACATATACAGAGGATCTCTCCTTAGCACTTTTACCCTAGGCTGCAGGGATACCATTGTGTGTCTGTCTGTCTCTCCTCTTGGGTTGTGGGGTTCCCGAGAGCAGGATCCCTCCTTGTCCATCTCTACAGTCTGAGAACCTAGAGCAGGATCCTGCTACAAAGTAGATATTTAATCAAACGTAAAGATAAATGACCTCCCAAAGCTAACGAGGAAGTAAGATGTTCCACCACGAGGTAACAAATGATTGGCATAGGTACAAATGCTCTTGTTTTTCTGAACCCTACTCTGTTCTCTATTTTCTCTCAAATTCAGCATGCTTTTGACTTTGTGACCACTGGCTGGTCTAGCTTCCCTATTTTACCACTGGCTGGTCTAGCTTCCCTATTTTACAGACGAGGACACTGAGCCCAAGGAGAGGATACAGGTGGCACAGACTACAGAGCAGAAATCAGATGATGTTCCTCTGTAGCAACTAAACATGAGGAAGGGTCAGGGGGTCTATAATATGTACGTTTGTGGGCTCCTCACGGGCGGGGGAAGTAAAGTCACAAGAGTATTGTAGTGGGTAGAATGGTGACCCTCCCTCAAAGGATATGCCTAAGTCCTAACCCCTGATACCTAAGAATGGGGCTTTATTTGGAAAAAGGCTCTTTGCAAATGTAATTAAAGATCTCCAGTTGAGATCAGCCTGGATTATCTAGGCGGGCCCTAAGTCCAGTGACAGGTGTCCTTATAAGCAACACAGAGGGAGGCACATAATGGAGAAGACCTTACAAGGATAGAGGCAGAGCTTGGAGGCCTGGAGCCACCAGAAGCTGAAGAGACAGGAGAATATTCTCCCGCAGAGCATCTGGAGGAAGCACACAGCCTTGCAGACACCTTGATTTTGGACTTACTGTTTTACGCCACCAAGTTTGTGGTAGTTTGTTATAGCAGCCCTAGGAAATTTATGTGACTATCGTTTGGAGGATAAATATCTTTTCCCCCTGGGCGTATTTCTTTCCAGTTTTGCTTTCTATAATTGTCTCTGAGAAAAATTTTAGTGCTGTTATAAAAATAATGAAAGCCCTGTCGCTTTCCTTCTTTTTTCCCTTTTGATCCTCCGAATTCCTTACAGACCCCAGTCCCTTAAAGCATTCTCAGTTCTACTGAAAATCTTAGATTTTTTTTTTCTTTCTGAAGTTGAGGGTACAGTATGCCCCTTCATGTTCTCTTTCCCCTGGAGTCCATCTTTATAGAAACAATGATAAAGTTCTGAGCTTTGCCTCACCTCCAAACCTCTGAAATACCTCTAGTACCTGGGGTAAACTGCTCCTTATTCTCCAGAGAAGTCATGATCATTGACTGACCTGTGGACTTCACCCAGTGACTCTGAGGATCCGATAAGAGGTATTGTTGGTAGGAGTTTTGTAAACTGTGAGGTGCTATGTAGAGACAATGATTATAGAGCCGTTAAAACTGTTAGTTAATATGCACCAAATACGTATACACAAAATTTATGAAATCTGAGAGTATTTAATAAAAAGTACCCTCTAGGACAGGGGTCCCCATCCGGTAGTGGTCCTCGGCCTGTTAGGAACCGGGCCGCACAGCAGGAGGTGAGCAGAGGGTGAGCGAATGAAGCTTCATCTGCCGCTCCCCCTCGCTCCCCACCGCTCCCCACCGCTCCCCACCGCTCCCCCTGGCTCCCCACCGCTCCCCACCACTCCCCATTGCTCCCCACTGCTTCCCCTCGCTCCCCACCACTCCCCCTCGCTCCCCACCGCTCCCCCTCGCTCCCCCTCTCTCCCCACCGCTCCCAATCGCTCTCATTACCAACTGAACCATCCCCACCCCCGCCCCCGTCCGTGGAAAAATTGTCTTCCACGAAACTGGTCCGTGGTGCCTAAAAGGTTGGGGACCGCTGCTCTAGGACACCTGCTCAGGCTGCTTTTATGCTATACTTTGCTGCCATCTTGTGGCCTTTCTGGTAATTGTCTGTGTCATCGGTTTTTAGACTCAATACTTTTAGCCTTGGCTTTTCTAACTATAAACTTTTGAGATTTTTGTTTAAAAAAAAACCAGTGATTTTTCTTTCAGAAGATGGAAAATACAGCTCTGAAATTGTGTAGTGTCTTTCTGTGCTCTTATTTGACAGAATCTAGGAGGAATACGTTTGGAAATATCATTTGAAAAATTATGGCTGGTAAATCTGGAGATTGAAAGACTCAGACTGGTCAGAGAGACAACGGACAGTGTTGGGGAATTTAGAGGGATGAAAGCACTGGTCCCATCCTGTTGTTGCTATTCCAACATTTCCTGCATATAAAGTACTTGTTCAAGTATTCCTGGGTTCTCCACAGGCAGGCAGTCGTTAGCTCCTTTTATACAGTATCTCTTTCATTTACTCCATTATCTCCAGCATCATGGCTATTGTGTATTTCTGGTCCTTTTTACTTCTTGTCTAGACCATTTCAATACCTGGTCTCCCTATCTCCACAATCTCTTCTTTTCCTTTTGTCTTGCACATAGTGCTAGATTACTTTTCATGAAGCACTGTAGAGACAGTACAGAATAGTGAGTAAGACTAAGATGTGGAGCCAGACTGCTAGGTTTTGCATCCTGGCTCAAACCAGATACCTGGGGCAAGTTACTTAAATACTCCATATTTCAACTTCTTTATTTGTATAATGACAATATTACTGGTACCTACTTCATATATTTGTGATAAAAATTAAATGAGTTAATCCACATAAAAATGCCAAGTATTTAGTTAGTGTTCAATTAGTATTTCCTATTATTAGTCCTCCCTACTAGAGTGTGAATTCCTTGAATGCAAGACTGCCTTTGATTTGCCTTTGCATCTTCAGATTCATAGGTCTTTTACATTTTCATCATTTGATAATTCTTTTGTTTGTACAAGTGAAGAAGCACTAAACTGTTAATGGCACATTCAGGTCCCATCTTGGAACTCCCATTACATCATTAAATGTGTCTAAGGCCATGCTATGATTTTCTTTTAATACAAAATGTTTACAAAACTTTTCAAACTTGCTATGTTTACAGTTAATAAGCAGTAACATTTATTGAGAATTTCATATGTAATAAGCTCTGTTCAAAACGTTTTACACGGAAAACCTTATTTAATACTCACAAGAGCTTGAGATCGGTGCTATTATCAGCATTCCTATTTTTTTTTATTTTGTTTTATTTATTTTTTTATGCAGCAGGTTCTTATTAGTCATCCATTTTATACGCATCAGTGTATACATGTAAATCCCAATCTCCAAATTCACCACACCACCATCCCCACCCACCACTGCTTTCCCGACTTGGTGTCCATATGTTTGTTCTCTACATCTGTGTCTCAATTTCTGCCCTGCCAACTGGTTCACCTGTACCATTTTTCTAGGTTCCACATATATGAGTTAATATGTGATATTTGTTTTTCTCTTTCTGACTTACTTCACTCTGTATGACAGTCTCTAGATTTATCCACATCTCTACAAATGACCTAATTTCGTTCCTTTTTATGACTGAGTAATATTCCATTGTACATATGTACCACATCTTCTTCATCCATTCATCTGTTGATGGGCATTTAGGTTGCTTCCATGACCTGGCTGTTGTAAATAGTGCTGCAAGGGACATTGGGGTGCATGTGTCTTTTTGAATTATGGTTTTCTCTGGGTATGCCCTGTAGTGGGATTGCTGGGTCATATGGTAATTTTTTTTTAGTTTTTTAAGGAACCTCCATACTGTTCTCCATAGTGGCTGTATCAATTAACATTCCCACCAAAAGTGCAAGAGTGTTCCCTTTTCTCCACACCCGCTCCAGCATTTGTTGTTTGTAGATTTTCTGTTGATGCCCATTCTAACTGGTGTGAGGTGATACCTCATTGTAGTTTTGATTTGCATTTCTCTAATAATTAGTGATGTTGAACAGCTTTTCATGTGCTTCTTGGCCATCTGTATGTCTTCTTTGGAGAAATGTCTATTTAGGTCTTCTGCCCATTTTTGGATTGGGTTGTTTGTTTTTTTAATACTGAGCTGCATGAGCTGTTTATATATTTTGGAGATTAATCCTTTGTCCATGGATTCGTTTGCAAATATTTTTTCCCATTCTGAGGATTGTCTTTTTGTCTTGTTTGTAGTTTCCTTTGCTTTGCAAAAGCTTTTAAGTTTCATTAGGTCCCATTTGTTCATTTTTGTTTTTATTTCCATTACTCTAGGAGGTGGATCAAAAAATATCTTGCTGTGATTTATGTCAAAGAGTGTTCTTCCTATGTTTTCCTCTAAGAGTTTTATAGTGTATGGTCTTAATTTAGGTCTCTAATCCATTTTGAGTTAATTTTTGTGTATGGTGTTAGGGAGTGTTCTAATTTCATTCTTTTACATGTAGCTGTCCAGTTTTCCCAGCACCACTTATTGAAGAGACCGTATTTTCTCCATTATATATCCTTACTTCCTTTGTCATAGATTAGTTGATCATAGGTGCATGGGTTTATCTCTGGGCTTTCTATCCTGTTCCATTGATCTATATTTCTCTTTTTGTGCCAGTGCCATATTTTCTTGATTACTGTAGCTTTGTAGTATAGTCTGAAGTCAGGGAGTCTGATTCCTGCAGCTCCGTATTTTTCTCTCAAGACTGCTTTGGCTATTCAGGGTCTTTTGTGTGTCCATACAAATTTTAAGATATTTTGTTCCAGTTCTGTAAAAAATGCCATTGGTAATTTGATAGGGATTGCACTGAATCTGTGGATTGATTTGGGTAGTATAGTCATTCTCACAATACTGATTCTTCCAGTCCAAGAACATGGTGTATCTCTCCATCCGTTGGTATCATTTTTAATTTCTATCAACAGTGTCTTATAGTTTTCTGCATACAGGTCTTTTGTGTCCCTAGGTAGGCTTATTCCTAGGTATTTTATTCTTTTTGTTGCAGTGGTAAATGGGAGTGTTTCCTTAATTTCTCTTTCAGATATTTCATCATTAGTGTACAGGAATGCAAGAGCTTTCTGTGCATTAATTTTGTATCCTGCAACTTCACCACATTCATTGATTAGCTTTAGTTTTCTGGTGGTATCTTTAGGATTCTCTACGTATAGTATCATGTCATCTGCAAACAGTGACAGTTTTACTTCTTCTTTTCCAATTTGTAACCCTTTTATTTCTTTTTCTTCTCTGATTGCCATGGCTAGGACTTCCAAAACTATGTTGAATAAGAGTGGTGAGAGTGGACATCCTTGTCTTGTTCCTGATATTAGAGGAAATGCTTTCAGTTTTTCACCATTGAGAATGATGTTTGCTGTGGGTTTGTCGTATATGGCCTTTATTATGTTGAGGTAGGTTCCCACTGTGCCCACTTTCTGGAGAGTTTTTATCATAAATCGGTGTTGAATTTTGTCAAAAGCTTCTTCTGCATCTATTGAGTTGATCATAAGGTTTTTATTCATCAGTTTGTTAATATGGTGTATTACATTGATTGATTTGAGTATATTGAAGAATCCTTGCATCCATGGGATAAATCCCACTTATTCATGGTGTATGATCTTTTTAATGTGTTGTTGGATTCTGTTGCTAGTATTTTGTTGAGGATTTTTGCATCTATATTCATCAGTGATATTGATCTCTAATTTTCTTTTTTTGGAGTATCTCTGTCTGGTTTTGGTATCAGGGTGATGGTGGCCTCATAGAATGAGTTTGGGAGAGTTTCTTCCTCTGCAATTTTTTGGAAGATTTTGAGAAGGATGGGTGTTAGCTCTTCTCTAAATGTTTGATAGAATTCACCTGTGAAGCCATCTGGTCCTGGACTTTGTTTGGTGGAAGACTTTTAATCCCAGTTTCAATTTCATTACTTGTGATTGGTCTGTTCATACTTTCTGTTTCTTGCTTCAGTCTTGGAAGGTTATACCTTTGTAAGAATTTGTCCATTTCTTCCAGGTTGCCCATTTTATTGGCATAGAGTTGCTTGTAGTAGTCTCTTAGGGTGCTTTGTATTTCTGCAGTCTGTTTTAACTTCTCCATTTTCATTTCTAATTTTATTGATTTGTGTCCTCTCCTTGTTTTTCTTCACGAGTCTGGCTAATGGTTTATCAATTTTGTTTTTCTTCTCAAAGAACCAGCATTTAGTTTTATTGATCTTTGCTATTGTTTTGTTTCTATTTCTATTTTTTTAACGTCTTTATTGGAGTGTAATTGCTTTACAATGATGTGTTAGTTTCTGCTATATAACAAAGTGAATCAGTTATACATATACATATGTTCCCATATCTCTTCTCTCTTGCATCTCCCTCCCTCCCACCCTCCTTATCCTACCCCTCTAGCTGGTCAGAAACCACCTAGATGATCTCTCTGTGCTATGCGGCTGCTCCCCACTAGCTATCTATTTTACGTTTGGTAGTGTATATATGCACATACCATTCTCTCACTTTGTCACAGCTTACCCCTTCCCCTCCCCATAACCTCAAGTTCATGCTCTAGTAGGTCTGTGGCTCTATTCCCGTCTTACCCCTAGGTTCTTCATGACTTTTTTTTTTCTTAGATTCCATATATATGTGTTAGCATACGGTATTTGTCTTTCTCTTTCTGACTTACTTCACTCTGTATGACAGACTCTAGGTCTGCCCACCTCACTACAAATAGCTCAATTTCGTTTCTTTTTATGGCTGAGTAATATTCCATTGTATGTATGTACCACATCTTTATCCATTCATCCGATGATGGACACTCACTTAGTTTGCTTCCATATCCTGGCTATTGTAAATAGAGCTGCAATGAACATTTTGGTACATGACTCTTTTTGAATTATGGTTTGTTCAGGGTATATGTCCAGTAGTGGGATTTCTGGGTCATATGGTAGTTCTATTTGTAGTTTTTAAATCTCCATACTGTTCTCCATAGTGGCTGTATCAATTTACATACCAACCAACAGTGCAAGAGTGTTCCCTTTTCTCCATACCCTCTCCAGCATTTATTGTTTCTAGATTTTTTGATGATAGCCATTCTGACTGGTGTGAGATGATATCTCATTGTAGTTTTGATTTGCATTCTCTAATGATTAATGATGTTGAGCATTCTTTCATGTGTTTGTTGACAATCTGTATATCTTCTTTGGAGAAATATCTATTTAGTTCTTCTGCCCATTTTTGGATTGGTTTTTTTTTTTTTTTTTTTTTTTTGCGATATGCGGGCCTCTCACTGTTGTGGCCTCCCCCGTTGCGGAGCACAGGCTCCGGACGCGCAGGCTCTGGACGCGCAGGCTCAGCGGCCATGGCTCACGGGCCCAGCCGCTCCGCGGCATATGGGATCCTCCCAGACCGGGGCACGAACCCGTATCCCCTGCATTGGCAGGCGGACTCTCAACCACTTGCGCCACCAGGGAGGCCCTGTTTGTTTCTTTTGATACTGACCTGCATGAGCTTCTTGTAAATTTTGGAGATTAATCCATTGTCAGTTACTTCATTTGCAAATATTTTATCCCATTCTGAGGGTTGTCTTTTGGTCTTGTTTTTGGATTCCTTTGCTGTGTAAAAGCTTTTTAAGTTTCATTAGGTCCCATTTGTTTGCTTTTGTTTTTATTTCCATTTCTCTAGGAGGTGGGTCAAAAAGGATCTTGCTGTGATTTATGTCATAGAGTGTTCAGCCAATGATTTCCTCTAAGAGTTTGATAGTGTCTGGCCTTACATTTAGGTCTTTAATCCATTTTGAGTTTATTTTTGTGTATGGTGTTAGGGAGTGTTCTAATTTCATACTTTTACATGTACCTGTCCAGTATTCCCAGCACCACTTATTGAAGAGGCTGTCATTTCTCCATTGTATATTCTTGCCTCCTTTATCAAAGATAAGGTGACCATATGTGTGTGGGTTTATCTTTGGGCTTTCTATCCTGTTCCACTGATCTATATTTCTGTTTTTGTGCCAGTACCAGAATGTCTTGATTTCTGTAGCTTTGTAGTATAGTCTAAAGTCAGGGAGCCTGATTCCTCCAACTCCATTTTTCGTTTTTAAGATAGCTTTGGCTATTCAGGGTCTTTTGTGTTTCCATACAAATTGTGAAATGTTTTGTTCTAGTTCTGTGAAAAATGCCAGTGTTAGTTTGATAATGATTGCATTGAATCTGTAGATTGCTTTGGGTAGTAGAGTCATTTTTACAATGTTGATTCTTCCAATCCAAGAACATGGTATATCTCTCCATCTATTTGTATCATCTTTCATTTCTTTCATTAGTGTCTTATAATTTTCTGCATACAGGTCTTTTGTCTCCTTAGGTAGGTTTATTACTCGATATTTTATTCATTTTTTTGCAATGGTAAATGAGATTGTTTTCTTAATTTCACTTTCAGATTTTTTATCATTAGTGTATAAGAATGCCAGAGATTTCTATGCATTAATTTTGTATCCTGCTACTTTACCAAATTCATTGATTAGCTCTAGTAGTTTTCTGGTAGCATCTTTAGGATTCTCTATGTATAGTATCATGCCATCTGCAAACAGTGACAGCTTTACTTCTTCTTTTCCAATTTGGATTCCTTTTATTTCTTTTTCTTCTCTGATTTCTGTGGTTAAAACTTCCAAAACTTTGTTGAATAAGAGTGGTGAGAGTGGGCAACCTTGTCTCGTTCCTGATCTTAGTGGAAATAGTTTCAGTTTTTCACCATTGAGGATGATGTTGGCTGTGGGTTTGTCATCTTTGGCCTTTATTATGTTGAGGAAAGTTCCCTCTGTGCCTACTTTCTGCAGGGTTATTAATCATAAATGGTTGTTGAATTTTGCCAAAAGTTTCTCTGCATCTATTGAGATGATCATATGGTTTTTCTCTTTCAATTTGTTAATATGGTGTATCACGTTGATTGATTTGCATATATTGAAGAATCCTTGCATTCCTGGAATAAACCCCACTTGATCTTGGTGTATGATCCTTTTAATGTGCTGTTGGATTCTGTTTGCTAGTATTTTGTTGAGAATTTTTGCATCTATGTTCATCAGTGATATTGGCCTGTAGTTTTCTTTGTGACATCCTTGTCTGGTTTTGGTATCAGCGTGATGGTGGCCTCGCAGAATGAGTTTGGGAGTGTTCCCCCCTCTGCTATATTTTGGAAGAGTTTGAGAAGGATAGGTGTTAGCTCTTCTTTAAATGTTTCATAGAATTCGCCTGTGAAGCTATGTCATCCTGGGCTTTTGTTTGTTGGACGATTTAAAATCACAGTTTCAATTTCAGTGCTTGGGATTGGTCTGTTCATATTTTCTATTTCTTCCTGATTCAGTCTCGGCAGGTTGTGCATTTCTAAGAATTTGTCCATTTCTTCCAGGTTGTCCATTTTATTGGCATAGAGTTGCTTGTTGTAATCTCTCATGGTCGTTTGTATTTCTGCAGTGTCATTTGTTACTTCTCCTTTTTCATTTCTAATTCTGTTGATTTGAGTCTTCTCCTTTTTTCCTTGATGAGTCTGGCTAATGGTTTAACAATTTTGTTTCTCTTCTCAAAGAACCAGCTTTTAGTTTTATTGATCTTTGTTATTGTTTCCTTCATTTCTTTTTCATTTATTTCTGATCTGATCTTTATGATTTATTTCCTTCTGCTAACTTTGGCTTTTTTTTGTTCTTCTTTCTCTAATTGCTTTAGGTGCAAGGTTAGGTTGTTTATTTGAGATGTTTCTTGTTTCTTAAGGTAGGGCTGTATTACTATAAACTTCCTTCTTAGAACTGCTTTTGCTGCATCCCATAGGTTTTGGTTCGTCCTGTCTCTTTTGTCATTTGTTTCTAGGTATTTTTTGATTTCCTCTTTGATTTGTTCAGTGATCACTTCGTTATTAAGTAGTGTGTTGTTTAGCCTCCACGTGTTTGTATTTTTTACAGATCTTTTCCTTTAATTGATATCGAGTCTCATAGCATTGTAGTCAGAAAAGATACTTGACACGATTTCAATTTTCTTAAATTTACCAGGGCTAGATTTGTGACCCAAGATATGATCTATGCTGGAGAATATTCCATGAGCACTTGAGAAAAATGTGTATTCTGTTGTTTTTGGATGGAATGTCCTGTAAATATCAATTAAGTCCACCTTGTTTAATGTATCATTTAAAGCTTGTGTTTCCTTATTTATTTTCATTTTGGATGATCTGTCCATTGGTGAAAGTGGGGTGTTAAAGTCCCCTACTATGATTGTGTTCCTGTCAATTTCCCCTTTTATGGCTGTTAGTATTTGCTTTATGTACTGAGGTGCTCTTATGTTGGGTGCATAAATATTTACAATTGTTATATATTCTTCTTGGATTGATCCCTTGATCATTAGGTAGTGTCCTTCTTTGTGTCTTGTAGTAGTCTTTGTTTTAAAGTCTATTTTTTCTGATATGAGAACTGCTACTCTAGCTTTCTTTTGATTTCCATTTGCATGGAATATCTTTTTCCATCCCCTCACTTTCAGACTGTATGTGTCCCTAGGTCTGAAGTGGGTCTCTTGTAGACAGCATATATATGGTCTTGTTGTTGTATCCATTCAGCCAATCTATGTCTTTTGGTTGGAGCATTTAATATATTTAATAATTAAGATCTAATTATTAATCTAATCTATTTATAATTAAGATAATTATCGATATGTATGTTCCTATTACCATTTTCTTAATTGTTTTGGGTTTTTTATTGTAGGTCCTTTCCTTTTGTGTTTCCTGCCTAGAGCAGTTCCTTTAGCACTTGTTGTAAAGCTGGTTTGGTGGTGCTGAATTCTGTTACCTTTTGCTTGTGTGTAAAGGTTTTAATTTCTCTGTCAAATCTGAATGAAATCTTTGCTGGTTAGAGTAATCTTTGTTGTAAGTTTTTCTCCTTAATCACTTTAAATATGTCCTGCCACTCCCTTCTGGCTTGCAGAATTTCTGCTGAAATGTCCGCTGTTAACTTTATGGGGATTCTCTTTTGTGTTATTTGTTGTTTTTCCCTTGCTGCTTTTACTAGTTTTCTTTGTATTTAATTTTTGATAGTTTGATTAGTATGTGTCTTGGCGTGTTTCTCCTTGGATTTATCCTGTATGGGACTCTGTGTGCTTCCTGGACTTGATTAACTATTTCCTTTCCCATGTTAGGGAAGTTTTCAACTATAATCTGTTCAAATATGTTCTCAGTCCCTTTCTTTTTCTCTTCTTCTTCTGGGACCCCTATAATTCGAATGTTGGTGCATTTAATGTTGTCCCAGAGGTCTCTGAGATTGTCCTCAGTTCTTTTCATTCTTCTTTCTGCTCTGCAGTAGTTATTTCCACTATTTTATCTTCCAGGTCACTTATCCGTTCTTCTGCCTCAGTTATTCTGCTATTGATCCCTTCTAGTGTATTTTTAATTTCATTTATTGTGTTGTTCATCATTGCTGGTTTCCTCTTTAGTACTTCTCGGTCCTTGTTAAATATTTCTTGCATTTTCTCTATTCTATTTCCAAGATTTTGGATCATCTTTACTCTCCTTATTCTGAATTCTTTTTCAGGTAGACTGCCTATTTCCTCTTCATTTGTTAGGTCTGCTGGGTTTTTACCTTGCTCTGTCATCTGCTGTGTGTTTTTCTGTCTTTTCATTTTGCTTATAATACTGTGTTTGGGGTTTCCTTTTTGCAGGCTGCTGGTTTGTAGTTCCTGTTGTTTTTGGTGTCTGTCCCCAGTGGCTAAGTTTGGTTCATTGGGTTGTGTACGTTTCCTGGTGGAGGGGATTTGTGCCTGTGTTCTGGTGGATGAGGCTGGATCTTGTCTTTCTGGTGGCCAGGTCCACGTCTGGTGGTGTGTTTTTGGGGTGTCTGTGGACTTATTATGATTTTATGCAGCCTCTCTGCTGATGGATGGGGCTGTGTTCCTGTCTTGCTAGTTGTTTGGCATAGGGTGTCCAGCACTATAGCTTGCTGGTCATTGAGTGAAGCTGGGTGTTGGTGTTGAGATGGAGATCTCTGGGAGATTTTCACCATTTGATATTACGTGGAGCTGGGAGTTCTCTTGTGGACCAGTGTCCTGAATTTGTCTCTCCCACCTCAGTGGCACAGCCCTGACACCTATCTGGAGCAGCAAGAGACTGTTCTCCACACGGCTCAGAATAAAAGGGAGAAAAAATAGAAAGAAAGAAAGAGGATAAAATAACATAAAGTAAGATAAAATAAAATAAAGGTATTAAAATAAAAAATAATCATTAAACAATTTTTTAAGTAAAAAAAAAAAAAAAAAACATGGACAGGCAGAACCCTAGGACAAATGGTGAAAGAAAAGGTATACACACAAAATCTCACACAGAAGCATACACATACACACAAAAAGAGGAAAAGGGGAAAAAATAATATATCTTACTCCCAAAGTACACCTCCTCAATTTGGGATGATTTGTTGTCTATTCAGGTATTCCTCAGATGTGGGGTACATCAAGTTGATTGTGGAGATTTAATCCGCTGCTTCTGAGGCTGCTGGGAGAAATTTCCCTTTCTCTTCTTTGTTCTAACAGCTCACGTGGTTCAGCTTTGGATTTGGCCCCGCCTCTGAGTGTAGGTCACCTGAGGACCTTGCTTCTCCGCTCAGACAGGACAGGGTTAAAGAGCAGCTGATTTGGTGACTCTGGCTCACTCAGGGTGGGGGGTGGGGTGGGGAGGGGTATGGATGCGGGATGAGCATGCAGCGGCAGAGGCCAATGTGACATTGCACCAGCCTGAGGTGTGCCTTGTGTTCTCCCGGGGAAGTTGTCCCTGGATCACGGGACCCTGGCTGTAGCAGGCTGCACAGGCTCCCAGGATGGGAGGTGGGGGGAGTGACCTGTGCTCGCACATAGGCTTCTTGGTGGCTGCAGCAGCAGCCTTAGCATCTCATGCCCATCTCTGGGGTCCGTGCTGATAGCTGTGGCTTACGCCCATCTCTGGAGCTCCTTTAAGCAGTGGTCTTAATCCCCTCTCCTTGGGCACCAGGAAACAAAGAGGCAAGAAAAAGTCTCTCGTCTCTTTGGCAGCTCCAGACTTTTCCTGGACTCCCTCCTGCTAGCCGTGGCGCACTAACCCCTTCAGGCTGTGTTCATGCCACCAACCCCAGTCCTTTCCTTGCATCCAACCAAAGCCCGAGCCTCAGCTCCCAGCCCCCACCCGTCCCGGTGGGTGAGCAGACAAGCATCTCGGGTTGGTGAGCACTGGTTGGCACCGATCCTCTGTGCAGGAATCTCTCCACTTTGCCCTCTGCACCCCTGTTGCTGTGCTCTCCTCTGTGGCTCTGAAGCTTCCCCCTCCACCACCAGCAGTCTCCACCTGTGAAGGGGCTTCTAGTGTGTGGAAACCTTTCCTCCTTCACAGCTCCCTCCCACTGTTGCAGGTCCCGTCCCTATTCTTTTGTCTCTGTTTTTTCTTTTTTCTTTTGCCCTACCCAGGTACATGGGGGAGTTTCTTGCCTTTTGGGAGATGTGAGGTTTTCTGCCAGCGTTCAGTGGGTGTTCTATAGGAGCACTTCCATGTGTAGATGTATTTCTATGTATCTGTGGGGAGGAAGGTGATCTCCGCGTCTTACTCTTCCGCCATCTCCAACTCTATTTCATTTATTTCTGCTCTGATCTTTATGATCTCTTTCCTTCTGCTAACTTTGGGTTTTGTTTGTTCTTCTTTCTCTAGTTCCTTTAGTTGTAAGGTTAGATTGTTTGAGATTTTTCTTGTGTCTTAAGGTAGGCTTGTATCGTTATAAACTTCCCTCTTAGAACTGCTTTTGCTGCATCCCATAGGTTTTGGATCATCGTGTTTTCATTGTCATTTGTCTCTAGGTATTTTTTGATTTCCTCTTTGATTTCTTCAATGATCTCTTGGTTATTTAGTAACATATTGTTTAGCCTCCAATGTATTTGTGTTGTTTACATTTTTCCCCCTGTAATTGATTTCTAATCTCATAGCATTGTCATTATAAAAGATGCTTGATATGATTTCAATTTTCTGAAATTTACTGAGGCTTGGTTTGTGACCCAAGATGTGATCTATCCTGGATAATGTTCTGTGCGCACTTGAGAAGAAAGTGTAATTTGCTGTTTTTGGATGGAATGTCCTATAAATATCTGTTAACTCTATCTGGTCTGTTGTGTCATTTAAAGCTTGTGTTTCCTTATTAATTTTCTGTTTGGATGATCTGGCCATTCGTGTAAATGAGGTGCTAAAGTCCCCCACTATTATTGTGTTACTGTCGATTTCCTCTTTTATAGCTGTTATCAGTTGCCTTATGTATTGAGGGGCTCCTATGTTGGTTGCATATATATTTATAATTGTTATATCTTCTTCTTGGGTTGATCCTTTGATTGTTATGTAGTGTCCTTCCTTGTCTCTTATAACATTCTTTATTTTAAAGTCTATTTTATCTGATATGAGTATTGCTACTTCAGCTTTCTTTTGATTTTCATTTGCATGGAATATCTTTTGCCATCCCCTCACTTTCAGTCTGAATGTGTCCTTAGGTCTGAAGTGGGTCTCCTGTAGACAGCATATATATGATTCTTATTTTTGTATCCCTTCAGCAAGCCTGTGTCTTTTGGTTGGAGCATTTAATCCATTCACATTTAAGGTAATTATAGATATGTATGTCCCTATGACCATTTTCTTAATTGTTTTGGGTTTGTTTTTGTAGGTCCTTTTCTTCTCTTGTGTTTCCCACTTAGAGAAGTTCCTTTAGCATTTGTCGTAGAGCTGGTTTGGTGGTGCTGAATTCTCTTAACTTTTGCTTGTCTGTGAAGCTTTCGATTTCTCCATGGAATCTGAATGAGATCCTTGACAGGTAGAGTAATCTTGGTTGTAGGTTCTTCCCTTTCATCAATTTAAGTATATCATGCCACTCCTTTCTGGCTTGTAGAGTTTCTGCTTAGAAATAAGCTGTTAACCTTATGGGAGTTCCCTTGTATATTATTTGTCATTTTTCCCTTGCTGCTTTCAGTAATTTTTCTTTGTCTTTAATTTTTGCCAATTTGATTACCATGTGTCTCGGTGTGTTTCTTCCTGGGTTTATCCTGTATGGGACTCACTGTGATTCCTGGACTTGGGTGGCTATTTCCTTTCCCATGTTAGGGAAGTTTTCGACTATAATCTCTTCAAATATTTTCTCTGGACGCTTCTCCTTTTCTTCTCCTTCTGGGACCCCTATAATGCCAATGTTGTTGTGTTTAATGTTGTCCGAGAGTTCTCTTAGTCTGTCTTTATTTCTTTTCATTCTTTTTTCTTCTATTCCGCAGCAGTGAATTCCACCATTCTGTCTTCCACATCACTTATCCATTCTTCTGCCTCAGTTATTCTGCTCTTCATTTCTTCTAGTGTAGTTTTCATTTCAGTTATTGTGTTGTTCATCTCTGTTTGGTTGTTCTTTAATTCTTCTAGAATTATTTTAAACATTTCTTGCATATCACCCAAAAAATCTCTTTGTCCCCCAATTTGTATACTGGTTGGTCATTGTATACTAGGTCATTCCCTATTCTCCCCTTTTCCCCATCCCTGGCAACCACTAATCTTTCTGTTTCTATAGATTTGCCTCCTGGGCATGTCATATAAGTGGAATCATATGATATCTGGCTTTTTACAACTGGCTACTTTCACTTAGCATAATGTTTTCAAGGTTTGTCCATGATGTAGCATAGATCAATACTTGATTCCTTTTTGTGGCTGAATATTCCATAGAATGGATATACTACATTTCATTTATCCATTCATTTTTTTAAACTTTTTATTTTATATTGGAGATAGTTGATTAACAATGTTGTGTTAGTTTCAGGTGTACAGCAAAGTGATTCAGTTATACATATACATGTATCTATTCTTTTTCAAATTCTTTACCCATTTAGGTTGTTACATAATATTGAACAGAGTTCCCTGTGTTATACAGTAGGTCCTTGTTGGTTATCCATTTTAAATATAGCAGTGTGTACATGTTAATCACAAACTCCCTAACTATCCTTCCTCTGACCCTTTCCCCTGGTAACCATTATGTTTGATTTGCTAGAAATTTATTAATAATATTTTTGTATCAATGTCTATGAGGATATTGTATTTTCTTTTCATTAATAGCTTTGTCAGTTTGGGGGGAAGTTTTCTTTCCTCCTTTAATTTATTAAAGTTTATTTAAGATTAGTATTCTTCCTTCCTTAATGTTTGATATAGTTCAGCAGTAAAACCAAGTGGGCCTGCAGCTTTCTTTTGGGGAAGGATTTTGTTTACAAATTAAAATTCTTTATCAGACATAGGATTATACACATTTTCTTTTTCTGTCAATTTTAAATTTATACTTTTCAAGGAATTCATAATTTTACCTCATTTGAATATACTGGCATGAGGATGTTCATAACAATCTCTTTTTGCACATGTTACATGCATATGGGATTTGTGGTGGTGTTTTATCTACTTAGCTGTTGTAGGTAGGGTTTAACAATTTTAGTACTTTCTCCAAAAAAATTTTTGGCTTTGTTAATTTTCTATACTGTTTGTTTTATATTTCATTGTTTTGTGCTCATTATTTCCTTTCTTTGATTTATTTGGGTTTAATTTGCTCTACTTTTTGTACCTTCTTAAGGTTAAACCTTAGATTATTGATTTTAAAATGTCCTTCTTTTCTAACATGAGAATTTAAAGCTTATATTATTTAGTTCTAAGACCTGCTTAAGCTGTATCACACAAATGTATAGTGCTTTATTTTCATTTATATTTTCAAACATTTTCTAATTTCGCTTGTGAGTTCTTCTTTTGCTTGGGTTATTTACAAGTGTTCTATTAAATTTTTGGAAGACAGTTTGTCAGCTTTTACAAAACCAAACATATTCTTACCAAATGAATCACACTCCTTGATACTTACCCAAATAAATTGAAAACCTATCAACACAAAAACCTGCACACAATGTTTATCATTTTTTGTGGTGTACTTTCTGCAAGCAACAAATTCTCTCAGTTTGCATTTATCAAAAATTATTTTATTCTCATTTTTGAAATATTGTTCCTATAAGATATAGAATTCTGAGTTGAAATTTTAAAAAAATTCAGCACTTTAAAGCTGTTACAAGATTTTCTAGCCTCTATTCTTTTCTGATGAGAAGTCAGATCTTATTATTTTCCTGTATGTAATATTTTTATTACTTTATGGCTGCTTTTCAGATTTTCTTTTTATCATTTTTCAGCAGTTTGATTATAGCATACCTGGTTGAAGGTTTCTTTCTATTTATATGGCTTAGGGTTGGATATGTAGGTGTGGATATGTAGGATGACTTTTAAAAGAAATTTGGAATTTTCACATTTTTTTCTGCTCCCTTCTCTCTCTTTCTCTCTCTCTCTCTTCTTCTCTCTTCCTCTCTCTCTTCTTCCCCTCTGGGAACTTAAATTACACTTATTTGTATTACCTGAACTACCAAGGCTCTGTTCTTTTTAACTTCTGTCTTCAGAATTGGTTAATTTGAATTCATATATCTTCAAGTTTATTGACCCTTTCTTTTGTTGTGTCCAGTCTGCTGTACATCTACCCAGTAAATGTATTCAAGTACAGTATTTTTCAGTTCTAGAATTTAAATGAAAAACAAATTCATGATCATATATGTAATAGCTGCTTTAAAGCCCTTGTCTTCTAACTTTAACCTCTTTGTCATCTTGAGATCTATTTATATTAACTTCTTTTACTTTTGATCATGAGCTACATTTTTCTTACTTCTTTGTGTGTCTAGAATACTTGTAAGTATGCCAGATTATTATGGATGGTATATTGTAGGGAACATAGAGTATATTGTTTTTCTTTGAAGAGTTTTGTTCTGGCAAGTAGTTAAACTACTGGTGGTATCTCTTGATTTAGTTACAATTGATTTTATGCTTTATTTCAATATTGTTCTTAGTCTTTGGCATGGCTCTTACTATAGGACATGATCTTTACTCCTAGGCATGATCTTTCTGGCATCTCATTTCAATGTCCAAGTTGCTCAGCAAGGCTATTCCACTCTGGATGGGTTAGAATTCGGATATCTCTGAGCATTAGTTAATGCCTTATTACCTCTATGCAGATGAACACAGGACTTCGCACTGCAGCAGCTGCACTATGAGGGCTTTACAGAGTCTTTACCTGCATATGAGTAGTGCCTATTTCGGCCAAGGACCTGAGGGCAATCTCTTAGAGGTTTTCTTGCTTCCCTTACTCCATGAAGCTACCTTTCTCCAATACTCTGTTCCACAGATTCAAACCACTTCAGCAACCCCAAACTCTGATTTATGCCTCCTTATCTCAGTGAAATTGACATTCTTCATTTGGGGTCTGGCTCCCATGTTGCCTCTGGAAAATGGCCCCAGGTGAAAAGCTGGAATTAATGTGGAGCTTACATCATAGTTTCCCTTTCTCTCAGGGATCATGGTTCTGTGCTGTGTTACCCAACACTTAGAAATAGTTTCTTAATAGATTTTGTTCAGTTTTATATTTGTTTGTGTCAGGAAAGTAAGTCTGATGCTAGTTACTTTGCCATGGCTAGAAGCAGAAGTTCTGGAACTTTACCCATTATGTTTGTATTTAATATGACACACACAATCCATTCTTGGCTGCTATGGCTCCTGACCTAGGTGACTCTAAATCTCACAGTTATGAACTCAAGGGAGAGGAAGCTAAATTCAGTGGAGCAAAAATTTCCTTCTTTTTAAAGAATGAAAAAAAAGATGTTTATATTATTCAAAATATTTGAAATATTTTAATGTACTTTTAAAATTTCATTTTGTTAAATCTATTACAAAACCTTCATTGACTCTTATTTTTTCTTGAATTAACTCTGAACTTTTTAGCTACGTATCAGAAATCTTCCATCATGTAGCTCCAACCTATGTTTCCGCCCTTCCCTCCTACATTGTCTGACCTGATGCTCTAGTTTTGTGACTATTTGTTCTTTCAGAAATCCTTTCCATTTCTTTATGACCTAGCAAACATGACATACTACATTCCTTATGATTCATTTCCTTATCTCTCTTTTCCAATGTTAATTTATTTCCCATATATGGCACTGTCACACATTCTGCTGAGAATAGCCATTGTTATATCATGAATGAAAAATGTCTATGGAAGTCTCCTTTTTGATTTTGAGCTACTTTTCTACTTACCATAATACCAGGAGCTTGTATATCATTACTTCTTCCTCTCTTCCACTTTTCATATACAGTTAATTACCACATTCTATCAATTACATGTCCTAAGCATCCAAACCTGTTCTCCCATTTGCCACAGGGTAGGCCTGGCAACCTCTTGTCAAAACAACTTGGTCTTCTTCACTTCCATACTGGTACCAGAGTAATCCTTTTGAAACACATATCTGATTACGGAAAACTCTGAATTAAAATCTTTCAATGGCTTTGCTATGATAAAAAGTTCAAGTTTCTTAGCCTGGTTAATTACCTGGCATGATATAGCTTAAAGAAGTATAACCTAAAAGATCCACTTTAATGCCAATTGAGTAAAACAGAAGTAGGTTGTAGCAGGAAAGTAACAAAGATTCAGGAAAGGCTTCTTTGTTGACAACAAACCAAGTGAACATTTTTTTCAAAGTTTTAAGAAAGCTGTATTTTAATGAGTTATTTCCATAGGAACATATTATAGATCACTTTTGGGAATTAGTGTTCCTTTCTGATTTTTTGGTTATTAGTGCCACTTTTAAAAATAATACTGTTTGTTGTTATTGCTGAATAAAAATATCAGTACATGTGTTTGGAGGAATGTAACACTACAGCTCAGGAAATTCATGTCTGTCTTAAAATCTTGCTGCTTCTGGCACAGAATGAGGATGTTATTAAAGAATAGTACCATCAGAATTAATAATGAGGATCAGGGGGCTTCCCTGGTAGTGCAGTGGTTGAGAATCTGCCTGCTAATGCAGGGGACACGGGTTCGAGCCCTGGTCTGGGCGGATCCCACATGCAGTGGAGCAACTAGGCCCGTGAGCCACAACTACTGAGCCTGCGCGTCTGGAGCCTGTGCTCCGCAACAAGAGAAGCCACGATAGTGAGAGGCCCAGACGCCACGATGAAGAGTGGCCCCTGCTTGCCACAACTGGAGAAAGCCCTCACACAGAAACGAAGACCCAACACAGCAAAAATAAATAAATTAATTAATAAACTCCTACCCCCAACATCTTCTTAAAAAAAAAAAAAAAAGAAAATGAGGATCAGAATCTGGCTAATGATACTTTGAGGAATTAATTGACCCTTATCCTAAGTATGGTAGATGAGTCATGGTAGTACCAAGAAAAATACAGGTGATAGCCACATAGTTGGTAAGCAGGAGGAAATGAAGTGAAATCCTTTGGAAATGGTTTTAGAAATGAAAGGCTTGAAGTCTGCTCCAAGTTGGATCACTATGTTGCTCGTTGTTGATTTTCTTGAGTGATTCGTTTCCCTTCTCTGGGCCTGTTTTTTCCACTTATACAATGAAGGCATTGGATTGTATAATATCTTAAATCTATCAATACTAACGTTCTTTTGTGAAATTGAAATTTAAAAAATATTTCCACTTCATGCTTTATATTGTAAACATGTATCAGTGCTTTAGGACTTAGGGTCTTTAAGTTGCTTCATGTTATCCATTGTCACCAATCCAGTTGACAAGAACTCTTAGGTTCTCTTTCTGTGCATGCATGCTCTTTCTGAGACCAGCCTCCCCCTCCTCTGCCTCAGTGTCTCTAAAACAAAACTGGAAATGTGTATAGTTTTGGATATCAGTCAAAATTACTCACTTAGAAGTATAGCTAAGGAAGTCATGACCAAATCCTGTAATAATTTAAGTTTCTTATTTCAGTTTATTTTTTTGACTTCACTTCTGGTTCTAGTCATGTATCTTCTGCAACTGCAAAGGCCTCCAGTAAATTCCCTAGCTGATGCTTGGAAAGTATTTTCAAAGGAATACAGCATTCTTTCTTGGTATGTGTTGAAGAAAAATGTGGCAGAGGTTATAGAGAAGAAGGTGATGATTGTGACTGCAGTGACTAAGAGATAACCCTGGCCAGTCCCATAGTCAGAATACTAGTTCAATGGATAAGTGCTGGTCTTGTGAACCTAGACCAAATATTTTGAAGAACTATAAGTTGGGGAGTGTTTCCTGTTGGTTTTGGAATCAGATTTGTATTCTGAAAGTTGAAGAGAATTTAATATCATGTCCATGTGGCCAATTTTACTGCAATATAAGCTATAATTTGTATTAGAAAACAAGGTCTGTCAGCTACAATATACCTTTGCAAATATTTTAGCCAAGTATAAAGTAAAATCATGATTAATTTGACACAACTTTCCCTACATGAGTTGGCACAGTTAATGTGATAGAAAAGAGAACATGGTACATAAAATAAATAAAAGAAAAAGAAAAAGAAAAGAGAGAGACTGGGGTTTTGCTGAAGAAGCAGAGGTATTGTGAAGAAAATAGTAAACTTAGGTGAGTTTCTCTATAGTGTAACCAGGCTCAGGAAGACAGATTCATGCTGACTAATGCACAAGAAACAACATGCTTTTAATAGATCAGTTGTCAGTGGGTGTATTTGCGCTGGGAGAGAGACCTCACATGCTCCACTGCCACTGGAAGTTGCCAGTCTGCTTTCTACAAAGGGTTTCATGTATAGTTCATAGAAAATTAAAATAGTAATGACATGCTCTCTTGGGATATGTGTAATTATTACAGAGAGGGTTGGGTATTTCTAAGGAATAGTTGCCGAGGCTGAACTAAAATCTGGGTGGTTGCTCTTACCTTACCCCAGTGCCTGAACATCCTCATGGTTCTCAGGTATGGAGTGGACTATACCACTTATCTTCTCATTTATTTATGAACAGATATTTATTGAGTATTTACTGTGTGACAGATATGGTTCTTGTCTCTGGAAATATATTGATGAATAAGAGAAACAAAATTCCTGCCCTCATAAAGCTTATATTTTAGGTGGAAGGAGAATAAGAATTTAATCAGGTAGCTACTGTCAAATCCTTCCTCTCCAATTGTGGTTTTGGTATATTCTTTATCTGTCACAACATCCTATTTTTTTTTTAAAGGCAGCAGTTTCCCATGACAATCATGTCGCAGATTTTAAAATTGCAACCCATCTTAAATTTCTCCTTTATTTGTGAATATATCTGAAATCGATCTTTCCACAGATGATATTAAAAGGTTGAGATTGCTGTGGTATACACTTGCAATGTTAACGATGATAACTTAAATTCATATGTTTTCTATTCTAAGCCTAGCATTGTACTAGGCACTGTATATATAACATCTCATAGGCCCCTTACAATACTTTATAATAAGGCATTCTTATCTACATTTAAATGAAGAAACTGAGACTCAGAGAGGTTATATAAGTTGTCTTAAGATCACACAACAAAATGAAAGAACCAGGACTTGAAGCCAAGTCAGCCAGACTCAAATTCAGGGTATTTTTTCCCACTATACTATTATGTTCATCATTTAGTAGGCAATGGCTACAGCTAGCTAATTTTATCCAACCTCAAGTTAGAGAAATTTTAAGTTTTTCTCTGGTTTCTTTGGGTAGAATCTGTTCAGGACACAGAGATCCCTATGCCTTGAGTCAGTCTGGTTGGATCACTTTTCTTGTCAAAATCTCTGAGACTTAATTTGTCTCAGAGAATGTAGCCATGTGGTTCAACTTCCTTTGCCCAAATCTTAAATATCCTCTAATGGTGACAGGAAGCTCACTAAGAGCAGAATAAGTAACTTCAACTGTGGGTGGATTGGAGGGAAAGAAAGATTTTCTTATATTGAGTTGAGAGTTGTCTCCTTAAAATACCAGCATCTTGCCCTGAGTTGGTTGGAGGACTGCTACACTGAACAATTACAGTGTTTTGTATATAAAAGAGCTCTCTGGATATTTTATGGACAATTTTATTTTCTCCTGGGAATTACTTTCTCTAGATGCTACAATTCCATTCTCTTTACCACGTGTCACCGAATCACTCTCCTTTAGACAGGGGGCAGTAAGAGCTAAGGATAACAATGGGACAGAATCCACAGCTTAGCTAGAAGGTAAACATTTCACAAAAGGTATGCACATGATTGTGAAGGGTTTTCTATGGAGATGAAAGAGCAATAGTCATGTAGGAAAGATTTTTCTGAACATAATTTTCAGTTATTATCCAAAATTACAGTTGAAATCTGTGTCCTTTATGACCCTCACTGCCCTTTTTCTGTGGATGCACATGATAAATGCCTTCTGGAATTCAATGCCAGAGAAAATGTGTTTGTCATGATGAATTAGTATACTTGTCTCAGTAATTAGAGCTTATACATAAGCAATTGTGGGGACTAGAGTGCAGTGTTAGGTTGGTACCTACATGAGGGGGCATCTTGTAGTATTTGATTCCTCAGGTATAGTTGGCACTGCAATCCTGTGTAATGCTACACTGCAGACTGCTGATCAGAACCCTGATCAGGTGTTCCTCATCATCGTGGGGTCCTCTCCATCAGATGGGGACAGAGGGTGGGATTTCCTTCAGATGTGTCTCAATTGATCTAGTGTGAGTCTTCTGCTCACTGGGGATTCAAGTTCTTCTCAAGCTACCTCATCTGACTTTGCATCCAGTTCCCAGGAGAAGGAAAAGTCAAAGTCCAGACAAGGTAGTCGTGATGATGGTCCCAGAAATAGATGCCTAGCTCTTACCTAGACATAATGACTCACAGACTGAAATGCATTACAGAGGTCAGCTAGTTTAATGCCCCCAAATGCCCCCTAATTTTGTGCCCAAGATCATACAACTGGTAAATATTTGACAGCTGGAATGTAAATCCAAGAATTCAGACTCCAGAACCAGTTTTCTTAAACACTATACTATATTGCTTCATTTATAATACTTTAAAATAATAAAAGAAATGTGGTATCCACACCATGCTTCCATGAAAAAAAAAAAACCCTGCAAAATTCAAACTTATCTGGAGAAAACTCCTACAGTTTGGTATGTGTTCAGTGGCTCTTTTGGAGATATTTAATACTAAGATAGTTTAAATTTATAGTACAATTCTCAGAAAAAGGGTAACTTACATTAGTAAATTTTTCAGATAGAAAAGCTTACTCCTTTTTTTAAAAGATTTTTTAAAAATTAATTAATTTATTTACTTTTGACTGCTTTAGGCCTTCACTGCTGCATGTGGGCTTTCTCTAGTTGCAGAGAGTGGGGGCTACTCTTTGTTGCTGTGCGAGGGCTTCTCATTGTGGTGGCTTCTCTTGTTGCAGAACACAGGTTCTAGGTGCACAGGATTCAGTAGTTGTGACTTGTGGGCTCGGTAGTTCTGGTTCACGGGCTGTAGAGAGCAGGCTCAGTAGTTACGGTGCACGGGCTTAGTTGCTCCATGGCATGTGGGATCTTCCTGGACCAGGGATCGAACCCGTGTCCCCTGCATTGGCAGGTGGATTCTTAACCACTGTGCCACCAGGGAAGTCTCAAAGCTTATTCCTTTTAGTATAAATTATCTTCTAATTTTTTAAAAGGCAAAAAACTTATCTCTATTTTTTTAAATGTAGTTTCTGAGTCTCATTTCTTTGGAGATTCTGAACGTATTTTACAACTTTGATTTCTCAGCATCATTATTATTAATAATTGTATTGCACTATAAAAATACACAGTTCCACTCAGAGACTTGTTAAGGTGTCTGATACTATTTATTCCCAAATGGCCGTTATTTTGTGACTTTGGGGGATCTGATATTTATTGGTTTGATTGTTTACTTTTTCTCCTTAAAATGATTATTTCTCACTTTTTAATAATCTGTCTCTTTCAGTTTTCTTTTTTCCCCCTTCTAGACCAGAAGGCAACAATCTTTTTTTTTTCTGAATTTTGAATTTTATTTATTTATTTTTATACAGCAGGTTCTTATTAGTTATCTATTTTATATATATATTAGTGTATATATGTAAATACCAATCTCCCAATTCATCCTACCACCACTGCCTCTTGCTACTTTCCCCCCTTGGTGTCCATACGTTTGTTCTCTACATCTGTGTCTCTATTTCTGCCTTGCAAACCAGTTCATTTGTACCATTTTTCTAGATTCCACATATATGCGTTAATATACGATATTTGTTTTTCTCTTTCTGACTTACTTCACTCTGTATGACAGTCTCTAGGTCCATCCACATCTCTACAAATGACCCATTTTCATTCCTTTTTATGGCTGAGTAATATTCCATTGTATACATGTACCACATCTTCTTTATCCATCATCTGTCGATGGGCATTTAGGTTGCTTCCATGACCTGGCTATTGTAAATAGTGCTGAAGTGAACATTGGGATGCATGTGTCTTTTTGAATAATGGTTTTCTCAGGGTATATGCCCAGTAGTGTGCTTGCTGGGTCATATGGTAGTTCTATTTTTAGTTTTTTAAGGAACCTCCATACTGTTCTCCATAGTGGCTGTATCAATTTACATGTCCACCAACAGTGTAGGAGAGTTCCCTTTTCTCCACACCCTCTCCAGCACTGACAACAACCTTCTTCAGTAAACAGCTGGGTAGTAAATATTTTAGGCTTTGTGGACCATACAGTCTCTGTCACAGTCACTCAACTCTGCACCTGTAGCATTCAACAGCCATAGAAAACACACAAATGAACAGACATGGCTGTGCTCCAGTACAACTTTATTTAAAAAAATAAGCCATGAGCCATATTTTTGTCCATTGAGTGTGGTGAGATAGCTATGTAGATTCTATGTAAAAAAGTAACTAGAGACTTCCGGGTAAGATGGCGGAAGAGTAAAACGCGGAGATCACCTTCCTCCCCACAGATACACCAGAAATACAGCTACACGTGGAACAACTCCTACAGAACACCTACTGAACGCTGGCAGAAGACCCCAGACCTCCCAAAAGGCAAGAAACTCCCCACATACCTGGGTAGGGCAAAGCGGAGAGATTCCCGCACAGAGGAGCGGTGCCGAGCGGCACTCACCAGCCCGAGAGGCTTGTCTGCTCCCCCGCCGGGGCGGGCGGCGCTGGAGCTGAGGCTCGGGCTTCGGTCAGAGCGCAGGCAGAGGACTGGGGCTGGCGGCAAGAACTCAGCCTGAAGGGGGCTAATGTGCCACAGCTAGCCGGGAGGGAGTCCGGGAAAACTCTGGAGCTGCCGAAGAGGCAGGAGACTTTTTCTTCCCTCTTGGTTTCCTGGTGCGCGAGGAGAGGGGATTAAGAGCGCCACGTAAAGGAGCTCCAGAGACAGGCGCGAGTCGCGGCTGAAAGCGCGGAGCCCAGAGACGGGCGTGGGACGCTGGGGCTGCTGCTGCCGCCGCCAAGAAGCCTGTGTGCGAGCGCAGGTCACTGTCCACACCGCCCTTCCGGGAGCCTGTGCAGCCTGCCACTGCCGGGGTCCCGGGATCCAGGGGCGGCTTCCCTGGGAGAACGCACGGCGCGCCTCAGGCTGGTGCAACGTCACGCCGACCTCTGCCGCTGCAGGCTCGCCCCGCACTCCGTGCCCCTCCCTCCCGCCAGGCCTGAGTGAGCCAGAGCCCCCGAAGAGGCTGCTCCTTTAACCCTGTCCTGTCTGAGCGAAGAACAGACGCCCTCCGGCGACCTACATGCAGAGGCGGGTCCAAATCCAAAGCTGAGACCCAGGAGCTGTGAGAACAAAGAAGAGAAAGGGAAACCTCTCCCAGCAGCCTCAAAAGCAGTGGATTAAAGCTCCACAATCAACTTGATGTACCCTGCATCTGTGGAATACATGAATAGACAACAAGTCATCCCAAATTGAGGAGCCAGGAGTCAGTGCTGTGCCTCTGAGGTGGGAGAGCCAACTTCAGGACACTGGTCCACAAGAGACCTCCCAGCTCCACATAATATCAAACGGCGAAAATCTTCCAGAGATCTCCATCTCAACACCAGCATCCAGCTTCACTCAACGACCAGCAAGCTACAGTGCTGGACACCCTATGCCAAACAACAAGCAAGACAGGAACACAACGCCACGCATAAGGAGAGAGGTGGCCTAAAATCATAAAAAGTCCACAGACACCCCAAAACACACCACCAGACGTGGACGTGCCCACCAGAAAGACAAGATCCAGCCTCATCCACCAGAACACAGGCAGTACTCCCCTCCACCAAGAAGCCTACACAACCCACTAAACCAACCTTAGCCACTGGGGACAGACACGAAAAACAACAGGAACTACGAACCTGCAGCCTGCAAAAAGGAGACCCCAAACACAGTAACATAAGCAAAATGAGAAGACAGAAAAACACACAGCAGGAGAAGGAGCAAGATAAAAACCCACCAGACCTAACAAATGAAGAGGTAATAGGCAGTCTATCTGAAAAAGAATTCAGAATAATGAGGGTAAAGATGATCCAAAATCTTGGAAATAGAATAGACAAAATGCAAGAAACAGTTAACAAGGACCTAGAAGAACTAAAGATGAATCAAGCATCGATTAAAAACACAATAAATGAAATAAAAAATACTCTAGATGGGATCAATAGCAGAATAACTGAGGCAGAAGAACGGATAAGTGAGGTGGAAGATAAAATAGTGGAAATAACTGCTGAAGAGCAAAATAAAGAAAAAAGAATGAAAAGAACAGAGGACAGTCTCAGAGACCTCTGGGACAACATTAAACGCACCAACATTCGAATTATAGGGGTTCCGGAAGAAGAAGAGAAAAAGAAAGGGACTGAGAAAATATTTGAAGAGATTATAGTTGAAAACTTCCCTAATATGGGAAAGGAAATAGTTAATCAAGTCCAGGAGGCACAGAGAGTCCCATACAGAATAAATCCAAGGAGAAATACACCAAGACACATATTAATCAAACTGTCAAAAATTAAACACAAAGAAATCATATTAAAAGCAGCAAGGCAAAAACAACAAATAACACACAAGGGAATCCCCATCAGGATAACAGCTGATCTCTCAGCAGAAACTCTACAAGCCAGAAGGGAGTGGCAGGACATAATTAAAGTGATGAAGGAGAAAAACCTGCAACCAAGATTACTCTACCCAGCAAGGATCTCATTCAGATTTGATGGAGAAATTAAAACCTTTACAGACACGCAAAAGCTGAGAGAATTCAGCACCACCAAACCAGCTTTACAACAAATGCTAAAGGAACTTCTCTAGGCAAGAAACACAACAGAAGGAAAAGAACTACAATAACGAACCCAAAACAATTAAGGAAATGGGAATAGGAACATACATATCAATAATTACCTTAAATGTAAATGGACTAAATGCTCCCACCAAAAGACACAGACTGGCTGAATGGATACAAAAACAAGACCCATATATATGCTGTCTACAAGAGACCCACTTCAGACCTAGAGACACATACAGACTGAAAGTAAGGGGATGGAAAAAGATATTCCATACAAATGGAAACCAAAAGGAAGCTGGAGTAGCAATTCTCATATCAGACAAAATAGACTTTAAAATAAAGACTACTAGAAGAGACAAAGAAGGACACTACATAATGATCAAGGGATCGATCCAAGAAGAAGATATAACAATTGTAAATATTTATGCACCAAACATAGGAGCACCCCAATACATAAGGGAAATATTAACAGCCATAAAAGGAGAAATTGACAGTAACACAATCATAGTAGGGGACTTTAACACCCCACTTTCACCAATGGACAGGTCATCCAAAATGAAAATAAATAAGGAAACACAAGCTTTAAATGATACATTAAACAAGATGGACTTAATTGATATTTATAGGACATTCCATCCAAAAACAACAGAATACACATTTTTCTCAAGTGCTCATGGAACATTCTCCAGGATAGATCATATCTTGGGTCACAAATCAAGCCTTGGTAAATTTAAGAAAATTGAAATTGTATCAAGTATCTTTTCCGACCACAATGCTATGAGACTAGATATCAATTACAGGAAAAGAGCTGTAAAACATACAAACACATGGAGGCTAAACAATACACTACTTAATAACGAAGTGATCACTGAAGAAATCAAAGCAGAAATTAAAAAATACCTAGAAACAAATGACAATGGAGACACGACGACCCAAAACCTATGGGATGCAGCAAAAGCAGTTCTAAGAGGGAAGTTTATGGCAATACAATCCCACCTTAAGAAACAGGAAACATCTCGAATAAACAACCTAACCTTGCACCTAAAGCAATTAGAGAAAGAAGAACAAAAACATCCCAAAGTTAGCAGAAGGAAAGAAATCAAAAAAATCAGATCAGAAATAAATGAAAAAGAATTGAAGGAAACGATAGCAAAGATCAATAAAACTAAAAGCTGGTTCTTTGAGAAGATAAACAAAATTGATAACCCATTAGCCAGACTCATCAAGAAAAAAAGGGAGAAGACTCAAATCAATAGAATTAGAAAGGAAAAAGGAGAAGTAACAACTGACACTGCAGAAATACAAAAGATCATGAGAGATTACTATAAGCAACTCTATGCCAATAAAATGGACAACCTGGAAGAAATGGACAAATTCTTAGAAATGCACAACCTGCCAAGACTGAATCAGGAAGAAATAGAAAATATGAACAGACCAATCACAAGCACTGAAATTGAAACTGTGATTAAAAATCTTCCAACAAACAAAAGCCCAGGACCAGATGGCTTCACAGGGGAATCCTATCAAGCATTTAGAGAAGAGCTAACACCTATCCTTCTGAAACTCTTCCAAAATATAGCAGAGGGAGGAACACTCCCAAACTCATTCTATGAGGCCACCATCACCTTGATACCAAAACCAGACAAGGATGTCACAAAGAAAGAAAACTACAGGCCAATATCACTGATGAACATAGATGCAAAAATCCTCAACAAAATACTAGCAAACAGAATCCAACAGCACATTAAAAGGATCATACACCATGATCAAGTGGGGTTTATTCCAGGAATGCAAGGATTCTTCAATATATGCAAATCAATCAATGTGATACACCATATTAACAAACTGAAGGAGAAAAACCATATGATCATCTCAATAGATTCAGAGAAAGCTTTTGACAAAATTCAACACCCATTTATGATAAAAACCCTGCAGAAAGTAGGCATAGAGGGAACTTTCCTCAACATAATAAAGGCCATATATGACAAACCCACAGCCAGCATCGTCCTCAATGGTGAAAAACTGAAACCATTTCCACTAAGATCAGGAACAAGACAAGGTTGCCCACTCTCACCACTCTTATTCAACATAGTTTTGGAAGTTTTAGCCACAGCAATCAGAGAAGAAAAGGAAATAAAAGGAATCCAAATGGGAAAAGAAGAAGTACAGCTGTCACTGTTTGCCAATGACATGATACTATACATAGAGAATCCTAAAGATGCTACCAGAAAACTACTAGAGCTAATCAATGAATTTGGTAAAGTTGCAGGATACAAAATTAATGCACAGAAATCTCTGGCATTCCTATATACTAATGATGAAAAATCTGAAAGTGAAATCAAGGAAACACTCCCATTTACCATTGCAACAAAAAGAATAAAATATCTAGGAATAAACCTACCTAAGGAGACAAAAGACCTGTATGCAGAAAATTATAAGACACTGATGAAAGAAATTAAAGATGATACAAATAGATGGAGAGATGTACCATGTTCTTGGATTGGAAGAATCAACATTGTGAAAATGACTCTACTACCCAAAGCAATCTACAGATTCAATGCAATCCCTATCAAACTACCAATGGCATTTTTCACAGAACTAGAACAAAAAATTTCACAATTTGTATGGAAACACAAAAGACCCCGAATAGCCAAAGCAATCTTGAGAACGAAAAATGGAGCTGGAGGAATCAGGCTCCCTGACTTCAGACTATACTACAAAGCTACAGTAATCAAGACAGTATGGTACTGGCACAAAAACAGAAATATAGATCAATGGAACAGGATAGAAAGCCCAGAGATAAACTCACGGACATATGGTCACCTTATCTTTGATAAAGGAGGCAGGAATGTACAGTGGAGAAAGGACAGTCTCTTCAATAAGTGGTGCTGGGAAAACTGGACAGGGACATGTAAAAGTATGAGATTAGATCACTCCCTAACACCATACACAAAAATAAGCTGAAAATGGATTAAAGACCTAAATGTAAGGCCAGACACTATCAAACTCCTAGAGGAAAACATAGGCAGAACACTCTATGACATAAATCACAGCAAGATCTTTTTTGACCCACCTCCTAGAGAAATGGAAATAAAGACAAAAATAAACACATGGGACCTAATGAAACTTCAAAGCTTTTGCACAGCAAAGGAAACCATAAACAAGACCAAAAGACAACCCTCAGAATGGGAGAAAATATTTGCAAATGAAGCAACTGACAAAGGATTAATCTCCAAAATTTATAAGCAGGTCATGCAGCTCAATCACAAAAAAACAAACAACCCAATCCAAAAATGGGCAGAAGACCTAAATAGACATTTCTCCACAGAAGATATACAGACTGCCAACAAACACATGAAAGGATGCTCAACATCTTTGCTCATTAGAGAAATGCAAATCAAAACTACAATGAGATATCATCTCACACCAGTCAGAATGGCCATCATCAAAAAATCTAGAAACAATAAATGCTGGAGAGGGTGTGGAAAAAAGGGAACACTCTTGCACTGCTGGTGGGAATGTGAATTGGTACAGCCACTATGGAGAACGGTATGGAGGTTCCTTAAAAAACTACAAATAGAACTACCATATGACCCAGCAATCCCACTACTGGGCATATACCCTGAGAAAACCATAATTCAAAAAGAGACATGTACCAAAATGTTCATAGCAGCCCTATTTACAATAGCCCGGAGATGGAAACAACCTAAGTGTCCATCATCGGATGAATGGGTAAAGAAGATGTGGCACATATATACAATGGAATATTACTCAGCCATAAAAAGAAATGAAATTGAGCTATTTGTAATGAGGTGGATGGACCTAGAGTCTGTCATACAGAGTGAAGTAAGTCAGAAAGAGAAAGACAAATACTGTATGCTGACACATATATATGGAATTTAAGAAAAAAAAATGTCATGAAGAACATAGGGGTAAGACAGGAATAAAGACACAGACCTACTAGAGAATGGACTTGAGGATATGGGGAGGGGGAAGGGTAAGCTGTGACAAAGTGAAAGAGTGGCATGGACATATATACACTACCAAACGTAAGGTAGATAGCTAGTGGGAAGCAGCCGCATAGCACAGGGAGATCAGCTCGGTTCTTTGTGACCACCTGGAGGGGTGGGATAGGGAGGGTGGGAGGGAGACGCAAAAGGGAGGGGATATGGGAACATATGTATATGTATAACTGATTAAATTTGTAAAATAAAATAAAAAATGTAACTAGAATTATTTTTAAGAGTAAATAAATGTTGTAGCAGGACTTAATGTGTTCCTACAAATGAAGTATACAATATTTTGTGCCACAATTTTATGTCAGTGATTTGGGGTACTTAGATGTCTTTCCCTCCCTTTCTCTATTTTTTGTATCTTTTTTCAGGCTTAGGTCTATGTTGCAGATATTTGAGGTTATTGGATAAGTGAACTCCAGATACACTTGCTTCATATGAAGGTGTGTGTGAGTGTGTTCATGTGTCTCAGGCATAGAGCTAAAGTCACTGGACCAGTGAAGAGCTAGATAAGATTGGTTTGATTCCCAGTCTATGAATTTTGGAGGGTTCAATATCCCCCACCCACACCACCAAATTTTTGCAAAATTTCAGGGTGAGACTGTGTTTTTATGGTCACCTCTGCTCCAAATTTAAGTCTGCCAAATTATCTCAGTATAGAGATTGTTTGGCCCTGTTCTGAAAATCTTTTTGGCCATTTTTACACCTCAGACCCCAGCCAGCTACTGTGTTTCTCACCTTTCCACAGTTCCTTCCAGATGACCTTGGAACTCCAAATTCTTCTTTCTTTGTTATGCAGATTAATTCCACTTTCTCTACCCTCAACCCCAGACTCCTCTCTGACCCCTCAGTATATTTTCTAGTCCAACAAATAACAAACCATTATTTGTTTGTTCTGCCAAACAAAAAGGACCTCGTCTCCTTTAGTTGAACCATCCTCCAAAGCAGGGAATTAAAATTTTATGTAGAATTTTTCCCTTTATGGATGTTTAGAAGAATGATTTGATGGATGGGTGGATGAATGGCTAGACAGGTGTCATTTAGAACTATAAATCTGGACCAATATTCCATGTGAAGAATGATACCAAATGTGGAAAACCCATATTTGGTTTCTTAATCTTGTGATCTGGGAGTTATTTAGGGTTATTCTTCAACCCTTGTAGTCAAAATGCATCCAATATGCTGTTTTGATTGTTACTTGCATTATAGGGAGTATTTTATTAATTTCTTGTTTGTTTGCTTTTTAAATATCTCAATAATTATTTTATTACAAAAGGATCAAAATAGCATTTCCTATGACAGTCAGCTAAATTACAGGAATAAAATATAAGATCATAAACAGCATAAGGTAAAAGTTAGGCTGGGACTCAAAGGAACTACATCGTATCCCCTCAAATTTAAAATAATAGGGTGTTATTTCTATTTGGAGATATGTTCTCTAATCTCCAATATTAGAAAAATAGCTATTCCATTCACCTAAATGTTTAATATAAGAATGTTTTATCTTTATCCATAATTATTATTATTCAGTCATATATTAATTCATTGAGCAACTCTCAATTGTCTGCAAAGAGTACTGAAAAGAATACAAAATAAGAAGATACATTTTTAATCCACTAAAGAGCATAAAACCTGCTTCAGGAAATAATCCAAATATGGTTAAATAATTATAGAAGAATAAAGAGTGCAACGTATGAGAAAGTTAATTTTTAACTTATATTTTCTGAGCACTACGCTAACCTAAAATTGGTATCTTTTGAAGTCTGCTCAGAGTGTTGAACTGGAATGAAAGCTAGTAACTATACTGCTTAAAATTTTTCTTAGCCTTTCTAAAAAGTATTTGACCAGAAAGATCCTGAGTAAAGTTAAAAATCCAAACGAAAACTGGTCACTTTGTAAAAATCCAGATTTATAAAGAGGAATGGAGATATGACATAATACTTTGGCTTGCTTTGTCAATATTTTTGTGTTCTATAGGCTTGCTTCATTCAATTTATTTATCCTTTTGAGGAAAATACACTGCTAGGAGTCACAGTACACAAAGGCAAAGCAGACACAGTGTTGTTCCTTAAGGAATTTCTAGCCTATAGGGACAAAAAAACATGCAGACAACAGAAGAAGGATGATGCTTTTGACTTCAGGCTCTATGGAAGAGTTGACGTTTGGACTGGACCACGATGAGGTTGAATAAACTAAAAGAGATGCAGAGGACCTTCTTGGCTAAGGAAAGAAAATTAATAAAGGCTCAAAAGTTCAAAGGTCTATGTCCAAGTAAAGCACATGCAGGTTCACAATGCATCCTCTATGGTTTCTAAATCTAAGAAGCTCTGAAAATCATTGTTTTCTTCTTAAGTTTGCAGCAAACTTATTTGGTGTCACAACATGATCTGAACTGACATGAGACTGTTTATAATTTTTACTTACTTCACTTATGAGAATCTTTTTAGTTTTTGCTGCAGATATATCAGTGTCCTTGATTATAAGTGTTGCTCCAACATACAGTGATTTTGCTAATATTTTATACATTAACTGTATTACTTTTTAAAAATACCACCTTGTGCCCACCAAATCTGAATTATAATACACACCCAGCAGCAGGTATTTCAGATATGGGATTGTGGACCTGAAGTAATTATGGGTGGTGGGATATTGTAGAAACTGTAGTCAGAAAGCTAGAAAAATATTGTGCCAGTCCTTGAATGCCAAGTTAAAGATGTTGGAAATTCTACTTTAAGCTGTAAAGAAGCCATTATAAGCTTTTGAAGAAGGGAGTGAAATATTCAACAATGTTTTACCAAAATTAGTTTGTATTCCTGAGCACACACTATTTTAAATTTCTTTCCCTAAACAATCATGAGACTAGGGATATTTTCCTTGAGTAAGATAATGATGTCAGATGAAATGCCTTTTGAAAATAGATATTTACATCCATCATTTGTTTCCTTGTGAAGGTGTGTGGGAGAAATAGGGTTAGAGAAAGCAATTTCAGATTGTGCTTGCAGCTTGCTAAGTGTCATGCCACATAAATAGGGCCTGGGTTTGATGTCCCCAAGTGACTTTGCTTTGAAAATGCAAAAATTGCTTCTTAAAAGGAAAAAAAAAAAACCACAAGAATCCATCAGAAATAGTAATTTATTTATTTTTGTTCTTTTCCCCTTCAAACTAATTTATTCTAATTACATTAAGAAGAGTAATTGAAAAATTAAGGGTGTGTGTGTGTGTGTGTGTGCATGTGTGTATCTCACTCATAGTAAGTCTTTAAACTCTGTCATTGGAAACAGGCAGCAAAAGTTTGGGAATTAGAAAATTGACTCTGGAAATTACCCATCTCAGTTTTTTTTTCCTTAGGCTATCTGAATAGTTAGTTGGTCTCTCACTTTTCCCAAGCTTGTAATTATTGATCCTGGAACCCCAGGAATGAGTATATTTTATTTTCATATTTAAAAATGTCATTTGAGGGGCTGGAAGCAGAGATAGGCATATGTAATAAACTGTGAATCAATATACTTTTCAAAAAGTGTATTTGGTAGCTGCCATAGGGATATTACTAAATTCACTTCCTACAGTGGTGTTTCAATCCCTGGAAGTCTGTACAGGGAATCAGGAAATTCCATCCAATCCATAGCTTATGCTTTTCCAGAAAATTTCTACATTTAACTTCAGAAGAACTGTAAATAATAATAGTACATTCACAAACATTTTATGGCTCTCACTAGAGTCCAAAGATGAAGCATGTACATGAGGCCATAAAAGAAGTATTTTTTGATGCTGTAACCTCAGGAGTATTTGATGTTCGTATACATTTAAAAAAATTCTTATAAAAAAGATGCTGATATTTTTAAACAAATATTTAGTTCTGATTTTAAAAGTGTTCAGTGTTAGTTGCAAAAAAATTAAAAATACAAAAATTCAGGAATAGAAATCATTGACAATGTCTACTGAGTGTTTTAGTGTTCCACAGGAACTGTGCCTCCAGCTTTACATACATTATTTCATACGAACCTTACCCTGTGATGCATTACTGTTCCCACTTTATATAAATAGAAACTGATGGCTAGAAAGTTAAGTGACTTGTCCATAGTCATCATACAGGAAGTGGTAGAGCAGGAGTGAGCCCGGGAAGTCCGATTGCAGAATTCACACTCGGAACAGCTGTACTCTACTGCCTCTGCTCAATTGCCAGGAACCACCAAACTAACCACCGGCAAGTAGCCACTGTTACATTTTTGTATGTATGCTCACAGACTTCTTTTATTCATATATATATATATATATATATATATATATATATATATATATATATGACATAATTGAAATCTTAGTGCAGGCTGTTTTTTCTCCTTCAAGGTTGGTGTTTTTGATAGTTGCACCTATTGACTAATAAAATGGCTAAGGCATGATCTTGGTGCTTGCTAATCCAGAATGTAGCCCTGATGCTGAGTGTCTAGGTAATACCTTGGATTAAAAACAATGAATAAAAAAACAAAAAACACTCTCCAAATAAGCGGGCATCATGCTAACACCTCCTCCTAAGCAGAAGCTACTTATATTCCTCATCACGAGGTGTCAGTGATGCATCAAGCGTGTGGTAGAAAATGGAAGGGGGACTGATTTTACAAATTTTATCTTCATATTTTTTTCTTGCCAAATATAAGAATCCAAAACATTGTTAATAACCTTTAAGTTTTAGAATCCATCTTTAAGAAAGATACTTGCATTTACATATTATAAATTTTAAATACAGGAATGACCAGTGGGCAATTTATACCATGTCCTGATTAAAAACAAACAAAAAAACTCTCTTAAAAATGTGCCAGTCCTTATTAATCAGATCAAAGATCTCGGAAAAAAAGGAGACAAGAAACTCTCATTTGTGGGGAGTCTATAAGTGCTAAACTCTGCATTAAACATTTCCTTTTCCTCTTTTTTCTCCCATATTTTGTTGCCACAGCAACTCTGCAAAGCAGGTCATTAGCCTCACTTTACAAATGAGAAAAATGAAGCTGAAAGAAGTTAAGTTGTCCTTGAACACACACAGCTGGTAACACTGGGATTTGAACTGAGGAACATACAGCTCTGAAGTCTTAAATGTTTCCTATGATACAACCTTAGAGATCGACAATTATAATCTGTAGGACCTAGAGTGGCCTTTCATCCAAATTGGAAAGACAACTAAAATGGAAAGAGAAAAGGGAAAAGAAATCACCACATAAATTAACTTTGTAGTTGTATGCCATCTTGCTGAGGCCCAATTATTTTTCTTATAGAATTTTTAAAAATTGAGATGTAATTCAGATATTATAAAATTCACTGCTTTAAAGTATATGGTTGAGTGGGTTTTTGTATATTCACAAGGCTGTGTGACCATCATCACTATCTAATTCCAGGACATTTATATCAAAAAAATTTTATATCCATTAGCAATCACTTCTTATAGAGTTTTGATGAAGCAAAAATCCTCAAAACCTTTCTTCTAAAACTCCAATTTTCTAAGATTCTTTCCTTAAACAAAAATGATTCTTAATTACTTATATACATGTAGGAGAAGAGTTATAAAAATAATGTCCCATAACAGATGATTGATTTTGTTGTTGTTGAATATATCTTTAAGTATGAATAAGATAATTAATGGGAGAGTTTCCCCAAAGTTATCAATGTCAGAAAAATCCCCACCACTACCACTATCATCATTACCACCATTAATTGAGCACTTACTCTCTGACAGGCTGTATACTGACATATTCATTTTATTTTATTCTGACAGCAATCCTATTAAGTAGTTATTAACACCCACTCCACTGTGCAAATGAGAAAAACTGAAGTTTGGAGAAGTGACGTCACCTATTAAAATATCTGGCTTGAGAAGTAAACCCAGGTCCAGGACGATTTGAAAGCACAAGTCTTATCTACTGAACTTTCCACCAAGTGAGAGGAAATGGATCCAAAGAGAACATAGATCTAAAATGAAAGTAATAATGAGTCCAAATGAAAAATTTACATAAGCCCAGATGCTGAAGAAGGTTATCTAGTGCTAGCTCCTGCAAGCATTATTCCAATGATTTACATATCCAAAGGATTGGGTACTTGTATAAAGCTATAGAAACCAGATCTTTCTGGTCTTTTCATTTTTCGTTATTTGATAATTAACCTATCAAACCAGAAAGGGAAACAAGTGTGCAGTCGGAAAGTTTGAGACCTTTCAGATTGGTACTATAGAAACCTCTTCTCCTAGGTCTTGGTCTGTTGGTCTTCCAGGATGATTGTGCTAGACTAGTCAGTGAAATGGTTCCAAATGCTGCTTTTCTCTTGGCTTGAGTTTCTTTTCTCTCCTATCAAGATCTCCTTTATTTTTATCATGCTTAAAACCATCTGGCAGGTGTGTAATTGATTTTCAGGAAAGACAGAATGTGTGACACATGTTGCTTTTGTATATAATTGCCACATAAGTTTATAATAAATTTGATTAAGGCCTTATCTGCAGGTGAACTATACGGTTAACTCAATCTTTGAAGAAGCAGAATCATGTAACTAACCTGCAACTCTGGATGAAATTTTCAGTTCAATTCAGCAGCTATTTATTGACCTTCTCTATGTTTTGAGCACAGTCTGTGTGTGGAGGAAGATGGTAGTAGTGTTTCATAATGAATAAACTTCAGAATTACCATGAAAGGGAATAAATTTTCATGTACAGTGTGTGTGTGTGTGTGTGTGTGTGTGTGTATTGAGTGTGTGTGTTTGAGGTGAGGAAATGTATATGAAGCATATGCCCAACTAATTGTGATACAAGATATGATGTGATAAATGCCTCAGCTTTTCCTGATTCCAACAACTAGATTAACCCCCGCCCCCTACTTTAGACATTACAGCACTGTGTACGCCTCTCCTTTTTTGCACCTATCACAGTTGAAATTGTTTGTATGATTATTCGGTTGAACTTTCAATAGTAGTTTGGTTCCCTTGTAACTCTATCAGACATAAAGGCTATATAAATAATACAAATCAGAGATAACTGTGTAAATGTTCTATACTAAGAAATACACACAGGAGAACACCAGAGTGGGATATCTAACCTTGTTAGGGAAAGGTTCTGATGGAGGTGACACTGGATTCAATTTTTGAAGAATGGCTATGTATTCACTGGGAAAAAGGAAGGAAAGAAGGAAGGAAGGGAGGGAGAAGGAAGGAAGGAAAGGAGGAAAGAAGGGCAAGGGGAAGAGCACGTGCAAAGATATACACATATGAAATAGTATGCCTCAAGGATATGAATGAAGTCAAGTTCACGTAGAGAGATGGAAGAAGGTGGTCTTAAGACTGAGCTTAAATTGTTGACTTTATCTTCAATGCTATGAAAAGTTTCTGAAGAGCAAAATCCTCCAGCAATTTGAGTTTTAGGGGTGGTTACGTTGCCATTGTGAAGAGTGACTTGAAGATAGTTGGACTGTCTTCCATAAGTGTGTTATAATAAGAAATGAAGTGATGAGGGCCTGAAAGAAGGAGGGCAGGAACAAAGAGGATGTGAGATATGTTAAGGAAATAGTATCTATAATAGAGGTGATGTAGAAAGAGGAGTCTCTGATGGCTCACAGGTTTTTGAATCTGGAAACTGTATAGATGATGCAGTCATATGGAGCTCAACAGGTTTGAGAGGAAAGACATATATCCAGCCATAGATTTGTTGTTTTAGAAGGACTTGTGAAATATTTAAGTGGAACCTTCCAGGAAAGCTTGGAAATATGTAATTAAACCTATGGAGGGATCTGATTAGCAGACACAAATCCAGGAGTCATCAACAGCCTAAGAAATTTAACATGTAAGAAGATGCTCAAGAAAAGTAACGAGAGCAAAAAGATAAGAGGCTGCAAACCTGGGAAACAGTAATACTTGTAGGAGATGAACAGAAAGACAACCATGAGGTTAAATAGGGAAGTAAAGGAAAAACCAAGAGGAAAATTGTGTCTTTGAAGACATGGAGGAAGGGTTTCATGAAATAGAGAGTGATCAATAATTTTAATTTTAAAAAAATTTAATAAAAATAATAAAAAAATATATTTAATAAAAATAAATGTAATACATATAATTACTGTGTTAGGTAGAATTAGGACAGAATGTGTCCCTTGAATCCTAGTTTATGTTGATTTTACAAGGAAAATTTCAGTGGGGTAGTGTGGGCAAAAGGCAGCATTTAAGAGGTTAAGGAAGAATAAAAAGTGGTGAAGTGGAGACAGGACATGTAGACTCCTTTTAAGGATATTTGTATGTTTATGGGAGGAAGGAAAGAAAGGATAGAAAGAGAATGCCCAGCTGGGGGGGGGGGTGGTGGAAAATTCTACATGAGGTTCTTGTCTGGTACATGGCAGTAGCATTCTTGGCCTTAAGCTGTGTTCTGCACAGGCACAAAGATATGCATATTTGTATATTTGTGAATGTATTTGTGTGTATAACAAGTACCTTAAAGGAAGCTAAAATATTCATTTTCCAAAGTACCACATTTCCATCAAACCTTCAGTATGACTCTAATCAATGGCTCCAGTTGGCACTTTATCTCTTCCTTCCCCTGCCTCAACCATAGATCCATAACCACTTATATTAGGACAGTTAAATTTCACCATTATGAAAGTTAACCCGAGCCAGAAGCTAAGACAGTCTCCCATGCCTGTTCTGAAAGTGGACACTAATAAAACCTCATAGCTTACTATAAAAGCAATACTTATTTTATTGTTGCCCTGTCTTTAAATGAATGGCTGCCTCCTGCTTTTGGATAGCAGACAATATGCAGGGAGAAAATCAATTTCCTGGGAAGGGAAATAATACCCTGAAATCATTTCTATGCATTTATAAAATAAAATAACATTGATTCTAACATTATTCTTACATTTTCAAAACCAGAAGCAGTTGGCATAGTACTTTGTAAAGAATATTGCCCTGAGAGACAGTGTCCTGAGTTAAGAGTTGCAGCTCTGTCACTGGGAGCCAAGTGACTTTAGGGGAAATCACTCTTCCCTTTCTTGTCTTCTTTTCTGTTAATAGATGGGGATAGATATAGCCTATCTTGGTTTGACTTATGTTAAATTTTATTCCCTTAAATCCTGAATGAAGTCAGTCCACAAATACATTTCCTTTTCCTGTCTTTCGGAAGACTTCTGTTCTTGACAAATGTCACTCTATTGGAGTGTGTTTATCCACCCTTTACCTTTCTCCTAGGCAACTGGAATTGCTCCTCTCCTCTTTGCTCTCACAGTCATTTTCACAAGTCTCTATCCTTATCAACCTTATTTGTATAGCTATAGATGAGAAGGTCTGCATTTATTCAAGACAACTTGTTAAAGTGCTACTAGAAGAGAATGGAAAATGTCCAATGGTAGCGGCAAATCCCAATGTATTATGTATTTGAATATTGGGGTCTGGGGTGGGGGGGTTGGAGGACAGGCATAGATGTCTTATTTATTAACCTCACCTCAGCAGGTTTGATCAGAAAGTAATGTAAAAGTAACAACAGTATACCATGCGTGTTTTTGAGTCTGGTACAATAAGATATACCTATGGTGAACATGGGACAGAACTGGGGGTAAATATAGAGTCTGAATTCTGGTTGCTGTTTTTTTCAGAAGCAGGATTTATTCTTTCATGGAGGCAGTACCAATTAAGTGTGGCTAGAAAGTAAGGTGGTAACATTTATTAAGCGTTGGGCATTGAATATTTAAGTGAGAGATATCTCCTTCTGTTCACCTCAAGTTTCTTAATCTATATGAAGCTTTTTCTAACAGCTTACTTCCCACCCTCAAATATAGAATGAACCACTCACTTCCTTGTGCGTTCAGTAAAATCTGCAGTGCTACCAGTGTGGCAAAGCTGTGTTTTACTTCTGGTTTAAACACCTCTCTTCCTTTGCTAGCTTTTTGGGGCAAGAAGTTAGTTTTAGTTTCTAATTAATTGTGGGGAGGGTGCATAAATGAGTGAATGGGTTAAAAGATATCTTGAAACCTTACTCCCCTTTTCCAATGACACTGACCTTGTTTTGAACTCCTATCTCAATTTTTAAAAAATTTTAATTTAATATAGTTTAATTTAATTTCAATGCCATCTTCTTTACCTATTCATTCATTGCTGGACTTTTAGGTTGTTTCCGTATCCTGGATGTTGTAAATAATGCTGCCAATGAACATACGGATGCATGTATCTTTTCAAATTAGTGTTTTCATGCTCTTTGGATAATTACCCAGAAGTGAGGTTTCACTTTTCTTTACATACTCTCCAACATTTATTTCTCATCTTTTCAAAGATAGCCATTCTAACAGGTGTGAGGTGATACCTCATTGTGGTTTTGACTTGCATTTCCCTAATAATTAGTGATGTTGAACATCTTTTCATGTGCCTTTTGGCCAGTTGTACATCTTCTTTGGAAAAATGTCTGTTCAGCTCCTCTGCCCATTTTTAAATTGGGTTGTTTGTTTCTTTGTTGTTGAGTTGTATGAGCTCTATATAGTTTAGATATTAATCCTTTATTGGATATATGATTTTCAAATACCTTCTCCCATTTGGTAGGTTCCCTTTTCATTTTGATTATAGTTTCCTTTGCTGTGCAAAGCTTTTCAGTTTGATAAAATCCCATTTGTTTATTTCTGCTTTTGTTTCCATTGGCTTTGGAGTCAGATCCACAAAAACATCATTAAGGCAAATGACAGTGAGGTTATCACCTGTGTTTTCTTCTAGGAATATTATGGCTTTATATTCAGGTCTTATATTCAAGTCTTCAATCCATTTTGAGTTAATTTTTGGATATGGTATAAGATAGTGGTCTAGTTTCATTCTATTTCATATGGCTCTCCAGTTTTCCCAATGTCATTTATTGAAGAGGCTGTCCTTTCTCCATTGTATGTTCTTTTCTCCTTTGTTATAAATTAATTGTTCATGTACTTGTGGATTTATTTCAGAGCTCTCAATTCTATTCTGTTGATCTGTGTGTCTATTTTTATGTACAATGCTGTTTTGATTACTATAGCTTTGTAGTATGGTTTGAAATCAGGGAGCGTGATACCTCCAGCTTTGTTCTTCTTCCTCAAGATTGTTTGGCTATTTTAGTTGTTTGTCGTTTCATACACAGTTTAGAATTATTTTTTCTAGTTCTGTGAAATATGTCATTAGAATTTTGATAGGGATTTCATTGAATCTGTAGATTGTTTTGGGTAGTGTGGACATTGTAACAATATTAAATCTTCCAATCCATGAGCACAGAATAGCTTTGCATTTATTTGTATCATCTTCAATTTCTTTCATCAGTGTGTCTTATAGTTTCCAGTGCACAAATCTTTTACCTCCTTGGTTAAATTTATTCCTAGGTATTTTATTCTTTTTGATGATTGTAAATGAGATTGTTTTCTTAATTTCTGATTGTTTGTTATCAATGTATAGAAATGCCACAATATTTTGTATATGGATTTTATATTCTGCAACTTTACTGAATTCAGTTATTAGTTCTAATACCCTTGGTGAAGTCCTTAGGGTTTTCTCTATATAGTATCATGTCATTTGCAAATAATGGCAGTTTTACTTCTTCCCTTCCAATTTGGATCTGTTTTATTTCTTTTTCTTGCCCAACTGCTGTGACTAGGGCTTCTGCTACTATGTTAAATAAAAGTGGCAAGAATGGGCATCCTTATCTTGTCCTGATCTTCGAGGAAAATCTTTCAGCTTTTCACTGTTGAGTATGATGTTAGCTGTGGGTTTGTCATATATGGCCTTCTTATGTTGAGGTACATGCCCTTTATACCCATTTTGTTGAGAGCTTTTATCATAACTGGATGATGAATTTTGTCAAGTGATGTTTCTCCATCTGTTGAAGTGGCTGTATGATTTTTTTCTTCATTTTATGAATGTGGTATATCACATTGGTTGATTTGTGGATGTTGAATCATTCTTGCATCCCAAGAATAAATCCAATTGATCACGATGTATGATGCTTTTAATGTATTGTTGGAATTCTGTTTGGTAATATTTCACTGAGGATTTTTGCTTCTATGTTCAAGAAGGATATTGGCCTTTAATTATTTTTTTTGTGTGTGTGGTGTCCTTGTCTGGTTTTGGTATTGGGATAATGATGGCTTTGTAAAATGTGTTTGGAAGACTTCTCTCATCTTCAGTTTTTTTGGAAGAGTTTGAGAAGGATAGGTGTTAAATCTTCTTTGACTATTTTATAGAATTCACCAGTGAAGCCATCTATCTGGTCTTGGGCTTTTGTTTGTTGGGAGATTTTTGATTACTCTTTTAATCCCTTGATTAGTAATTGATCTATTTGATTTTCTATTTCTTCATGATTCAGTCTTAGAAGATTGTATGTTTCTAGGAACTTATCCATTTCTTCTTGGTTGTCCAACTTGTTGGTGTATAACGGTTAGTAGTAGTCCCTTATGATCCTTTGCATTTCTGTGGTATCTGTTGTAACTTCTCTTTCATTTCTGATCTTATTTATTTGAGCCTGATCTCTTTTTTTGCTTGATTAGTCAAGCTAAAGCTTGTTGATTTTATCTTTTCAAAGAACAGGTTAGTTTCATTGACCTTTCTCCCTGCCTTCCTTCCTTCCTTTCCTTCTTTTTTGTCTCTAGTTCATTGACTTTCACTCTGATCTTTATTATTTTCCTACTTCTACTGATCTTGTGCTTTGTCCTCTTTTTCAAGTTACTTTAGGTGTAAAGTTAGATTGTTTATTTGTGATTTTTCTTGTTTCTTGAGGTAGACCTGTATTGCTATGAACTTTCCTCTTAGAACCGCTTTTGCTGCATATGAAAGATTTGGGTATGTTTTATTTTTGTTTTCATTTGTCTCTAGGTACTTTTGGGTTTCTCCTTTGATTTCTTTGATGACCCATTGATTTCTGTGTAGCATGTTGTTTACTCTCCACATAATTATGTTTTTTCCCTGTTATTGATTTCTAGTTTAATATCATTGTGGTCCTAGAAGGTGCTTGATAGGATTTCAGTCTTCTTGAATTTATTGAGACTTGTTTCATGACCTAATATGTGATCTATCCTGGAGAATGTTCCATGTGCACTTGAGAAGTATATGTATTCTGCTTCTTTTGGATGGAATGTTCTGTATATATCTATTAAGCTATCTGGCCTATTGTGTCATTTAAGTCCCATGTTTCCTTGTTGATTTTCTGTCTGGATAATCTATCCATAGATGAAACTAGGCTGTTAGATTTCCTCACTATTATTGTATTGTTTTCAGTTTCTTCTTTTAATTTTATTAATGTTTGCTTTCTATATTTTGGTGTTCCTATAGTGGGTGCATCTATATTTATAAATGTTATATTATCTTGTTGTATTGACCCCATATATCATTATGCAATGTCCTTCTTTGTCTTTTTTTACACTTTGTTCTAAAGTTTATTTTGTCTGATATGAGTATAGTTACTCCAGTTTTCTTTTCATTTCCATTTCCATGGAATATCTCTTTCCACCCGTTCACTTTCAGTTTGTGTGCGCCCTTACTTCTTTTTTTTTTTTTTTCTTGCGGTACATTGGCCTCTCATTGCTGCGGCCTCTCCTGTGGCAGAGCACAGCCTCTGGACACGCAGGCCCAGTGGCCATGGCTCACAGGCCCAGCCGCTCCATGGCATGTGGGATCTTCCTGGACCAGGGCACGAACCCGTGTCCCCTGCATTGGCAGGCGGACTCCCAACCACAGCGACACCAGGGAAGCCCTGCTCTTACTTCTATAGTGAGTTTCTTATAGGCAACATACAGATAGGTCTTGTTTATCCATTCAGCCACTGTCTGTCTTTTGATTGATGAATTAATCCATTAACATTTAAAGTTATTATTGATAAGTGTGTACTGATAGCCATTTTGTTAATTGTTTTCTGGCTGGTTTTGTAGTTCTTTTCTGTTCCTTTCCTCTTCTCTTCCCTTGTGTTTTGGTGGTTTTCTGTTATGTGTTATGTGTTATGTTGGGATTTCTTTCTCATTTTCTTTTGTGTATTTACTATAAGTATTTTCCTTGTTGTTACTGTTAGGATCACATATAATATCCTTTGTAAACAGCAGTCTGTGTTAAGTTGGTAGCAACTTAACTTTGAACACATTTCAAAGCTTTATCTTTTAATTCACTGCCTTCACTCCCATTTTATACTTTTGATGACACATTTTGTATCTTTTTATTTTATGCAGCCCTTAACTAATGTTTATATTTTTAGTTAATTCTACTACTTTTGTCTTTTAACTTTCATGCTTGCTTTATACACCACTGATCCACTATCTTAATTACATATTTACCTTTTCCAGTGAGATTTTTATTTTCATGTGTTTTCTTATTATTAATTAGCATAATTTCTTTTCAGATTAAAGAAGTTCCTTTATCATTTCTTATATGGCTGGTTTAGTGGTGATGAACTCCTTTAGTTTTCCATATCTGGGAAACTCTTAATTCCTTCAATGCTGAATATTAATCTTTTGGGGTAGAGAATTCTTGGTTTGAAGTTTTTTTCCTTTCAGCATTTTGAATATGTTATACCACTTCATTCTGGCCTGTAAAATTTCTGCTGAAAAATCTTCTGATAGCCTTATGGGGCTTCCCTTGTACATAACAAATTTTTCTCTTGCTGCTTTTAAGGATTCTCGCTTTATTCTTAACTTTTACTCTTTTAATTATAATGTCTCTTGGTGTGTGTTTCTTTGGGTTCATCTTAATGAAACTCTCTGGGCTTCCTGGACCTAACTTTCTGTTTCCTTCCCCAGATTAATAAAGTTTTGAGCCATTATATCTTCAAATAAATTTTCTGGACCTTTTTATCTCTCTTCTCCTTCTGGGACCCATATAATGTGAATGTTATTCTGCTTGATGATGTCACAAAGTCCCTGAAGGTATTTTTACTTTTTTAAAATTCTTTTTCATTTTTCTCTCTCATTTATCCAGTATTCTCCTGAGTTTGGTGGGCATTTTTATGACCATTACTTTGAATTCTATCAGGTAGATTGCTTATCTTCATTTAGTTCTTTCTCTGAAGTTTTGTCTTATTCTTTCAATACAATAGGAACATATTACTCTGTCTCCTCATTTTGCCTAGTTATCTGTGCTTACCTCTTCATGTATCAGGTAAGTCAGCTACCTCTCACATTCTTGAAGGTGTGGCCTTATGTAGGAGATGTCCTGTAGAGCTCAGAAGCACAATCCTGCCTGGCCACCAGAGTCAGATTCTCAAGGGGTGTCTCCTACATGAGCTGCATCAGCCTTCCTGTTCTGGCAGGGCATGGCTGCTGCTGCAGTGCACTGGTGGGAGGGGCTGACCCAGTCACCCAAGCTTTTGAAGGGAAACTTGGCAAGAGCTAACAAAACTACCTGTATACTTACTTTTTGACTCAGCATTCTCATTTCTAGAATCTATCCTGAAGATATACTTCCAGCAATATGAAAATACTACACAAGTTATTTATTGCAGTATTGTTTGCAATTGCAAAATATTGAAAATAACCTAAATGCCACTACATAGCAGAGTGTGTGCTATTTTGTGCAAAAGAAACCTATGGAAGATAAACCAGAAATTAAAGAGACCAGTTACCTATAAGGGGCTGTTGGAAAAGGAGTGAAAAAAGGGGAAATGGGAATAGGACAGGAGGATGAGAGTGTAAAACTTATTGGAGTATACTTTTTTGTAGCTGTGACTCTTAGAGCCATACCAAAACATGCCATGTTTTACATATTCAAATAATAATAAAGTAATTAAATAATTAAAATCAACCAATATGGAAGATAAGTAATAACAAATGAACCTAACTGGATTACAAATGAATAACTAAACCAGACTGAAGAGAATGGAGAAGAAAAGAAAAATCTATCAAAAACAAAGTCGATAATAGTATTTTGACTGTATAAGGCTAAAGTCAAAAATAAATGTGCATCAATACTGTACTCTAGTAATAGATCTGTTTCTCACAAGAGTGTTGGTTAGGAATTCTGTAACTACTTTAAGTACATACTAGGATTGAATGAATACGTGAATATATTATAAATAATAAAATATTTTTCACTGTTGGAAAAGGAAGTTACAAATAAGGAAAGGGCAAAGACTAAAACGGAAATTATGACGTTGGATTGGAATCATAGGTATTAACCATCTATAGCTAAATCTATACTTATCATCTATAGATATCTATCTATTATTTATTTATGTATGGATATATCTACACATAGATATTTCTACAAATAGATATCTGTATAGGGAGAAATATATATTTATCAACAGAAATAAGTATGATGGATATGTATGTGTGGGTTTGTATATATGCATATATTTCATTGCTTTCTCCACTGAGAGAACCTAGGCTCAATGACACCCCAGTAACAATGGACACACTAGCACCCCAATTTTAGTTCCTAAATACTATTTTCCAATAAAAAGTATTAGACTCTTTTGAGAATTAGTTGGTTCCAGAGCTAGGGCTGGAATATAAAAGGTAAACTTGGAATATCTTGTGATGCTAGAAAATTAAGGAACTACTCATAAAAAGACACCAGAACCAACCAAAAGGATCTCCTAAAGGCTAAAGTTGAAACAATTTGAAACACAAAATAAATAATGATAGTATTGGATTATAATGCATAGAATAAACATTCCTGAGGCAATACTGATCTAAATAAATACTTGAATAAATAAATAAGTGGGGGAGAATTTACAGCTCTTGCAGAAGAATTCCCATTACAATAGAAATAATTAGGAAAATACAAAGTTACTATTAGGGAAATAACACAATAATAATTACTGCAAGCAAGTTCCACCAATGGATGCTAACATCAGTGGATTAAAGTTGAAGGAGAAACAGGATATTAGCATAGCCTCAGAGTTTCTTCCTCAAGATATTTATCAACCATAAATGAAAATAAAATATAACTCGACAGTATAGAAACCTAGCAGACACTTCCTTAACCAAGTGATTGATGTTAATAACACTAGTTGACATCATGTAGCTCTTGATAAGATCCTACCGAAAAGGATACATCACTTCTGTGGCATTCTTGCTGAAAATGAATAACTGTAGACTAATCATTAGAAAGCATCAGACAAGCCCAAATTGAAAGACATTCCACAAAATATTTGATCAATATTTTTCAGAAGTTTCAAAGTCCTGAAAGACAAGAAGAGACTGGGGGACTGCCATACACTGAAGGAGACTAAGGACACACAACTAAGTGCAGGGTGGATCCTAGTTGGATCCTGGAACAGGAAAAGGGCATTAGGGGGAAAAAAAAACTGGTAAAAATTCAATAAGGTTTGTAGTTTATTTGATAGCATGGTACCAGTATAAATTTTCTGATTTTGATAACTGTACACTGGTTATGTGAGTTGTTAATATTAAGAGAAGTTGGGTGAAGAGTATACATGAACTCTATTATTTTGCAACTTGTCTGTAAGTCTCAATTTATTTCAAAATAAAAAGTTTAGAGAAGAATAAATAGAAGAGCAACAAATAAGAAAAGAACAAGAGGAAGAAGATAAAAAAACCCCTCATGCATTGCTTTTTTAAAAAAAGTTTAAAATTGTTTTAAATTATTTGGACCATATATGTCATTAATAAATAAGTTTGCTGCCAGTGACTGTTTTTGTCACATCTGATAAGATTGATTTTCTTGCTTTCTTTGTCTGTTTAGGCTGCTATAACAAAAAGTACCTTAGATTAGGTGGCCTAAACAACAAACATTTGTTTCTCACAGTTCTAGAGACTGGCAAGTCCAAGATCAAGGCACTAGCAGATCCAGTGTCTGGTGAGGGCTTGCTTCCTGGCCATAGATGGCCATCTTCTCCCTGTGGCTTCACATGGTGAAAGGGGAGAGAGAGCTCTCTGGGGTCTATTTTATAAGGGCACCAATCCCATTCATGAGGGTGAAGCTTCCCAAAGATGCCACTTCCCAATACCTTAAGGGTTAGAATTTCAACATATGAATTTTATGGAGATATAAACATTCAGTCTCTGTTAGTCGCCTATAAAAATTGGATTTGAGGGTATTCCTAAAGACATGAGATACAGACCTTGTTTTTATCCTGGCAGTCGGTGGACTAGACATATAACATAGAACAAAGGTACTGTGTTAGCTATTAGACTGGTTTTCATCTTTCAGTTTATATGTTGGTTTGGTTTCTTTGTGAAATGAAGTTGGTTTCCTTTTGATAGACATTTTGACATTAATATACTCATTAAAAGTTTTTGGGCCTGGCAATACTCTTGAGTATGCTATTACTGATTCAATGTAGGCTTCCAAACAGACAAATACATTGATTAATTGAAGAGCTGATGCCAAGAGTCAACAGATTCCTATGTTTAATATGAACAGAAATAAATTACCACTTAAAAATCTCAGAACTTCCTCATACAATTATTAATTTCTACAATCTGTGAGTAAATAACTTTATAAAATGAAAAATTTAGATACTAAGAATTTAAATAAGTTCACCTATCATTATGTACCAGATTTCCCAATCCCTCTCAGAAAGTGATAAATGATTTCATTTTGAAATTACACTGGCGAGTCACTTGCTAGAGTTGGTCCAAGGTCAATAAGAAAACAGAAAGAATATCTAACTCATGAAATTTTAATTAGAGACAGATAATTTAAAATTTGGTCATTATATAACATATCTTCAATTTAAAATTTAAAAATATAATTGCCAGTAAAAATTTGATTTTGGCTTATGGAATAATACACAGAAAGCAGAAAATTTCCAAGTTTTGATTAAACTAAAATATGCTCCTTTCCTACCATCCGTTGTGCTCCTGGCTATTACTATTTGCTTGTTTTGACTTGCTTTTGGATGTTATGGTACTTGTAAAAATGCAGTCTCCTTATGTTCTGCCCAAGATACTTAAGGAAGACTATATCTATATACCTGACTGTGAAACTGTATGTCACCCTAGGAGTTGTTTTAACAAGCATGTACATGAAAGTCTGATAAGGGTAAAAATATTTGGTTTTTTTAAAACTAACTCTAAGTAATACATTTCAATTGATCAATTCCCCTTTATACGTACTTCAATCAAATATCCATAATTTATAGTAAGAAAATATTTTGAATTTAAATGTTATGTGCTCTCTTTGGTGTAATCTGAAATCATCTGAGAGTTCAATAACAACAACAAAAAATCTATAAATGTGATCCCCCAGTTTTTTTCCAAGTACTATGATGATCCACTTTCTTTGTGATGAATATACCTGGCCATAAGAATCACTGTGACAGCTGCTTAAACAAGACAGTAGAAGATTTAAGTATTATTTGTGAACAGAGTTGGCTTTCCTGCCCTGTTTTCTAAGAGTTTATAGTTCTGTTAAAGAGACAGAACTATAATCAAATAAAAGAGCTGCTATGTTAGACCATTAAGGTGCACCTAGAACCCAGGGCAGTTGATAAGAGCACCCTATCTTGTGTAGATAATTAAAATCTTCAAAGCTCTTTCACATGTTTCACCTCATTGAATCCTTGCAACAGTCTTGCCAGGTAGGCAGAAAGGCTTGTTGTGAATATGAGAATTGATGCTCTAGAGGTCAGGTGTGTTTTAAATCACACATGGATTTGCTTGCTCTGCCCAAGTTCCTTGACTGGGGCCTCATCCTATTCCTTTGTTACGTTTCAAGGAATAGCTTTTCTTTCAAAGTACAAAACAGATCTAGGCATTGGGTTCCAGAGCAGGAGAGCTCTACCGGAAAGCTCTCTGTCTCTGCTGCAGCAGGAAAGACTATTTTTAGATGTTTTCCTTTTGCTAATTATCTCCCTCTCCGTGGGGAATTTCTATGGGTAGAATCCCCAGATGAGCCAAGTTTCTCACTCATTCCCGCAGAGACCGGAAAGACAAAGGCCATGGCCCAGCTTGCCCTGGGGCCTCAGAACCTCTCCAGTGATGACAGTGTGGTGGCTTTAGCAAGTTCTTTAAGGACTGTGGAGCCCACAGCGCTTTGGTGATCACACTGAACAAGGGGACTAAGGGGCGACTGGAAGGAAGGTCTGCACATATGTTCTTGAGTCTTGGAACCACCCCAAATGAGCTTGCCTGGAGCTCAACTCTGAAAGGACTTAAGAGAATGTGGAGTCAGTGGTGGCTGAAGGCTCAGGAGGCCCTGCTGATGTTCTGGCTTTCTTCCATCATCTTTGAGAAGAATAAGGAAGAGACTTCTAAAAGAATATTTTTCCAGGCAACTTCAACCTTAAGCTTCAATCTCCAGGGAACCCCACAAGAACTGTGAAGGATTAGCCTATAGAAGAGGAAGAGGAAAGGGGTGATGAAAACTTTTCACTCCTTTGCTGGGAAGAGCTAACCAGCTAGTGCTAGGTGGTCTGGGGACAATGGGTGGAAAGAAAGTAAAGTAAGATTTTGGTTCAATGTCAGGATAAATCTTCAAACAGGTTTTGTGCAATGAACTACCCGGGGAGCTGGTGAATTCTGTCACCTGAACTGTTCAAGCAGAAATGTGGACACTAAAATGGACTCTGGCATTCGTGGGAAGGCAGGAGTGATGGAAAACCCTATAGGTTGGGGACTAAGGAATAATAATTGGTAACACTATTATAGCACTTATTTTCTATCAAGTTTGTTTTTTAAACACTCAACAAGGGGTATAGAAGGTAGATGTTATTATTAACTCTCTCTTAGAGATAGGGAAACTGAGGCACAAAGAGGTTAAGTGATTTGTTCAAGGTCACACAGCTAGTAGGAATTTTCACTGTGGCTGCCTGTTGTTGGTGTCTGTGCTTTTAACTACCTGCTGTATTGCTGTGTCCTCTAAGGACCCTTCTTGCCCTGAAATTCCTGATAGGGTGGAGTCCAATCCCAATGCCAGCATTCTTGGTATGCATCACTCATAAGACTTCTTCCAAAAGGACAATGATGGCCTCTGAGAAGGAAGGAAGGAAGGGAGAGGAGAAGAGAGGGGAGGGGGGGGAGGGAAGGGGAGGGGGGAGGGGAGGGGAAGGGAAAGGAAAGGAAAGGAAGAGGAGGGAGGGAGGGAGGAGGAAAAGAAAAGAAAAAAGAAAAATGAGAAAGGCAAAGGATGATGGAAAAGAAAATCGACACCTTTAGACCCAAAGGGAAGCTCCCTGGTCATCTTTGGGGTCAGCTGGCAGAGACAGAGCCTAACAGAATATCGTGTCAAAGTTAAATACTGCCTATGTTTTCCTCTAAGAGTTTGATAGTGTCTGGCCTTACATTTAGGTCTTTAATCCATTTTGAGTTTATTTTATTTTATTTTATTTTTATTTATTATTATTTTTTATGGTACGTGGGCCTCTCACTGTTGTGACCTCTCCCGTTGTGGAGCACAGGCTCCGGACACGCAGGCTCAGTGGCCATGGCTCATGGGCCCAGCCGCTCTGCGGCATGTGGGATCTTCCTGGACCGGGGCACGAAACTGCGTCGCCTGCATCGGCAGGCGGACTCCCAACCACTGTGCCACCAGGGAAGCCCTGAGTTTATTTTTGTGTATGGTGTTAGGGAGTGTTCTAATTTCATACTTTTACATGTACCTGTTCAGTTTTCCCAGTACCACTTACTGAAGAGGCTGTCTTTTCTCCACTGTATATTCTTGCCTCCTTTATCAAAGATAAGGTGACCATATGTGCGTGGGTTTATCTCTGGGCTTTCTATCCTGTTCCATTGATCTATATTTCTCTTTTTGTGCCAGTACCATGCTGTCTAGATTACTGTAGCTTTGTAGTATAGTCTGAAGTCAGGGAGCCTGATTCCTCCAGCTCCATTTTTCGTTCTCAACATTGCTTTGGCTATTTGGGGTCTTTTGTGTTTCCAAACAAATTGTGAAATGTTTTGTTCTAGTTCTGTGAAAAATGCCAGTGGTAGTTTGATAGGGATTGCATTGAATCTGTAGATTGCTTTGGGTAGTAGAGTCACACTCTATGACATAAATCACAGCAAGATCCTTTTTGACCCATCTCCTAGAGAAATGGAAATAAAAACAAAAATAAACAAATGTTACCTAATGAAACTTAAAAGCTTTTGCACAGCAAAGGAAACCATAAACAAGACCAAAAGACAACCCTCAGAATGGGAGAAAATATTTGCAAATGAAGCAACTGACAAAGGATTAATCTCCAAAATTTACGAGCAGCTCAATATCAAAAAAACAAACAACCCAATCCAAAAATGGACAGAAGACCTACATAGACATTTCTCCAAAGAAGATATACAGATTGCCAACAAACACATGAAAGAATGCTCAACATCATTAATCATTAGAGAAATGCAAATCAAAACTACAATGAGATATCATCTCACACTGGTCAGGATGGCCATCATCAAAAAATCTAGAAATAATAAATGCTGGAGAGGGTGTGGAGAAAAGGGAAAACTCTTTCACTGCTGGTGGGAATGTGAATTGGTACCGCCACTATGGAGAACAGTATGGAGGTTCCTTAAAAAACAACAAATAGAACTACCATACGACCCAGCAATCCCACTACTAGGCATATACCCTGAGAAAATCAGAATTCAAAAAGAGTCATGTACCAAAATGTTCATTGCAGCTTTATTTACAATAGCCAGGACATGGAAGCAACCTAAGTGTCCATCAACAGGTGAATGGATAAAGAAGATGTGGCACATATATACAATGAAATATTACTCAGCCATATAAAGAAACGAAATTGAGTTATTTGTAGTGAGGTGGATGGACCTAGAGTCTGTCATACAAAGTGAAGTATGTCAGAAGGAGGAAAAGAAATACCGTATGCTAACACATATATATGGAATCTAATAATAATAATAATAAAAAGATCATGAAGAACCCAGGGGCAAGACGGGAATAAAGACAGAGACCTACTAGAGAATGGACTTGAGGATATGGGGAGGGGGAGGGGAACGGTAAGCTGTGACAAAATGAGAGAGTGGCATGGACATATATACACTACCAAACGTAAAATAGATAGCTAGTGGGAAGCAGCTGCATAGCATGGGGAGATCAGCTCGGTGCTTTGTGACCACCTAGAGGGGTGGGATAGGGAGGGTGGGAAGGAGGGAGACGCAAGAGGGAAGAGATATGGGAACATATGTATATGTATAACTAATTCATTTTGTTAAAAAGCAGAAACTAACACACCATTGTAAAGCAATTATACTCTAATAAAGATGTTAAAAAGAAAAGTTAAATACCGCTGTTGTTTTAAGAGTTCCCGCCTCATATGTCTCCTTCTGTAACTCTGGCCGTCCCTTCTGGCCTGCCTTACTCCACCTGCACCTGCCTTCCCGTGGCACCTGTGCTAAGCTTTTCCAGGAGACTGGGAGGCAAGGGGACAAACAAGCAGCTGCCAGTTCTCTATTCTGCACCCTCTTCCCCGCCCTGATTTACGGAGAGAGAAAGTGACGCCCAGGGTGGTATGTAACTTACCTAAGGTCACAGAGCCCGGATCAGAAAATCCAGGTGTCCAGACCCCCACCTCAGCGCCCGGCCCATGCCTAGAGACCCCTTCTCTCTCCTCGCCTGAACCCAAGAGCTCTCTTTATTTCACATCCCCGCCTCCCCAGCCCCACCCCCCAGTTCCCCGGAGTCGCTTCTGACGCTCGGCAGCCTCCAGGGTCCAGCCCTTCCTGCGGGCGCTTCCTTTCCGCCGGATTCCCACGCCCAAGTCGCCCTCGGCCCGCGCGCAGCCCGCGGGAGCGCTGCCTTACGGCCAGGGAGCCCCTCTCCGCGCCCCGCAGCCCCGCACGGCGGGGGCACAGAGGCGGGCGGGCGGCCAGGGCTCACCGCCCGACGTGGAGAATAGAAACTGAGGGGGTGCCCTGAGCCCCCAGGCCAGAAGGCCAGGGACTCCGGGGACCCCGCCCTCTTTCTTCCCTGCGCCCGCACCTGGAAAGGGGCAGCAACCCACGGTGACGTCCTCCGCGCAGCCGGTACGCTCACCCTCCAGCCCGCAGCCCCGCCGCCTCCTTCGGGAAGTCCCAAAGTGTCACTGTTGAGCCCGCTGGGGTGTGGCCGCGCCTCCCGCTCCCCCAGGGGCTGTCCCCAGCCGGGCGGCCGTTCCTACTCCCCGCCTGGCCCCGGCCCCGCGTCCGCTGTGCTCCTGCCCTGGCCCCGGCTCCGGCCCCGCCAAGGTGCGAACCGCTCTCCGCCCGGGACGCACGGACTATGGATTCGGGATCCGGCTTCCCAAGACAGGCCGCCTTTTGGTTGGACAATTAGCGGAGGTGGGCGGGGGGTTGACCATCCCCACACACGCGCTTCTCCATGAAGATTCTTGAGCTTTCTTTGAAGAAAGGAGTGCATATGCTGCAGTGTCTCTGTGGAAGGAGCCTGAGGTCCAGCAACAGCCTAAGTGGTGAGAAAATGTTCCTTCCTTAGCCCTAAACCTGCAGATGCCCACCCCACTTCCCTCCTCCTCATCCCCTCTCTGCCCACCCCACCCCCCGGCCCTTAATCAGCGCTGTAAGTGATGGAAGGAAGGCGTTCCCTTACTGGGGCGAGATAATGGCCCCGTCGCCGGTTCTGTCTTTGAATTTTTTTTTTTTTCTCTTTTAAATCCCTGAAGTCATCCGTGTTTTATAGAACGCTTTCGCTGTCGCCTAGCGCCTGAGCTGGAACCCGCGGGTCTCTTTCCGAGGGGTGCTTACAGTGACCTGCTTTCGCACTTCCTCGCGGCTGTCTCCTTGTGACCTGCGAGGGCGGCGTGCGACTTGGAGTTGCTCAAAGTCTTCTCTTGAGAAGTTGCTCGTGCGTTCGACAGGAGAGGGGACTTTTAAACAGGTGGCTGGCCAGGCAGGTATCTTTTATTTTTCTTGCTTTGTCTGGAAAGTAGACATCTGGTCATCGTCAGTGAGTGCATTTTGCCCTGGAGATCAAGAAATTTCTGAACTGATGCTGAAACAGAAGAGTCCCAATTAGGCCTGAGTTTAACCGACTAGGTCCCTCAGGAAAAGCTCAGGGAGGGAAAGAAAGAAAATCAGACCCTTTTAATGACCTGCGATATTGAGAAAAACGATTAAAATTTTTAATTAAAAAAAAAGTACAAAAAAAAGTGTGATACTTCTCTGCTGAAGCCTCGAGGATGAGGCGAGCTGTTTCACCACACTTTCGATTGTCCATCTCTCTCTTTTTTCAGGTGTAAATTCTCTTTAAAGTGGTTTTGTCCAGTAATCTCGCGAGTGCTAATCCAGTTCTTGTGTCTTTGGGTTTCTGTTTACAAAATGGGGGTGGGGTGTGAGGAGAGAGGAAAGGCACCCTTATTATGTGTAAACAAATGTCTCTTTGTAAAATAATTTTTTGGTGCATAAATTCCAAATAACTTTAATGTTCAAAAATTTAACAATATTATAATAGGCTTCAGGTTTAAGACTTCATATGTTATTCTGGGGGATCTGATTCATTTGGTTAAGTACCTATTTTCAGTCTGTGCGGGAGCTATGAAGATTATATTTGGAAAGATTAGAATATATATAGGTTTCATTCATCCTTTCTAAAACTTCGACTTTCTGCTTACTTACCACTCTAAATGAAAAATAAAACCATTGTAAAAGAACTAATTAGATCTAACTAATTATCTAACTAATTAGATAATTTAACTGCATGTGAAATATGAGCATATACACTTTTGAAATGAAATCAGCAATGAGATCTTATATTTCTACTTTTGTTCAATTCAGATTATTTAGACATTATCTTTTGCCAGCATATTTGTAAGGGCTGAAATATATCAAATAACTATATTCTAAACTAACATGCTTGATGTTGAAGTTTTATGTTTTGAAAATATGTATTTCAGGAAGCCGGCAGAGATGTATGTTAATATTATTTGTTTTTCCTTGTCTACATTAAGTAAAACATGAATAGATTATAACTTGGATATATGTTTCCTAGATGTGAAAAATTTTAAAGTATGCATGGTGTGTGATAACGACCTCTTGTAAAAATAGATAACATGTTAATTTACATACAGAGTCAGTCTCTCAACTAGTAACAGATCCAAACAGAAGTGGTAGTATGTGTGAGGGAGAAGCATAGGTTGTTGCAAAGTCATGGGACTTAGAATCTGAAGACCTAGCTATAAAGCAGTCTCAATAAAATTACTAACAATCTTTCAAACTCAGTATTTTCATCTGAAAAAAAAGTGGAAATAATGATAGCTCTAGCCTGTTCCCTATTTCTTACTGGATCCTAGATTTAACATGTGATCCTATGAAAACTGTTGCGCTTTATGTATGCGTTGTTATTTAGTGGGGTGGTTGGTTATTTTAGGGAACTATCACTCTAGGGGAATTCTTGTAAAATGGTATAGTCACAAGTTGTGAAAATGAAGGTTCCTTTTGAGCGGGATTTTATGTCATAAGCCTAATATTCTTCACTATTTCAGTAGTGCTTCAATGGCTAAAACGAATAAGAATCATAAAATATACAAAATGATCATCACTTCCTTTTAGCTTTCATTTTCAAAAGGAGTTTTGTTGTTTTATGTAACATTTTCAGTGTTAATGTCAGAAAATTCAAAAAGTTAGTGCTTACTATTAGTTCATTTGTCTTGCAGTACTTAACAAAAGCAATTTGCTAAGTGCCTACTATGTGCTAATGTGTAGGCATTACTACTGTTCACTCAGTATTTTGGGTTCTCCTCTTGGGCATATTGCAGGATGGCATTCTCGAATTCTCTTGAACTTACGTATGGCCATATGACTTGCATTAGCAAATGAAACATGAGCAGAAGTGACACGCCTCACTTCCATGGGGAAGGTTTAATAGCCAGAACACACTTCAGCTTCTGCTGTGACCTTCTGATGATGTTCAAGGTAGTGGTTACTCCATCTGTCTGTGTCCCTGAGTATCTGTAGTAATAGGGCTTTACTGTGTGACCCATGATGGGCATTTAGCACAAATGAGAAGTTAAAACTTCTTTTTGTAAGTAACTTAGATTTTTTAAGGTTATTTGTTATCTAGCCTATCCTGATTGATATAGTAAGGCAGTATAGTTTAACATAATAAAATTTAGTGGAAGATTATTGGGCTCTGTTTAAGGTTCTTTCTAGTCAAACACTTTAATTTCTCTATGATATCATCTGTAGTATATAATGAATTGATGTATTGGTTTCCTTTCCTAATCTTTGAATAATTAGTTTAACATACCAAAGTATGCGTTTTTGTCATCAAATAAGTTAGTGCCTGTCCTGAAACTAGTGGGTACATTGCTTCTTAAATGGGATTTATCATTCCCCCAAAGATATAATGAAGCTCCACTGATATTTGAGATTATTCTTTCAAAGTGGTAGTTTAACTGAAAGACCCTTAAGGACTCAGGTGCTCCTTTCTACTTACCCTGCAATGTAGAAACTACCTTTTGATACCCCCAAGTTCCTGGAAAGAAAGAACTAGCTATATTACATGAAAAACAGTGCAAGTGTGGCAACTGTCATCTCTGCTGCAGTTCTGCCAGACAAAAGAAAACGCAAATAAAATTGTTTTTCTCTTAGCTTATATACTAAGAGCTGTGTGCATGTGAAGAAAACCAGGGCAGTAGTTTATGGTGAAGGGATTGGGCTGAATGCTCCAACTGGGTCATGGACCAGCAATCCATATGCTTGGCTCTGGGTTAAGTAAAGCAAAAGAGAGGAGGGAAGGCAGACTTTTCCAGAAGCCTAGGGTATGTGTGTCATGCCAAATAGCCCTCCACAGCTGGCACCCCTACCTTCTTCCTGACTTTATCCATCTTAGGATAGAAAGTTAAAGAAACATGTCTCTGGCTTCAGGGGTTGCCATTTTTCAATTTAGCAAACACTCTTTGTGGACCAATTGTTGCTAGGCTCTGTGTTAGACACAGGAGGCCCAGGAGGGAGAGATATGGACAAGCAAGAGATACCATACTAGGCAGGATATAATACATGCCAAAAGTGGAGTACCTGGGAGCCTCCATTTATTTCAGTTCAACAATCTCTTACCTGAGTTAATGGTCTATGGTAAGAATCATCTCAAAAAAGGAATAATTAATTCTGCCTGGAATTCGTGTTTATCTCCCTGAGCTTGAAAAAGCATTTAGGAATTCAAAAGGTAGTGCTGGGTGAGGCAGGTGGGGGCTCTCATGAAAAGGAATAGTATCTCTGTATATTTTACCGGAAGAATGTGTTTGAATAAGACATAGATATAAAAAAGCAATGTTTTAGAAAGAATTAGTCTACAACTCATTAAAGCCTACCCAGCATTGCTCATGCTCAGATATCCTGCTTAGTTATCTGTTATACCTCTCCTCTGCCCCTCCTTCAACCTAAGTGCATTTGTTCACAGCCAGATATAACACATCAGCTTCTAAGAAAGGTGCAAGTTTTATTCTCTGGTATTGGAGTTAGAAAGAGACATCCAGGGAGTACTTTTAGATCTGTTCTCTCAATTTCCATGGAATATCTTGAAACAATGAAGCTTTCCTTTGTACAATTTAGTGTATGAAATTGTTACCTTTATGTTGTGTTATTTTCATTGCACAATGTTATGAATGCCATGTCCGAATATTACTTCTAATGCCAGTAAGTGTTGCAGGGTATTTGCATTTCCTAGGGTGAAGATCAGAAAGATACTGTGAATCTGCCAAGACAATCTCTCTTGCTGAAATGATCTTTCTTGTTTATACATAAGCTTCTAGTACCGTCCTACCCTCTCCACTCATTACTGTTTATAGAAACGATAGCATTGCAGTTGGTGTCACTGATTGCCCACGTTGCTGCTTCAATGAAGCCAGCTGGGATTCAATTGCATGATCTTTAAATAAAACTTAGTGGCACAAAATGAATCTCTTTTTTTGAGGGCAGGGGGGTTGTTGCTAGCTGGATCATTCTCTAAGGCACTAATTATTTGCTTAACTTGGAAGAACTTGAGAATCAGTGAATCACCATGTTGGCTCAGTGTCTGACCTTGGCACTGAGGAACTTGTGGGTAGGTAGCATAGATAAAGTCTTTATGAAGCCATTCTCAAAATGACAGTGATGAACCACTTACCCCAGCCCATTTTAGCGCTCTGTAAGTAGCTCCTGGACTAGGGATAGTGAATGTGCCTGTGGTTCCAGCCACCCAAAGCCCGGAGCCAGATTAATTGAGAACAGGAATTCCAGGCAGTAATGTTCTGTGCCAGCCTGGTACAAGGGGATGGCCTGGAAATGGTGAGAAACAGAGTGAAAGATTGGTGGTGCATTTTCTTAAACTGCCACAGTATGGAAAGTAAAGAATATCTGTCACTACTTTTGGCCTTTGGCTTCCAAACTTCACTACAAGTTAGGCAGGATAGCATTTTTCTTTATAGTTATATAATACAGATTAGGGAACCAAGCCTTATCCAGGTGAAGATTTATATGTCTATGTAAGTTTATTTTCTCCTGAAAAATTTTAAATTTATAAATGTGTCTATATCTATTTAAAATATCTGTACACTTAGCAAGTGTGTGTGTGTATGTGTGTATCTCTGTGTCTTTGGTTAAATGCGTTCAAAATTGTTAATGGCAGTTACCTTTAGGGAGTTTGATGGCAGAGACTTGCTTTCTGCTTAACATATTTCTATATTATTTGAATTTTAATGAAAATGTGTTCCCTTTTTAATTTAAAAAACTAGTGATATATATTTTAGATTATGCAGTTTTCTGCTCATAGCAGGAAACTTTGAAAATGTAAAATCTCTGTAGAATAAGAAAATCACTTATAAAACCATAACCTCAATATAATCCCTTTTATTCTTGGTGTGTGAATTTTAAAAACAAAAGTTATCACATGAAAGTTATATGCTTTGTTTCTTTTCCTATGCGCTTAAACAGTTATTCTAAATATGGAAAGAGATACTCATATTGAAATATTTGGAAAATACTTTTTTCTAAGAGGAGTTACAAGAAGTTGTTAATAGTGCTTAGTAGGAGAGAGATATTTTGGGGACAGTGGAAAAGGAGGGTTCTTTTTAGCTTTGTGCATTTCTACATTGTTTCTAATGATTTGTACATATTGACTTTATATATATAAAGCAGGATATAGCTGGGTGCGAAATTGTGAACCATTTGTATTTTCTTTTTTTAAAACTCATATATATTAAAAAACACTAACAGATATGTCATTTTGCGAAAAATTCTTCTAAATATGACTTTAAATTATAGAATGACCTCACATATCTATGCTATAATTGTCATCTGCCTACTTTTGGATCACATCCATTTTTCTAAGCCTTTAAATTTTGTTTTAAAAAATTTTTGACGAATATCTTTGTGTAGCGATCTTTGTGTGTGGTGGGCGTAGGGGATGGTAATCAGTGATAACTTTCTTTCTCCTCCTTCCTTCTACCTTCTACCTTAATCCTGAGTTCAAAACAATTGAGAAAATAAAGTTGTGAAACAGATAGCTATTAATGTATCTGCTTTCTTACTGGATTGCTGGACTATTGGATTAGAGAATGGTCAAAATTGAATTTAACACCAAACTAAATCTTGATGTATGCAAACCACTAGAGGGAAGTTTGGATCTATAGAGCAGGCCCACCTGCCAAGAAATCCACCTTTACCCCTGCTGAACCCCAGTAGCAGAGCAGAGAGATTTGCATTCCATATTTACCTCTAAAGACAGGTCTGGGACCAGAGCTATTTTTGCCTACCCAGAAGCTAAGAATGTGTCCAGCCTGTGAGTAGGCAGCTCCACAGAGACAGAGAGAGACCACAGCAGGCTAAGCTTCATTGGCCCCATTTTTTCTCCCCAGTCTCACCAGTCAGATAAGTTTTTCCTCTTCCTTGGAAAGGAGTGAGAAGGGTGGATGGAAGGGCACAGAACTCTCTTCCCATTTGTTGGAAAAGGCAAAAGATCCTCTTTTGTGGACCAAAAGTAAATGAGGAAAGTGGGAGCAAAAACTTACTCTTACAGTGTGTAACTTTCAAAGGCATAACTATTTTTAAGAGTGTTGATATATCCATATATTCTCCAGTAACTTACACTTTTGACCACCATATAATATTTTCCTGGCTCTGTGTGACTGTGGGCTAGTTCCCTGTGTCTCATATGTAAAATGGGGCTTAACAATAGTTCTGAGTTTATAGGGTTATTCTGAAGATTGAATGCATTAATATCTGTAAGGTTCTTAGGCTGTGAAAGCCTGAGCACTTGGTATTTAGTATTTCCTGCTCTTCTTTTTCTTGCCTTTCATCCCTCCTGGTGTTATAAAATACCAAATGCATGCTGTTAGTGTGTGATTTATCCCATCTTAGTCTTTCTCTTAATTTAAGGTAAAAAAATGTGCACCATACTAAATCTTAGGATATATCTAAAATTTTGATCTGTATGCTTAACTTTCCTTTATTGTTTAAGACAGGCCTTTATTCTGGTAAGAAGCTATAGGAGTCTGTATCTAGCCAATTTCATTTGTGAAGATTCCAGTTTGTTTTCTTAAAACTAATAATTATCATAATCACAGCATTAAGGAAAATTCTGGATTTTATTTCATCCATAAAATTCTGGATTTTATTTCATCCATAGAAAATGGAATTGCAGAGTCATTTGGCTCTAACAAGTAATTTTGATGATATTCTTTTTTTTTCTTTTAGTTCCAATAACATTTTATTTAAAGACATGGAATTTGAATTTTATATAATTTTTACATGACACACAATATAATTATTTTGATTTTTTCACCTATTTAAAAATGTAAAAACTGTTTTTAGCTCATGGGCAGTACAAAAACAGGCATCAGGCTGGATTTCGCTCACAGGCTGTGGTGTGCTGACCCCTGCCATTTCCATTACTTGTCACTATACTCTAAAGTCTGCATGCACCTACACCATTGGCAACACCAGGCGTTACCAAACTTTCAAATCTCGCCAATTTGACAGGTGAAATTGTATCTTAGTTTGGTTTAGCTTTACTTTACATTTCTCTTTTTATAAGCAAAGTAAATGATCTTTTCTTATTGGATGATATTCTTTTAAGTGACTTTTGATGACTGAATTTTTGGAATTAAACATAGTAGCATGAACCTTATTCTTAGGAGTTCATGTTGCTCGAGTTTTAACTCTCTGTTGTGTTGGTAGATTATTTAGAAGATCAAAACAGGAAGCAACCAAGAGTCACATTACATTTTAATACCGTAGAATCAGTGTGACTGAAAAAATTCCTGACCTCCTCAGGACTAAGTAAAATCATTTTAATTTATTTTCAAGTCCTGGCAGCTAGGCTCATTCAGTAGATTGCTGTTTTTCCATTCTTTGTTGTGTTTCTCTCACCAGGTAATTTCTAGGAAGTACTGAGGGGTATTGCCATGTTCCACAAACATGTCCTGGTGTTATTCAACATGTCTGCCAATATTCTTCACTCTGAAACACTGAGATGCGGGAGCTTTGTTACTCTCCTCTTTTCAATTTTAAAGAAAACCAGACTGTGGGTCTTCTGAATAATTTACTGAATACTTGAGGAAAGCAGCTCAGAGAATGGAAATCTAAAGACAGACATTAACTATCACTGCTCCTAAAGTCCATGGGTCATGTCCTTCTTTAGGAGAGCCTCCTGGTCATCTCTATGTAACTCCTAGGCTATCTCTGCATAATGGATATTCTTTGTTTCCCCCAGCATTTAGGAACTACTCCTCTAGGTTCCAGAGAAACAATAAGGTAATTATCATTCCCCTTCCAAGGCTCATTGATTTTCTTATTGCAGGATGGCTGAGAGTGAAGCATCCATGTGCTTTAGGAGAAACACTCACTCACAGCACAGGACATGGTCTGGCCACTCCTGGTCCAGAAAAAGCAATCATGGTAGTTATCAGCACATTTCCAAATGTTTAGGTTATTCCATTTTAAATAGTACCAGATGAGGTGTACCAGATGTCAGCCCAGGTAGCCTTACACCTTTCTATCATCTATCTTTCAAAGTAGATTGCAAAGGGCATCAGTCCTGCATGATCTCATCTTACAAACTCTTGGGACAAACAAGACAGCTCCTCTAAGAATGAACAATGATTTTCAAATAGGGCAGACTAAATGCAGGGGAGAATTCTTTAACTCTGCATGAACTTGGTTCTGTTCAAAATATACCCAATTTAAATTACTGAAAAAAATACATAACATCTCAGATAGAAGCATCTGCTTCAATGGTTGGAGCAGTTTCACAGTGACAGAGACTAGGAAATTGACATATTTGTATGATTAGAAAGGCTTGACAAGGTAGTCTGTCTGAAAACAAGGTAGTATGTTTCTATAACAAGGGGAAATTCTAATTTTTACCTTAGGGAATACAAATCACTAACATTCCCCTAAAGTGCTATCTATCCAGTTACAAGAATTTTAATGTTCAGCCTCACTTACTACCCTATTGCTTGAAGAGTTGAATATTTTTGGATTTTTAAACCAAAGATATTATGGAACATCACTTCATTTATATGTCTGTTCATCCAGCATTTCATGAGACCCACACTATATGCCAAGCAATGGGTCTGCATGAACCCTGTTCTAAAGTAACTCATACTTAGATAAGGGAGATAATAACTGAACACAACTTATCCTAATTAAGGTATCAATGATGTCTAGTGTCTAGGTATAGTGTGTCATTATTCTAGAAGGGACTGCTATGTTTGTAGTAGAGATAAACTCTCCCCAATATTTTTTTAGGTTATCATCTTCTCTGATAATTACTATTTGCTGCTGTGATTGTTTACATGTGCTCTGTTCAAGTTCTAGTTGAGTAGATTGATTGTTAATTTGTTTTCATCAAGCTGGAAATATTCTAGCTGTAGTTTACATCAGGCTAACTAGCACTGGATGGATCATCATTATGATTTTGTTTTCCAAGATGCAATACTCTGGATTCTATTTTTTCAACTGAAATTGGGATTAGGAGGGCACAAGAAGGAAAAGGAGATAAAATATATGTAGTTTGTTTTTAAGGTTAAAAATACAGAAATGACCAGAGATTAATATAACAAACACTAATATACCTAAGACTCAAAATGAGCAAATTATTAACATTACGTGATATACATTTCAGATTTTCTTAAAATTAAGAAGTCAAACACTACCGATAAAATTAAAATCACTTAGAACTATCCCCAGCTCTATTCCAGAATCCCTTCCTTCTCAGGGATAACAACTATAGTGACTTTGGTGTGTGTCCCTCCCATCCATATGGGAGGTTCTGTAGAGCTGAAAATAGCCAGCTTCCTCAAAAGATGGAAGTACGTTTCTAAGGCAGACATGAAGACTGATCTTCTTAATTTACTATGTATCATATATGATATTGTTTTGAGTATTTCTAAAATTTATAGATGAGGTCTTGAACTGTACTTATCTCTCTGCATCTTATTTTGTCACTCAATTATGTGTTTTTGAAATTCATCCCTGTTAAGACAAATGTATCAAGTTCAGAAACATGAAGCTGGGTGTGAGGGAATCTATATTTGTAGCTAAAAGCATGGACCATGGAGCCAGGTTGCCTGGGTTTGACCTGACTCTAAGACTTACCAATTATGTGACCTTGGACAAGTTTCTTAACCCCTCAGGACCTCACTTTTCTGATTTGTAAAATGGTAATAGCACCTACTTTATTGGGATGTGGTGTGGAGCAAAATGAGTTAATATATTTGAATCTCTTGGAATACTTTCTGACACTTACTAAGCGTAATATAAATATTTATTATCTGTATGTTCATTTGAGAACGTGTATTGACTTATAGTAAGAGAAGCAACCTTGCTTGGCTAATATTCCCTGATTTTTTTACATCCAGCACCATGCTAACTAGAAAAGAAAGCTCTGTGTCCAGGCTTGGATTCCTGTCAGAGGCAATTAGGTATTGAGAATGAGAGGTCACCTAAGCTGGAGAGGTTAGTAAATCACTAAGAAACAGTCATCTTGGGGAGCTGCTATATTTAAAATGGATAACCAACAAAGACCTACTGTATAGCACAGGGAACTCTGCTCAATATTATGTAACAACCTAAATGGGAAAAGAATTTGAAAAAGAATAGATACATGTATATCTATAACTGAATTACCATGCTCTATGCCTAAAACTAACATGATGTTGTTAATCAACTATACTCCAATATAAAATAAAAAGTTTAAAAATAAAAGAAACAATCATCTTTTGATTAAGGCTGTTGCACAGTAGACTGGCATCAAAGGAATTTACAGCATCTGCCTTAGGATTTGGGTGTTTGGTTTGATTGTATCAAACAGATACAGCACTCAGGTGCTACAGAAATACCTGATAATGGTCTGATGTTCAATCCTATTTCCCTTTGATTGTATGCTACACCACCCCTCCCCTCTCTTGGGAATTGTAAATTGGTGTATTTTGTCAACACACCTTTTGAATTGAGAGGAAGTGGTTCTTGGTTGAGCTGGAACTATAGTGAGTGCTTGAGACTGAAGCAAATCCCTCTAGAGATTCAAGAGGAAAAGTAAATGAAAAAAGAGGTGGAGCTGAGACTGTCCAGTGACTTCAGATCTGTGTCAGTCCTATTTTTCAAGCCACCTGAGCCTCCTTAGCAGGTTCTGCAGAGCTGAAAATAGCCAGCTTCCTCAAAAGATGGAAGTATATTTCTAAGGCAGACATTAAGACTGATCGAAGGCTTTGTTCTGATTGATCCCTTCACCTCCTGAAACCTTTTGGTATGACCAGGTTTCAGTGATTCTAATGAACCTTGTTGTCAACCTCACACCACAGATATTAGGAAGCAAACATAATGCCTGTGTTGTAATCTTCTCACAAGGAGGGACCAATTATCACATTATGCATAGAGCATACGTGACTCAAAATGTAGAATTGTAATATTTAGGTCCTAGCAACAATTTTAGGAACTGAATACACACTTTCATTTGACAGTTGAAGAAACAGTCCCAACAAACTTGAGACAGTTATTCAAAACTCCATATCTGTGTGAAGTGGCCGGATCTTTGAATCCAGGACTTTTAACTCGTAGTATATAGAATTTGGACACTGATTTGCAATGTTTCTTTCATTCACTCATTTTATGAACTTAGGCAAGTTTTTTAACCTCTTTGAGCCTCAAAATCCTCATCTCTTGTATAAGGTACATAAAATCATCCTTGTATCCATCAAAGCGCTATTTGAAATCTAATTGAAATAGTGTGTGTGCTAACTGGCAAAATCTAAAAAGCATAATAAAGATATGACATTTATTATTACTAGTTTATTATATTGGATGCATTTATGACACAAGGCTATATTGGATATAAAATAAAGCTCCATTTTATATTGTCTTGGAGAGGGAGTTAATGGCAGAAGCCAGTTTTATCAACATGAAATTTATAGCTTCGTTGGCATAAGAATTGTACCTTCCAGTAGCTATCACATCTTGCTGTACATGAATTTTTCTGGTCTACCCTATTTTGATGCTGCTTGAAAAGGATGCTCTTCCCATGAACGGTATGGAACCTTTTCAGTCTGTGTTGTAATGTGGCACAATATTATAGAGGTTAAGGCATTTTGTTGATTTAACCTTACTTTAAACTCTTTCACTGATGACAACTAACTAGGGTCTTGCAAAGGGTGTGGTAATATATTCCAATATCCAGAGTAACTTCTATTATTGAGGGCTTGTGTCACTTAGTTCCCAGTCAATGGTGAGCAAATATACACTATATTAGAGTTTAATTCCTGGGATCTACAGGCACTTTTGTCTGTGAGGCAGAAAGAATAAATGAGCTACTTTTAGGTAGAGTAGTCACATTAATTGACAGCAGCTTCTAATAAAAATAACAACATAGACAGGAGGAAATAGTAAAAGTTCATGTGAGCACTTACAGTCAGACATATTCTAGACATAATTGGGTTCCTAGTATGTGCTTGGCATTGGGCATATAGAGGTAAATCAACTCTTGCCTTAAGTAATTTGTAGTATGACAAGGGAAAGAAGATATAAGCAAAAAACACACCTTCATGGGTAGGTGCTAGACCAAAGGTAGAAACAATTTATCTTGGAAACAGAGAGAGATGAGAGCAGTTCCTGCTGCTTGGTGATGTGTGTGTGTGTGTAGCCAGGGAGGCTTATCTGGGAAGGCTTCAGCGAAATATGCTACCAGAGATGCATTTTAAAGAATAAATAGGCATCCACCTTGCATAGAAAATGATGAGGAAGGGCATTTTGGGTAAAGGAAAACATGAGCTGAGGCATAGGGCCAAGAAAGAGCATGTGTTTCGGGCTAAATTTGCTCATTCTTTCACTCATTTATCAACGACCTACTCTTTGCCAGGTACTGTTCTAATTGCTGGGAATTCAGTGGTGAGCAAAACAATCTCTATTTTAAGAGCTGACTTTCTGGTGCAGAATTAAAACAATAAATAAATAAACAACTAACATGCATATAATATAGTGTCAGGTGGTGGTAAGTGCTATAAAGAGAAGTAAACACATTAAGTTGTTAGAGAGAGAAAGGAAGATGTCTTTAGATACAGCAGTCTTTTCTGAGGGAATGGCTTTTAGGCAGAGACCAAAGGAAGCGAGGGATCAAGCTTGCATTACTCAGGGAAAACTTGCTGTAGCTGGAAAGAGCAGCAAGTGCAAAGATCCTGAAGTAGGAATAGGCTTGACATATTCGAAGATGAGGGAGAAGGGGAGCGTGGCAAGAGCAAGATGAGATGAGGAAATATGGTAGGAAAGGATATTGTTTATGGTACTGTAGACTGTGGCAAGTATTTTGGAATTTATTTTGAGAGTTATGCAAAGTCATGAAAGGGTTTTGAACAGGAGTGTGAAAAGCCATTTATATTTTAAATGGATCACTCTGGCTGCAGTATGATAGTAGACTGTATCAGGGAGACTGTTTAGGAAGCTATTACAGTATTTCTGGCGAGAGGCTTGGAAGAGAGTCAAAATGTGTTAGGTGGTGAGATGTGCTCTGAATTGGGATATATTTGGAGGTAGAGTTGATAGGATTTGCTAATTGAGAGAAAGAGAGAAATCAAAAGTGACTCAAGTAATATGCCTGAGCATCTAGGTGAAGAGGGATACCTTTCATTGAGTTGGGAAACAAAGAAGGGTAGAGTTGCTTTGGGGAGATAAACTCAAGTGTTCTGTTTTGAATATGTTCAAAGTGACATAGAATAAAAGGTAAACATTGAATAGAGAGATAAAATTCTGGAATTTAGGGGAGTCCAGAGCCAGAGATATGAATGTATGAATAATCAGCATATAGTTGGTATTTAGAATCTCAGAACTGTGTTCAGTTACATAAAAAATTAGTGTGGGGACTTCCCTGGTGATGCAGTGGTTAAGAATCTGCCTGCCAATGCAGGGGACATGGGTTCGAGCCCTGGTCTGGGAAGATCCCACATGCTGCGGAGCAACTAAGCCTGTGAGCCACAACTACTGAGCCTGTGCTCTAGAGCCCGCAAGCCACAACTACTGAGCCCGTGTGCCACAACTACTGAAGCCTGTGAACCTAGAGCCCGTGCTCCACAACAAAAGAAGCCACCACAGTGAGAAGCCCGCGCACCGCAATGAAGAGTAGTCCCGGCTCGCCACAACTAGAGGAAGCCTGTGTGCAGCAACGAACACCCAACGTAGCCAAAAATAAATAAATAAATTTATATATATTAAAAAAAAGAATTAGTGTTGATATGGAAAAGAATAGATTTGAGGACTACACCTGCAGTACTCCTGTACTTAACCGTTAGGAGCTAAATGCTACCAAAGAGACTCAGAAGGACTAACCTAAGAAGTGGAAGAAATTCAGGAGAATGTGATAAAAGGAGGTAAGTGAAGAAGGTGGCAAGAAAGAATGACCAACTGGTTCATATGCTGATGAGAGATCAGTATGATGTAGACTGAGAATGGATCTTTCGATTGGGAAATGTGGAGGTCATCCCAAACCTTGGAGAGCGGTTTCAATGGAGAGGTGGGTGTGAAAGTCATCCAGAATGGGCTCAAGAGACTAGAAGGTGAGAGAGTGGAGAGAATCAACATAAAATAATCTGCATAGCACAGGGAGATCAGCTAGGCGGTTTGTGACCACTTAGAGGGGTGGGAGGGAGACACAAAAGGGAGGAGATATGAGGATATATGTATATGTATAACTGATTCACTTTGTTATAAAGCAGAAACTAACACACCATTGTAAAGCAATTATACTCCAATAAAGATGTTTTAAAAAAAGGGCATTAAACCCTTAAAGAAAAAAAAAATGAAATCTTTGCCCTTTAAAAAAAAATCTAAGAATTTCACAGTGAAGTTGTGTGGAGAAATGAGGGAATGTGGGATCAAGGGGAACATTGTCTTTATGAAAATATTTTGGCATATTTATTTATATGCTGCTGAGATGATTGACTAGGAAAAGGAAAGCCATTGTTGGGGAGAGATTGGGAACACTGTGAAGATTAATTGACTTCCCATGATTAACACATTCCAGGCTTGGACCACATACATCAAGCCGCATCAGACTCTTGTTAATAAAAACAGATTGTCTTGTCCTACACCATATCTCCATGTGTTAGAAAGGTCCCATGTGCTTATATTTTGTAAAAGCTCCTCCGGTGGTTCTAGTGTGGAGCTAGATTTGGGAAGTTTTGTTTTAGGCAACACAGTGTATTGCAGTGGTGGCAAGGGTCCATTGACTTGGGGTGGCAGAAGGTGGGGCTGTAAATTTTGACTTTTTATAAATCTTTAATCTCTTAGCTTTGGCTTTTCTTGTTTTAGGATTTCCCCTCCTAAGAATGCTCTTAGCATGGAGCACTAGAGGCTGCTAATGGTTTTTTTGGAGCCCATGTAGTTTCTTTATGGGGATATTAGTGGAAGTATCTGGCTGTCACAATCTGTAATTAAAATCACTCTGATTAAGATTTTAAGCAAATAGTTACCCATTGAAAAAGTGATAGTCATATGCTTTCCTCTTTTGGGGGATACACAAAAATATCTATTAGACTGCCAAATCTAGCACAAACATGTTCAAGAAATTGGGTCAAAGGGAAACATTAAGATTTATACTTGATAAAATATTGAGTCTTAGAACCAAACTAGGTGCTCAGACGCTTGATTATTTAGGGAGAATAATACTGTGAAGTGAGATTAGATCTGGGATCCAAAGGCCTGGGTTATATTTTTAGCTCTGTAATTTACAGACCGTATGAATTTTGGGAAGTTTTGTGTGTTCATATGAAAATGAGTGTGCTAGCCTTTCCCTTCCATCTTAGAGTTATCAATACAAAGATCAAATGAGGGCTTCCCTGGTGGCGCAGTGGTTGAGGGTCCACCTGCCGATGCAGGGGACATGGGTTCATGCCCCGGTCCAGGAAGATCCCACATGCCATGGAGCAGCTAGGCCCGTGAGCCATGGCCACTGAGCCTGCGCGTCTGGAGCCTGTGCCCCACAATGGGAGAGGCCACAACAGTGAGAGGCCCGTGTACCACAAAAAAAAAAAAAAAAAAAAAAAGATCAAATAAGTGGAAAACATTTCATGACTATAAAGACTTACAACTGTGTATGTGTGTGTGTGTATGTATGTATATATATATAGTATTTGTATGTAGTATATATATAGTTGATGTGAATTGTGAAAAACGGCTTTTATAAACACAATTTTACGCTACATGACACAAGTATCTTGGAAAAGTGATCATTCACACCCCATCATCATTTGTGATGCGAAGTAAAGCTGATTAAAATGTATTTGCTTACATATATGTACATACACATATATACATGCATATGTAGGTGTATAGCTTTGTTCAGTATTATTTTTATTACTTTTCCTCAGAGATTAGGATGATTTTTGAATTATACTTATTGCATTGAATTATATTTTTGAATTACATTCGAATTTATAATTAGAAATGGTATGTTAGCTTAAACCCCCAAATTCTTCCCACAGCAGTTTCAGATTTGGAGATAAGCCCTAGAGCTTCACTGGTGCCTTTCTCTGCACTACAACTGTATTTCAGTCCATATCCCATAAATTTGGGAAAGAAATCACAAATGAGAGAGGGAATAGAATGATACAGCAGGTTGTACCATTGTACACCATGCTGGTTACAAGACACTTGAGGGTGGGAAGGAGAAGATTGTATTTGGTCTTGGGTAGCATGTTTTCCAAGGGATATTATTATACTAGAGTACACACAGGAGATGATGACCAGGGTATGAATAGGGTTTGGAATCGTGACTTAAAAGGATCAGGTAAAGGCCATAAAAATGTTTAGCCTGGAGAAGAGAAGATCAAAGTAGACTATGATATTTTGGTGATTTCAAGGAAGTAGAGGTAGGTTTGATGGATTGAGTTTGAAAGGAAGTGAATGCAGGTATACAGAACACCCAATGAATACTTTGGCTGGTTATGACTTTCCAGTCATTCACTCTTACTGTACCAGCAGATGCAGTATGACTATTGAGATATTGCAGAGGGATTTGAACATCTAATACGAAGCAGAAATAGATGACCTATGAAGTCTCTTCTAGCTCCAGTACTTTGTGTCAAATCAAAGGCTTTATGTGAGGAAGAGCTAGTACATTTTCAGAGCTCTCATGGAGGTTGGGGGAAGGTTACAGAGATGTGAATAATGGTTGGTTATGCTAAGCAGTAGAAAAGATTTTGAATTTAGTTCCAAGGTGCCTAGGAAAACAAAACTTGCCCCTTTGATTCTCAATCTTTAGGTAAATTCCTGAGTACATGTTGTTCTGTCATTCTATTCTGATCCAGGAGTCAGAATCATGTCACTGTTGTGTAGCTTGTTCTCTACAAAATGAGGGGAAAAAATGTTAGCTTCTGAATACTCTTCATATCTTCCTTTAATGGGGTGAAATTCACTGTGAAATAATAAAGCTCTTTAACACATAGCTCTGAATAAGTGGATAAATTGAGTGGAAGAAGCAACAATTTAATTTCTGGGCCACTTAGTTAACAATAAGTCCATTTGTCATACTTAACAGCTAACTGTGCTCCTAATGCAGACTTAATGTTTTGTGCTTTGACTCCTAGATTGATGTTGTTGGAAGGAACCTTAGAGACAATTTAGTCCTTTTACAGATGAGCAAGCTGAGGTTCTAGGAGGGAATGTGCTAAAAGGCACCCAGTCTCAGAAGTGAGACTGGGGCCCTGGACTCCTGCCATCCATTGTCTGGGGCAGGCTCTAACTCTCCACACTTCCATTTGTCTCCTAGATTTGTAATTCCCATCATCACATGTTGAGATGATTATTTTTCAATTATACTGGAAGTAATTTTATCTTACAGCATCACTTTGTATCTCTACCATCACAGATATGAATTAGAGTAGTCTTTTGGAACTGACCCAGAGGAGATAGCATCCTGAAGGTGACTTTTCTCACATCTAATGATATGTCAGGAGCAAATCTCAACTATCCCAGTAGCCCAGAACTCTAGAAATTCATGCACTTCCTGTGTAATTTGGCTATATCTGTGTGCTCCCTGTCATTATTTTCCTTTAAATCAACACAATTAAGAAAATCAATTTAGCCTTTTCTTGGCAATTATATCTGTAAAATCACAAGTTTAATGTGCTGGGGTTTTTTTCTAATATAAAAATAATTATTTTAATATAATCATCTTATTTTAAAGGTTTCATCTGAATGTCACCTAAAATAATTTTTCATACCATGCTTTGGGGAATATTGAAAAAGTGAACTCTTTCAACAAACTCTCTGCTATGTAATGATGGATGATAGTCATTTCTTCCTCTCCACCCTCCCCATCCCACTACTGATGTCTCAGTAATTTAAGAGAAAGAACACCAAATCATACCCTCATTCATACACACACACACACACACACACACACACACACACACACACACACACACACACATTTAATATTTTTTTTCCTTTCTCATGGAGAAGTAGGGAGGAAAGAATTAAGAAATAATTTGCTAGAAAAATGAATGAATCTGATTACATTCATACATTAACTAATGATAGGGATCTCCTGACAAGAAGAGGTGATTAAGAAAGTGTGTGAAATAAGTATTTCCTTCCTGCTGAAATACTGATCAGTTGTTTACAAATTCTCATTAGAGACGTGAGATGTAAATAAAGACTTCTTAGAGTTTTTCTTCCTGTAGTGCCACCAAAAGATCCACAAAAATATAAATAAACATAGCATTGTAAATTCAGTTTTGAGAATTTGAGTTTGTGTTGTGGTTGCTTTTCTGTGATGGATGATACTGTTTGGTTTCAGATGGTACTTGGGACAGTCTGTCTCATAAACCCACTTTTTGTGATTGAGATCAGTTTACCGTTGGAGACACCCATATTACTTGAAAGAGAGACTAAAGTCTTGATCCCATTTGAGCCACAATTTTTAGTCCTAATGAATTAATGGTTTTCTAGAATACAGCTTCCCACCCATTGTGCATAGTTTCTGTCCTCCAGTCTTAAGGAGCCTTGTCATTTTACTCTAGTGTGGTACAATAATTGTACTTTTCTAGGTGTGCCATGTTCACAACACGAAAAAGGCTAGGGAATACTAGACGATGAAGAACAATACATCTAGTTTGTATAGTGCTTTGGAGTTTAGAAAACACTTATGTGCATCAACTCTCTTGAAACACATAGTGTTTCTGTGAGGCAAACATTATTTCCCCCATATTTCAGGTGAGGAAACTGCAGTTTCGAGAGGTGAAGTTACTTGCCTAAATCTCCACAGCTTAAACAAGTGGCAAGTGAAGATTTGCAAATGTAGTTGTTACATTTTTAATCCAATGAATCTTCCACTACACTGCAGCTGCCTTCAGAATTTCAAATTTTCATATTATTAGATTATATAAACTCAAAAACACAAACAAATGATCTTTGCTACATGTATTTCATTAGAAGCTATTTTGAATTAAAACACCATTCAGAGATTTTTCCTGTACTTTGCATTGAAGGATGGATGACACAGATGTGGTCCTTGGCTTCAGGGAGATCACAGTCTTCTGGGGCTGGAGGGAGTTACATATACAAACACTTTAATACAAAGCAGTCTGGCATATGTATTATAAAGTAGGTAGAGACAAAACTCTATGGAGGAATAAGAGAGAAAGAAATTAAATTTAAATAAAGAGGAAACCAGAGGAAGGATTATGGGAGAAATGCAGCTATGTTAATGATTATTTTTGCCATGGGTATATTTTTTTGTTTGTTTTTGATTACTTATTTAAATGTTACATATAGAGAAGTGCATAAATTACAAACATATAACTTGGTATAATTTCACAAAGTGAACACACCCGTGTAACGATAACAGAGACTAGAAACCAAACATTACCTGCATCACTGTAACTCTATCTGTGCCTCCTTCCAGTCTCCAAAGGCAGCAATTATCTTGCTCTGACACTATAGTTTGCCTGTTTTAAAACTTCAAATGAAGTAATACAGTGTATGCTTTTTTAAAATTTCTGGATGCTTTGTTTAATGTTATGTTTGTGAGACTTATACATTGTTGCTTGTAGCTGTCGTTCTAGTTTGTTCTTCTTTTTTTCTTTTGCTGTAAATATACCACATATTTATTATCCATTCTACTGTTGGTGGTCATTTGGGTTGTTTACAGTTTGTAGTCATTATGAACAGTGCTGCTATGAACAGTCTTGTATCTCTTTTTGTGGATGTATATATGCATTTCTGTTGGGAATAGTCCTAGGAGTGGATTTGCTGAGTCATGGAATATGCCTATACTAACATAGCTTTTGATGAGGAAAAATAAGGATGACAAAAGACTTCACTGACAGAGGAGGGCTCATTTAGAAAGACCCATGCCTGATGCGCTGCAGAGAGAATTCAGAGTGATGAGCAATTTAGGTGGCAGGAATATACCGTGTTTGAGAGCTACAGTGGAATATAGATTTGGAGAGAGAGACAAGGAGAAAGGGGATTTTTTTAGAACACCTGAAATATTTTACAGAAAGATAATTGTATCGATTAGAAAGGCATTCAGCTGCAAGTCACTGAAAACTTCAGTAAATGTCTTAATCAGATGGATTGACTTTTCTCAAATACTAAGAAGTCTGGAAGTAGGCTGGCTTTCACTCAAAACTCAACAAAGGCTTTTAGGATCTAGGAGCTGTCTTTGCACTTTGGCATCCTTAGCATGTTGCCATTTATATTCTTACTTGCTCTTTATAGTCTTAAGGTAGTTGCTGTAGCTCCAGATATCAAGTCTAATTTCCAAACAAAGGGTGACAGAATGATGCCAGCCACATCAGTTCTCTTTCATCAAGGGAGTAAAAGTTTCCCAAACATCCCAGCAAAGACTTCCACCAATTAGTAAAAGTGGGTGACCTCTAGCTGAAAGTGAGACTGGGAAATTGGGGCATAGTACAATATTAAGATTATCTTATATTGGTAACCATCCATTGCCTGAGACTAAGCACATTGTTGCCCTGAGAACACTGGAACTCTCTTAGCAAAGATGAAATGGATATTAAATAGGCAATTAAATGAGTCTTCCATTGCAATACTGGCCCCAGAGGGAAGAATGGGCTAGGGGATAAAGTTTTATGTAATATACTATTTTCATTTTCACATGGGATAATTGGATATTTTATAGAGAAAATTAGTATATCATTCCATGTGATGATTTGAAATTCACCAGGACTTTTTATTACTGTTGTTTTTGTTATTATTATTATTGTCATTCTTGAGATGATGGAGTAAAAATAATCAGATAATATCTCTTAAAGTGATCTTGCCTTTGCAACTTTTCAGTTACATAAAGTGAATTTTTACCAGCTTTTCTAGAATAAAGTGAAACTAAAGAGCAAGCAAGCATTGTGAGCTGCTGCAATTACAGGCAGAGTGGTGTAAAGAGATTTCTATGATGCATAAATTAAAACATCCCATCATAAGGCTTAACAGGTCCAAAATAGCTGCAATTTGGTCTTTCATGTGACTTTATTTCTATCTCTAACCTGCAATTGTTGATTTGTGAAAAATTTGTCGTGAAATCAGTTGAGTTAATGCACAGAAGGACAGAACATTGATTCAGATGTTGTTTCAAAAACTCATATGTATTGCCCTAAAAAGAGAAAAATATTCATATGCGGTTCTTTTTGTTTTAAGCAAGTCTTAGAAATCAGGTCAGTCTGTAAAATTGGTTTCCTGACAACTTATTTCCTACCAGCAACAAAGTGAAGTGCTTATTCAGTTAAGGTTCACAAAGCATACTTCTGTTTCTACAGGTTGTTTGTTCATTATTTTGTTTGGTGGCATGGTGGCATTATTAAATTAGCAAGGGCTAAAGTTTTCTGTATTGGGTGGAACCAAAGAGAAAGAACAGAATCATAACTGTGTCATTTCCAATGTGATATTGATACAAGAAGAGCTAATGGACTGGGAGAATTTCATTTTACACTGAGTGTAATGAATATCTGCTCTGTCCAAGAAGTTTTGCTCACAGAGAGGAAGAAGAGAGAAGGAATGTGAATGTGGTTGGAAGGCACAATTCAGACCTGAGTTCAGCAATATTTGGGTAACTCTATTTTCATATGTGATTATTAGCAATGAGTGAAATGTTTCCATATTAGGAAGTGTTCCCCAGATTGTTTCATAATTACAGTGTCCATTGGTCTGTTTCAAGATTATGTGTAGAACCAATAGAAGTGTTGCTTTTATCAAGAGGTAATTAATGGGCAAATTTCATTATTCTTAGGGATGTTACAGATCCATAATATAAATAGGCTTAGGAAAACAACATGTGAGCTAAAAGCTATAACTCACAATTAAGTAATTGGGGGTATTTGGGGAAGTATGTGTTATAGACTATACTCTTAATAATATGGAGATTTTATCACAGAGTACAACCATGTTTTTCCATTTAATAACCCCATATGTCCAAAGCATAATACTAAGCTGAGTGTCTATAGAGCTTATTTACTTATTTATTTACTTTTTAATTTGGCCATGCCATGTGTATGTGGGGTCCTAGTTCCCTGACCAGGGATCAAACCTGCGTTGGAAGTGTGGGGTCTTAACCAATGGACCATCAGGGAAGTCCCAGGCTGAGTGCCTAATAACCTAACATTTGTTCACTAATTTAACAGAATATTTACTGAGAAGCTTACCATATGCCACTATTATGGGTACTGGAGGTAGAACAATGAACAAATTAAAATGTCTGACCTAATGCTTCTACGTTTTTTAGAAACATGTCTTATTCATGGAGTTTTTCATGGCAACAAAATGACTGTGCTTTCTAAGCAGATGAAGTAAAAGGGATACAGCTAGAAACAGGCCTCAGCTAATCTCAAACCAAGAGGTTGCACATGATATACAATAAGAATTATACTTTTATTGCTTTTAAATTTACAGCTAAATTCTAAATAAAGCACTTTAAGCAGTCCTACAACACTTGATTGTACCTACAGTACAACACACTTCCAAGGGCCCAGCAGTGACTTGAAGGGTAGATGTAAACAGTGCAGAGTCCAAGTGTGAATGTTTTCAGAGAGAAGCATGGTCAAACAGGTGAGCCTGAGCCCTAGGGTAATGGCTTGCAGAGCTGAAGCTAAAGACTAGGCCATGGATGAACACAAGACAGGATAAGTTAGTATTTCATGTTTGGGTGTGGTGTTGGAAGGACAAATGGACAAAGAATCAGGGGTTGGTAAATGACCAAAGGTCAGGTCTTGAAAAAGGTCAGGTTAGGTATGATCTATACCAGTTTTGTTTTGTTTTTGCAGTACGCGGGCCTCTCACTGTTGTGGCCTCTCCCGTTGCGGAGCACAGGCTCCGGACGTGCAGGCTCAGCGGCCATGGCTCATGGGCCCAGCTGCTCCGCGGCATGTGGGATCTTCCCGGACCGGGGCACGAACCTGCTTCCCCTGCATCGGCAGGCAGACTCTCAACCACTGTGCCAACAGGGAAACCCTATACCAGTTTTGAGTCAGCACTCGGGACAGCTCCCAAGGGCTGTGCCTGTTAGTTGCTATAGTATCTAAGAGGATGTGACAAAATAACTCCATCTAGATATATCTAGCAGGTGGGAAAAGTGAATGAAGTAGGCTAGTAGTTAGGCAATGGGGGAGAACTGTGACAAACAGGAAATTACAGAACTTTCCAAATGGAGAAATGGAGCAGCTGCTAATCAGCTCCATCCAGCCAACTGGTTTTAGGCAGGCATGCAGGCTACATATGACTGGATTTTCCAGAAATTAAAAATAAATTCCAGAGTTGCAGAAAACTCAGATATTTTAGGTGACATCTCATAATTTTAATAACTTTTGCAACTCAAAATTAAAACAAAATGCACACTTGTAAACACTACTTTGGTTCCCATTTCTTTTAAGGAAGTTTTGGTCCCAAGTGAAGGAGGCTGCATCCTTGTCCAACTGTGAGTCTATGGTGTTTTGTCAATGGCATATCTAGCTATTTTACCCACTTCAGCTTGATATTTTAAAAATATGAATTAGGTCATGTTTTCCACTGCTTGTACTCCTCAATGGCTTTCTATTACATAAAGAATAAATAAGAACTAATATGGCTTTCCAGACTCTGAATGACACTTTTTGCCTACCTCTGCAACCTCATGTTATCCCATTCTTCCCCAGTTCACTATTTTCCAGACCCATTCTTCTTCTTTTACTTCCTGGAACATGCCAAACTTTTCCCCTCCTTGGAAATAATTCCCCTTGCTGCCTGTGTCCACTCTCTGTTTAGATGGCTTGTTCTTTCATCTAGAGATCATCTTAATATGTTCTCCAAGAGGCTCCCACTGGTCATCTAATCTCAGCTGGTCCTCCAAGTTACTCTGTTTATCATAGTACCCTCTTTATTCATACCATACACTGTCATATATTAATATCTGTCTCACTTACTTGATTTTAAGCTCCCTAACGACAGCAAACATGTCTGTCTTGATCACTGATAAAACTTTGATGTTTAACACACAGTAAGCATTCTATAAATGTGAATGAGTAGATCATTGCATAAGAGGACTTGAAAGATTTGTGTCTTTCATATGTTGATTTGGTGCTGAATTCTTTGGACCTAGATCTTCTAGAGCAATATTTCTCAAATTTAGGTAAGGTGCTCACCTCCGTAATGAAAAACTGTTTTAATGGCCATTCAGTGCAATTTATTTTTATTACATTAAATATATATATAATATAGAAAAATAAAAATATATTTATAGTATATAATATAATAAAATATATTGTACAATAAGTATATATGGACATAAATGTCTCTTGTTTATAGCTCTTGTAAAATTATGAAATTAATTTACAAATTAAGTTATAAACAAGTCTATACAAAAGTAGTTCAGTTCAAATTAATACTATTCATTTAATGTTATATGTGATACTTTGATGACATAAAATTGCCTCAGTTCAGATTCAGTTCTATATTTAATGTTTCTGTGCTTTTATTTCAATAATTCTTATGCAGATAATACCTGTTCACATAAGTATATTGAATAGAATTAGTAATTTCTTGGTTTTGTTTGCTAATTGAAAGTATTTGACCTTAACCAAATCTCTGCTTGCTAGAAACTCTAAAATGTTAAATTTAATTACCTGTCACTCCAAAATTGTTTTTTTCTCCACTTGAAGATAAAGGCAATATTACTGAAAACTACATTATGTTATGGGAACTAGTTGCTGGAATTGGGAAGGGAGACATTTCTTATTGCACATTTGCTATTTATTCTTACTGTGAATGAGTTGTTGGAATGTGGTATGCTCAAAGCTGGGATTTCAGTAATACATCTGCCAGCAAAATAAAAAGTCTTCTTACTGCTGAGACACAAGTACTTTTGAGTTTTCAAAAGTCAGATGATTACTCCATTTTTCTCTGTTTAAACTAGCACAAACAACTTTTATTGGCTGCATGGTGATTTCATTTAACCTTTACTTTGAGTGAAACAGATCATAATCAAAATCAGAAACATTTGTTCCAAAATTTTGTGTCAATAATCAGTTATAAAGTCATCATCCAGATGCTCTGGAATATGTCTACCTGCAAATATATAGATACATATACATATATATACACATAAATTTTTTTATATAGTATATGTGGATATAGATATGTTTGTGTGTACACATATACAATTTTAAATTTAAATTCTCATGGACACTGCTTACCCTGCCCCTTACCTAATTTAAGAACAGTATACTAGAAGATCCAACTATGTTTCAACTCCCAAATACCTGGGCATTGACTATGGTAGGTGGGATTCTAGACCTGTCTTGAAACATGTGGGCTTAAAATAAAAATACAAGTATTATGAAATTCTCTCTAGTAAATGCATTGTTGTCTTTAAACTGAGCTTTGGTCTGGGGGAGGGCTAACATTTCTGGGGACACCACACAGACGGTTTTCTGGAATTGTGCTCCAGGAGATGCCATTCACGTAAATACAAAATGAATAGCATCCCCTAGAGCTGTTTAAGGTGGACCCATTCATTAATCAGTGAGTGAGCACTTAACCATTTATCTGCCTCTGCAGCAACTGTCCTCTCCTTCCACCCAGAGAAACCTGCACTTTTCCCATTCTAGCTCTCACGACCAACCATTTGCTTTGATATTAGTTTAAAAGAGCATCCTACCTCCCAGAGATATTTACATTCCAAAAGTTAATTTTGTATATAATGAATATTTCACATTAGAGAGTAATGAAAGTAGAACAAAATGCTGTGTTTTGCTTTTTGTGGAGAGGTGTGACAGGTGGTCAGCATCACTTATACTTCTATCATTTGTGAACCTGGATTGAAGGGTCTGTGTGGTGTTTCGGATTCTATATTTATAACAGGTTCTAGAGCAAGTTCTAGATCAATAAAAACAGATGTTTCTTTTTTTCGAGGAATGGAATGATCTCCTTGTATCTGATGGTTGGGTGTTCTTTTGTGTGGAAATCAGAATCTTTACACCTCAGTGGTGATAACAGGGAGAGCTCCCTCAGGGGTACACTGGCTCTTACAGTATCAGTTCTTTCCTAGATGCCCTGCCTCTTTGATTCAACAAGATCAAGCTAGAGTTTGCTATCTCACCTACTTAACTGGGACACCTGTGGGTATTCTTCATTTATATTATGGATATAATCAGTTCTTCAATTTTCTAGGCTCAGATTCTTGGATTTACCTTTAATACTTCACTTTATTTTCCTTTGTTATCAATAAATCACATATCATTAAAACTTTTTTCTTTACAATGTGTATTATGCTACATGTGACTTCTTAAGAATGTAATGGCTCCCTCATATCTAGAGTAAAAAGGCCAAAGCCTTAAACTTTGGGTTTATTCATAGTTTGGCCTTACAACAATTCTTATTCCCTGTTGCTATTTAGCATAGCCCATGTGACTGTTACAGGGTTGCTTCTTTGCCTTTGCCACATACGAGAAACTAATTTCTCCTCTAGGCTACTGCATATGTGTGTGTTTATATATATATATATATTTTTTTTTCTTTTCTTTTCTTTTTTTTTCCTACCTGGAATGCCTTTCAGCTTCCTGTCAATTAACCCAAATACTGTCCTTCTCTCAAGCTATGCCTTAACCACACTTCTACTCGTTGGCATTTGACTCTGCAGTGATCACTCCATAGTGTGAATTATTTTCATCGTTTACGTACGTAGCTTATAACATTAATTCATCCCTGTATTTTAAGAGTCATTTCTCCTTCTTTTATGTGTATGTTAATTGAACTGATATTAACTAAATACTTATTTGTGAACTGTTTCATTTTAGCGTCTCAAGGAGATGGAACCACATGAGACATAATTCTGCCCATAGGGGGTTCGTAGTCTACTAAGGAAATAAGGTGAATCACCTGTAACAATTACGTAAAATTTTTTTATTGTTGTTTCACTTTGTTTGCTTCAAGGACAAGCAAGTTACATATAAAGGGCAGTAGGAGTTTAGAGAATAAGGGATTACAATTAGTGATGGTATGTGAACCCCCATGAAGGAGGTGGCATTTGAACTGGGCTTTGAGACATGGGCAGATTTTATGTAGGCAGAAAGGGAGGATCCTTAGAGGAGGAATAACAAGAACAAATCATCTAAGTGGCTATATGTGAGGAAGGCGGAGAACAATGGGGTGCTTAGGAACGAAGGGACTGCAGGTTCCTTGGCAATCAGAGCTTGTAAAGAGGAGTAGTAGGAAACAAGACTGGAACATAAATTGCAGCCAGGTTGTAGACTGTACAAGATTATAAATCCTATTCTAAAGTATTTATACCTTATTCTTTAGGCAATGGAAAGTTGAAAACTTTGAACATGGAAATGAGTCAGTCAGTGTTTTACCAGGCACATATTGTCTTTCCAACCAGGTTAGATGCGACTAATTTTGAGGAAATCATATCATGTAAATAATAATTTATTAAGCTCTTTCACATTATCTCACATCATCTTATTGATAGCTCTTTTTATTATTGAAGTATAGTTGATTTACAAAGTTGTGTTAGCTTCTGGTATACAGCAAAGTTACTCAATTATATATATATGTATAGATAGATAGATAGATATAGATATAGATATATACATATTCTTTTTCATATTCTTTTCCATTATGGTTTATTGCAAGATATTGAATATAGTTCCCTGTACTATACAGTAGGGCCTTGTTTTATATCTATTTTATGTATAGTAGTTTGTTTTTGCTAATCCCAAACTCCTACTTTATCCCTCCCCCACCCCGTTTCCCCTTTGATAACCAAGTTTGTTTTCCTTGTCTGTGAGTCTTTTTCTGTTTTGTAAATAAATTCATTTGTATCATATTTTAGATTCCACATATAAGTGATAGCATATGGTATTTATCTTTCTCTGTCTGACTTCACTTACTATGATAATCTCTAGGTCTATCCATGTTGCTGCAAATGGCATTGTTTCATTCTTTCTTATGTCTGAGTAGTATTCCATTGTGTGTGTGTGTGTGTGTGTGTGTGTGTGTACACACACAGACCATCTTCTTTATCCAACTATTGATAGTTTTTGAAAATTATGTCATTATCCTTTTCTTTTACTGCTGAGGGGAATAGTCTCCGAAAGCTTTAGTAATCTGCACAAGGTCACAAGGCTACAAGGAGCAGTCAGGAATTTAACCATATCTTAAGATTCATATTCCATGTTTTTCTTCTTTGCCATGGTACCTGTCCTCTTCTCAATTGAATTTTTAGTCCTCTAAAGAGATCCTCATTTAATAAAAAGTTATATAGTATATAAATATGTTTATATATGTTGTTTTTCTCACATGCATTTTGTTTAGTTCCTTTCAGATTCTAAAGCACTAAGGATGCAATCTCTTCTATGATTGAGATTCAAATGTCAAATTTGGAAACTTATAATGATCCCTATAGTGAGGTGCAGTGTCTTCACCATTCTCAGCAGTGGTGAGGTTGGTATCTGATAATGACATAATATTAAGCTCTTGGGCCCAAGGGACCCCATTAGTTGCAACTTCTAAAATCATCCTACCTTCTTCATCAGGCCTCTTTGCCTCTTCATATTTAAACATAAAAATATGCTCATCAGAGTTTAAGATTCATTTTCTTGGCCTCTGATGAAGTACAGACTCTGAGAAGAATTGAGCATCACATATGGTGTAGTGGTAGGTGGCTTAAATACCAAGGAGTTTACCTGGCTCATTTTACTAAAAAATCCAGAAGAAGACAGACTTCAGGGTTGGTTGGTCGAGTGATATAACTCTCATCAAGAACTTGACTTCTCTTCATCTCTTGCTCAGCCATCTACAGTTTTGATGCCTTTATTCTTAGGCTGCTTCCATTTGTGGTCATAGATAAGATGCTGCTTGAAGCAAACTGGGACTATATCCAGTGGGACTGTTTGTGTATAACTGAACAAAAATTTTAAAAAATCTCTGTGACTGGAGAATTGTTATTCATTCATTGGTATAGACTTAATTTATCTTAAAGAAACAAAATGGGTAGGATTACCTTGACTGATATAGATTATTAGGATTTAGCCCTAAACCTGGGGGATAATGGTAAATCCTATCAAAACAAAAGTTTTGCTGTCCAGTGGATGCTGAAAAGAAAAACCAGTGTCTACTATACATCAGGATAAATTATATTTTGTAAACCATTCAAGCTATGTATGCTTTTTCCCATTTCAAAGATTTTTTTTAATTCAGGTCAAAATACCTTTGTATGAAATTTGTTTTGGAGACTGCTGATGAAGTCATTACTCAGCAAACCCTAGAGTCCTCTGAAGGGAAATTTCTGTTATATACTGTATTCTGAGTAAGACATGCAGTGAATGAAAAATTTCATCTATCAGCAGTATAGTTATTTCATTTTTGGGAAGAGGTTAAATTCAGCATGTTGCTTTAGAAAAATAAATTAAGCATATGGAGCATTAAACAGTGCTACTCTTCCCTGCTTCCCTGATTAGATCTAACCAATTATAATGCCATCTCCTTTGAGTTAATTTTAAGTGGATATTGAAGTAATTAATGTGTTAGCTCAACATGTAGATAAAGAAAATGCTTTGATCAATCAATAGCAATTGGCAAATGTCAGAAGATAAACTGCTTTGGATTCCTTTCTAAATTCCAAAATGTACTGACCTTTTTTTTTTCTTAAAACATAAAGTACATACAGTGTGACTCTAGATGACTTTTGCTGTGTCCCATATTGCTAGTGATTGGGACTTTGGGCAGAATCTTTTTTTTTTTTTAATGGTAAAACATTAAAAGTTTTATTTCCATATCTAGAATAAGAATTAGATAGTAATGCCTACCATCTCCACTATTAATATTATTCTAGAAATAGCACATGAAATTTGACATGAGAAATGATAATTTAAGGGGTAAATATTGGTAAGGATGAGACAAACATTATTATTAATTTCTGCTTATATTATTGTATTCCTATCTAATCCAATATAATCAATTGAAAAATTTATAAAATCATTAGTTAACATATAAAATGTCACTAGGAATAAAATAATCAGTTTTGGCTTTTCATCTGTTATCTCTTTTTAAATTTTTTTTTTTATTTTTGAATTGTATTATATTTATTTTTTTTTATACAGCAGGTTCTTATTAGTCATCCATTTTATACACATCAGTGTATACATGTCAATCCCAGTCGCCCAATTCATCACACCACCAACCCAACCCCCCCGCAGCTTTCCCCCCTTGGTGTCCATATGTTTGTTCTCTAAATCTGTGTCTCAATTTCTGCCCTGCAAACCGGTTCATCTGTACCATTTTTCTAGGTTCCACATATAAGCATTAATATACGATATTTGTTTTTCTCTTTCTGACTTACTTCACTCTGTATGACAGTCTCAAGTTCCATCCATGTCTCAAAAAATGACCCAATTTTGTTCCTTTTTATGGCTGAGTAATAGTCCATTGTATATATGTACCACAACTTCTTTATCCATCCATCTGTCGATGGGCATTGAGGTTGCTTCCATGACCTGGCTATTGTAAATGGTGCTGCAATGAACATTGGGGTGCATGTGTCTTTTTGAATTGTGGTTTCCTCTGGGTATATGCCCAGTAGTGGGACTGCTGGATCATATGGTAATTCTATTTTCAGTTTTTTAAGGAACCTCCATACTGTTCTCCACAGTGGCTGTATCAGTTTACATTCCCACCAACAGTGCAAAAGGGTTCCCTTTTCTCTACAACCTCTCCAGCATTTGTTGTTTGGAGATTTTCTGATGAAACCCATTCTAACTGGTGTGAGGTGATACCTCATTGTAGTTTTGATTTGCATTTCTCTAATAATTAGTGATGTTGAGCAGCTTTTCATGTGCTTCTTGGCCATCTGGATTGGTCTTCTTTGGCGAAATGTCTATTTAGGTCTTCTACCCAGTTTTGGATTGGGTTGTTTGTTTTTGTAATATTGAGCTGCATGAGCTGTTTATATATTTTGGAGATTAATCCTTTGTCCGTTGATTCATTTGTAAATATTTTCTCCCATTCTGAGGGTTATCTTTTCATCTTGTTTATGATTTCCTTTGCTGTGAAAAAGCTTTGAAGTTTCATTAGGTCCCATTTGTTTATTTTTGTTTTTATTTCCATTACTCTAGGAGGTGGATCAAAAAAGATCTTGCTGTGATTTATGTCAAAGAGTGTTCTTCCTATGTTTTCCTCTAAGAGTTTTATAGTGTCTGGTCTTAATTTAGGTCTCTAATCCATTTTGAGTTTATTTTTGTGTATGGTGTTAGGGAGTGTCCTAATTACATTCTTTTACATGTAGCTGTCCAGTTTTCCCAGCACCACTTGTTGAAGAGGCCGTCTTTTCTCCACTGTATATCCCTGCCTCCTTTGTCATAGATTAGTTGACCATAGGTGCATGGGTTTACCTATGGGCTTTCTGTCTTATTCCATTGATCTATGTTTCTGTTTTTCTGCCAATACCATATTGTCTTGATAACTGTAGCTTTGTAGTATAGTCTGAAGTCAGGGAGTCTGATTCCTCCAGCTCAGTTTTTTTCCCTCAAGACTGCTTTGGCTATTCGGGGTCTTTTGTGTCTCCATACAAATTTTAAGATTTTTGGTTTTAGTTCCATATAAAATGCCATTCATAATTTGATAGGGATTGCATTGAATCTGTAGATTGCTTTGGGTAGTATAGTCATTTTCACAATATTGATTTTTCCAATCCAAGAACGTGGTATATCTCTCCATCTGTTGGTATCATTTTTAATTTCTTTCATCAGTGTCTTATAGTTTTCTGCATACAGGTCTTTTGTTTCCCTAGGTAGGTTTATTCCTAGGTATTTTATTCTTTTTGTTGCAATAGTAAATGAAAGTGTTTCCTTAATTTCTCTTTTACATTTTTCATCATTAGTGTATAGGAATGCAAGAGATTTCTATGCATTAATTTTGTATCCTGCAACTTTACCAGCTCCATTGATTAGCTCTAGTAGTTTTCTGGTGGCATCTTTAAGATTCTCTATGTATAATATCACGTCATCTGCAAACAGTGACAGTTTTACTTCTTGTTTTCCAATTTGTATTCCTTTTATTTCTTTTTCCTGTCTGGTTGCCGTGGCTAGGACTTCCAAAACTATGTTGAATAATAGCGGTGAGAGTGGACATCCTTGTCTTGCTCCTGATCTTAGAGGAAATGCTTTCCATTTTTCACCATTGAGAATGATGTTTGCTGTGGATTTGTCATATATTGCCTTTATTATGTTGAAGTAGGTTCCCTCTATGCCCACTTTCTGGAGAGTTTTATCATAAATGGGTGTTGAATTTTTTCAAAAGCTTTTTCTGCATCTATTGAGATGATCATATGTTTTTTATTCTTCAATTTGTTAATATGGTGTATCACATTGATAGATTTGCATATATTGAAGAATCCTTGAATCCCTGGGATAAATCCCACTTGATCATGGTGTATGATCTTTTTAATGTGTTGTTGGATTCTGTTTGCTAGTATTTTGTTAAGCATTTTTGCATCTATATTCATCAGTGATATTGGTCTGTAATTTTGCTTTTTTGTAGTATCTTTGTCTGGTTTTGCTGTCAGGGTGATGGTCACCTCATAGAATGAGTTTGGGAGTGTTCCTTCCTCCACAATTTTTTGGAAGAGTTTGAGAAGGATGGGTGTTAGCTCTTCTCTAAATGTTTGATAGAATTCACCTATGGAGCCATCTGGTCCTGGACTTTTGTTTGTTGGAAAATTTTTAATCACAGTTTCAATTTCATTACTTGTGATTGGTCTGTTCATATTTTCTATTTCTTCCTGGTTCAGCCTTGGAAGGTTATACCTTTCTAAGAATTTTTCCATTTCTTCCGGGTTGTCAATTTTATTGGCATAGAGTTGCTGGTAGTCATCTCTTAGGTTGCTTTGTATTTCTCCGCCGTCTGTTGTAACTTCTCCTTCTTCATTTGTAATTTTATTGATATGAGTCCTCTCTCTCTTTTTCTTGATGAGTCTTGCTAATGGTTTATCAATTTTGTTTATCTTCTCAAAGAACCAGCTTTTAGCTTTATTTGTCTTTGCTATTGGTTTTTTTTTTGTTTCTATATCATTTATTTCGGTTCTCATCTTTATGATTTCTTTCCTTCTGCTAACTTTGGGTTTTGTTTGTTCTTCTTTCTCTAGTTCCTTTAGGTGTAAGTTTAGATTGTTTATTTGATGTTTTTCTTGTTTCTTGAGGCAGGCTTGTATTGCTATAAACTTCCCTCTTAGAACTGCTTATACTGCATCCCATAGGTTTTGGATTGTTGTGTTTTCATTGTCATTTGTCTCTCCGTATTTTTTGATTTCCTCTTTGATTTCTTCAGTGATCTCTTGGTTATTTAGTAACGTAGTGTTTAGCCTGCATGTGTTTGTGTTTTTTTATGTTTTTCCCCCTGTAATTGATTTCTAATCTCATAGCGTTGTGGTCAGAAAAGATGCTTGATATGATTTTAATTTGCTTAAATTTACTGAGGATTGATTTGTGACCCAAGATGTGACCTATCCTGGAGAATGTTCCGTGTACACTTGAGAAGAAAATGTAATCTGCTGTTTTTGAATGGAATGTCCTATAAATGTCAACTAAATCTATCTGGTCTTCAGTGTCATTTAAAACTTGTGTTTCCTTATTAATTTTCTGTTTGGATGAACTGTCCATTGGTGTAAGTGAGGTGTTGAAGTCCTCCACTATTATTGTGTTGCTGTTGATTTCCTCTTTTACTAACTGCTGTTAGCAGTTGCCTTATGTATTGAGTTGCTCCAATGTTGGGTGCATATATATTTATAATTGTTATATCTTCTTGGATTGATTCCTTGATCATTATGTAGTGTCCTTCCTTATCTCTTATAACATTCTTTATTTTAAAGTCTATTTTATCTGATATGAGTATTGCTACTCCAGCTTTTTTTTTTGATTTTCATTTGCATGGAATATCTTTTGCCATCCCCTCACTTTCAGTCTGAATGTGTCCCTAGGTATGAAGTGGGCCTCCTGTAGACAGCATATATATGGATGTTGTTTCTGTATCCATTCAGCAAGCCTGTGTCTTTTGGTTGGAGCATTTAATCCATTATCAATATGTGTATTCCTATGACCATTTTCTTAATTGTTTTGTGTTTGTTTTTGTAGGTCCTTTTCTTCTCTTGTGTTTCCCACTTAGAGAAGTTCCTTTAGCATTTGTTGTAGAGCTGATTTGGTGGTGCTGAATTCTTTTAGCTTTTGCTTGTCTGTAAAACTTTTGATTTCTCCATTGAATCTGAATTAGATCCTTGCAGGGTAGAGTAATCTTGGTTGTAGATTCTTCCCTTTCATCACTTTAAGTATATCATGCCACTTCCTTCTGGCTTGTAGAGTTTCTGCTGAGAAATAAGCTGTTAGCCTTATGGTAGTTCCCTTGTTTGTTATTTGTCATTTTTCCCTTGCTGCTTTCAATAATTTTTCTTTGTCTTTAATTTTTACCAATTGATTACTATGTGTCCCAGTATGTTTCTCCTTGGGTTTATCCTGTATGGGACTCACTGTGATTCCTGGACTTGGGTGGCTATTTCCTTTCCCATGTTAGGGAAGTTTTCAACTATAATCTCTGCAAATATCTTCTCTGGTCCTTTCTCTCTCTTCTTCTTCTTCTGGGAACCCTATAATACGAATGTTGGTGCATTTAATGTTGTCCCAGAGGTCTCTTAGGCTGTCTTCATTTCTTTTCATTCCTTTTTCTTTATTCTGTTCTGCAGCAGTGAATTCCACCATTCTGTCTTCCAGGTCACTTATCTGTTCTTCTGCCTCAGTTATTCTGCTATTGATTCCTTCTAGTGTAGTTTTCATTTCAGTTATTGTATTGTTCATCTCTGTTTGTTTGTTCTTTAATTCTTCTAGGTCTTTGTTAAACATTTCTTGCATCTTCTCAATCTTTGCCTCCATTCTTTTTCCGAGGTCCTGGATCATCTTCACTATCATTATTCTGAATTCTTTTTCTGGAAGGTAGCCTATCTCCACTTCATTTAGTTGTTTTTCTGGGGTTTTATCTCATTCTTTCATCTGATACATAGCCCTCTGCCTTTTCATCTTGTCTCTCCTTCTGTGAATGTGGTTTTTGTTCCATAGGCTGTAGGATTGTAGTTCTTGCTTCTGCTGTCTGCCCTCTGGTGGATGAGCCTATCTAAGAGGCTTGTGCAGGTTTCCTGATGGGAGGGACTTGTTGTGGGTAAAGCTGAGTGTTGCTCTGGTGGGCAGAGCTCAGTAAAACTTTTATCTGCTTGACTGCTGATGAGTGGGCTGGGTTCCCTCCCTTTTGGTTGTTTGGCCAAGGGAACCCAATACTGGAGCCTACATGGGCTCTTTGGTGGGGCTAATGGCAGACTCTGGGTTGGCTCATGCCAAGAAGTACTTGCCAGAAGTTCTGCTGCCAGTGTCCTTGGCCCCACGGTGAGCCACAGCCACCCCCTGCCTCTGCAGGAGACCCTCCAACACTAGTAGGTAGGTCTGGTTCAGTCTCCCCTGGGGTCACTGCTCCTTCCCTTGGGTCCCACTATGCATACTACTTTGTGTGTGCCCTCCAAGAGTGGAGTCTCTGTTTCCCCCAGTCCTGTCAAAGTCCTGCAATCAAATCCCACTAGCCTTCAAAGTCTGATTCTCTAAGAATTCCCCCTCCTATTGCCAGACCCGCAGGTTAGGAAGCTTGACATGGGGCTGAGAACCTTCACTCCCGTGGGTGGACTTCTGTGGTATAAGTGTTCTCCAGTTTGTGAGTTACCCACCCAGCAGTTATAGCATTAGATTTTGCTCTGATTGTGCCCCTCCTACTATCTCATTGTGGCTTCTCCTTTGTCTTTGGATGTGGAGTATCATTTTCGGTGAGTTCTAGTGTCTTCCTGTCGATGATTATCCAGCAGCTACTTGTGATTCTGGTGTTCTCACAAGAGGGAGTGAGAGCATGTCCTTCTACTCTGCCATCTTGGTTCAGGCTCCCAGAAACTTTTTAAGTTGGTTCAGTTTAGGAAGAGTTGGAAGAGATCTCTTAGTGTTTTCCCATTGTGAGATATTTACTTTCTGCATTTAGTAATTACTCCACTCAATCAGCAGCATTATTTAAAAAATATTTTGTTATTTTATTGTTTCTATACATGACAGCATTATTTGCCTCAGGTTCGTCTTAGAAGAGAGGACTGTCTTCTCTATTAACCAGCATATCCTTTTTCCCATTGGTGAGCACAGAAATCATATGTCTTTTCTACACTGAGTGACTGCCTAGGATTAGTTATGGACTCTCAAACTGACATTCAATACCTTAATTGTATCCGGAGGAGAAAGAAGGAATTTAATGTTGATATTTAAAGTCTGATCATACCAAGTGGAATATTAAGATCCCACAGTATTGATTTTGTGGAAGAAAGAATGGATGTTACAGGCAAGGGTGAGTGAATGGTGAGGGTTTTTTGCAAAGTCCCATTACTATTTATTTTCTCTATTCTGTTTCTCCCATTATCAACATTTAGTACTGAATTTATCTCAGTTGGATCATCACTAGATTCTTTTATTCCCTTTCTTTATCCTCATTAGTCCTACTTGCTGGTGCCAACTGAATTTTCCCAGGGTACTGCTGTGCTCTCTGCTATTATCTTTTCACCGTCTGCATGACAACCCAGAAAATCCTTATCCCTTTTCCCAATCTGAATTCTGTCTTTTAAACCCAGGCTGCCATACCTGTGCTGCAAACCCTTCCGCAATACTCTAGGTTATAAAAAAATTCCTAAATTTATGTGCTGTAGTCTTTAGATTCTTCATCATCCATATTCTTTAGCCTCCCCATCTGGCTCTTTTTATAAGCATTGTACATCTTAATATTCTAGGCGATAGGGATGCAATTTAGATTTTACAATTCCCTGAACTGAATACACAGGAGACACTCAATTTAAATGAATTGGATGAACCAGTCAGCATTATTATGAGAATAGAAAACACGATTTTGTTTAACCAGACTAAGTTAATAGATTTATTCTATTTTCTCCCCATCTTACACACACCCACCATTCAGGCACAAGCAATATGTCTTTATTTGTTTTGGTTTATTAGTGAGAGACAGGAGAGTTTGTAGACTTTTTTTTTTTCATTTATCCTTTTGTTTGGTGAACAAGAAACTAGGAAATGTGTAAAGTCTCCCAGGTTTTTTTGAGCTGGACAACTGAAATAAAGAAGTTGACTAAACTGGTGTTACTCAGACTCCATGTGACTTTACTGGTCACATATTGCAATAACATCTGACCTAGATAGAGGCTGGGACTTTGGGCAGGTGGTCTTCTGCTCGGGGACCCATCCTACTGCTCTTTCTCTCGAGTTAGCTACTGCTGCCTGCTGGAAGGATGACGGTGGGGGACTCTATATGTAGACTGAGCTGTGTGGTCTTCTGTGGCCTTGAAAGATACTAGGAAGTAGAATAATTCCCTTTATTATGAGGAGAAGAAAGCTGACCTAGTCATATTGCCTGTGCAAAAGGGAATTTGCTTCCTGTATCCAGCAAAAGAGGAACTGGAAGGGGAGCAGGCTTGAGCTATAGATGAGAACAAATATCTGCATAACATTTGACAGTGCTTTTCAAACAGCATGCCTTCTTTAGGCTTCCATGTTTGATCAATGTGTACAACTAGGGATTATTCTGTTTTATAATGTTTGTTCTGTGGAAAAGTGAGCTGAGCAGGTTCAGAGCAGAGAAAATTTGTAGTAAGAATTCAGACACATAGGAGAACACCAAGATCATGCCACTGAAATGTTGCATGCTTACTGGTGTAGGAGAAAGTGTTTCTTTGGCGTTTATGCAAGTCAGCGGTTATACTGATACAGTGACTTAAATTTCAAGAGCAACTAAATAAATACTATGATATTATTGGAAAGGGTATAATTTTTAGTTTTCTAATCTTCCTTTTTATTTCAGCCAGTGTTCACCCTTTAATGACTTCAAGTATGCTGTCACGCAATCTAGTATTTGAAAATTTTACCTCAATCACAGGAAGACTGAAAACCATTAATATACAATACAGATATATTTGTGAAGAGTGAAGAGAAAAATCTCTTTGAAAAGTTATACTCAAGGAACAGTAATGGATGTTGGAATTTATTAGACAAAAATCTGTGTATTTTTAAATACTTTACATTTACACAGTACTTTAACATATGTTCTTTCATTTGAACCCCAAAAGATTACTATGGGGTAGGGACATAGTAGTATAGTATATGGTGTGGAGTCAGGCTAGGGTCTGGGTTTAAATTCTGATTTTATCACTTACTAGCTGCAAGATTACAGGTAAGTTACTTAACCTAAATTAAGGAGAGTCAGCTTTCTCATTGGTAAAATGGAGATAACAGGAGTACCTACTTCTTGGGTTGTTGTGATAAGTAGGGGAGATAAAAATGGTACTTGGAAAGTAGTAAGTGTTCAATCTATTTTCTATGAGAGGTTGGATAGGTCAAAGATATTAGCTTGAAAAGGTCAGAAGACTTGCCCAAGATCAGAGAGTTGAAATGGGACTAGGTGTCAAGCCTACTGCCTTCCAAGGGTATTTTAATTTTATCAGTTATTGGCAGAGCTAAATATAGAACTTTGGTCTGTACTTTTCACAAGCCAGTGTGCTTACCAGTGGCATAAAAGTGTAGCCCATGGATACCCATGTGCAGAATCAGTGTCTCAGGAACTGAATCATGTATGTAATTAAATGATGTAAAATAAAAATAAAGTATTTATAATCACTTAGCTCCTGATTAGGAAGCACTAAAGTTTATGTTTATGGGAGCTTTCTTTTCTATTATGAACTTGAAAGATGTAATTGTTCAAACATCATATTAAACTATTAATATCAATATGTAGTTTCAAGTGAAGTTAATTCTTAACTATCCATGCTCAGTTGTCTACTATGAATAATTCTTAGTTAATTTTTCACACTAGGTCAAATCATATTGTGTAACTTTTGAGCCAGTCTTGATTCTTCTCCATCCCTACCTTTACCTCCCATCTTAATAGCTGGTATACTTGTAGAGACTTGAAATACAATATAAGTGAACCTCATGTTTAAAAATAAATATAATTATGTTACATAATCACTGGGAATAAAGTATCTTGTACACTGGTAGTAATTTCAGTGGTTCTATCATTGTTTCTTCTCACTCTTCATTGTCTGTTAATACAGATAATTAAAGTTGTCTGTACACCCTACTGCAATAGATTGTTCTTCATTATTTGGAAGACTTTGAGCCAGATATCTTCTGTTTGTGCTTCCATATCCCCTTTCTACTCTCTTATCTCTGCTTTCTACCTGGGAGGCTGACCAGTATAAATTCTTGAAGGGCTTCCTATGTACTCTGGCTCTCTGTTGGGTCTGTCCAATGGGGAGCCTTGGCAGGAGATGGAAGGGAGAGAGAGTGAGATCAGAGTATTTGTTCTCGTGAAGCCACCTGTAGCTGTCTGGGGCAGAAGGTCACAACTCATTTCTGGGTAGCATTGGTTGCACAACTTTGTCTCCCTCTGGATTTGAGTAACTCCTCCATCTTTTCCCTTCAAGCTAGTAGAGCTCTGCTGGGATAGCCCTGAGTTTCTGGACTCTCCTTGTAGTTTCCCTACACTTTGCCCTCCCTTACGTAATTAGTCCTTTGTAAGTAAAGCCTCCTCAAATTACCCTAATTTAGGAGTGCCATATGGGATCCAGTCTGACACCCCTCAATCATTCAAAAGCTTTTATTGGACGTTTGCTCATATATGGCTCCAATTTTGTTACTCATTTACTCTGGACCCATTCAGTATCTCACTATTGCTTTCAGAATCAAGATCATCCAAGCCCATTTATAATTTGTCTGTAGTCAGTCTTTGCTTCTTTATCCTCACTAACATCTTCCGGATGCCCTCTATTCTGACAAACCTAGACAGCCCAGTACCTCTCCAATCCTTAGTGAGCCACTCTGGGAAAGTCACTTTACCCTTCTGTTCTCAGATCCTAAATTTTAAGCTTCTTTTCCAGCACTTTCTTGTGACAGTGGTACTTGTGGTGGTAATTCCACAAAAAGGGGCCATGGGAATTAATACCATCAAAATAGGAGCATATTGCAGATAACTTTGAGGACTTTAGACTTAATGCTATTGATTCATTGGATACTTATTAAGTACTGCTTGTCTGTTGTTATAAAATGATGAGTAATTCATCAGGGGTCATGAAGAGTGGTGGTGAGAGTTGGGCTTTGAAGTCAAACAGTTATGGTTCATATCTGGATTCTACCACTTATTAGCTGAGGACCTCAGAGCTCCATTTTCTCATCTTTAAACAAAGAGAACATTTTCCTCACAGGCTGATATGAGGAATAAATGAGATAGGCTCTGTGCCCAGCCTTTTAGATAAATGGATATAGAAAAAAGGTATCAAAATGTTGCTATCATTATTATTTTTCTATTTTCCTGCCCTTTAAAGTATAGAACCTCCCATGTGAGCCGTGAAGCCAATATTTAGGTGACGCATGGAAGGTCTTTCTCCAGGTGAGGGACCTGGGGTCTGTCTCAACATTCAATATTAGACGTCACCTCACCTTGAGCTTTAGGCTCTCATGGGGATCAAATAATTTTATTTCTCTGCTCTTTGATGATAGTTTGGGGAGTTCATAGGTTGTAACATTATTTTCTGGATTTCCTAAGCTATTTTTCAGCAGGATTTTATCTATAGCTATCTAGCTATTTGACTTTAATGATTTTGGGCTTGTAAGTAGTGAACTTCTGGAAGGATGTTTTATGGCTCTCCAATCAAGATCATATTTTAGATATATAGGGGCTGTGATCTGTCATTCCAGGTGTCTCTGTCACAAGAACAGCTTTGGCAGTGATTATTAATCTTTCCATTCCTTTGTCATTAAAAAATCATGAAATGAGAATATTGTGTCTAGAAGAACTGGGCCTGTCCTAATGATACTGTAATCCGTAATCATTTTATGGATTCTGGCTTTTTCCATTATTTTGGTTTTACAACCTCCCATTAATGGGTAAAAACATCTTGGCATTTGTGTTTTACTCATATTTTCTGCATTCATTTCAGTGTTTCTGGAAACAAAATCTGGGAATAATCTGATATTCCAGGTCCTCTGTGGTTTGCAGTCATGTTCTTTGTAATCCCTAATAAACTTTATTGACATCTACAAAGTTGCCTGTTTCTCGGTGCATCATTTAACTGATCAGGCTTTACAGATTAAGGGGAGAGGATCTTCTTTGGGTGTGGATGGAGGCTCTGGGAATGCCCAGGAACAACCCATTCTCAATCCTCACTAACTTTGAGCTAGAAGAGACCATTGATTTAGGGTTCTCTTGCATGCTCACAAGAGCATCATGTTTTACAACCAGAGTTCTTGGATTGGATCACTTTAATGTTTTGCTCTGTGTTTGTTTATAAAACCAGTGGTTTAAAGCTACCTTAACTCGAGCTGTGTTTAGTAACATTTCTTTAGTTACAGATGCAGACCTCAATTTGAATTTACTTAAGTAAAGAGGGAATTTTTAGAAGGATACTACGATTGCTCACAGAAAGAAAGAGCTGCATGAATAAGGTTAGACATGGGATTTCATGGACTGGGCAAAGGACGTAAGAGCCCTTAGAACATTCTGTCGCTCCTACTATTCTTTCTCTCTCTCTGTTGGTTCTCTCTCTCTTTCTCTTCATGCCATTTGGGCATGGCTGCATACCACTGGAGCTGTGAAACCAGAAAATAAAAGATGGGAGTTTTCTCCAACCACCTCAGTATATGAAAATGCAAGAAAGACTATCATCTTGGCTCATATTCCTGCCCTTGTAACAATCACTGTGACAGAGAAAATGAGGTGTTATTATTGACTAAATGCGTTATATGCCTACTATTGTTGCCTGGGAAGCCAGTGTTCTGTGGTTGGAAACTTTATAAGAATCACTTGCCCCTAAAAATGGATGGATGTTGCTGCTAGAAGTAGGAGAAGAGATTCTGAACTGGGAAAAACAACAGATGTCCAAGGCACAAAGGGAAACTAATTTTTAAAGTTTTAATTTCTACATCATTAAACAAAACCTGTTTTACCTTATTGTAGAGTTACAGTCGTTCAAAAATATTTATTTAGTACTCTTTGTGGGCCAGATCATAAAAAGACATGTGATATGTTCCCTATTCTTAAATTTAAAAAAATATGTATTAATCAGGTTTTCTTCTATGTGCTGTGTAACAAACAACCACAGACTTACAAAAATAAATGTTTAATTCATACTTGCATTCTGTGATTTCTATAAGTCATGAGTTCTGGAGTCAGGATAGCTCTGTTCTATATATCTTTTCATTCTGGAACCCATGCTGAAAGTGTAAACCCCTATCTGAGACATGATATTCTCATGGTGGAGGGCAAGAGCAAGAAAGCTTGAGTCAAACCATGCTTCATGTTGAAAAGTTCTGCTTAATCATAGCAAACGTCTGCTCACACAATTCTTTTGGCCAGCACATGTCACACAGCCAAGCCCAACATCAATGAGGTGGGAAAGTGGTCTTTTACCGTAGAATGTATGACAAGTCACAAGACAGTGAGTAGAGAGAGAACACATTATGGAGGACACTATGACTACAGTTTACAAAGCAATATTGGGTTTTCACTCTTTTACTCATTTAGTATGTGTTTGAAAAAAAACCCAAAATATTAGTAAATAATTAACAATTACCATTACTTTTTTTTTCTTTTGGCTACACCGTGTGACATGCGGCATCCTGGTTCCCTGACCAGGGACCAGGGATCGAACCTGGGCCCCCTGCAGTGGAAGCACTGATCCCAAACCACTGGAATACCGGGGAATTCCCCCATTACCTTTCTTTTGAATAGATGGAGATTATATGGAGTGTAGTCAGCCTACCTATGTCACCTCTATTTAGTATCCTGGATTTCCCACCCATATATGCAGGTTTTGACTACCAATGTGTCTTTGGTTACTTTATAATAATCATCTACTCATGGTAAAGGATTTCAAGTAATGTCAGCTAGTCTTAAAAACTTGTTGGAAGTAGGTATGGGAATAAATCAGTAAAAGCATAGATAAACCAGTCTCAGCCATTCCTAAGGTTAAGTCAAACCTCAGTGGTTTGAAGGGTGAGGTGCGGTTGAGAATTTCTCTCTAATGCTAAGTTTTAGTTGGCCCCAAAACATACCCTCTGTCCTCTGTTTCCTCTGTTTAGTTGGACATTTATTCATTTATTGAACATATGGTGAGAGTTAGGATTACAATGAGGAGTAAAATCAGAGATTCTGCACTCAAAGAAACCACAGTAAGTAGAGTGAAAAGCATGTAAATTATAGAAATTTTTTTGAGTACAGAAACAGCATTAAAGAGAAAATAACTAAATTGCTTTTGATCCTGGCATGAGAGGGCAGACATGGAGATAGGGAGAGACTTCCCCAAATGAGTGATACTTGAACAGAATTGTGAACAATGAATAGGAAATATTTAGGAAGCAATTGAATTTATGCTTAGGAAGGACCAAGTAGTGGGAATAGCAGGCACAAACTTGAAATCATAGAGACATAGACTTTTTGTCTGTTTTTAATACCTTTGGGAGAAATCAAGGACATACAGTAAAAAAAAGGAGGAGGAGACAGGGCTGAGGAACCAAATAGAAGAGAGGAAGAGTTCGAGATAATGAGGTCAGCTCCCCGCGACACCCCCCTCCCCGAGCAAAGAGAGTGGTAATTATTTTCCCTCCCCTTCTCCTCTTTCTTCTTTGGAACAGCTGGATGTTCTTTAGATGTTTAAATTATTGGCATTTGGGGAGTTTCTGGGAGATTTTAAGTCTTCAAGCTTTTATTTTGGAGCCCCTTGAGCTGTGGGACTTTGGAGATCTTTGGACTCTAGGAGATGGCAGAAATCAGACAGAGAAAAAGCCAGGTAACAACATGGAATGACATCTGGCTTCCCTATGAAAGGGGAAGTGTTATCAAAGGAAACATGAAAGTTTCATTCTAACTGTTGGCGCCTACACAAGAGTATATAGCAAGAGGGGGTGATGGGGAGGTCCATCTCAGTACAGGAAACAAGGGGGTGCAATATCTATAGAAGATTTAAAAACATTGATAAATCTAAATCAAAGTTCACATGCATTTTATTATCAACATCTGCAAGCAATTTTCAATAGAATCGGTGATAGCATGCTCCTCCCCTAAAAAAATCTGCTGCAGTAGCTTACTGTTGAGTTTTAAGAATATATACATAAGCTTGAAATTAGCACATTTAAAATTACTTATCCTTTAAAACACTGTATTCTACATGGATATTAATTTGGAAACCTCTCAGTAATGCAGTCAGTCCTTGAAAACTGTAAACTCAGCTACATGTATTCATTTTGAGAGTAAATTAGTAATGGTTCAGAGTATTCCAGTTGGCTTTGGGTGCTGTGTGCATTAATGTATTCCTGGATCTAAAGAGTAGATTTGAAGTAAACAATAGTAACATGGAATTTGATGAACAAAAACTGAAGTTACTCCAATTCTGTGACCTTGTAAAAAGTTTTTGTGTCTAAAATTTAAAACAGTGAAATACAATACAAACCGTGGTATATATTTGTCCCTTTTTTAAAAAAGTGCATTAATATAATTATTTTATTTTTTATTATTGTATTATTTTTTATTGTTACTGGCTTGATTATACATAGAGGCCAATAAAATACATCTTTTATCACTTACATTTTTTTTCTATTACTACTAAAAATAATTTTGTGGCCTATTGAAGGGAATTATTTTAAAAAATAATCTTCCCTGAGTGTCACATGTAGTAGTCACATCACTACCTGGCTCCTGAAGCTAGGAATAGAGGCAGGGACCCTGGGCAAGCTCTGTCCTAGGGATGGAAACTGTGCAAATGAGTAAAACCTTCTCTTTGGAATATGTCTCTGCCACTTGAGCAAAGCATTTATGAAACACCCGATCCTTGCAGACACTGTTCCTAGAACTGACAGTGTGATGGTGAGAGAGTGTCAAGGGCCATCCATTCTAGCAGGGAGAGAGCGAAAAATAATCATACAAATTAAAGGACTTTAAATAGGAGCACAAACAAAATAAACAGCTTGGGGATAGTAAGTGATGGGGGATCGATAGTTTAGATGAGGAGTCAGGAAAGGTTTTGGGAGAAGTGCCATCTGATAGAAGCCCGCGACATGAGCATGTGGAGGAAGAGTGGTCCAGAGGGAGGGGTTGGCTGCAGCAGAGGTGCAAAGATACTAGGCTTTGTTTGTCCAAAAGACTGAGGAAAGACCACAGAGCCTGGAGTAACACAAAAGGAGTTCATTTTGTCTTGTGGTAGGAAACTGACCTTTTAGAGCCTAGAAGGATATTAGGTGAACTCTCATAATGGTGAATATTCATGATAGTTATCAAACTCCACTGTGCTCATGATATATTTAATAGACCTAATGTTGGACTTTCAAAGCATTGTAATGCATTTATACATTTCTCACATGTCATTTTAAGTTAGAGTCTCTTCAGTGCTGAATTAAAAAAAATTTTTTCCTACCCTTTAGCTTCTTGAGGCTTTGAATGACAATAAATTTAATATGACCGAAAAATTTATTTTCAAATCAAATAATTAATTTTATTATTGGCCTTTTGACTTTTTCACTGACTTCTTATCCATTGCCTATTTTAATATTTACCTGCAGTGAGGAAATCAGAATTAATTACACCCTTCAGTTCATTGCACATTATCATCTCGATTCAGTGAAAATGTATCTCTCATTTTATTTTATCCTAAAGTACTTCTTCCCTTTATATCCAGTTTCTACTCCCATTCCCCTTCCCACCATGACATGCAGGATCCAATACATGCTAAAATATACATATATATTTTTAACATATATAATATTTTATGTAGGTATGTTATTTATTTCCTCCCAATTTTTCATTCAGCACTGTGATCGGGGTCTATCCGTGTTCCTCTTTGCCTAGTGTCTTGCACAGTAGCCCACGTTTTGTATCTGTTACATTTTCCTTTTCCAACTCAGTGATGGACACCTAGGTTGTTTTCAGTTCTGGCAACTACAAGCAATACTGCAGTGATCATTGTTACACATGTTCTTTTATAGATCTAGGTGTGTGGCACAGAATGGATTCTCTGAGTCACAAGACATATACTTACTTAATTTCACTTAGCCTAGTTTCCATCTTACACAGTTCTACACAGTTTGTAAGCACACAACCCTTTGTCTTGGCTGAGCGGGTGATTTGTGGAGGCCAGGCTCTGTAGTTGATTGTCCTCTGACAGCCTGGTCATCATCATTGGAGAAAAAAGTTAGAAATAAAGAGGAAGGCTAACATGCACCTATGGTGTTCTGTTGGATTTAGACGGATTGATAGGAACTCATAGTATTTACTGTACATACTTAGATGAAGAAGGATAGATGTGTAAATGTGCATCTGTTAGTGTAGGTACACATATTTCCAAGATCTGTTGACTAACGGTTCTAGAAACAAAGGCACCCCAGCTGCAATGAGCACACTTAGCACCCAGATCTTATTTTCTAAACAATATTCTCCAGTGAAAGGAACCAAGATACCTTGGAGAAGTGTTTGGTTCCAGGGCCGGGGCACACAAGTTATAAGATGAGCCTGGCACATCTAATGATACTAAAACACATGGAAATGTTCACAAAGGGATGAAGCCTTGTCAGAAGAACTCAGGGGCCAAGCTGAAGGGGCTCTTAATGGTCAATACTGGGACAATTTAAGCAAGAGAATAAATAATGATAGTATGAGATTTTAATCCATAAGCTAAAGTAAGTACCCATGAGTCCATACAGATATAAATAAATGATCAAATAAATAATAAATAAACGGAGGAGAAGGGATTGCTCTTTCTTACAGATGAATTCCAGTTAATAAGTGTAGAGGGAAAGAAGGAAATGGAAAAATCACTATTCGACAAACACCACAGTAGTAATGAGTGCAGGTAAGGTGCCTGATGGATGCTGAAATCAATGGGTGAATGTTCTAGGAGAAACAGGATATTTGGACAGTTTTAAAGTATCTTCCCCAAGATATTTATCGACTACAGATGGAAAGATTATAACTTTATGGCCGAGAAACCTAGATGTCACCTTAACCAAGTGATCAAAGTTAACATCACTGGTTGTAAGACATTGATGTCACTAACTCCTTGATATGATGAGATGGACACACCATTACTTCTGTGGTTTTCTTTCCAAAAAATGCATAACCCCGATCTAATCATGTGAAGATAACAGATAAGCCTGAATTGTGGAACAGTCTACAAAATTACTGGTCAATATTAAATAGTGTCAAGATCATGAAAGACAAGGAAAGATTGAAGAACTGTTGCAGAATGGAGTAGATGAAGGAGAAATTGCAACTAAATGCAATTTGATAATAAATGCTGGAGAGGGTGTGGAGAAAAGGGAACCCTCTTGCATTGTTGGTGGAAATGTAAATTGATACAGCCACTATGGAGAACAGTGTGCAGGTTCCTTAAAAAACTAAGAATAGCACTACCATAGGACCCAGTAATTCCCTGCTGGGGCATGTATCTGAAAAAAAACCCAAAAACACTAATTCAGAAAGATATGTGCACTCACATGTTCATAGCAGCACTATTTACAATAACCAAGATATGCAAGCATCCTAAGTGTCCAAGTGTCCATCAACAGATGAATGGATACACACACACACACACACATGCACACACACACACACATTGGAATATTACTCAGCCATAAAAAAATAAAATATTGCCATTTGCAGCAACATGGATGGACCAGAGATTATCATGCTGAGTGAAATAAGTCAGATAGAGAAAGACAAATATTATACGATGTCACTTATATGTGGAACCTAAAACTGATACACATGATATTTATTTACAAAACAGAAACAGACTCACAGACATAGAAAACAAACTTATGGTTACCAAAGGGGAAAAGTTGGGGAGGGACAAATAAGGGATATGAACAGATACACACTACTATATATAAAATACATAAGAAGCAAGGATTTATAGCACAGGGAACTATATTCAATATCTTGTAATAACATAAAAAACAATCTGAAAAAATATATATGTATATGTAAAATGTATATATGTATAACTGAATCACTTTCCTGTCCATCTGAAACTAACACAATATTGTAAATCAATTATACTTCAATAAAAAATAAATGCAATTTGGGATCCTAAATAGGATTCCTGGATAGACAAAGGGCATTAGTGAATAAATTTTGAATAAGGTAGTTTAGTGGATAATCTGGTACCAGTGTTAATTTGCTGGTTTTGGCAATTGTACCATGGATGTATAAGTTGTTAACATTAGGAGAAGCTGGATGAAGTGTAAACAGGGACCCTCTATACTAATTTTCCAACTTTTTTATAAATCTAAAATTAGCTCAAAATGAAAAGGACTGTATATATATACAGCCTTTGAACCACAGACAGACAGGAAAGCTTGACCTCTGCACTCACAGACTCCAGGTCTCCTATATGTTTGTATAAAAGTGGCGGTTTGCATCTCTGTGTCAAGATATGCCCACTCTCCAGAAGGGGCCACTTGTACTTGGTATCCCCACTGAACCCCAAATCCAGTAGACTGAAGGCACAGAACTTCTCTGTGTATCTCTTCGAATTTTCATTTTAAATGCGTGTTTTGTGAAAGTTTTGCTATGTGTTAAGTCCAGGATATTGGCCTGGGTGTCAGACAAGCTATTTTCTAGTTCTAGCTCTGCCATTACCCAGCAATGAAGCATTGGGCATGCACATAGGATGCCTTCTTTTAGAAAAGTACATAATTATTAAAGGCTTATTTAGCTTCTATTTCTATGAATTTACAGTCATCTTTCTACTTCTATGAATTTACAGTCATGTCGTCCTCTTTTAAATTAGAAAAGAAACCTTCTCTGTGTAGCTGTGTTTCCTGACACAACGTGTGGGAGTCAGTTCACTGGTGAATGCTTCTTATTTAACAGGGGTACATAATTGCAACATAACCTTCTGTATTTTTTTCCTTTTAGTACGGTGCTCTGGGTGTCCTATTCACCCACCATGCTCACAATCTGGCTAAATTAATACTCTGCTGCCATCCTGTGGCTAATTCTAGGTACTGCAGAGCCAGGAGACAGAAAACAGATCCAGGAATTACAGGATCATAGACTTTTAGAGGCGCAAGTTCCCTCAGAATACACCTACGTGAACCCCTTTATTGATAAGTAAATTGATTTCCAAAGACGGACAGTGACTTGCCCTGTGATTCTCAGTGATCAGTGGCAGAACTAAAAGCAGAACCCAGGCCAGTGAAGTTGGAAATTAATTTGTCAGGCATATGTGACAGGGGGAAAAAGATTCTAAGACTTTGAAATATAAATAACTGAAAAAATGCTAAAACCTTTTTTGATCAGGTCTGTATAGAATTGCCTTCTTTTTATTCTGACCTATTAAGACGTTACACACAGTTAGGCAAAAAACTAAAAAATGTGACTGGAAACAGTTACTGTCTGTTGTTTGTACAAGCTTCTAACAGAATAGGTCTTTTAACCCTAAAAAGGCAGAACATAACTAACAAAGAATATATGGCAATTCTTTTATGTAACATCTTAATTTGTCTCTCACTTCACTGGGGGCTAATACAACTTCTTTGCTGGTATAAATGCCCATGTACAAACTGTATACATTTGAGGGAACTACTGGCAAAGAAGGCAGTGGCCAGGGATTTGAAGAACTGGGCCTGATTTCAACTCCTTCACATTCTGTGAATGTGGAGTAAGGTAACCCTGATAAACACACTGATTTCCTTCCTCTGGTCCTCCGTTTCCTCATCTATAATATTGTATACCTTCCTCACAGGAGTTTTGTGAAGATTAACTAGGAAAATTAGGATACCATTGGTTGTAAACTGTAAAGCACAATACATATGCTAATTATTTGGTTGTAAGCATGGACTGAATTGAGATGAGGCAGAAATTCATCAATGATTTGAAAGCCCTCAGGGACTGCTGTTCCTCTCCTGCTGAGGAAGGATGCTTTGGTCATGGTAAATACATTTGGTCTCACACTTTGTGGATGTACATGGTGTCTTGCGCTCTGGTGCTGGACCCCTGTATATGAGAGAAGTGATGAATGCTTGATTTTGTCTCAGTGTGCATAGGTGTACTCAAGTGCCTGTTTCAGGGATCCTCAAGACTACCCACACATTCTGTTCTTTGCTAGAAAGACACAGGGCTCAGCCTATGGTTGTACCCACCACCAAAGTTTATTGCAGGGAAGGGACACAAAGTAGGATAAAAGGGGCAAAGACAGAAGGTAAAATCAAAGGGGCAAAGACAGGAGAGTCTATAGAAATCCGTGCACAGGCTCTGGTGTTCATTCTCTCACTTTGAGGGAACGAAAGTGTGCTACTTTCTCAGAGAAAAACACGGTACCACGTTGCCATATTTCTGCCAAGAGAAGTCCATTCCAGACTCAGCACCCAGGGATTTTATTGTGGGGCTGGTCACATAGGCCCCCTCTGCCGAGCAACTACCAAAATTCTAGACTCCCAGAAGGAAATAGGTGTTCAACATAAATCGCATTGTTTCTGTGCACAGTGAACCACCTTTATCAGTTAGAGAACAGAGGGAACCCTCCTAAAGCCAGGTTCCTGGATGCCAGCTGAGGGCTAACCTTGCAAGCCAGCCTTTCCAGAGACAGCAGTCTTGGGCATGTTTTATTCAAGTTTTTCTATATAGTGCCCCAAACTGAAACAGTCTAACCAAGATAGCTGTGACAGATTCTGAGCGCAGAGGAAGTCTTGGGTTTATTTTATCAGTATTGTCATAGAACCTCATGTATTCACATGATCTATATGTTAATTTTCAGCTGCTAACTGTATTGTTTGTACATTTGTATGATACGTTTTAAAATTGGGGATTTTTGGAAGGTATTTAAGTCTTTCACTGTTGCCATGCTGAGTACTTCTTTGAGAAGTTCAGTTTTTCAGTGGACACACACATCAGAGAACTTCTGTAATGCCTTTTAACCAGCTAATTTGCATTTACCTTAACCGAAAGTTCTGCAATGTAAAAATTCTCCTATAACGTTTAGTGAGTGACTGGGACTTTCTCCCTAGCTTTATTGAGATATAATTGACATAACATTGTGTAAGTTTAAGGTGTACAGTGTCTTGATTTGATATACTTTGTGTTGCAAATAATTAGCACCATAGAGTTAGCTGACACCTCCATCCCATCACATAATTACCATTGCTTTTTTGTGGTGAGAACATTTAAGATCTTAGCAACTTTCAAATATATAATACAGTATTATTAGCTGTAATCACCATGCTGTACAGTAGAGCCCTAGAGCTTTTTCATCTTATAACTGGAAGTTGGTACTCTTTAACTGGGACTTAATCTGTTCGAATTTAGAGGCTCAAAGGGAATTTACAGTAATATACACCCACGGAAATGTTATTACATTATGTTAAGTAAAAGTTGTAACTTGCTATATTAACTCTAACATATGTGGTCTCTAGTAAGGAAGCCCATGATTAAAAATCACTGGAGACTTGGCTTTTTCTCATTAACCTCAGAACTGTGAAAATGAGCTAGAAACTTTTTCTTTTTTGTTTGGCACTTAAGCTTTACTCTTTTAGCCCCTGGACATTTCTCTTCTTCACATCTAGACCTTTGAGAGGTGTTTTCAGCGCCCACCTTCTCCACTTCCACCCCTCTCCCTCTATCTTTAACACATGCAAACAGACTTGCACCACCCTGGTCCCAGTCCACTGGAGAGAGCTGCAATCCAGATGTAGAAAGCAGAGATTCTTTTTGCTAAAGGAAACAAGAACAAAACAGATGCATAGAAGCTACCCTGGTTGAAGTGAGTTAAGAAACTAGAGCTCCACCGCAGGCTCTTCTCCCTCTTCCATCATCCTTTCCAGGGATTCCTTATTGTGCCTACAGTTTCTAGCAGCAGAGTCCACAAGCCCCCATCTAGGTTAGAGTCACCCACCATGTTGGCCCGAGAAGATGGCTCATGTTTGTTGGAAATCAGATGCACAACTGGTGATGTTAACTTATCTGAAAGACTAGGTAAACTTGAAGAGTTCATTCCCCAAAGGTTAAACAATAACCAGCCTTCTCAATTAATGGAAACAAGGTTTATTTTCCCACTATGGACAGTATTGATAATTCCAAAAGGAAGACAGCAACAACAACAAAATCTGTCATCCAAAGGTGACGACTTTGAACAGTTTGGTCTATTCCTTTCTAGTCTTTTTGATGTTGTTCCCCCTATACTCCTGGGACTTTATTAGTTACAGTTTTGCAGTTGGCCTGTTTTCATTTAACACAATAGCACCGGCATGATTTCATGTCTTCACGAACTCCCCATATGCCTTATTTTTCATGCCCCTACAAGCTTTTCATAAGCCATTTTAATTGTGGGTTTTATAAAGTATTTCTCTTATATGGTCATCCATTTAAATTGTTTACATTTACAAATCAATTAAAAGGATAATTAATATATATCATTATCATGTGCAACTTTATACATAAAGTTTTTAAAAAGTGGTTTTTTTTCTTTACTTAAGGCTATTTCCCCTGTGAACTCCTAGATCAAAAGTTAGGGACTGTTGTACTTAATGCCCTCACAGTGAATTCTCCCATGAGGGAACCTTGGTAATGCCTTCTTGACTAGATAGATCCCTGTCACGACCTCTGTCAAGAGCAATTTATTTTCCCATCATTTCATTGATATTAGGAATTCTTATTAATTATAATATTTGTCAGTTCTTTTTAATGTACATGCTTTTGGTTACTAGTGAGTTTTTAAAATAGATCTTTTTTATTTTAAAATGAAACAAAGCCATATTTTTTATTCATTCCCTTATTGTTCAATAATATTTATTTATTTTAAACATTTCACACATACATACACTTCTGTTTAGGGTCAGATAGTTGGAAAGTGAATTCTGTTATAATCTCTGCTTTATGCACGATTGGGATAAAACATAATATTTCTTTAAATTAAGAAATTGGAAACTACATGATATAAAAATATTGGCTAGGATTTGGTAGATACCTGCTTGTAATTTTCTTTATAAATATAATATAATTTAATCACTATTAATCCTTCACAGGAATTGTTCATTTTTCTTTTACTTTAGGATATTTAAAAGAATTTGGGTAGGTTCTGTAGTACTGATCATTTTTGATGTCACAATGCTAGTATTTTCAGTTGTCAGTGTAAATTTGGCAAATGTGTTCTGGGAAAATTCTGTTTATGTTTTTTTATGATGTCAGGCCTGTGTTTTGTGAATTGGAAAGAAGCATGTGGGTCATGCTTTTGGCATGTTTTCAACTCTTAAAAGGTGTCCCTGCTAGTGGAATTCAAACTGCATTTGTTATTTTAAAAACCACATGTTTTACAGTTTGCATCCAAAGAAATATCCTATTGTTTATATGGTTGCATTTTCCAGGTAAGCTTCAACCAGTGGAAAAAAATGTGTCCTTAATGGTGAATATTTTGTCATACTGGTGTCATTAAGCTCCTTGAGGCAGAGATTGTGGCTTACTGATTTTTAACTGCTCTACCCCCGGCCCATGTCACTTAGAACAGACTCTGAAACATACCAAGTGTTTAATAAATATAGTACTTTGGTTGAAAAGGAAAGATTAGTAGCAGCACTGTATGGTTGGGGGTACATAGGAATTTAAATACTTGGCTTCTTATCCAGTTGGATTCAGGTGACTGGGAAATTCAACTCATCTCTCTGAGCCTCATAAACCTTTCCTTGACAACCTTAAAGTGTTCTTATAAGAAAGAAGTTATATAATAGATGGGAAATAAATTGCCAACTATAAAATATTTTCTAAATAGAAGGTGGGTAATTTTTAGGGCAAGAAAAAATATTACTTTTCAAATGTTCAGGAGAGACGGAAAGACATTCCCTCCCAGTTCCCTCTGCCTTTTATATTAGATTCAACAAACATTTTTGAGTATCGTGCTGGTCATGGATGGTGGGAGAAAGATTTCACAGACCTTGAAAGGCACAGTCCCTGAATTCAGAGAGCCCAGAATCCAGTGGGAGAGGACAGTGCTATTGCTGTGAACACAGGGCCGGGGGAGCATGGTAAAGTGATAACTGTGGAGATTCAGAGGGGAGATCGGGGAGCCTCTCAGGTTGCTTGCTGGCTGCAGATTATGTGCTATACTTTGGGTTCTAGGATCAGTGGGTTTATGTGACATTTGTTTGATGGTAGACCCCCAAAGGCCTAGTACATGAGTCTTTTATTCCTCTATTTTTTTCACATTGCATTTTTAATGTTCATACTGGCCATGCTGCATATTTGTGTGTCATCTGTTTTTATAAATATATAACATATATAAAAATGTATGTTATATAAAATTCATAACACATATAAAATAGTGGAACAGTTTGAATCCAGAAAACTTCAGTTTCTTCCAGTTGGTAATCATATCATCTGCTTACAAACGTTTCTTCCCGCAAAGCAGCTTTCACAGATGCTATTTTGATGTGATGGCTTGGGGTTTTTGTATCATTGGCTATTTCTTATGGGTTTAAAACCCTTCTTTCCTACTTTTGTTGCTTGCTTCAAAGCAAAACCGTCAAAAAGTGTATACTCTAAGGATCTGTCATAATTTCATTGGAGGAATCTGCAATTTCCTGCTGCAATCCCAATCAACTTTTCTGAAAACCTCCTGTCGGAGAAAGAAAATGCTGTAAACAGACCACAAGGGTTGAAAGGAGAGAACGTGATCTGTCTCCTGAGATTGGTTTCTTTCTGCAAAGGCTTTCATGGTAACCATGCAGAGGTTGCCTCTTGGGAAAGGGAATTCTGACAGTGATGCAAGAACAGTAGGACACAGGGACCATGCTGAACCTGGGGAGAGGTGAGGATGGTTAGCGGAACAGGAAATGCAGAGTTTGTTATGGTCAAGCCTCCACCGCCTACACATATTTATTCTTAAACTGGTTTTCCTCCTAGCAGTCTGCCTGTTCAGAACTGCCCATCAGTTATATAGCCTAAGCAATATAATGTAGGTGTAAGCCTAAGGAAAAGCTCATGTCTGGTTTGGGTAACTGTGCTGCTGTCCCTCCAAATGCACGGGTCCTTGAAAGTTGCTAAGAGCAAGGGTTCAGTTCTCCTAGGAACTTGAAGAAACTCCACTCCTTAAACAGTCTTTTGTGGTCAAGCATAGTTTGGATCTGACCAATATATTGAAGTTTTAATTTGTGATATAAGTAAACATTACCTAGAAGACCTCAAGGATGACTCAAATCAATTTTTGCATTCTGTAGGCCTCCTTTTCACATAGTTTATTGTACTTCTATGTCAGGAGGTAAAATCCTTCTCTGCTCTGGAGAAGGCTCTGGATTTTGTTGCCAGCCAGGTTGGCCCAGTAGCCCTGTGTGTTTTTCAGCAGACATTCTGAGCTTTACTGTCATTCATCTAGCTCAGTTCTGAGACTTTGGATAAAGCTCAGACAGAGAATCCAGGCAGTTTTCTGAATTAAGAAAGGACTCTCTGTTCTTGCCCAGTTTGAAGATGAATAGGAGTAAATTTGTGTGATCCAGTGTTAGTGCAGTTAGTTCTTTTGGGAAAAGAAGAAATTCAAACAAGGAAGAAAAGATTGGAGCATGTTTTTTTTTTTTTCTTTGCCTATATGACCAAAGATTTAATGTTTTCCTTTCTCATTACATCCCTAATAGTCATCGAAGTGTTCCCAGTTCTCTCCAACACCCAAGGTAGAGTTGATTTCACCTTCCCTCTCACCCACCCACCTGTTCGTTTTATTTCCATTATCGCCATATCATAAATGCATTTGTGTCTCTTTATCCTATAGGACTTGAAAGTGAGATTTGACCTATTTCATCTTTGTAGCTTAAATGTCTAAAACACAGGCTTCCTTACATGGGACATGCTAAATAAAGGTCTTTTGAATGTTAAAACACACACACACACACACACACACACACACAGATTATCTTTACGAGTAGTAAGAATTTTTGAAAGTACATAGTACAAATGTAAGCATCATGATATTTTAATCAATTCAGATTAAGGTACATACATTTTCAAAATTAATGGATTTTTCCTTTTGGAAACCATGCAATCATTCTAAAATTGGCTCTATTATTAGTTCATTTTAACGTTTGAATCACAGCACATGGTGTGTCTAAGTGCAAGCCTCAGGCAGAATGGTGCCTTTTTTAAAAACAAACAGGTTAAAAATGTGTCTGGTTCCCATGGGAACCAGGCCACAGACACAGGAGAGATTAAATAAGATTCATAGTTTTGTGATTGTTGCTTTTGAATAGTATTTTCCCAATCCTTTTATTTTGAATGTGGCATTCACAATCAGTAGGCATGAAACAACTTTATCTGAGCAACTTTTGTCTCCTAAGGGCTAGGCAATTCCTTTGAAATGGAAGAGAATCAGAAACAGAAAATGGCAGATATCGTGGCCTTGCCATTTAGCATTTGCAGCAAGAACTAAGTCTTAATATTTAGATCTGATGGGAAGTTCATTAACTTAGTGAAACCAAGCAGCCACTCTCTCTCTCTCACTCTTCTCTCTCTCTCTCACTCTTCTCTCTCTCTCTCTCTTCCTCTCAGTCTCTCTCTCTATTTGAGAATTTCATTCTAAATGCCTACAAAATGCAAGGAATTGTGCTACAGAAATAAATAAGATGGAGCTCCTGCATGCATGGATTTTATATCTATAATCTAGAGGAGAGTGACTAGCGTTCACGTGTACAGGGACCATAGCTTCCCACAGTGATATTTCTATCACTGGAGGATGGTTTATCCAAGTCCCCAGGGTATTTACTAAGCATCTATAGTGGCCATGACTTAGAACTAAACACTGCAGGATACGGGACTTGCCTTCGGTCCTTGCCAGTGAAGAGATCAGAGACTGGTATGAGAGACAGAAACATAAACTGACTTCTAATACAAACCAGACTCAGTGAGTGCCAACATGGGTTTAGGAAGAACAAACAGGTTACAAAGAGGGAGAGACTCTTTCTCATTGGGATGATCACATTGGTGCCTGGCATGGAGTAAGTGCTCAGGAAATATTTGTTCTATAAATGAATTGTTGAAGAATATATATACATTTTTTTTTTTTTTTTTTTTTTTTGCAGTACACAGGCCTCTCACTGTTGTGGCCTCTCCCGTTGCGGAGCACAGGCTCTGGACGCGCAAGCTCAGCGGCCATGGCTCACGGGCCCAGCCGCTCCGTGGCATGTGGGATCTTCCCGGACCGGGGCATGAACCCACGTCCCCTGCATCGGCAGGCGGACTCTCAACCACTGCGCCACCAGGAAAGCCCTGAAGAATATTTTTACTCAAATAAAAATATTTGTTAATCAAAGAAATATAAAAATAAAAGAGAGATACCACTTTTAGTACAGCTAATTAGACATTTTTTTAAAAAAAGAAAATGGTTAGAGCTGATGAAAATACCTAGAGCTGAGAGAGGAAGAGAGAGAGATAAAGATGATAGAAAGTGAGTGAGAGAGAGGAAGAGGGAGAGAAAGAAAGAGGAAGAGAGAGAGAGAGGAAAAGAGAGAGAGAGGCAGAGAGCGCGAGGAAGAGAGAGACAGAGGAAGAAAGAGACAGGAAGAGAGAGACATGAAGAGAGAGAGAGACAGAGGAAGAGAGAGAGGAAGAGAGACAGAGGGGAAGAGAGAGAGAGAGCAAGAGATAGAAGAAGAGAGAGGGGTGGAGAGAGGATGAGAGAGAGAGGAAGAGAGAGGAAGAGAGAGACAGAGCAAGAGAGAGGCAGAGGAAGAGAGAGACAGAGGAAGAGAGACAGAGGAAGAGAGACAGAGGGGGAGAGAGAGAGCAAGAGATAGAGGAAGAGAGGGGGAGAGAGGAAGAGAGAGAGAAGAAAAGAGAGAGAGGAAAAGAGGGAGAGAGGGAGAGGAAGAGAGAGAGAGAGAGAGAGGAAGAGAGAGGTGGGGAGGGGGGAGAGAAAGAGGGGAGAGAAGTCAAGTGGGTAAACTATAAGGAAGGATATACATAAAATGTTAAATGTTAACTCTAGTTATCTCTAGATGGGATTTAAGTGACTTAATTTATTTTTTAAATATATCCACTATATTTTTATATAATGAGCATGTATCACATTTATAATAAGAAAGATTTATCTTCTGAAAATATTTTTAATGCATTATTCAGAACTATCTACATGTAATGAGACTTTATCCACTAGCTCTACTTGGAACCAGGCTTCTGGTTGAGATATCCCCAAGTCTCAGCCAACCTTCTGCCTCCTAATTCCAAGTGTGCTCTGCAGTGTAATAAATTTGGTTTTCCAGATTATTTTATACATAGCCCTGGAAAGCAGAAATGGATAACTGGATTGATCTACAGCTTGATAATAATGCATCTTTAGTTTTAGTATGCAATTAAATGTCACATATTCTATCTTATTAGAGATAGAATTTAGTTGTGAAACTGTAGTGTCTCTTTTATAATTGACTTCACAGTTGATTGTCTGGTTATGTGCTAGCCATCTTCTGAGTGTCAACTGACCCTTTCCCTACAGTGACATCTTCCCCTCCTCAGATCTGCAGGAATCAACCACCAGAACCATTTCTTCACTTTGGTGAAATCCTGGCTAATGTTTCATACCTTTCATTGATTTCTAGACCTTTCCTCACCATATGAAAAGGGGTTGAACATGTAGGCTGGTAGATGTGGCTTTCATGCTTTGTTATGTTTCTATCCTTACTGCCTCCCAAGGACATTTTCCCACTTTTTCATGCATAATTTCCAAAATGAAATATCCCTTTATATCCTATTACCATTGAGCCTCATTTCTTTTTAAGCATCCAAGGTAGACCTTTTATTTGTGAACTTTTGCTATTTCTTTTCCTTCTACCAGACATTCAGTTATTTTTCCTTCCTTTATGGATATCTCTCTTTTTGAGTGTATAACACTCCTAAACTACATTTGTACCAGGCACTCTCCATGTTCATTTTATTCTGCTGATGAAGCAGAAAAATCTCTGTATTTTTATGTGAGGACTATGAAATTAGAACATGCAAGCCTTTCTTGTTCAGAGAAATATGGATATGTACATGTTTATCTTTTTGGCAAATCTTGATTAGAAAGGAAATCATAGACCAAGAATATTACACAAAGAGATCAAAATCTCCTTGGTCTTAAAGATGTATTACTCACACAGATGTCATACTGTCCTTTTAGAAAAATACTTTGAAATGATAAAGAAATGGAATTTAAACCTAAATTAGTTAAATTTGATCTAAACAAATGGAGTTGGTTAACGGACTAATCAAGGCAAAGGTAAATGACTGTGAGATTGAGAGACTAATACTGGGGGCCGTTGTGGTGGTTGAACTGAGGCGAAGATTCCTGATTTAAGTAGAGGCTTTCCCTCACTCCCAGACAAGCAGAAGTGGTTCCTGATAAGCAGCATCCTCTGACTCTTGACAGAAAAAAAAATTGCAAATCTTCTCTGGAGGGAAGGAACCACAATTATCCTTTTAAAATAATACCTTAAACAATTAAAACACTTTTACTTCCTTTATTAAATTTGACTTCTTAAGAGACAGATCCTATAAAGAGATTAGAGTCAATCAAATTTGAGCTTTCAGACAAATATTATCGAAGTCTTTAAAAAAAGCCATTCTTAATCAGAGTTACCAGGTACAATAAATAATAGATTTAGACCCTTAAGAACCAAGAACTTCATATATTAGAATTATCAGTTTCAGAATATTAAAGAGTTCTGTATAAAATATTTCAGAAATAAGATTTAAAAAAACATTTACATGAAGTAAGAAGGGATTTTGAAATGTGACAAAATTAGTTTCCAAAAAGAAAAAATACAACTTTTAAAAACTAAACTAAAAACTAAAATTAATTGAAGTTAATTTACAAGCATATCAGACACAGCTAACAAGAGAATATGTGAAATGGAAGCCATATATGAAGTGATTACCCAGATTATAATACTACAGAGAGACAAGAAGATAGAAAATACGAAAAGTTAAATGATATGGAAGACACAATACATATATAGATAAACACAGAGTCCCAGAAGGAAATAATAGAGATAATTGAGAAAACAATTGACTGAAAATTGTCTGGAATTGGTGAAAGACATCATACATGCACAGAGGAACATGTCTACTAGTGTCTTAGTTCATTTGAGCTGCTGTAACAAAATACCATAGACTTGGTGGCTTACAAACAGCAGAAGGGGTCTCTTTTATAAGGACACTAATCCCATTTGTGAGAGCTCCCCCCTCATGACCTAATCACATCCTAAAGACTCCATCTCCAAATACCAACACATTGGGACTTAGTTTTCAACATTTGAATTTTGGGGGGACATAAACATTCAGTCTATAGCAACTAGGTAGGATAATAAAAAGAAATGTACCCCTATGCATAATGCAATAATAGATTACCAAAGAAATTACAGTGAAATGAAAGGAGCGAAGAAAAAGGGATCTTTTAGGAGCAGCCAGAGAGAAAAGACTGATCAGCTGCAAAGGAACAATAATTAGGTAAGGAGAGTTTTCTCAAAAATGGAAGCTAGGAGACAGTGGACCAATATTGTCAAGGTTCTGAGAAAATCACTGCAAGGTTACCATATGTAGTCACAAAAGCTGTGCACTGAACAACTCCAGGGGGTGCCGCTCACACAGACTTGTTTGTATACTGCTCCCTGGAGTTGGCCAATGTGCAGTAGATAGAATTTAGGATCCAACAAAACTACCTTTCAAGAATGACCCCAAATATTTCAGGAAATAGAGGAAGAAGCAATTTCAAACTCAGTTTATGAGGCCAATGTAACCCTGTTACTAAAACCTGTCAAAACTATTATAATTAGTACAGACATAACATATCGCCATAAAAAATTCTTAAGAAGACATTGACAAATCAAATCCAGAAGTATATAAAAAGGGTAATAAACCACAGCTAAGTGGAATTTATCTTGGGGAAACAAGGTTGGTTTGTCATTTGAAACTCATCTCAATGTAATTCACCATATTCACAGCATAAAGGTTTAAAAAACACACGATCATCTGAACACATACAGAGAAAACATTGACAAAATTGAACATTCATGACAAGACAAAACAAAAAACCCTCTCATCAAACTAGAAATATAAAGAGCTTTCTCAATTTGATAAAGAATATTTACAAAAAACTATAGTTTACTTCAAAATGAACAGTTAATTATTGAAGGCTTTCCTTTTAGAATTGGGACTCAGTGAAGGATGTCCAATTTCACTAGTTCTATTCATCCTGGCTAAAATAAAAAATGGAAATGAAAGGAAATGAAAAAAACAATCTGTAATACTGAAAATATGCATATCCTATAATTATCTATTTTACTTTGAGGCAAATGCTGTAGATAAAACTCTGGCACAACACTCAGATACATGTATGAAAATGTTTAGACAGCATTGCATAGCAAAAGTCTGTAAAACAACCCAATTTTTATCAACAATGTAATGGATAGAAAAATTTTAATAGATTTGCACAGTGAAATATTATAAAGCCATGAAATGAATAAATTAAGGCTATATGTTATTGTATGGATGAATCTTAGAAACAGATTGTTGAGTAAAAAAGCAAATTGCAAAAAAAAAAAAAATAAAGCAAATGGCAGAAGATTAAATGCAATGTAGAAAATACCTGCGATGCCATACCAGATCATGACACATTTGTGTGTGAGCAGTTTAATAACATTTTTTAACATCTTTATTGGAGTATAATTGCTTTACAATGGTGTGTTAGTTTCTGCTTTATAACAAAGTGAATCAGCTCTACATATACATATATCCCCATATCTCTTCCCTCTTGTGTCTCCCTCCCTCCCACCCCTCTAGGTGGTCACAAAGCATCGAGCTGATCTCCCTGAGCTATGCAGCTGCTTCCCACTAGCTATCTGTTTTACATCTGGTAGTTTATCTCCAGTCCAATAGATACCTAAGGACCTAATAATCATCACAAACATAGGTTTTTATGTGATAGCCCCCTGCTTAATAGTCATAGTGACACCAAATGAATTCCAAATCCTGTAGGCTGGTTTCAATTATCATGGTTTGGCCTTGTCAGCCTTTAAAATTTCTCCTGTTGTCAAGCAATCACGTTTCATGTTGTGCCGTCAAACTGGTAATTCTCATAGTCCTTCCATTCCTTCAGCTCTTCCCCAGCTAAAGCCTGATGTTCTTGTCTTTAAATCTTGTCTCTTGACACTTACAAGGGCGCAATACAAAGAGGGTTGTTAGAAAGTCAAGAGATTTGGGTTCTATTCCTGGTCATTCTCTGCACCTACTGTGTGACCATGGGAAATTATCTAAATATTTACCATTGAGGACTGTCAGTGTGGAAACAATTGTGTTTGCAGTTTTGGCAATAAAACATAGTAATAAAGGAGTTCCTGTCCCTGAGTAATGTACAGCTCCCAGGGAGATGAAGGGAGATACATATGTGGTGACCATACAAAGCAGAGCACAGTACACATTATAAGAGAAGCACAGACCATTCTATGGGGCTTCCAATGGTGACGCCATCACATTTCATATTGTCAGTGGAGACTAGGAAAAGCTTCATGATTGAGGTGGTATTTGAAGTGGGAGTAGGTGAGTAGGAAATGTATTACAGGTAGAGGAAAGATCATGCACAAAGATACAGAGCTGTGTTGAACATACATGACAAGCTGTAACCAAGGGTGAATACTTTGGATAAGGGTTTTAGAGATTGAAGGAAATACAGGATCGACATAGACTTTGGTATTTTTGAAGTTAAGACCTCTATTTGAAGTTAAGACCTTTGGATACAGATGCTAAATGATGTGTTCACTATCAGAAATTGAAATGGGACCATGGCCAGCCTGGTAACTCTGGATGCTTAATCCACTGGACTGTATTATATTGAGTTTTCTTTAAATACTGGTCTTAGAAGCCAATTTTTCTTCATATGCTAAATAAATGAACCTTGACTACTATGAAGAATCATCTTTTTTATTCTATTTTGTTTTAGTTTGGTTTATTTGGGTGAACCATAAAATGAGTACCTGATTACATTGTGTTCATTACAACTGTGCAGTAATTTCATCAAAAATTAAGATGCTGATCTACCTAGTGTCTTGTGTTGAGTTTTACCAGTGATGGGCGTTGAGTTTTACTTGGTGTCCTGTGTTCAGTTTTATTTGTGTTGAATACTGAGAGTGGCTTCCAGAATTCACTTTATGATTAAAACTGGATATAGTATCCGATTTTTTGCTCCATAATAGGGTCCTGCAAGTTTATCTCTGTGTAGTAGGTAGTCCCAATATGGCATATACTATGGTGTGATGCTTTTGTCTTTGAGTGTCTAAGAGAATGAGTTGGAAGGGGAGTGCTGTAAAGTGACATTGATGTTAATCATTTTAGAGAATTTCTTTCTTACTTACTTAATATGCTTTTATTCATGGAAAGACTATTCTGGTGTAGTGTAAAAATCAAGAGATTTTGGAATTAGAAGATCTGGATTTTGGTCTTGGCTTTGTCTGGGCTGAAGTTGAATTTCTTCATCTTGTAAGATCGGGTATCAATTAGAATCTAATCGAGACAGAAACCACACAATAATTTGAAAAGGGAAAGTTTAATGTAAGACCTGTTAACTTAAACGTGGATTGAAGTAACAGGGAATTGGCTAGTAAGAAGTAAAGAGAGTTCTATAGAAGTAGAAATAGCATATGTAAGGAGAGGCTGCTATTCACAAGGCTAAGGAAGAGCCTTCCACCCCCGTCTTCCCCGGCAGAGATCCAGACCTCTTTGGATAAGGCAAGGCATAGCTCACTGGATGATGGAAAAGTCACTGAAGTACCTCGCCACTGGGACTTGTTTGAAGCCTGCCTCCTGGGGTACTGGGAGAGCAATCCACGGGGAAGTGTTGAACCTGAAGACTTGCTGCATAGTTGCCCAAGTCAGCGCTGGGGGAGGCTACTTGCTTCGGGGCACTTCTAGCCACCAGACGCTGCAAGAACAAGGAGCTAGAGGAGCCCTTCTTTGTAGGAATGGGGCATTGCAGTAACTGTACTCTACGGAAGTCTGATGCTGGAGAAAGCATAGGTTCTGAAGGAGCTGAGCATTGGCAGGTCCACAGGGAGAGATGGATTGTCAGGAGCCTGTTCACCTGCAAGATGATGTAAGGCCCGGGGTGCGTAGTATCCGTATTGGCCGATCCGTGCCAAGGTGGTCATTGGGCTGAGGCCAGTGCCACAAGCTCACTTAGAAGCCAGAAGGAAAGCACCTTTCTCCAGCGCCCTCTACTGACAAAGCTTAATATTGTGCTTCCTGTAGAGAAATATAAAAGGGTTCAAGTCCATTACAGAGCAAATAATGAAGAATGGATTTAAACTGAGATATAATAAATTGATAACTTGCACAGATGAGGACCTATCCCCAAGGGTATCAAGGTGATTAAATTAATATAGAATTTAAAAGCACTTCATGAGCTCTCAAACAGAATATAAAAATTCACTGTTACTACTATTATGATTTGCTGTAGTTAAACCTGATACTGACATAAGTTTGCAGTGCCAGAGTGGGACTGGATAGATTGAAATCTGAAAATCTGCAGCATCCTGATTTTTAGGGAGTTTATTTCAAGCTTCTATTTGAGCAATGTTGCACCTGAAATTAAATTTATTTGGGCCTCTTAAGCTAAAATGCACTGCATGTTGATGGTCATTAGTTGGTATAAAAAATAATATTTTTGAAATCTAATTATATGGCAGGTATTACACATGCATTATCTTGCTAATATTAGTATTATTAGCCCCATTTAAAAAATGAGGAGCTGAGATAAAGTAATTTACCAAGACCATACAAATAGGAGGAGTTGAACCAGAACTCATATATAGGTTTTTCTTATTTCAGAATCTTTGCATCTAACTAACTTAGAAACAAATCTCTCCTCAGGCCAGGATAGTTACCAAAGTGCTTTAACTTGGGTAAAATGTATATTTACTTTGGACTTTTAATGTCTGTTTGCCACCTACCATGCTGCTATGGTGTTCATCCCCCTTTTTAGGTGGCTGTTTCCTTTTATATTTGATGGCTCTCAGTAGCTCACGAATCTGGCACTAGAAGTAAAGAGCAGGTAAGCAGCAAGTGATTTAGAGTTGGTCATCTAACTCTAACATCAGAAAGTGATTTATTCACAGGCTGAAGAATAATTGGATGAGGCATGTTCAGGAAAGAGCAATCCTTCTTCCTCAACATAGGTAGATTGCTGCAACCATTTCACTAAAGTGTGTTTTAGGCTAAATATATGACTAGATTTAAAATATAGTCATAATAGGAATTTATGTGTAATAGTTTCCACCTGGAAAAAAATCCATGTGTCCATCAACAGTGGAATGGATACATAAAGTGAAATACTTTGAAGAAATGAAAATTAATAAAGCAGTGCTACACACAGTAGCATGGATGAATCTCTCAGACATAATACTGAGCAAAAGAAGTCAGATACAAAAGATTATAAATTGCAAAATAAAGTTCAAAAACAGGCAAAAGTAATTTCTGGGGCTATAAGTCAGAATAATACTTTTGGAGGGTATTGCCCAGGAAGGCCACATGGGAGGCTTTTGGGTACTGTTAATATTTAAGTGCTTGATCTGAGTTGTAGTTATATGGGAGTAGATATTTGTAAATTTCACAGAACAAAACCATTAAGATTTATGTACTTGACTACATAATATTTCAATAAAATATTAAAATGGTTAAAAACCCAAGTTTTTAAAAATAGGAAAATAATAAGTAAAAGTAATATAGTGATATGACTGAATGTCGGATAGCCATTGAACGAAGCTTACTAAAGGTTTTTAAATGATTTAAAAAATGCTTAGTTTACAGTGCTGAGTGGAAACAAAACACAGTCGAAGTTTGGCTGCACTATATTATCCACACTGTTTAAAACAAATGTCTGGAAAATTAGTAGGGAAAAAACCCATCAGACAGTAGTACTGTAGAAATGGGTGATTTTTCTTTTCTCTACCTCACTACATTTTTCAAATTTCCTGCAATAAATGCCTTTTATAATCAGCTGTAATAGTTATGGAAAAATATGAATACCTGGAGAGCCTCTTCATCTGTAAAGACCCCACTATTTTCCCATTACTTAGACAATAAACAAAACTTAGTTATCTGAATGCTCAACAACTCTGGAAAATGGCTCCAACCTGACTTTTTGGCCTGAAATTTCCCGACTGCTCCAAGCTTCTCAATGCCTTGCCACATTGGACTTTATAATTTTATTTATTGATTCAACAAATGATTTTAAAGCATCAGTTATTTGCCAAGCACTCTAGGTATAATATAGCAACAAATAAGGATGACAATGATTGATATTCTCTTACCTTTTGTTCCTTTTACCAGGGGAGAAAAAACATAAGTAATTGTCCGAAAGATTAAGTTGAAGATGGGAGAAATCCAGGTTACTACAAAAGTATCTATAACAAGGAAACCACATCTGGTCTAAAGGAACAGGATTGTTGCTGGAAAAGCAGTTTTGTTTTAGCGAAGACTGCTATGATGAGTAGATGTTTGCCAGTTGTGAAAGGATCGGGCATGATGATGGATAGTGGTGAGAACAATGGGTTATGCATCACAGTGAGACTGAGGAATTGTTGGGGAGTGATGGGAGGAAGGGTAGGAGACCATGAGTCAGAGCTGGGTTTTGAGATGAAGATTTCAGAGGTGGTACAAGTCCACAGGTGATGTGGAAGTGGGCTGCTGGGTGGGGTGGAGGAAAAACTCATTCAAGGTGAGGATGCCAGTGACCTGAGCGCTGCTGTTGGATGAGTTTTAATGTGGATGCTTCACTGAGAAAGACAAGGGGCTGGGGTATAAAGGAAGGAACATCGTTGCTTGTTGGCTGCTGTTTGTGCTATTTCCTCTGCCTCAACTCCCTAGACTGTGCATAAGGCCACATAAAACATGACAGTCTATCACACCATCCCTGAATTACCTAATTTGATAGGTCCCCTCCTTCCTTTGATTCCATAGCATGGGACACCTCATTGCATGAGCTGGTGTTCAATTAACATTTGCTGAATTCAATACTTCTGTGAGGCATCACTATTAGAAACAGATATGTTGAGCCCAATGAATTCTGTGTTCTGAAACTCTTGTTATGTGCCAATAGTCCAGGCAAATTGATTTACCTATTCTGAAAGCAGTTTTGTCTAGAGAGTAACAATCTGAGTTCTTCATTTTGCCTACAGCAGCATAGTTTAGGAAAAAAGTTTCCAAGCATTTGTGCTAAGAAGACAAAACTATGGCTTTTTAAGTAGTCAGTGTTTGTACTTCTGTTCAGTGTCTGGCTATAGTCTCACTTTTCTGTTGATAAACCTGTAACATCAAATGAGATGCCCGGATTCCAGACAGATGCTTCCAATGTCTGGAGTCAAGACAAATCATATCACTTGCCTGTCACAAAGAATGCCTCTTCTGTCATTTTGGAGCAGTCTGTTTAATGACACAGCTGCTAGGCTGTCGAGCAGATGACTGTCTCCTTTATCGCTCAGAATTCCTGGGGTACTCTGCAAAGAGCCAAACAGCTGCAGCATGATTGGTGTGTCTGGGTAACTTGGTACTCTTGGTGCCTGAGTAGGGATGTGTTTCACTGGGAACAGTTGGTCTGCTGCTTTGGGGGTGGATGGGAGGTTGTTTTCTGTGCCGCAAGTTTTCTTGCTGGCTAATTATTTGAAGCCAGAAGACTCCTAGTGCAATTTCAAGCAGAGTTTGGCCGTGTGCAGAATGCTGCTGCATGTTGTGTTGTGGGTCCCATTAAGAGATGAGTGAGAACCCACACTTTCCAGGATGTCTCAGCAAAGAGACAGCTCTCTGATGAGCTACAGTAGAGAGACTACTTATAACAGGTAAAAGGATGTGATTAGGCTGAAGCACTCAGAGCCAGAGGCACGTGTTTGAACTTTCTGGAATAAATTGGGAAAGCTTCCTGGACAAGGTGTTCCAAGAAGCTGAGCTGTGAAAAAGTATTGTAATAGTAATAGTCTATCACGTAGGAACGAGGGCAGTTCTCTTCCTAAATTGCTTAATTTCTGGAGCCAACGCAGAGAGCATTGGGGTCTCTAACTGGAGTACACAGAAAGGGGTGCTAACTTCAGATGCTCATTCCTAGGTTATAACCCCAGAGATTCTGATTTCATTTATGTAGGGTAAGGCCCAAGAAACTGCACTTTAAGAAAACAGTATAGTTGATTTCGATGGAAATGGTCCATAAACCATACCTTTGATGATCACCGGTGTTAAATATGAAAAAATAACTGGTTTTTGTAAAATGGGTGGTAGTTCCAGGGAAAGAAGAGATACCCTCGGGGAAGATGTAACGGAAGAATAGTAATTAGGGCTCTACTTTAAAGCATGGGTGGAATTTCCTGCTCAGATACTATGTACATTTTAATTTGAACGTAATCTACATAGTTAGCGCTCCTTTTTCTTTGAATCTCTGACTGCTCCAAATCCTTTATTTAAAGAAGGGAAGCTAGGGTTGTCCTTCACCTTAAATTTTACCTGAGGACAGATTCATGGTTCAGATATTTCTGCTGCTACTCAGAGAATACCTCGGACAGAGAATTCATAAATTCCAGCTTCGCTTCAGTGACTGGAAAGTGTTCAAAGCCTTTTAAAATCCAGTTCTCTTAAACGTGTTTTGAGAGCCAAACGGAAACACCGTCTAGTTCTCAGAGTGAAGCGTGTTCCATCGAGCCCACGAGGTGGCGCTCTCCTACCATTCCTGGCCTCCGTGCGGACAAGCTGGCCTGGGGAAGGTGTGTCTAAAAGCAGAGAACTGGGGAGATCCTGCCAGCATTATGAACAAGGCTTCCTGGAATTATTCTTAGAACATTAGGAATGACAGTATACTCTGCTCTTTGCCCACTTGCTCCAGTCTTGTCTAAATGCTGAAGGTCACATTATCCTGTTACAGAAACAATGTTAGGATCAATTGGCTAAATGGAAAACACAAGTACAACCTCGCACAAAGGCAAGGGGAAAAAAGACAAAAGAAAAAAAATAAGACAAAAAAAATGAAATGAGGTCTGAGAGAGGAAAACATATACTCCTCTGAGAAACACGCTGAATGGGAAATTTTGGGAGGTGAGAGGAGAGAAGAGTGGGGTAGATTGTGAATCGAGGTTCAAAGAAAGTGAACTCAAGTCTTTCTTGCCCTTTTCCCAAGGTCAGCTCTCAGGGTCAACTTGGACAGCCCTGGAGGGAACGTGGGCCATAGCATGCTGGTCCAAGATGTAGGGCTTGGCTACAGAGCCCGGGGCAGCCAGATTGAGAGTCATTTTTCTATTTCCTCCTCACAATCAGTTCGTTAAAGTGCATGCAAATGTCTGTGATCCAGTAAAGCCGTATTACTTTATAAACCACTGCAAAGACTTCTGGACCTCCGGGATCTATGGTTCCTGAATTTGAAGACAGATGTCTGAGTCCCTGGATGAGCCTGGTGCATGGCATCGTGCCAGTACTGCACCCTTAGTACCCATGCTTCTCAGCTATTTTGTTTGAACCCATTGCCACCTACCCCCTGTGCTGCTCTCCAAGTTCCCATAAGCTACAGAGCCTTGCACGTACATCATGGAGCAGCACTTGACCGTGACAGGGAGTTTTCATCCAGACTTACCTTGTGTGAAGCAAATAAATGCCTTAAATATGAGAATGAAGGGTAAAGCGAAGTCTGCACTAAAATGTAAATTTTGTTGACCTGGAAATGATGTTTAAAACAATTTTTGTTTCCTAAGCTTATGAAGAATATGGAGATACCTTTTGAACTCTGGTCCTAAACAAATGTTATTTGAAACAGAAAGCCAAAATAAAATTATTCAGCTGCACTTCCTAAAGCAGAAGGTTGATTATGTCACACCTGCTTTTCAAAATCAACAGTCTGAAAGATAAAGTCAGATACTAAGCTAAATATTCAAAATTCTACATCAGCCTTTCCAGCCCTACCTCTTACTACCCTCCTATAATATTTGAAGTTACTTATATTTTTATAAAATGTACAGATCTTATGCAGGGTTATCTACATTTTTTAAAGATTTTTATATAAGAGAAAGAGTATTCCATTTTGGCTGTCACATTCCAGTGTTGACTCAAATCTGGATTTAGAAGCTATGGTGAGAACTGCACAGAGCAATGAAAACCTCATGTAAGGTTATTCCTGAGTAACTATAATATTTACACAAGTTATGAAAAGGATGGGTATCATTGCAGATGTCTGAATGTCTCTGTAATAAGTTGTAACTAAAATCCAGTTTTCCCAAATAAAACTCATCCTTTTGGCTATTAAGCTTTCATTAGATAGGCCCCATTAGTAATGAGAATCATGTGGCTCTGTGTTTCTCTTTGATAATAATAATGGATTCTTTTGTTAGGGCTCATCTCAATTACCTTGCAACATTACTTTGGCACCATTATTTTGGCACCATTTGATGACACTGGAACCTTGATCTATGTGATATACAATCGGTCAAAATGAAGTTTCCAAAATACAGGTATAAATAGTGTGATTAAGGTGAGGCAGCAGCCAAAGCAATTTTTTTAATTGTCTTTCTCAGGGCAAAGCAAGTGATAGTATTGAGTTAATTGGACCTAGAGAATACAATTCTGGTGCAACTATGGACCTTTAAACTACAAACGGGGGAACTCTGTAGTGGTTGGAGTTGCTAACCTGGAAGCCCAGGCCAACCTTTGGGAGGTAATTGGTATCTGCCTGTCCCTGCCCACAGAAGGTTCTGGTGTTAGAATTGCTGAGGACTCACTGGTTGAACAATCGTGTCTCCTAAAGTAGAATTTCTCTTGCTGTCCCTGGCAAAAGGAGAAGAAAATACAAACTGGATCTAAGGGATGCATCTAAGTGCTGTCATTTCCCATTTGAAGAGGGCTTTTGACACTGGAAATGAACAATACTCTCAGTTCATTGTCCTTCTCTTCATTCTCAAAGGGGTATCATTGAGTACAGAGCTTCTGTCTGTGGCTCCCTGGCTCTGGGGCTATGAAAGTTAGGGTGTTGGAGAAAATGTGCAGCATCACATTTGAGGTTTCATGGGGAGGAAACCAAGGCACAGAGGAGAGGAGACTTACATAGAGAGTGAGCCAGTGGCTGAACTGGGATTAGATCCTGGTTTCCTGACCACCTAATTAATACCCTTTCTACTCACTACATCCTCCATTAGCGTCACTCATTCAGATATACATTGATTCACACCTTTATTGATGCAACATTTAATCAAGTAGGGTAAGGAAAGCTGTTATGGCTTCTGTGATAAACGCTTATGCTTTAAGGTACAGGATCCCATTGAACTGAATCTTCAGAGATTAATAATTGAGGCAACTGAAGCCCAGGGAAGTGAAATAATTTGCCCACTTTTACATATCTAGCTAGTTAAGGGACAATACTGGCTTTAGAATTCAAGTCCCCAAATATAATTCTTATTTTATTATGCCATATAGCATTTTACCCTTAACAATGCTCAAAACAGTGTCAGAGATTGGGAAATGTACAGTATTTATTATATCTGGATTGAGGTATTTTATCCTAGAGCATTTTCTACAATGCCTTCGAAATGTGACATGTGGCTCCTACCATCAGTGAGCTCACGCTTAATTTGAGAGAGACGTTAGATACATTTAAGTAAAACTGTAAGTCAGATGTCATTATCAAGTTAGTGTATAATATTTAATGGGCTGGAGAACTCTTATCAGCCTCATGATGGATGCTCATAGTGACTGATGAGTTAGATTGTGTGGCTGGTGAGTAAGGCATCATTTGTTTCATTTTGTTGAATGATTAACATGTATTAGAAGAGTAAACAGAGTTGGATTTTCAAATGTGGCAGATGTTTGAAATCCTCTTACCATCTGCAAAAAAGATTTAAAGAGATGCTGCCTATATATTTGAGCCCTCTTTTTAATTTATATGTTATTCCCTCTTTCTTTTTAATTTATAGAGATCATTTCATGTAAAAGATGCTTAAAAACTAGGATAAAGAAGAGGGTTAGTGAAGGAAAATCTTGAAGCTCAACACATCAGAATTCAAACTTTTGATCTTATTCCTCACAATGTGTCTGTTGGCAGTGTCATCATGTTCAGTGAGTGGTACTCACACTATCCTGTTATTCCAGAAACCTAGAGATCACTCTTGACTCATTCTGTTGCTCCTACCCCATACTCCATCTGACTAATCATGAATTGCTCCACTGCCACCACTTTAATCTTGTTTCTTTCACAGAGACTATTGCAAAATACTCCCAGCCAGTGCACCCTGGGACTAAATGTCCCCTCGAGTTGATATTTTCCGAGACTGCAGTCAGAGTGACTTTTCAAAATGCAATTTTTTTCATTTCATCTCACCAACTCTTTAAAATCTTTCAATAGATTTCTTATTGCTCTTGTAACAGTCATTTTTCTTCCAAAGGTCTGTAGAGACAACTTTTCCCAGTCCTTTAAAAAAATTATCTTATTCTTTATACTCTCACACCACAGAGTCTTTCTACATACTGTTCCACCTACCTGAAAAAGTATTCACTTAGGTTCCTCCATTCTGAGCCCTTAGACTTCAGCTCAACATTTCCTTCTCCAGTAAAGACCTCCCTGACTGCTTTTTCCTTGTACCATATTCTCACACAACCATGCACCTCTCTTCACAGATGCAATTTTACCTTTAACTTGTGTGATTATTAGATTCCCATCTGTCTCTCCCACCACTAGATTCTGAGCTTAGTTGAGGCAAGAATGAGATCTGGTTTTGTTCACCATTGTATTCTCAAGCACAGCACAATGCCCAGCACATAGAAGGAAATTACTAAATATTTGTTGAATGAATGATCTAAGGAAAGTGGAATATTCTGATTCCAAGAAGGGAAGATTAAAGTATGTCTTAAACAGGATCTTCATTGGAAGCTGCATTCCACTGAGAAAAGTCTGAAGTTCTTTTCAGCTCTACTGAGAATGGGTAAAAGAGCTCTCCACTGTGTAGGATAAAAAGGAAATATTGGGCTGGATTACCAGTGGAGGCTCTAAAATCTATATAAAGAATATTGATAGTGGCAGAATGTATGCTAACAGGAAAGAATAAAAGCTGAATCAGAAGGGGCCATTGTAATAAGCAAAGTTATTATTTCAATAAAAAGCCTTCAGGCAATTTTACTTTCCTGCTTGTGTTCTAGACCTAAAGTCTGAATTTGATTGCCATTTATAAATATCCATAAGAATGTGATAAAGGCAGACAACTCCATGTTGGTTATACTGTGTCTCGTATGATTCTCAAAGACCCACTGCAAAGAACAATCACATTTGTGATTAGACCCACACACTTAGTGTTGCAGTGCAGGACAAAGTGGCTGAGGGTTGCCCACACTTTGTGACTCTCTTGTTTTAGATTCAGCCCTGTGGAAGTGCTTCTCTCAGGCCAACCTCCATTTCTCTGAAACCAGAAAGCTTTATAAAGCCAGAGGGGGCTGTTGGCCCAAGGAGCTCTGAAATGTTACAGCACATGCAGACTGATTTCCTTAGTAACACTGCAGATGTCACTGTGATGACGTACTGGTGAAGCATAAGCTTCTTTTGCTGCAATTCTGATAAATAGTCTGCCTTTGACGTGAATGTTTTCCTCCTTAGTGATATCTGCCTGATTATAGCAGCAAATCTGTCTCTTCTCTGGGTACTTTACTCTGGTTTTTACCACTCTGAGGCTGGAGCAGAGGGAGACTTATTAACTAGTGATCTAATCTGATTGGCATCAGGAAATAAAAAGCCTGGAATCCCTGGTTCTGCCTCTTGACTGGTAAAAAGAGCCAAATCTGTTCTCCTGTTTTCCTGTGGATGGTTTCTTCTAGATTGGCTGTAAGTTTTCAGGAAGCCTTAAAATAAATCCTTTGTAGCAGTTTTTACCTTCCCAAATCAATTTAATAAATGATAAGTGCAAGCCTTAGGTTGCAGATATGCAGATGAACAAGTCATGTTTGTTGTCCTCAATGATTTTAACATTTGGAAGAGAGGTAAAATTAGAAGATCATGAACCATCATAATACTGTTAGAGGAAGGAAGAAAGTACAAGGTTGAGGATCATATCCAGCTAGAATCAGAGATGCTTTTGTAGTACATTTGAGACTTTTTAAAGAATGGCAGGATCTCATCAATGGGTGAAAATGAATAAAATAGTATCTTCCAGTTTGAGGTGCCTAAAGTATAATTTGGAGGATACATCCAGAAGGCCACTGGAAATGGGAGGCTTAAGCCCAGGATAGCTGTAGGTGAGAAGAAGCCTGGATTCATCCCTACGGAAAAGTTTTTTTGGTCAGTTGAGGTGATATTAGTGCCAAAGAAGAATAGAATTTAGAGAATACATTTATTCAGGGACAGGAGAAAGAAGGAAAGACAGGAAATGAACAAGGGAGTGGAAAAGAGGAGGAGGCAGTGCCTGAAGCTCAAGGAAGCTGGAGATTTTAAATAGCGTGGTTATTCAATGGTGTTTCCAGATTATGGGAGGGGGAAGAAATAAGTAAATTTGGAATTGGAGTTACCAGCAAATATTCTCTTGACTCATAAATTCCACTGGATTTTCCTTAAAACTTCTGGCTAAAGGGCATTCCTTCTACCCAACTAGTTCTTCATACAAGTAGCATATTTCTCTTTTAATGAAAATAGTATTTCTATTTTCCTAATGATCTTGAAACTGGGATTGTCAGTGTTTCACTGAAATCTTTGTAGCTAAAAGCCTCTTTCTTGAGTCACTAGCCTCCTTAATGACTCCTATTTCCTCCTCCTTTTTTCCAGAGAGTTCTTCCTCCTCCCCTCTGCTATTTAATTATGACCCTTTCTCCCAGCCTCTCTTGCTCCAAGGACCTTCTAATGAATCTAAGATGCACACTACAAAGATGCAATTCAGATTCCATCACTCTCATCCTTAGAAATCTCCGTAGCCTCTCATCTTTAAAGAGAAAAGCCTGAGCTCCTTGGCACAGCAAAAAGTGAGCACTAAAGGCATGTTTTTTGGATGAATATGTTATTAAATAATCTTTTTGTCCTTTACCGCCTGCTCAGTTTGGGATGGGTCCCCATCTTTGTGTTCTCTGGCACCCAATGTAATGTTGGGAGACACAACACCTTGTATGTATTCAGCAATCGAAAAGTATGGGCTGCATTCTGGTCTTTGGAAAATGTCATCGTAAGCATAACTTTACCTAGGGGTTCGAACCCACAGGGGAAGAAAGCATTAATCAGGCGAGCTGCTCAGAAATAGACATGAGCTTAAGAGTATTTTGTAAGTGCAACTATTTTGGGAAAGTAACACCGCCTGATCTAATCCAGTGGCTCTCCTCTCCCACTGCACATCGGTACACCTGGGGAGCTCTTTAAACCTATCAGTATAGAGCCTTCCCCCGGACTAATTAGCTCAGTTCATGGTCGTCCCTTCCAGCAGAGGTTCTCCAGGTGTGGGCCCCATATCAGCAACACCTGCATCCCCTGGAACTTGTTAGAAATGCAGACTCTTGACCCAGCCCCACACCTCCTGAGTCAGAAATCTGGGAGTGAGGCCCAGCGGTCTGTGTTAACAAGCCCTCCAGGTGGTTCTGATGTGTATGAAGGTTTGAGAACCGCTGGCTTACAGCACTGAACTCTGCCTCTCACCCACTGTGTCCCAAGGGGCAAAGCTAGAGGCAAAAGAAGGTAAGTATTTCTCTCTGGCACCTCACTACAACAAAATGTATTATTTTGAGCCCAGGGGCTTCTACTCCATATCAGTTTATATGGGATCACCATGTAGAATGAGACTGAGATTCTTGAAGATGGGGACTCTGACTACCTCATCCTGGGGCCATGTTCTTCTCTTGTCCTCAGAACCCTGGCACTTAGCACAGGACCTGGCATGAGGTAGGTGTTCAGTAAGGGCAAGAAGAAAACTCTGAGGATTACTTAGGCCAACTGAAAGAAGTAGATGCATTAGTCGTGATGTGCTTTCCTTAAATTGTGTTGTTTCAACAGTACTCTTTGAAATAAATATTCTTTAAAAAATGTCAGAGAGTCAGAACTTCACAGCGAAGTTGTAGCAGTTTTTGCCTGGTAAACAATGAAACATGTGCTCTTGCAGTATCCTGATGGAAGATTATACATTTTCTGTTGACTAATTCTGGATGCTTTTCATTGAGTGCTACTTTCAGTTGGTTTAATTGGGAGCAGTACTTGTTGGAATTAATCGCTTGGTTTACCAGAAGGAGCTCATAATAGAGGACTCCCTTCCAATCCCACCATATACACAACATCACCTTCTTTGGATGAAGGCTGGCCTTCAGTGTGGTTGGTGGCGGTTCATTTTGCTCGCCCCATGATCTCTTCCATTCCACATTATTGTACAGTATCCACTTTTCATCTCCTGTCACAATCTGTTTTAAAAACGGAATGTTTTCATTATGCTTAAGTAGAGAATCACATGTGGAAATGTGGTCAAGAAGGATTTTTTCGCTTAACTTATGTGGAAACCAAACATCAAAGTGATGAACATGACCAGGCTGGTGCAAATGATTTTCAGCACTTGATTTGGATATTTTGAATATGTCGGCTATCTCCTGCATGGTATAACGCTGATTGTTCTCAACTAATGTCTCGATTTGATGGCTATCAACTTCACCTGGTCTACCCAACCATGGAGCATCATCCAGTGAGAAATCTCCAGCATGAAACTTCGCAAACCACTTTTGACACCTTCAGTCACAACACCGTCTCGATACACTGCACAAATCTTTTTTTTGCATTTCGTTTGCATTTTTACCTTTCTTAAAATGATAAAGCATAACATGCTGAAAATGTTTTTTTGGGTCCATCTTCAATATTAAAATGGCTACACAAAAATTCACCAATTTTGATAAGCCTTTTTTTAAATGCACGCTGATATGAAGTTGTCACATACAATCTAACAAAATTGTTTTGAATGAAGTTAAAGACAACTAAGTGATACTAGAGCCATCTTATGGAAAAAACTGAACGAACCTTTTGGCCAACCCAATATTTCAGCAGCAAAAGCAATAGCTTATTTCACTTCTTTTTAGTAAGAGAATTTCTGATATGGAAAGACCTAAAGATATAACTAGGTAAGCATCCTTCATTTACAGATGAGGAAATTTACTCAATGATTTCACTTCTGTGGATCACATGGAAGCCCCTCACATACCATGCACTTTTGTGCTTGTTTGTCCATAAGGTTCTCTTTGCATAGGATCCCCTTCTCCACTTCCACACTTTTGTCTGTTCATCCAAGTCTTATTTCTTCTTTAAAAATAACACATATTGGGGAAAGGAGTTTCTACTTATAATTTAAAAACGTGTTTATTATAGAAAAAAATGTGGAAAATAAAAATATTTAAAGAAGAAAATTTAAATCTTTCGTAAATTTACCAAGTAGAGATAAGCACTGTAGCTATTTTCTGTTTGCACATCTATTCTTTATATACTTATATAAGATTATATTTCCTCTGTACACATCTACATCATAATGGAGACACATATTGCCTATATGTAAATTCACTTTTAAATTCTCATATATAGATATATACGTGCAATATGAAATTGTAAATGAAATTGAGATCATATGTGTTGAGTTTTGCATTCTACATTTTCTCTTAATACTGTATTCTATTTTCTTATTTGATTTGATTTGATGATATGCTTTTCAAAGATTTCTCCATGTTTCTTTGTGTATTTAACATACTTTTAAATTCTTCTACTTTTTACTTTTTTTCAGATATATAGGTTGTTACCTTTTCACAAAATCTCTTACATATTCCAAATTGTCTTCTAAAATGCTTGAAGCCCTCTTACCTCTTACCTACCATGCCTGCCTCACTACTTCTAGCTAATTCTGGTCTTGCTTTTTGAAAACATGAACTGAGAAGAACTCATTTTAAGTTGTATTTTTTAAGAATGTGTCTTCTTCTTTAAGGCCTAGCTTTACTGACATCTCTTCCTCCATCTGAATTAAGATTCCCACAGAACTTTGAACAAGATCGTATTTGTTTCTGCTGTCCATAGTACAATTATTTATTAAGTTCTGTGACCCTCAGCTACTTAAAGGCAGAGATCATCATTCATTTTTGTATCTCTATTGGCACTTAGGCGAGGGCCTAGAGCATAATTGTTGTCAGTAAGCATTGAATGTTGGTTGTTGAAATAAGTCCCCTGAAGAATGGGAACCGAAGGTGAGAGACCATCAACCCTCACCTGGGCAGACCTGGTCTGTAGAACTGCCCATGTGAGTGTTGCTGGAAGCCTGGATGAGGAGGTAGCTATGGGAATAGAAAGAAGGCAACAAGGAGACATTGTGGGTATAAATCAAGCAAAGTGTGCCTGTGTGCAGATGTGTGTGTGCTGTGGTTGGGGTTTGTGAAGGAGAGGTTATAGTCAAAGAGAAGGCCCAGGGGCTTCCCTGGTGGTGCAGTGGTTAAGAATCCGCCTGCCAGCACAGGGGACACGGGTTCGGGCCCTGGTCCCGGAGGATCCCACATGCCCTGGAGCAGCTAAGCCTGTGCGCCACAACTACTGAGCCTGTGCTCTAGAACCTGTGAGCCACAACTACTGAGCCCATGTGCCACAACTACTGAAGCCTGCACGCCTAGAGCCTGTGCTCTGCAACAGGAGAGGCCACTGCAATGAGAAGCCTGCACACCTCAACAAAGAGTGGCCCCCGTCCTTGCTGCAACTGGAGAGGCCTGTGTGCAGCAACGAAGACCCAATGCTGCCAAAAATAAATAAAATAAAATAAATTAAAGAAAAAAAGAGAGAAGGCCCAATGTTCCTGTTTAATGGCCAGGTGGAGGTTAATGCTGCTACCTGATAGGTGATGGGACAGGTTGACATAATGAGTTTAATGTTTCATCAGCATTTCTAGATAGTAAAAAAGATTTGTTACATTTTATAGTCATACATATTGAAATACACACAAATAAGTAATTTATAGACTTTAGGAAGTCAAAAATTTTTGAATCATTTTTTAATGAGTTGAAATTGACCCAAACTCAGGGCTAACTTATTCAGAGGTGACAGAGATGTTAAAATCAAGAAAGGTATTGAAAACCAGGTGCATTCAGGTGGGAGAGGACAGACTGATTCTGTGAGGAATGGCTGAAGGAACTAAGGGTGTTTTGTTAACAGAGACAGAAAGAAACAGAAAGGATAACATTGCTCTCTGCAGTAATCTGAAAGGCTGCCCTGTGGAAGAGGTGCTAGACTAATTCTGAGTGCAACCAAATGGTGGAACCTGGGCCAGGAGAGATGCATTTTCTTTTAATATTAGAAGGACATTTTTATAGTCATAACTGACCACAGATGAAGGAGAGGTTTCAGGAGGCTGTGACGGTCCATCAGTGGAGATTTTCAAGAAAGGCTTGTCACTTGATGAGGAGTTAGACGACATGCCCTTCCAACCCCAGGATTCTGTGATTTTATCAGAATTGTTTTCCTTTCAGCAGGTTTTTTATTTTGAACTGATTTGTCACTTTTTCCTGTCATTTTTGATTATAGGAAGTAGAATAATGGTGTAAAAACAGCCTCTTGGTTTTATTAGTTTTCTAGACACATTCGCAATAGAAATACAGGAATAAAGTGGTCTATATCTATCTATCTGTTTTTTTTTTAGTTGTATATATTTTTAAAATTCTTCACACTTTTTTCTTTTAATACAGCTTTACTGTCAGAGAACCAAGCTATTTTGCTTCTTCCCTTTAGCTAAGATCTAAGCAGCTCCTTTCTATTATGGTTTCCAAGAAAATCAACCTGATACAAACTTTAAATAAAAAGGTTTCACCTACTACTTACTGCTTGCAGGTACCACCAAAGTTTCTCTGTTTAGACCCCAGCTCCCATGTAAGTCGAGAGCTTATTTCTGAGGTTCGTTGTGGGTGGTGAAAGTGGTGTTTGCCTTTGTTAGAGTGATCCAAGTAATTTCTCCATTTGGATCCTCTTTGTGTTGGAGTTCTCAAGAAAACTCATGTCATCACTGTTCCTTCATTCCTTTGGCTTACAAGATTTCTTCAAAAAAATGAAATGTTTAGTGCTTGAGGGAAGTAGTTTGACTCCATTGTAGCTTGGGGCTGACAGGCAACCTCAGATATCTCTTGAAATAAAGAACAATTCAGTGGAATTTAGAAATTGTTGATATTGAGCACAGACCCAACTGTTTGAAAAACTCAGGCTTCCAGAGATTCAGATATTAAGATAACAAATATGCCCCAATATACTGGTTATAGTATTGAAGGAGTTTCTTGATTCTGTATCAATTTGAATTTTGTCTTTCCTTACTTGGGCTAAGACTTCTCCAGGACTGCCCTCCTGATAATGTTTTCTATTAAAAAATAGTAGTTACTGAAATGCTTTCCTTCTTTGTTCCTTTCATCCAGTACCTAATACATTACATTACGTATAACAGGAGCTAAATAAATAAATCTAGCCAACTTCTTTATTACTTTGAGAAATAATTGTACATTGTAAAGTAACTATTTAAAGAGTAGCAACCAAAAACTAAATGGTGGGGGGAGGGGTTAAAATTGATGCAGGCATTTTGTTCCAAAAAAGACCCAATTATTTTTTTTTAAAGTTCTATTGTGATAAAAAACACATAGTGTAATATTTACCTTATTTACTGTTTTTAATTGTCCAATTCAGTAATGGTAAGTACTTTCACATTGTTAAGCAATGGAACTCCAGAAGTTTTTCAACTTGCAAAATGGAAACTCTACACCCCCTTAACAACAACTCCCTTTCCCCTTTCTCCCAGCTCCTGCAAACCGCCATTCTGTTTTCTATGAATTTGCCACCTCTAAGTGCCTCATATGAGAGGAATCATGCAGCTTTTAATCTTTTTTCTAATTAGCTTATTTCACTTGGTATAATGGCCTCAAAGTTCATCCATGTTGTGGCATGTGTCAGAATTTCCTTCCTTTTTGAGGTTGAATATTCCATTGTATGTATGTACCACATATTGTTTATCCATTCATCCATGGACATTTGGGTTGCTTCCACCTTTTGGCTATAGTGAATAGTGCTGCTATGAACATGGGTGGGCAAAGGAAGGTCTGATTCTTAAAGTAATTATAATACCTCCCCGAAGGAGCTTATCTTAAAATTGTTTAAGTCTATTTAACAAAAATGGTTGGTGGCATCTGAGGTAATACTTTTATCACCGTGGAAAACCCACTGTGTGTGGCTGTGAAGGAGGCATATGGAACATCCTAGGTATATAGGTTTGTTTGTTTACTTGTTGCAAAGAATATCTTAAATGGTTTTCACCTAATTTTTTCCTTTTTTTAAAAAATTGAAGTATAGTTGATTTACAATATTGTGTTAATTTCAGGTACACAGCAAAGTGATTCAGTTATACATATATATATATATTTTTTTTTCTGATTATTTTCCATTATAGATTATTACAAGATATTAAATATAGTTCCCTGTGCTATAAGTAGGTCCTTGTTGTTTATCTTTCTTATATATAGTACTGTGTATCTGCTAATTCCAAACTCCTAATTTATCCCTCCCTGCCCTTTCCCCTTTGGTAACCATAAGTTTGTTTTTTTATGTCTATGCTTAATTTTTTTTCTTGATAGTATTTTCTGGCACCACACACCATCACTTTTTTTTTTTCAGAATGACATGAACAGATATCTTCTCAAATCTGTAAATATTCTTATTTACCTTAACTCACATGTTAAAATCAACATACACCAAAATGTAAGCCAACCCACATCAAAAGTAATAGAGATTGTGTTTTAAACCAGCAAGCATCAACATGTGACCAACTTTTCTTTTTTCTTATTTTCATGATATCCCTCTTAGAAGTACACCTGGCCTTTGGGGTAAAGTGCAGGCCCACAGTTCTGGAGAAGGAGTAATAGATGTAGAAGTTGGGGAGATTTTATAACTTTTTAAGTTATAGTTATTAATACCTAATTTTTTGTTTTTGTTTTTGTTTTCTGTGGTACGCGGGCCTCTCACTGTTGTGGCCTCTCCCATTGCAGAGCACAGGCTCCGGACGCGCAGGCTCAGCAGCCATGGCTCACGGGCCTAGCCGCTCTGCGGCATGTGGGATCTTCCCAGACCGGGGCACGAGCCCGTGTCCCCTGCATCGGCAGGCGGACTCTCAACCACTGCGCCACCAGGGAAGCTCAATATCTTATTTTTATCTAAAAGAGACAGAGGAGGAGCACATGAAGGAGAGGTGGAGGAAGGAGAGGAGAAAAGAGGGGAGTTAAGAGAAGAAAGCATTGTTTCTTTCAATCCATTTCTCTTTCCAAGATACAGTACTATAGAGGTGCAGCTCCTTGCCTGCTCTGACAATAGAATCTACTCTTTTAGTTATCCCTCACAAGCCTGTCTTTAAGAAGGGGTCACTGTTTTATGATTTAAAATGATTAGTCTGTGAGGGTTTCATTGGTAAGAGTCAGGTGTTGTAGGCTCCAGGAAGAGGTGAGCCTGATGCCAGCCTCTTCCCCCATCTCTTTCTGTGAACTTGGATATTTCAATTCAATATCAATTTGTGAAGTACTTTTTTTTAGTTGTTGTGCTGGGAGTTTGGGGGTGGGTAAGATAAACATAGTTCTTACCCAAAAGGAACTCATGATCTAGTTGGGAAAACCAGCATATATCAGTGTATAAATGAAAATATATAAAAGTAATCCAGGAGGCTTGAAGGAGGATTAATAAACTGAGAGGATCAGGGAAGGTGTCAAAGAGGAGGTAACATCTGAGTTGGGACAAAGGAGTAATTCCAAGAAGAAGAGTTACCACCTGCAGAGTCATGGGGGTTTGAAGGCTTCAGAAATATTTGAGGGAACAGTCTCAGATTCTCTGTCTAAAGTTAAGGTGCTAGAATAACTGATTCCTAAAATCCCTTCTAATTCTGCCTATGAGTCTGTAAAATACACATGTAATGGCTAATAGGTTTTTCTCTCATGTTTTACTGTTTCCAAACTCTGACGTCATTACCAGGTTGGGGAAGTGTGGGATTAAATCCAGATTTGGAGTTCCTTCTACCATCTCCTGAGGCGCTGCTAAATTGTGAGAACAAAAGAGAAGATTCACTGACAGGTTTTACATACTTTAGATGTTCATAACATCCCAAGTAGTGGTTGTTTCTTCTTCTTCTTCTTCTTTTTTTATTTCTGATATTTTGAATATCTTGCAATTTTAAAAGAGATCTCTCTCTGAATTATTTGTTTGGCAACTCAGAAGTATAAAAATCAACATCATTATTGGACTGGTTATCCTCCGTCATAGAAATTCATTCCTCTTATTTTCGTACATGTGAACTTGTTTTCTCCCCCATCAGTCCTTCCTCCACTGCTTCCTTCCTTCCAACACATATTTAATTAGAATGCCTGCTTATAAGTGAGGAAGTTAGATTCCCTGGCTTCTAAGAAACATAGTCTAGCAGAGGAGCTAAGACATGACTAAGATATATATCCATAAAATGCAAGGCAGGAAGCTGTCTTTGCTATAAGAAAGCTGGAAAGCATCCTTGACATTCATAAGATGGCAGAGGGAGAAGTCCTGTTAAGAGTTTCCAAGAGAAATTGCAGTTGTGAAGGATCCTGAGGGGGTTGAATAAGGAAAGCATTTTCCACCGGACCCAACTTTTTACAATATTAACATCCTTTTGTTCTCAGTTGGAAAAGCACGGTTGAGGTTCTAAGACATTCTTTGTGACTGGTTATCTGATTGCCTTGGGCCTGCATTCTGGTCAAAACAAATAGGATATATGTTCAGTTGGCATCAGGTATAAAGAGAGGCCACATTTCCCATATTTGTTATTCTGCAGGTGGCTGCAGTAAGTGGGCTGTCTCTCTGCTTCTCGGAAATCACACTGAAGGGTCCTGCTCCCTGCTGCTGAGTCTCTTAGTTATAATCATGCTCTGTCAAGACTGTACCAGTGAATGCACTTTAAGTGCTGCTCAATATCTTCTCTTGAAAAAAAAGTTTTTTTCTCATTGTGGTACTTACACCTCCTCTCACAAACACATACTATTGGGACACTAAATGAAATGATGTGGGAACCACTATACCCTTATTCATGTTTCTTTCCCAAAGGAAGGAAATGTTCACTTTATTGATTAGAATTAACTTCAGATTGCCCTACATTTTGTTTCTTTTTCCATCCAGATAATGCAAATTATAGATTGAAAATCCTATGCTGATTTAAAATATTGTGTCTTTATGTTTACTGAGTACCTAGAGTATATTAGATACTACCACATATATCATGACAAATTGTTACACTTACTCTCACCTACTCTCATAGCTCTCTGCAAATGTTATTGAAAAATCCCAGGTCATTGCATCATTATAAAAATAGCTACTATTTATTCAGCACCTACTATGTGGCATGAACCATGCTGAGTGACTACTTTATTTTCTCACTTATTCCTCAAAATAATCATATTAACAAGTATCTTTATTCCCATTTCCAAGGTGACTACCAAGCTAAAGGACAATAAAGCAGTAATTAACCTAAGGTTCTATAGCTATTTAGTTAAAGAATTAAAATCTAAAATCAGGATTCTGATAACAAGTCAAGCACTCTTCTCTTGAGACATTTGGTTCTTTTGAATCCCGATATTTCTTACATAAATGTCTCTCTTTCAAACACAGCTAAAGAGAAAAGTTAAGAATGTGCACTGTCTTTCCATCTCTTAATATAGTCACTGGGGTGTTACCATCTTTCTTTTATTTCCTACAATTCTGAAATAATTTGGGAAGTTAACAAGGAATATTACTATATATGCTGAAATGAGGTCATCTCTAGGGTATAATGAAACATCTGTTTGAACAGCTACACAGATTTCTAAATTTGAAGCCTTTCTCAATTGTCTTAGTCCATTTGGGTTGCTTTAACAAAAATACTGTCACTTATAACTGGGTAGCTTATCAACAACAGCAATTTGTTTCTCACAATTTTGGAGGCTGGGAAGCCCAAGTTCAAGATGTCAGCACATTCTGTGCATGGAGCCCACTTTCTGTTTTGTGCCATGAATGGTGCCTTCTGGCTATAACCTCACATGGCAGAAGGAAAGGGCTAGGAATCTCCCTGGGGTGTCTATTATAATCACCTCCCAAAGGCCCCACCTCCAAGTACCATCACATTGGGCATTAGGTTTCAACATATGAATTTTGGGGTGTTCAAACATTCAGACTATAGCATCTATGGAGCTTCCTGCCTCATCTTTTATGTTGTACCTTCATTTGTTTATTTTTAGATGAACAAAAAAGAAGATGCATTATTTTTTCCTAAGAAGATACTGTGAGGTTCATTTCTGGAGAGAGTATGGACTGGATACAATCCATACTCTGGACACAGCCTCCTGCTGTGCTGTGTGGAAATGATGGAGGCCATGTCTACAGTCCCTATCCCAGCTACCTTGTTAAAATCATAGACCATCAGAGCTAAAGCAGACCATGGAGGGTGCCAGTCTACCCCTTCCTTTTATAGATGAGGGGTCTGGGGTCCAGAAAGGGGAAGAAAGGCCCAGGGTCTTAGGGTAAATTAATGGTAGAAACAGAACTAAACCCAGGTCTTTCACTACTAGTCCTGTACTGTTTTCCATTGTGACCTTGAGAAAGCTTGTGGATGTCTATACCTATTTTTCTACTTAAGAAAACAGGCAAATGTGGCCACCTGGGATTTTTTCAATAACATTTGTAGAGAACTGTTGAGTTGGTGTAAGTGTAACACCTTGGAACTTGGTCTCTTGGAGCTTTGTCTCATGTGCTACTTATATCCATTTAAGGAAACTGTGGTAAAACACTTCCATTCCCATATAATTTTAATGTATTGAATTTTAGTTTAATGTAATTAAATTTTAATGTAATGAGTTGAATCTGATTACTACTAACTGTTGTACCACACTTACACAATCACTTTTATTAAAAGATGCCATAGTAGAGAACTTTATTGATAAATTGTATAAAAATCATTAAAAAAAACCCTTTCAATAGCTCTCTGTTGCTTTCAAGATGAGGCACTAATTCCATAGCAATACATTCTATTCCCTAGTGATGTCTGGTTCACCAGACATTTTTTTGGAAACTGATTTCTACCATGTGTCTCCATACGTCTTATTTTCTGAACCTGCTAAACTATCAACACTCTTCAAATACTGTTCATTCATTTATTGTTTTGTTTGATCAGTTTAGTTTTATTAATCATGCACATGAGATATAATAATGCACAAGACACACAGGGTTCCTCTCCTGGAGGACTTCATGGCCTGACAGAACCCAGCTATTTGACATATCTGTGCTTTTCTTCCCCTCTTCTCTCCATTTAGGAGACCTTTCCAGCCCCTTTTCTGGGAGGTCACATCCTGCTTATTGTAGAGTGGGTGGTTCTCACGTCACTCCCTGATGAAACCTTGTAAGGTCTCTTCCAACTGAGGACAGTAGTGTTCTCTCCTGAACATCTCAGCAGAGTCCACCCATCATTAGCAAGTTTTTTATTCTCACGGTTATCACATCAAATATCAGGTTCATGTATAAGATAGTAAAGTATTTTGAGGGAATAAACAATGATTTATTTTCTTTATGTTCCCTGTGTGCTAAGCAGTTTGGCATGTAGTAAGTACCCAGTGACTGAGGAAAGGATAAAGTGTATGGCTAGATAAAAATGGAGATACAGATAAGTGTAGAAGGAAAGGAAAATCAATGCTTTGGTAGAAAACTGGGCAATAGCTCACATTTCATCCCTTCACCTATCTCCTTACCTTAGCAATCCAAAAATTTTTATACACACATACACACACACACACACTGGAGGTGATTTGTTGCAGACAACAAACACGGCCACACTCCTCCCCTGGCACGTGATTCACATTACATATGTTCAAGACATAGTCAAATCCATTTCTTCAATACATTTTCCCTAAGCTGTGGTTGTTTTTAAAGATGATTTGCAGGCTAATGACTACTCCAGCTATGAGCTGCAAGTTCTGTGTTTAATCTTTGAAGCCAAAAAGCACAAGGGGTGATCTAATTAAAGAAATTACTTCTGTGACTATCATCTAATACATATATTAAAGACAGTGCCTGCCATGAAATTACCTGGCAGAGAAGATCCTTAGGCAAGGTTAGTGTCCCGCCTTTCAGCTCACATGTATTCTTGGCCTGCTGTGCCAGATGTTTTGCGAGCAGAACGACCTGGTGAAGAAAATTCTCATTAGCATCACAAAGAATCCTGTATTTTGGTGATACTTGCATGGTTATAAAGAGAATTATGTCTTTTATCCTATGCAATAAACCAGTAAGAGAAATTCTTATGGTTCTAAAGAATCCTGTTTTACTGGAAAATAGATGTTGGATGAGGAGAAGTGGGCAGTGAGGCAAGATAGAAGAAATTCCTGCCATATATGCTAACTGGGAGGTGTTTGGAGGGAAAGTATTAATATTCTTTATTTAACATTTATTTTATTGAAGTATAGTTGATTTACAATGTTGTGTTAGTTTTTGATGTACAGCAACGTGATTCAATTATACATATATATATTCTTTTTCATATTCTTTTCCATTATGTTTTATTACAGGATATTGAATACAGGTCCCTGTGTTATACAGTAGGACCTTATTGTTTATCCATTCTATATATAATAGTTTGCATCTGCTAATCCCAAACTCCCAATCCATCCCTCCCCTATCCCTCTCCCTCTGAAAGCATTAGTATTCTTTAATGAAGATTTTATAATTCATTTGATCTTACTGGAAACAGGTAAGTTTAAAAATTCAAGGGTGAGGAAAAGATCCAAAGAAATAAATAAAGAATTTCAAATTTAGAAAATCAGAGCTAATGCCCTCATTTACCAGGAATGTTACCTTAACCCACTCCCTCAGCAGTCTGAGCTTCTTTATGCATATGTAAATCAGGCATATAACAATATGAATATAGTTATTAACTGGTGGCTGTGAGGACTGAATGGGAATAATGCTATTCACAGTAGTTTTTACTTTTTTTAAAAAACAAAGCCTAAGTTATGATCTTTAATTGAAAAATTAAATGTTATACCAGAGAGACCACTGATCTTAGAAGGAGAAAGCCTGAGCTGTATTTTGGCTTCAGTCACCAATGACTGTAATTTAAGGTATGTCTTTCCCAGTCTTCAATTTCAGAATCTTTAAAATGAGAGCAGTGGCTTGGTTGATTCTTAAGGTTCCTTCCATTCCAGTTCTTGTGTTTGGTGGTTCTATATCTAAATGTTTGTAATAAAAGTCTACCACTTTTATTTTTCCAAATAAAAAATCCTAAGGAACAAATAGGTTAAGGTGTTTGCCCAGTCTCTCTCAATAAGCTAACGGCAGTTATGCATTAAAATGCAAAACCCCAGAACTTAGTGGCTTAATGCTGCGTTAAGTTGCTCTTTTAGATACATACTTATTACAGTGGCTCCCTAAGATTAAATACTCTGAAAAGAAAATTAAAGGTTGGCATTTTAGGGATACTGCCAGTACACTTCTCTTGAAATCTTACACTCATTTTACTGGCTTTAGGAGAATTAGTTAGCAAAGCCATACACACTTTAGTTACACAAAGTATGCAACAGGGGGCTCTCTAACAAAGAAGAAAATTAGTGAGACACACATTTAGGCCTGATTCTGCTTCAGAAGCAAAATTAATCTTGCTTGCAATTTTCAAGGAAGTAGAAGTGAGATGCTGTGCTATTACAGGGCTCAGTTAGGATTATAAACCATGGGGATGTCAGTATTGAAGATAACTTTTTGATGATTACAGGAAAACAATGTGATATTGTATAGTTAGTGTTCTGTCGGACAGAGGCAGCCATACCCCAAATCCTGGTAAGGCATTCTGTGCAAGCTCAGAGCTGCTAGCATCCTCTCCTTGATGAATGTCTGGGTTGAACAATAAGGAAAGATAGAGAGAAGAAGATTAGGTCAATGGATCAGAGGAAACTCTCAGACCTGGAAAGGGGCATTAGAACCAAAGTGATAGAGTGGAGAGGACATCCCTTTGGAAGTCAACAGACTTAAGTCCTAGTTTCATTACTTTTTAGTTCTTATCTTGACTGATTGAATTTAATCCTCTATCAATGTGTTGTTCTGTAATAGTATAATAATAATCTCTATCATGCTTGTCCTACAGGATTTTTGTGAGGATTAAATGCTTGAGAACATTTAAATCATAAGGTATGATATGACTTTTTCTCAAGCAGTTCATGCAGTCTCCCAGTTCATACATATCTTCAGCTACTGAGAAGGAAAAAAGATGGGCCTGCTACCAGCCACTCTTAGATGAGAGCATCCTTCATATCAGGTTTTCCAACTCTGTGCAGCTACATGTAGGACAAAAGGAAGAGCTCCAACAACCATCACCAGCACACCACCATTCCTCCTTCCCCCATTGCCACCAACACCACATCGCGGGGAGGTGACTGATCTATTAGTAAGAGGCTGGATCCAGACTTCCTGTGTTCAAATCCTGGTCATTCCCTTTACTAACTTAGAATCTTAGCCAAGTTACTTAACTTTTTTGTTCCTCTCTTTCCTTGTTGATAATAATGATACCTACTTCATAGGGTTGTTGTGAGATTAAGTCAGTTAATATATATAAAGTGCTTCCACCAATTCCTGGTAAATAATTAGCTCTCAAAATATTTGTTTTGATTATTATTGCCTTTATCCAGAGTTACAGAGAAGTGTTGTGTGGTAAAAGATAACCAGTAAGGTTTAGTTCCAGGGACTGAAGGCATCTGGCTATGAGCAGGGGGTGAAGGATAACCGATCACTCTAGTTAACTACCCTGAAGTTCAAAGGAAGATAAAAGGGAATATCCTAGTTTGTGTCACATATGTGGTATGATGTGGGTGAGAATATAGAGTCACAGGATTTTAGAGAGGGAGGAAACCTTGGCATTCATCTGTTTAATCTCATTTTAAGTATGAGAAAATGGAGACCTAGAGAGAAGGAATAATTTGTCCAAGGTTCCATATTGAGCAAATAGCATGAAAGTGAGATTTCAGCTCAGGCTAGGAGTAGGCCTATTGGAAGAGACTGCTTCTGTTGACTCTCCTCACTATAGAATTATCTCTTTCCTTCATCTGCATTTTTACAAAACTGCTTCTTAACAGTCATCTGAGATATTACACACAGGAAAAAAAAAAAAAAAAACTCCAGCAAAAACAACCATCTCTCAAGTCTACCTATGATGGGAACAGCTTTATTTTACTTTGTGCCATCTTTGCAATTAATAGACCACTTCATTGTTTTTTATTCCTCCTCCACCACCACTCACTCAGAGATAGAGGAACCCATTTTGAACCAAAATTGAGAGAATTTAGCAGCTTCAGAGAGTATCATTGGGATCAGTCATTTATTCTCATGACGGTCTTTGCTACAGCTACTAATGTCCTTTCTTTTTCGAGTAAGTGATCACATAGAACATATTTGGTACTTTATATTCTATACTTTTTTTCTTGTTATACAGAATACCTAACTAAATGTCACTCCTGGTTTTTAGGACCCTTCCAGAAGTAACCTTTTGTTAGAGAACTTAAAACATACAGATCATCAGTTATTCTTTTAAAACTTTCTAATTTTATAGACGAGTAAATGGATGCCCCAAGGTTAAATGACGTTTCTGTGGTGACACAACTTTCTTCTCAAAAATGCCTCCTAGTGGGACACATGCTTACTCTCCAGTTTTGAAGATAATACTTTGTATATAGTAAATTAAAAATTGTCAAGCAGGAAGTGGGATGGTTGCCTTACCAAATTCCTAACTTCATGAATGTGATGACTGGGAATCCACTATCCAATATCTCGCCATCTTCCTTGCCATGCTTTGAGATATTTAGTCCCAAATCATTTTGTAAGAATTTTTCTCAGTTTATAATAAGTTTCTCAAACTGGTTTTGAGTTTTCCAGAGCTGTGATTCTCCTTTTTCATTCTAAAAAGTGAAGGCAAAGATACTATATGTACAAAGATTTAAATATTTCCTTCTTTCTACCATAAATTGAGTCTCCAGATTTCTCTATGATTACTCATGGTAGAAATCATTGACCTTGTAGCAGACAACTGCATCTTCAGGACAAATAAGTATTTTCACACTATCTGTGGTGGGCCTAAGAGTTTACCTACAGAAGCCCTTCTGTGCAGGGAACTCATAAAGTTGCTAACACTATTCTTTGCCCTTCTAATCCTTTTCCTTTGTTAAGCTAATTAATTTTGGTTACCTTTAAGTCTCCTATCTCAGTGTGGGATCTTTCCTACAGAGGAATCCAGAAGGGTCAGTGACCATCCTCTGCAGAATTCACTGTGGTTTTGATTCACACCATAAGGGCTTCTTACACTGGCCTTTCCTGGGGTGCTTTCCTCACTTACATTTTCATAGGTTCATATGTTTTCTTTCCCTTAGTCTAGAATGCCACAACTCAGGGGGACAATATCATTTAACCTTTCAACCATTTGTTAAGAAGTGACACCTTCTGGGCTTCCCTGGTGGCGCAGTGGTTGGGAGTCCGCCTGCCGATGCAGGGGACACGGGTTCGTGCCCCTATCCCGGAGGATCCCGCATGCCGCGGAGCGGCTGGGCCCGCGAGCCATGGCCGCGGGGCCTGTGTGTCCGGAGCCTGTGCTCCTCAACGGGAGAGGCCACAGCAGTGAGAGGCCCACGTACAGCAAAAAAAAAAAAAAAAACAAAAAAAAAACAAAAAAAAAGAAGTGACACCTTTGATCAGCTATGTGGCTGATCAGCTATGTGGCCTCTGTGACACATGTTCATGCCATATAAAAGAAGTCTTAGCCCTGTGCTTTCTTCTCAGTTATCCTGATCTGCTTCCTTTGACTGTCTCCTTGAATCTTGAATCCATTTTACTGTCACTCTTTCCCAGTAGCAGTCAGTTTCACCATTCATTAATCATTACCTTTTCACTTTCTTAAAAAAAAAAAGTTTTGCCAAGTATTGCTTTGGATGCAGCCTACAGTGATTTTTGATTCATTGTTTACCCCAGCAATGCTGGCTGTAACCATTTTATAGAATACCCCTTTCAGCTCTTGGAACCCTCCTCCTGTGGTTTTGTCCCTGATCTTGACTTGAAAGTCTCTGGTGATGGGAAACTTACTTTCCCATTTTAGGAAGCAGTCTATTTGATGGTTGGTCTGCAGTTCCTTGTATATAACTGCTTAATAGAATCCAAGTTTGCCTCTGGACACACAAGATGCCTTTCTTTTTTTAATAAGAATGTTTCAGATGCTTGAAGATAGACATCAACTTTCCTCAATTTCTCTTTCCCTGGCTCTAGTTATTAAACTGGTACATCAAATGAGGTCATTTTCACAAGAGAACGAGCAACATGGATGCCTCTGACTTAGATTCTGAGTGGCCTTAACTCATGGGTTATCTTAACTTTTCTAACACTTTAAGAGTACAGATAGTCCCCTTATAAATTCATATTGTGGTTTCATCATCTAAAAAGTCACAATGAAAGCTTTGGATTTTGTGTCAGCTAAACTAAATTTGAATTCTTGACCAGGCCCATACTTCAGACAATTAATTAACCTTTCTGACCTTTAGTTTTTTCATTGTACATGTGGATAACAATATTGGCCTTATGTGGTTACCCTGAGGATTAAGTAAAAGAACCTGTATAGAGCCCAGTACTGTGCTTGGTGCATTACAGGTGCCTAATAATTCTTATTTTCCCTTCTCTTTTCTACCCTATCTTTCCTTTCCCTCAAATACTATTTTTTAATTGAAATATAGTTGATTTACAATATTTTATTAGTTTCAGGTGTACAGCATAGTGATTCAGTATTTTTACAGTTTATACTCCATTAAAAGTTAACAAGATAATGGCTATAATTCCCTGTGCTATCCAGGATATCCTTGGTGCTTATCTATTGTATATGTAGTAGTTTGTGTCTGTTAATCCCATATCCCTAACGTGCCCCTCCCTATTTCCCTCTCCCCACTGATAACCACTAGTTTGTTTTCTATATTTGTGAGTTTGTTTCTGTTTTGCTGTATACATTCGTTGTTGTTACACTTTAGATATGTGATATCACAGAGTATTTGTTTTTCTCGGACTTATTTCACTCACCATAATATTCTCTAGGTCCATGCATGTTGCTCAAAATTGCAAAATTTCATTTTTTTATGGCTGAGTAATATTCTATTTGCTCTCTCTCTCTCTATATATATATCACATCTTTTTTATCCAGTCATCTATTGATGGACACAAGATATGGTTGCTTCCATATCTTGCCTATTATAAGTAGAGCTGCTATGAACATTAGGGTACATGTATCTTTTTGAATTAGTGTTTTCACTTTTTGTGGATATATACCCAGGAGTGAAATTGCTGGGTGATATGGTAGTTCTATTTCTAGTTTTTTAAGGAACCTCAATACTGTTTTCCTTAGTGGTTGTGCTAATTTACATTCCCACCAACAGTGTGCATCCTCTCCAACATTTATTTGTAGACTTTTTGGTGATAGCCATTCTGAGAGGTGTGAGATGATAGCTCTTTGTTTGATTTGCATTTCTCTAATAATTAGTGATGTTGAACATCCTTTTATGTTTCTGTTATTCATCTATATGTCTTCACTGAAAAAATGTCTACTCAAGTCTACTGCCCATATTTTTGGTTGGGTTTTTTTTCTTCTTTTTTTGATACTGAGTTGTATGAGCAATTTATATATTTTTAATATTAACCCCTTGTCAGTTATATGATTTCCAAATATGTCCTCCCATTCTATTGGTTATCTTTTCATTTTGTTGATAATTTCCTTTGCTGTGAAAAAGCTTTTAAGTTTAATTAGGTCTCATTTGTTTATTTTTACTTTTGTTTCTTTTGCCTTAGGAGACAGATCCAAAAATACATATAAATATTGCTAAAATTTATGTCAAGGTGTTCTGCCTATGTTCTCTTCTAGGAGTCTTATGGTTTCTGGTCCTACATTTAGGTCTTTAATCCACTTTGAGTTTATTTTTGTAAATGGTGTATTAAAATGTCCTAATCTCATTGTTTTACTGTAGCTGTCCAGTTTTTCCAGCATCACTTATTGAAGAGACTGCTTTTTCTCCATTGTATATTCTTGCCCCATTTGTCATAGATTAATAGACCATAGGTATGTAGGTTTATTTCTGGGCTGTTTGTTCCATTGATCTATGTGTTTGTTTTTATGCCAGTACCATACTGTTTTAATTACTATAGTCTGAAGTCTGAGAGAGTGACACCTCCAGCTTTGTTCTTTTTTCTCAAGATTGCTTTTGCAATTCGGGATCTTTTGTGGTTCCATATGAATTTTAGGATTATTCTAGTTCTGTGAAAAATGTCATGGGTATTTTGATAGGGATCGCATTACATCTGTAGATTGATTTGGGTAGTATAGTTGTTTTAACAATATTAATTCTTCCAATCCAAGAGTATGGGATATTGTTGCATTTCTTTGTATCATCTTCAATTTCCTTCATCAGTATTTTATAGCCTCCTTGGTTAAATTTATTCCTTGGTATTTTATTCTTTTAAAAATAATTAAAATCCTGTTTAATGTGATTTTAAACAGGATTGCTTTTTTACTTTTTCTTTCTGATAGTTCATTATTAGTGTATAGAGAAGCAACAAATTTCTGTGTATTAATCTTATATCCTGAGACTTTGCTGAATTCGTTTATTAGTTCTAATAGTTTTGGGGTGAAGACTTTAAAGTTTTCTATATAAAGTGTCATGTTATCTGCAAATAGTGACAGTTTTACTTCTCTCTTTTCAATTTGTATATCTCTTATTTCTTTTTCTCATCTGATTGCTGTGGCCAGGACTTCCAATAATATGTTAAATAGAAATGGTGAGAGTGGGCATCCTTGTCTTATTCCTGGATTTAGCAGGAAGGCTTTCAGCTTTTTTTTTTTCTTTTTTGAGTATGATGTTAGCTATGGATTTTTCTTAATGGTCTCTTTTATGTTTAGATATGTTCCCTCTAAACCCACTTTGGTGAGAGTTTTTATCAAATACTTTTAACCTATACTTCGAATGTAGAGGTTTCAGTTTATGTTTTTGAGTGATTTGAACTAAAAGGCCTGAACTAAAACCCAACGATTCCTTAACTGACATAAAAATTGGGGTTAATGTAAGACTTTACTGAAGGCCAGTGTGTAACAAAGGAGATTACAACACAGAGATAATTTGCAACTAACATCTAGATAACTTGATATGGTTCATTCTCTGGAGTCCACAGCTCTAGACTAGTGTCTTAGGAGTCTCTATGAGGTTGTTTTCCTATATAGTTTCTGGCCCGATTCTGTTTGGTAGAGGATTTCTTCCCTTGAAGGTCAGGAAAACTTTAAGTGTGGATGGATTACTCAAAATCCAGGTACAAAAAAGAAGAGCATACCTTACTCTGTGAGTTAAATGCACCTTCCTAAGCCCGTATCTTTTTTTTATCTGACGCCTGAAACTCTGACTTTCTACTCACTTTAGGGAATAACTCTTCCCCTTCTGAGAATGTTGTGGGTTTACACTAGGGTTTTATCAGCGTAGCATCATCAGAAAAAGGTAGCCCAACATCTGTGCTAGATGCACAAAGGGGATAAGGGAAAACACATTCACAGATTAAGACCTTGTGTTTTCTTCTATATCAGACATTTGTTTGTTTGTTTCTTTTTTTTCCATAACCACTACTTAACTGATGCTATCAGAGACTAAAGGTGATACCACTATTAATAAAAGTATGCCTAAGGTTTTGCTTAAGGTAAAACTTGAGACTGTTCTTACTCATCCTGAGCATGTATTACTTTCAAGTCAAAATTAAATCAACATGCATTTACAGAGCATATTCTATAGTCAAAGTAATGTACTAGATCCTCACAGGAACAAAAAATGTAAGTCATGATTCTCTCTCCCAAATTCTATTTCTACTCTTATATATAGATCATATTTAGAATCTATTTTATAATAAAATCCACTTATTTTTAACATAAAGTCAACATTCTTTCCCTGGTTTTTGTCCACAGAAAATAATAAATGCTTCTGGTTACTTATCTTTTAAAAGCCAGCTATGGCTATTTCCTTGTCTTTTTCCTTTTTAGGGATGAGAGGAAGAACTGTCAAAATGAAGAGAAAGGAATGGTCCTCTTCTCCATTGCTGTATTCTTAGCATACTCAACCAACTAGAGACAATTTTCTAGCTTACATCTAAAGAGGTTTCTTTTCTATGGTTTCTGGTGATTACAATATGTATACATTGTCTAGAACGGGATTATGACCTCATGAGATCCCTTCTAGCTAACACTGCATGTTTAAAAACTAATATCTTGTCCAAAACATTACAAAAATATTATTTCTCCTCTTGCTCCAAATGCTGTTTAAATAAATATGCTTATGCAATCATCTTATTCCTTTCTGGATATCTGAGCACTGAAATGCTTATTTACAACTATCTATCTATCTATCTTGGCTTTGATTGGGTAAACACACAACCATCTACACCAGTCTCCTCTTGATTTCATGTTGCGTATGCTGTATTAGTGGGCAAAATTAAGCACAGGGGAGTGTAACTTTATGTGAAAATGATTGTTAAGTGAATAACTTAGAACTTTACTGAGTGCTTTCATTTACTACTCTGGAATTTTTGAACATTTTCTTGTCTCCACAGCATTCCAAAAGGAAGCTGGTCAAATATTTTTATTTTTTGTTTTGAGCTATTTTGTTTAGCTTAACAATGTGAATTTAGAGGTTTGTAGATGAATGATGCTACTTTTCATCCATCCATCTACTCATCTACCCATTCATTCATTCATTCATTCATTCATTCACTCGTGCATACTGTTCCTTGTTTCAAAAACCAGTGTTATCTTTTCAATATATTATTTTAAGTAATCTAGGTCATTTTACAGGCAAATAAACTTAGGCTCAGACAAAGTAACTTTATGCAAAGAAAGATTATTCTAAATCATATATTCTTTCTACTTTATATTTTATTTTTAGAGAATTCTAAAAAGTTAGTACTAGAAAGGACCTTACTGGTCACCTTGTCCAAACTCCCATTTGATCCCCTGACATTTTTCTCTAACCAGATTGTATATTTCAGTTATTTCCAATAAAATCTTATTAAATATCAAATAGGATCAGTGAGGTCTTTCACTACTTGTTATTTTCTCAGAGTCCAGTGCTATGTGCACACAGAGGACAAAATGTGAATTTATGACAATTTAAATAATATAATTTGATTGTCAGTCATGTGCTGAGAGCTGTAAGAGACTGCTCTCTCAACAAGATCCATCCCCTGAAAATTTGGAATCTAAAATTAGAAATGGAGCAACTAGGTCCATGGAGAAAGCAGCTCAGTACAGATGGGTGACAGCATGAATGTTAGGATTATCAAATGATTTTAAGGTCATTTTGATCATATTCTGAGACTTTAAAAATTGACTACTCATTTTATCTGATGTTTGTGCTTTCTTTTTTCATTATTATATTCCTTTTCTTCTCTGAATGTGAGTGTGTATGTGTGTGTGTGTGTGTGTGAGAGAGAGAGAGAGAGAGGGAGGGAGGGAGGGAGGGAGAGAGAGAGAGAGAGAGAAATTGAGAGAAGAGAGGGAAAGATCAGAACTGAAACTCTACGCCTAAATATAGGGGTGGAGGTTGGTCAGGGCAGAAATCTAGGTACCATATACCCTTTCAGGCTATCCAATTTTAATAGATGGATTGAATTTAGGCAGATTTTTGAGAGTACTGATGAAGCAAAATGATCAAGTTGGAAATGTGGAGGCCACCCTTGAATTAGCTGAGTTTGTTTCTTGATATAAGAATAAATGTTTCATTTTAAACTTAAAAAGATAGATGGATGGATGCATTCATTAATTAATTCATTTAAGTATTTATGGAGCATCTGCTATATATTAAGTGATATTTTAGGCACTGGAGATAGGAATGTAAATAAAATAGACAATCTTCCTCTCCTTATGGGTTTTACATTCTTATGAGGATCTTCAAGCTACATTACTCATCTAGAAGGAAGGGGTATCACTGAATCGGTGACACTGAACATTAGAAAAGGGCTAAAATGATGGAAAATCACTTGGGGCAGTTTTTTAATATCCTCAATCTAGCTAGGAAGGAAAATAATCAAGTGCCAAACATGTGTTTTAAGCCAAACCAATGTACATTTTTTTAGGAATAGGAATGGAAAAAGTGTAACTTTATCCTCCTACAGATTTCTCTAATTTCTGTTTTGATTTAGTTTCCTTGTAGTTTTCTCATGAAGCTCAACTTAAATTACTGAACTAAGGAGGAGAGTATTTGGAGGCCACAATCTCAGAACCAACGAATACCCTCTTATGCCAAGGGTGAGAAAACCACCATCTTAGTTCCCTGGCCCAGAGAGATGTAAAAGCTGCAGAGGGAGGAGATTTGGGTCACTTGAGTCACCTGGTTCTTTACAACACTGAATGATCCCTTCAAGGTCATTTATAAGATGTGAAACCCTCCTAGGGGAGTACTAGAGGTCAGTGAATGAAAGGACACATAACATTTCCATTTTTTCTTTATGTGACCTTAATTGGGACATGAGAGACATTGAGGTCAGAAGACCTGGATTAAACTCATGTATCTTCACTCATCTCTTGTGTGACTCTGGGAGATTACATCCCTTACTGGAGTCTCAATTTATCTGTAAAATTGAGTTATTATTATCTCCTTAATTTTCCTCACAAGGTTGTTAAGAAACTCAGTGAGATAATCCATGTGAAAATGATTTCTAAACAGTAAAAGACTATATCAATGCAAATGATTATTACATTTTTATTTTAAATTGTATTACATGAATATAATTATTCATGATATCATGTTTTTATGGGCATATAGTGTAACATAGAGGATAAAAGAGGAGCTCTGGAAATAAATTAGTTACACTTTAACTCTACCAATTCTTAACTGGGTGACTGACTAAGCAACATAACCTCTCTGTGCCCCAGTTTCTTCAATTATAAAATGAGGATAATGACAGACCATACTTCATAGGGTTGCTATAAGGATTCAATGTGTCAATAACTGCAATGCAGTTAGAACCCTGCAGGGAGCTTAGCCCTGGCTCACATTATTTATAGCTTATGTTTCTTATTAAAACAGACATTCTCCAAAACATTGATAATTTCTCTACTTGGGCAATAAGGATACTACCCTAAATCTGTGTCATAAAGAAGAATTAAATATACTGTCTTTCTTATTTTGAGAGATGACCAAAACCAGACAAACATATAACATGTAGTAATTCAATTTTGAACTGTTGAATAAAGCACCATAAAGGAATTCACAAATTATTAGAAAGTAGTTGCTTATGTTGCTGTTGTCAACTTATTTTAACTGACAATCTGAAAGAGAAAAGGAAATGGAAGTAAAGCCATTGTATGCGATAATATTCATGGAGAAAAGGTCTTCTTCTGCCCGTCAAGCTTGCGGTGTCAGAGGCTGGTGAGCTCATATTCACCAAGGTTTGAGTCAGGGGCCTGATCTCAGAGCAGGATGATATTTGAGAAGAGACTGATTGCCCTCCACAGCTGGCTGTTGACTGCCCTTTCCCACAGTCACCCTCTCACTCCACCTCCATCCTCCCCTCTGTGCAGGGTGCTCACTTGGTTCCTCATTTTAAGGATTGAGGCTGTTTTGCACGTTTCCTGATAGAAACCAGAGATCTGGATTCCTCAAATATGGAGACACTTTTTCTTTTTGGCTCCTTTGTGTTCCCAACAGACAAGGACATTGACAATATTCCGCTAATGAAAATTTTGTTTGCCATTACAATGTCAAGGTTAATCATTCATTTCAAGTAGATTTCCAGCCTTTGTTAAATACATTATGTCCAGGAGTGAATGATGGTGTGTATGAATCACAAGCTATGTTTTCCTGTTTTGGGAAGTCTGGATTTTATAGGAGGGACTTGATTTAAATGGATATTTTAATGACATCATGCTTATTCTAATACTTTACATTATGGTCACATCTTCTTTGAGCCTTGCAGTAGCCCAGTTAGATAGGTACTGCTTGTGTCGTTATCACTGATGTATTTTACAGATGTGGTTTGGAGATTGAATAACTTGTCCAGTAGCATACAGCGAGTGGGTGGTTAAGACAAGAGCCAAATAAGATCATGATGGGATGAACTGTAAGCTTGTTGAGGACAGGGAGAATGTAGAGGTGTAAAGAGTTCCCCTTGGTAACTGAAACAGGGCCTTGGATGCAATCTGTGCCCAATTCAAGGTTTCACGTGAATGACTGCAGTGGTTTGGTTTAGGAGTTGAAAGACTTGGCCTATAAATAAGGGAGAAACTACTCAACATTCTATATTATTTCCCTTTAGAATACAGAGATGACTTAAAAATATAGAGATGATAAAGACTGTCCATGTTTTATTTGTTTGAAGGGAGGTCAGAAATATAAATATAATTATCCTTTCAATGTGTATCTGGCAACTTTCTCCAAGTAATTCAACTGGTTCCACCTATGCTGTCTTCAGAATTGTAAATGGAAATTCTCGAGTTGTTCAAAAAAAGAGCAAAAAATTCAAGGTATTGTTATCCCTGAGATATTGCCCTTCAAAATAATCAGTAGGTTGATGTAATCTCATTCCTGAACCCCAAATGCAAAGATATTGGAAATGTCCTAGTAACCATGAAGGAAAACTTATGAGAATTAGTGGCCCAGGTAGGAAACTAATGAATTTCTTTTTTTTTTTTTCTTTTTTCGATGTGGGCCATTTCTTAAAGTCTTTACTGAATTTATTACAATATTGCCTCTGTTTTATGTTTTGATTTTTTTTTGGCTGTGAGACATGTGAGATCTTAGCTCCCTGACCAGGAATCAAACCCGCAACCCCTGCATTGGAAGGTGAAGTCTTAACCACTAGCCCGCCAGGGAAGTCCCTGAATTTCTGAATATAAAAAAATTAACTAGGGTATTGCTTCTGATCTCAACAGCCATGTAAATAGGACCTAACTTCTCAGATTTCCCTGTATTTACCTCTTCTTCTCACTGGAGAAATGAAGGAAATGATGCTGATGATGAGTTAAAGGGCTCAACAGCTAAAAAGCACCCTGACAATAGCCACAGGAGTGCAAGGGAAGAAGTAAAGTTTTTGTTGTCTAATTGAATTGAAAATACCACATTCTCTTAGTATTGATCTAAAGACATGGAAAGTCACTTTCAGAAAGCTCACATTTATTGATTTCATTTTGTTCCTTAAATACCTAACGATACTGTCATGTCAAGACAAAGAAAATTTCAAACAACAACTGTTATCTGCTTTTTCATCTCTTCCTCCATCACCCTCTTCTGTCCTGTGCTGCTGCACTGGTTACCTTCTGCATCAAAACATCTTTCATGTCTCATAAACCTACAGGAAAAAAAAATTAACACACTCAAAGGTTAGAGAACACACATTCTTTTTCCAGGCCCTTTTTTTTTGGTGGAGGGGGGGTGGTGGGCACAGACTGTAGTTCTAGTAAAGTGTGTTAAATTTTTGAGAGTCTGAGTTTATTTCTCCCTTCTAGGATTATGTGTTATCTAGAATGTATCTATATCTATATATCTCTCAAACTTTGACACTTGAAGAACTTGTCAAAAACTCAAAATTCCTGGGCTCTACTCATAGAGATTTCTGTTTCACGCTCTGAGAAACCATCAGGGATCTACATTTAAAAAAAGCAGCTCAGAAGAATATCATGCATTTTCTTAAAAAAATAAACACTGTCATCATCTCTTTTACTCATTCGGCATTTTCCACTTTTCAGAATGCTTGCGCATACATATTCAGTTCTGTGAGGTAGATGGGAATGATTATTCCCATTTGAGGATAAGAAAAAGACTCACAGTTTAGCAGTGATTTTCTCAAGGCCTCACTATACACCCCTCTCTGGCCCATTTCTCTGGATTCCTCACCTTAGCTGACCTTTTCCTTTTTGGGTGTTGAACTGCAAGAGGCAAGGAGTCCCCAAAGCCAGCCAGTACTATTTGTACCTGCCTTCCTCAAGAATAAGACAAGCCTTGTGGTAGCCAAGGAAGGAAAAGACGTAATTTTGTCTGTGAAATATGAACATTTCCCAGATGTTCCCATAACATTTCCCATATCATTAACAGTATTAACAATTAATTTTCAGTAATGTCCCTTACCACATCCAGATGCGCTTTTGAAAATGTATTTGGCTGGATTCACTTTTGGAGAAGAGGTCTTGTGTGGTCGCCTGCGTGTGTGTGTGTGTGTGTGTGTGTGTGTGTGTGTGTGTGTGTGTGTGTGTGTGTGTATCTTTTCCCCGTTATGTACTGTTAGAATCCCAAGTTCACTGCCCTTATTCAGGCACACTGAACAGCTGCAGGGGATGTGGTGCTCCCCATTGACAGCTGGGATTCCCCCCTCTCAGGGTGCCTGACCTATTTAATCCTCCCAGCTGTCTGCCTCATAAACCTGTCTGCCTGTGTTATGTCCAGCTGCAGCATGAAAGGTCCAGGTCCCCAGACATGGTGGGGCTGTTTAACACAGTGCTTGCTCTAAACAGCCTCACAGGCCTCAATTCCTCTCCTTCTACTAGGCCCACAGGTTTGTGCCCACATCTAGAGAATTCCTGGGCCCTCTCCACAGCCCACATCCATTCTCAGTAGCTGCCAGGGCCTTCACGTTCCTTGCCCACTCTTGGGTATTTCCAACATACGTGTTTCTGCTTGGAAATCATCCATGAACTCTTTTGGCACTACCCTTGATGCTTGGTGGAATGTCTGTTAAGGGGAGGGACTAGGGATATTTGAAGACTGATTGAAGAGAGATACTAAGTATGACTAATAGCCACTTCCAGGCCTTAGCATGACTACTCCTTTATGTTTCCAAATTTTTTCATGCTGCATTTTAACTTGGGTGACATTATCTTCTCCGCTGAGTTTTCTGTTGCATCCAGCTGTCACCACAAGCACTCCTGGAAACCCGATTGCCCTCCACAGCTGGTTGTTGACTGCCCTTGCCCACAGTCACCCTCTCACTCCACCTCCATCCTCCCCTCTGTGCAGGGTGCTCACCTGGTTCCTTATTTTAAGGATTGAGGCTGTTTTGCACGTTTCCTGATAGAAACCAGAAATCTGGGTTCCTCAAATATGGAGACACTTTTTCCTGTTCCAAAATGTGCTGAAGGTGGACCCAACAGGCCATTGTTACTTTCTCCAGTGTCCGCTGCCTTCCTTTCTAAAAAGAGAATTCTTTGTGCTTCAGCTTATTGGAGAGACGGCAGACTGCTTTGTGGGCGCCTCACCCCTAGCCCCTCTCTGTGTACCCGGGATCCTTTAACGGGCCAGTAGTGTTTTCTCTTGGGGGAGGGATGGGACAGAGCCGACCGGAGCTGCAGTTCCTTCGTTCTGCCTCTGAGAATTTCTCATACAAACCTCAATCACGTAGGATTGCGTAGAGAGGAGAAAAGGGGAAAAGATAGGAGACGGAGAAGGGGGAGAGGGGTGACGGGAGGGAGGGGGAAGAGTCTGGGAACAGAGGGCGCGAGGGCGGGGAGGAGGACCCGAGCTCTCTGCGCTTCCTTGCGCTCCGGGAGCCTGCCCCCCAGGCTGGCCCCACCTGGGCGCTCCCAAGCTCTCAGCGGGTGGGCGAGCAGTGCCAAAGGTACACCGGCGGCCGCCCGCTCTTCTTCCCACCCTCCGTCTCGGTGGCGGTCGTCCCTGCCTGGAGTTTCCTGTGGAGCTAGCGCTCCAACCCAGCGAGCCGGCTAGGCAGCGGCGGTGGCGTCCAGGAGCCGGTGCGGCTCGGCGCGCCTGGAGCCTCAGCCCCCGAATGGGACTCAGCCGTGAGCGCCCCCTCCGGGGCCTGGGGAGGAGGCGGCGGGGGACACGCCGCTAGCCCGCGGCTCCGATCTGCCACCCGCGCAGCAAGTTGGCCGAGTTGGCGGCAGCCCGCACCTGCTTCCTGGCCCTGGCCCCAGAGTCTGCGTCGGGCCCCGAGGGCCCCAGTGGTACACTCGGCCGCCTCCCGCCCCCCAGACCCGGCGGCCTAGGGGGCCCCTCTTGTGCCCCAGGCGCCAGACCATGGTGGGCAGCTCCGAAGCGGAGCCGCAGCCGCCTGGAGCCGACGTCGCCCGCAGCCAGCCCCCGCCCCACCCGAGCCGCCGCGCGGGTGTTCGCAGCGCGCGGGTCCCTTCCTTCCTCGGCTGGGATGTGCCGCGCGGGACTGAGTGATCGGCCTCGCGTCCGGAGGGTAATCCCCATCTGATCTGATGCCTGTGAGCCGCCGATTGCCGGGCCGCGCGAGCCTGGGGGCCCCGGGCAGCGCGGCGATGACCTGATCCCGAGCTCGCTAGGGCGCCCCCTCCTTCCCTCGCTCCCTCTGAGCCTGTGCGGAGAGCTGCTAGGTGCGGCGGCCCCGGGCGGACCATGGCGGGGAGCTCCAGTTAAAGGCGTGTGGGCGCCGAGCTGGAGAGGAGACCTTCGGCATCGCTGCCTTTTGAGGGGGCTTATTTAAACTACTGAGTCATTCCAGATTTAGGATTCCCTAAATAATCACCAACTGTGCCCGTCTTGTGCCAGAAAGAAAGAGGAAAGAGAAAGAGCACCTGCTCTCGGGACCCCGCGTATCCGCGGCGGTCGCCTCTCGCGGGTTTCTCCCGCAGGGGTGCCTGGCCCTCGAGGATCTCCCTCCCTCCCTTCCTTCCTCTTTCCCCGTCCCTCCTTCCCTCCCCCCTCCCTCGCCTCCCGCGCCTCCCGCTCTCCTTGCAGCGCTGCTGGCGGGGAGTCGCGCTCGCCGCAGCTGGAAACAGCTGCCCCCGCCTGGCGCCCCTACCCCGACTCCGGCTAACCGCTCCCACTTCGCGCCTCTCGGAATTCCAGAACTCGGGCGGCGGGCCACGGGAGAACCGCAGCCGGTGCGATGCATTCCGTAGACCTCACCCAGCCGGGACGGACCTCCTAATCTCCAGAACTGCGGGCCGCAGGGAGTTAAATTGCTGCCTTCCTCTCCTCTCTTGCGGTTGGTGGCTTGTTTTCTAAAGGAACGTTTTATTCACTTTTTAGTATTTTCTACCGGGGGCACGCTACCCGCCCCGGTCCAGACTGCTTTGTAAACGGGTTTTAGATGTCTGTATGTGTAGATATACTTTGGACACCTTACAACGCTTGCGCCTCTCCAACAGGGGCACGGCTTGTTGTTTTGGACATCCTTCTTCCCTTTCCACTTGGTACTCCGAACGGAGTGTGACCAAACTCCCCACTGCCCCTTGGACGCGGATCGCCTTGGGGTGCAAGTTTGGGGTGCAAGAGTCTAGTTAACAGGAAGGCCTGGGACCGCCCCGCCCCCACCGCCAGAGGTTGGGGAAGTTTACATCTGGATTTTCACACATTTTGTCGCCACTGCCCAGACTCTGACTAACGTTGTGGGCGCCGGGTTTTCGGTACTGCGGCCTTCTCAAATATTAGCACTGCCTCCACGCGCGTGCCCTCTCCCTCCAGGCCGCCGAGGTCCTGCCCTCGCCCCGGCGGAGCGTGATCCCGAGGGCGCAGTGGAACCCGGGGCCTGGGGCCCGCGCTGAGCAGCTATGGCTGCAGCGATAGCCAGCTCCTTGATCCGGCAGAAGCGACAGGCGAGGGAGTCCAACAGCGACCGGGTGTCGGCCTCCAAGCGCCGTTCCAGCCCCAGCAAAGACGGGCGCTCCCTGTGCGAGAGGCACGTCCTCGGGGTATTCAGCAAAGTGCGCTTCTGCAGCGGCCGCAAGAGGCCAGTGAGGCGGAGACCAGGTCAGTAGAGGTACAGACGGTGGGCTCTCTAGAGGCTGACACCCCCCTCCCCTTCTGAAAAGCACCTGGGGGCATCCATGGAAGAGAACCAGGATCCCCCTCTTCCATTCTGGCCCCCGTTCTCCAAAAATGTTCAGACATCTTTCGGTCGCTCTCTGTTAGTTAATAGCGCCTTGTCCCATATTCAGGAAAACACTTTATACCTTGATGAAACCACGGTTTGACTAGGATGAGAGTTATATATATAGATGCTCCTGGTCCCATAAAGCTTGTAGAGTCCTTGAGGGCAGTGATCACCTCATTCTCCCTCACTCTCTCTTTCTCATCCATCCCTTCATCCGTCCATCCATCCATCCATCCAGCCAGCCAGTGTTTAATCTGCCTACTGAGGACCTAAATATAAATAAACCTTCCTCCCTATATCTCTCATAACACTTAGCACAATTCTTAACACATAATAGACGCTTAGTAGACACCAGATGAACTTAAATTTACTGTCTTTTTCTAAATCTTTCTCTAGCAACACATCATGTCCAGTCTTTCTCACATTCTGATCAATTTCTCATCTCCCCATTTTTACCCGTGCCCTTTCACTTCCTTTTACACAGACCTCCTTTTCCTATTCCCTTCCTCCCATTACTCTCGTTGTTTCCAATGGCTCTGCTCATCAACTTTTCTGTCCTATTCCTCCCATCCTTTGCACACTCACACTTACTCTTGGGACATTACGGGAACAATGTAGTATCTGCAGTTTGGTCTCAGGGAGTGCAAAGAAAACTTTAGACTTATCAGAGATCTTCTAGGCCTGGCCTTTCTGAAGCTGATTCTCTTCTTTGGCCCTAAATTCAAATGGTTGGTCTTTGATGTGTCTCTGTTTACAAAGGGAAATTGGATACCTCAAAATTTCAGAGTGATTATTCCCATTTTAAGCCAGGCTACCTGGAGAGAATGAAAGCAGAATTTCTAAGGTCTGTGCTTCCATCAGACTTTATTGATCCTCTGGGTGTGGCCCACCGGGTCATTTGCAATCTGCAGATGATCTACCCTTACTGTGGGCAACTGAAAGGAAATACTGTCTTGAGAGAAAGCTTGCTCTGTGATCAGTTGACTAGTTTAGGTTAGCATCTTTGCAACTCTGACTGTGATGTTCTCCTGGGTTCCAGGAATGAAGCATATGGGCTAGGGTCATTGGGTGAAGAAAACACTTGGAAAGTCTGGACAAGTGGGGCTCAGAATTAATTTAGAAATTTGGGATTAAGCCTTATGGAGAAGCTATCTCATCTCATTTTTCCATTGAGTTTTCATGACGTTATTCACTCCCTAGTGGGCTCATTTTCTTATTCCGTGATGTTGATGAAATAGTAAATTTCAGGAGTAAATAAAAATAATTATGATCTGAAGGCAGGAGCCAATAAAGCCTATTATTTTATATTCAATTAATATGGCCTGTTCATTTTATAAAGGGAAGATGTATGCAAAATACTAGAGTTATCTCTGCACAGTAAATAATTCATATTAGGGGGAAGTCAAATCCCTTGTATTGTTGTGCAAGGATCATTTGGGGTCCATTTTCTCTCAGGGCTTATGTGGTCTGCAAGGGACTTCAAAGCTCTGAATTCCATGGGACTCTTATATCTCAGTCTCTGAAGTATGTTCTTGCACTCTAGTTGGGATAATAATGTTTGTGAATAGATCCTACTCAGCCTCCTCAGTTACAAACAAGGTCATCAAGATGATAGGTAGATTGTTTTTGTGAATGGATAAGATAAACTTGACTGATCTTTGTTGAAGTTGATTTGGAGACGAGTGATATGCATGGCTTAATTTTGCATAAGGAAATTGCTTCCTGTGACCTTTTCCTTAGCATCTCATTAGAAAATAGAGAATTTGAGGGAATTGCTGAGTTTATTGTTCTTTTCAATGTTCATTTAACTTTTCCCTCTTTTTCATCCACTTGGTGTACATTTCTGTAAAGAGATCATGACTGGTGAATTCCTTTAGCTTAAGTGTCACAGTAATAATCTGGCAGAGAGGTGACAGGACCTGTTAAGACATGCCCAGTGCAAAGGCAGCACACATGTTTCTGTCCACCATGGACTTCAGTTTGTTATGAAGCTTAGCTTAGAAACATGGGAGTGTAGGGTGCAGCAAAGCTTTTGGGGAAGATGATAGTGTCCTGTTATTGCTACTAACAAAGCCAAACAATTAACCTGTTGATTTGCCGTCAGTGACTATGATTCATGTAGTAGGGGATGAGCCTATATAGAGAGATATAGCACCTTCCACATCTCAATTCCAGAGAGGATTCTTTAGTTGGATTGGGAGAAAGTTGCTAAACACCAAAAGGAAAAAAACTATCTGAGCAAATCTGTTTTACAAGCACTTTGATGTTACGTTCACTTAATATTTGAGTTATCCTTGAACTCACTAGCCTTTCTAAGCTATATTCTGTGAACTACAAACTGAGTCACAAATGGTAAAGTAGAATAACTTGTACTGATAAAGAATTTCCACTCTGAGTTTCTGTCGAGACACAAGTTCCATGGACCAGACTTGCCAGGGGAGAGAGCCTGAAACAGTGAAGCTAAGTCAGGTATTGGATGGGAAAGGCCACAGTTGTATTTCTGATTTCAGGGTTGACACATTGAGTGTCTCTTAATCCTTGTCTTAGCTCACCAAGTTCTGATACATATCATGTTGAAACCTCATAAACACAGAGGGAATACTGAAATTACACAGTAAAGATCTCAGATTTCAAAATCATGATATTGCATTATGAAAATGTGAGAATTGGCAGGGCAAGATCTCCTGTTGTGCAGTTCCAGGACCACAGGGCACCTCAGATGCTTTGTGAATGCCCTCCCTGGAGCACAGTGATGGCTTACACTGGGATTGTGTAGCAAAATCCTTCCTAAGATAAGAAATCCTTGAGCCATAGCAAGTTGGTGGTTTATACAAGATTGCACAGCTAGATTGTGGAAAGATTGGGACTAGAACTTGATCCAGTTGATTCTTCTTGCCTGTGCACTTCACAACACAACACAGAAAAAAGTGGTATGATGAACCGGGTGTCCTCTGTCAGAGAATGGAAATAATTTTGTGTGTTATTTATTTTTACCATTAAGGATTGTTATCATTATTATTTTGTAATTAGAACAGGAATACAGTCTCATAGAGGAGGTTATGGGTAGAAGGAGACATAGGCAATTGGGATTCTAAAATGACCATCCTATGCAAACTATTATATGTAGGGTGGATAAACAACAAGGTCCTACTGTATAGCACAGGGAACTATTTTCAATATCCTGTGATACTGAATAATGGAAAAGAATATAAAAAAATGTATAATATGTGTATAACAATCACCTTGCTGTACAGCAGAAATTAACACAACATTGTAAATCAACTCTACTTGAATAAAATAAATTAAAAAAATAAAGTGACCATCCTATAGCAGCCTGCATTATAAAAGTAAATCCAACAGTGAAGACATACAGACAGTGTAGGAATAGTTAACCCCTTAGGCACTGTGCGGGCTGTAGCTCTTTAGAAATGAAATGTTGGAGACCTTGAACTGGCACGTTGGCCGAAGGCACTGAACCATAAAAAAGCCTTTAGAACAGTTCTGTTTGTGGACTTTCTAATAAAGAAAGGAGCATTCCTATGGTCATTATTACTTGAATAATTATTTATATGTGAAATACCTGTATGAGCCAGACCTGCTGGAATACTTGCTTAAATGTTGATACCACTTAATTTGCCATATCTAAGCTATTAGCACATCCACGTGAATTACATGGCTTATTTATTTCCAATATTTGTTTTACTTTTGAATAGAAACATCTGTACAAATGATTGACTCCAGAATTATTTATGTTTTGACTCAGGAGTTGCTGCAGGTAATGGATAGCATTCACCATCAGGAAGGGAAAGGTGTTTATAGAATCTTTGAATTTTGGAGCAGCCAGGAACCTTGGAGGTCATTCGTATCACTCTTTGAGTTTTCAAATGAGAGCCCCTCTGGAAAGTACAGAGTAGTTAGATAAGCCTAAATCTATGTATTGTAAGTGATTTTGTGATTTTATTATTTTTCTATATAATTTAATTCCTTCCCTCAAGCCAGAGAATTAAAAAAACAGAAGTAATCAGGAAAATTCCTCACCTAAAAAACATTAGATGTTTTTCATAACTTAAGTTTTTGGTTTTATATTACCTCCCTCTTAAAGAATGATGTAGTATATTTATACCGACTGGATAAAATAAATCAAAGAAGTTATTACAATTTTACTAAATTTTGTTGATTGTCATTTGTCATTTTTCTGAGCCCCTGTTTCTGCTTGTTTCTGAATCCTTGTTTCTGTTATAAAAATTGAGGTTACTCAAAATATTTTAGTATTTTTCTGACTTGTTTTGGTAGATGTATAGTATTTAATAGCATACTCATTCCAAATTTTACTATCAAATATATCCTTTGATGTTGATGAGGGAAGCATCACAGAAAATAGAAACTTCAAGAAGAAAACTGACAAAAAAGGAGAAATGCTTAATCATGTAATTTATGGAATATGAATTAGATTTTTATAAATTGAAATAATTCTGGTCAATATATAGATCAAGAATACATTCACATGACAGGTGATATTTTACATTAATAGCAAGTAGTTTTATTGTATTTTCTCCTTTAAAAGTATGACTCATATCTGAACTACAAAATCAGCCTAATTAAATGATATTTGGCTTAATGTCTTGTTAAAAAAAAACCCAGGCTTTTCTCTTTAGAAACCCACCCTAGGGTTTTAACTGATATTTTGTATGTGTTTTTTTAATCCTGTTTTCTCTACAGCAGTGCATTCTCATCAACAAATTATGTTTCCATTGTAAGATCGTTTTAAAATAGCAGGTACTGTGATCTCTTGATTTCTTTCATCCCACAGAGATCTGATCAAGCCATAACTCAGGATTAAGTCTAAGTTTTAATGAAGTTGATATTCTTGAACAGACTTAGAAAAACAATTTGTAGGAAATGAGGCAGTCTGTATTTGAGGAAGCAATAGGAATATTTTAGAAGATCTTTAGAAACTAAAGTTTTGTCTCATACAATTATATTTTAAAGAAAGTACTGGGCTTACTAGCCAAAAACTATTGCTTTTAGTCTTGTTGAGAGCATATTTTTACATAGATATTACAGTGTTGATTTGGTTTGAAAAATTTGTTAATAGTAATTAGTCTTTTCTTGTCTCTTTCTTGAGTACTTTGTCATAATGTATATTTGCTATGACTTCTTTCTAAAATTATTATACATTTTACGAGAACTCTCATAAACAGTCTCACTAGACATAGGAGACCAAGTTAATATACTACATTTTGGATTCTACCTGATGGCCTACCCATCAAGCTACAGAGCTTTACTTGTTGTCCAAAGAGAAATGCAGCACATCTAAAGGGCTCTGACAGACATAGAGACACAGACCTAGAGAACGACGTATGGATACCGGGGCAGGGTGGTGGTGGGATGAATTGGGAGATTGGGATTGACATGTATACACTAATATATATAAAATAGATAACTAATGAGAACCTACTGTAAAACACAGAGAACTCTACTCAGTGCTCTGCGGTGACCTAAATGGGAAGGAAATCCAAAAAAGAGGTGATATATTGATATGACTACGTACAGCTGATTCACTTTGCTGTACAGCAGAAACTAACACAACATCGTACAGCAACTATACTCCAATAAAAATTAATTAAAAAGATAAAAAGTTAAAAAAAAATAAAGGGCTCTGGTTCTGAGGCCACTTTCTAAGCATCTGTGAGAGGGAGGGGCCTTAGATGCAAAATGTCTCTAAATTAATCATATATGATAATAACTTTTTTTTTTTTTTTTTTTTTTTTTGCGGTATGCGGGCCTCTCACTGTTGTGGCCTCCCCCGCTGCGGAGCACAGGCTCCGGACGCGCAGGCTCCGGACGCGCAGGCTCAGCGGCCATGGCTCACGGGCCCAGCCGCTCCGCGGCATATGGGATCCTCCCAGACCGGGGCGCGAACCCGTATCCCCTGCATCGGCAGGCGGACTCTTAACCAGTTGCGCCACCAGGGAGGCCCGATAATAACTTTTAATGATAACTTCCTTGACTGTATAACGTCAGGATTTACGGAGTTTCTTCACAACTTCTGCCCCTTTTATTCTTCATAACGATCCACTGACATAGTTAGCCCCATCTTTGAAATAAGATAATTAAGCTTCAAAGTAGCAGACAGACTTGTTCAGGTTTATGGAGTCAGGAAGTGGCTAAACTGTTTCAGAAACCCCAGCCCGCACCCTGCGGATCATCTGTATTTATCTCCCACCACCTCGAGCTAAGGAGGCTGAATCTGAAGAACTCAATGTGATTTGAAGCTGGGACACTCCAGTTGGGGAAAATCCGATGAACAGTTCAAGGAAATGTGGAGGGTCATGTTACTTTGCTCTGGGTATGATCTGGAGCCCCCAGGGAGGATCTCTAGTGAGGAGGAGGAGTGAAGTGAGAAGGCTGCTGGAGGTCTGCAGGCCAGTACTGCAGAAGCAGTCCTGTGGCTGTGTTGTCATGTGCTGTTCCCAGGCTCCTGGCTGGGATGTCCCTCTCTGCATGCGGGAGCCTCGGAGATGTCAGGGGTGTCACTTGGGACACCTAAGGACCCACTGGGAGACTTGGGTCCAGAGGGGAAGACTTTCTTGACTATAAACATAAACAACTGCTTCAGATGTTTTCAAAAGTAAAGAGGTTAATAACAAGGTCAGGAGAGCCCTGTAGGATTTAGCCTTTACAAAAAAAAATTTTTTTTTAATTTTAAAATTTTTTTACAGTTACTGTTTAAGCGACTGTGTAACAGAGTGATTAAGTTCATGGACGTTGGTGTGGGATCTGAATCCAAATTCTGGAGATATTATTTGTGAGAACATTAGGCAAGTTTCTTAATACTTTGAGCCTCAGTTTGCTGATTTGTAAAATGAAAATACTATCTCTATCATTTGTTCAGGAAACATCTCTCTGAGGAAGAATCATGTAGGCTGAGTTCTGAAGGGTGAGGCAGGCAGAAAAGGATAGAAGAATGTTCAAAGCAGAGGAGGATAGCTTGCATGAGACTGAGGTGAGAGGGAGTTCGGTGCTTTTGAAGAAGTTGAAGTGTAACTGGAGTGACGGGAGCAAGGGGTCCAAGTGATGTTGGAAAGCTTGCCAGGGCTGAGTTGTGCAGGGCCTTGGAGACCCTCAGAGAGGTTGCATATTTTAATCTAGAGTCCAAAGAGAGTCAGAAGTAGGTGGTGATATAATGTGGCTTGCATATATATATATATATATATATATATATATATTTTTTTTTTTTTTTTTTTTTTTTTTTTACGGTACGCGGGCCTCTCACTGTTGTGGCCTCGCCTGTTGCGGAGCACAGGCTCCGGACGCGCAGGCTCAGCGGCCATGGCTCACGGGCCTAGCCGCTCTGCGGCATGTGGGATCTTCCCGGATCGGGGCACGAGCCTGTGTCCCCTGCATCGGCAGGCGGACTCTCAACCACTGCGCCACCAGGGAAGCCCGTGGCTTGCATATTTAAATGGACACTCTGGCTTTGGAGAGGAGAGTGGATTGTAGGGGAGCCAGAGTGGAAGCTAAGGAATCATAAGGAGGCCAGGGCAGCAGTCTGGGCCAGCAGTTCTCAAAGTGCGGTACGCAGGCCCTGGAAGCTCCTTGGAGACCTTTCAGTGGGTCTACAAGTTTAAAACGATTTTCATAATGATATTTCCTAATAATACTAATTATTCATCTTTTTTCACTCATTCTGTCCCAAGTGTCCAACGGCATCTTCCAGAGACTAGATGATATATCCGCAATCACCTGAAAAGGCTATTAAAATTTTCCTCCCTTTTAAACCATGTATCCATGTAAGGCCAGGTTATCTTTAGAAACTAAAGCCACAACATCTCACAAGAGATTAAATGCAGAGACAGATTTGAGAACCCAGCTGATTTGTATTAAGGCAGACATTAAAGACATTGGAAAGCACATAAACTACTTGTTCACTCATTTTGTTTGTTTTGGAAAATATAGTCAGGTTTCATTAAAACACATATTTATATTAACATCTGATGGGCTTATTGTTATTTTTAATAAATATTTGAAAACATTTGTTGTAATTTATAAACATGGTAAATATTGGAATATACGCCACATAAACAAAAGCTCTTTGGGGTATTCAGTAATTTTTAGGACTGTAAAAGTGTCCTGAGAGCCAAAAGTTTGAGAACCACTAGTCTAGGTATAGATGATGTTGACACAGAACATTATGGCAGTGGTCATGGATGTGAAAAGAGTAGGTGGAGGTAGAATGACCTGAGCCTGATAATAGGCAGGTATGGGCCAAGAGAGCATAAGGTGCCTGGATGATTCCTGCCTAAACAGTTCAATAATGAGTGGTGCCTTTGCTGAGATGGAGGACAACTAGGGGAGAAGCAGGTTGGTATGCATCAGATAATAGGTATCATTCCCAAACTACAAAACACTGTGGAATGCTAAGGTGAAAAGTTGGGTAATGGTATTATTTATTGGTTAATAGTTTTACAGTATGATGAAGATCCTAAATACCCCTCTGTGTAAGGCTATCATAACCTTACTCTGAACTCTTTAGGGAACTTCTCCTCCTCCATTGATTTATGCCTACTACCTTGGAAGGGTAATCCTATAAGCAAATGTATTTTAGGCAAAGAAAAATATTGAGGAAAGTAGAAAACCTTAATAGTATTTCTAGTCCTTTAAAATTGAAACAAAATATTTCGTGTCTAACAAACTTCTAAAGATATTTGACCTAGTTTAGTTGTGAATATATTCTGAATATGGCTTTTACATGTGTGGCACCTAGGTGGATTTCATACATGAGTTTGGGCCAAGTTCAGTGGTTTTTGCATAATTAAGTGCCTTTGACAAGACAAACTTTGTAATGTCCTCCTTATTTGTCCACCTGTTGTTAGTCATTTGATTAGTTTGTGGTACTTATACACCCCCAGGCTCCCTGCTTCTAATCATACTTCTGTTAATGCCCCTTCACTGGAATTTAAGTGTGTACAGCCTTTTCTTAATGACTTTTCAGAGGTCATTAGAGAAACCCTAAGGTCTAAGACCAAACCTAGTTTCCTAGAAAATAATATGGGATAAATAAATCAGTAGTCAAATCACGAAACGTTAGAGCTTAGATATTATACAGGCCAGTGGTTCTCAGCCTAGCTGAAAATGAAATCACCTGGGAGCTTTTATAATGTGCTAATGCCACACAACCAGAAAATCTGATTTCTTGTATCTACTCTGGGGCCCAGACATCAGTTATCGGTTTTGCTTGTTTGTTTGTTTTAAACCTCCAAGGAGATTCTGATGTGCAGCCAAGGTTGAGAATAACCAACCTGTTCAAGTCCCATCACTTCATACCTTGTGACCCTGAAACAAGAATAATTATTTTATTCATTAATCCCTTTAGAATACATTTATGAGGCCTAGAAACTGTGCACACTAATTTTAATTATAATGATGGTCCCTTCGTTTTGCTTATTGTTGAGTCTTTCCAGTGTTTAATGGTTGTCCAAAACCTGAGCCACATTATATGATGTGTTTATGTGCTTCATCTTCCTGACCAGCATGTGAGCTCCTAAGGATGGGACCATGACATGTTCATTGCTAGATTCTCAGCACTAGCATCTTGCCTGTGTCACTGCAGTTCTTTGATCACTGTTAAATAAATGAGTAAATGACACACCTACTCCTTGAACCTTACCTTTACAGCAAGCCTCAAAGGAAAAGGGATTCTGAAGTTAGTATCTCCAGTTCTTACATAAAGATGATGAGGTATAGCAAGCCTGGGGTTTCTCAAGTTCACGAGACTAGTGAGAAGTAAATTCTGGGTTTGAACTCAGGTTTGTTTTTCCTAGTCGACTTTTCTTTTCACTCTGCCAGCACTGGAAATGGGCCTCAGTGTCTTTCTTTGCAAAACAGTGGTACTATATTAAAGGATATCTAAGAGGCTTTTTAGCTTGAAAAGTCATTAAATAGCTCCCCTCCTCCCAGGAGGTACACTCATGACCGTGACCCGTGACATGAAATACTCATCTGTTCCCTGTTTCCTACTTACACAGGAAATATTAAAACTATTTTCCTAGTGTGCTGTTTAGAACATTCCTAACTACATCCCATGGTTTAATTACCTGAAATGTGCTATTAAACATCTCTTTGCCTAAAATATCAGTCTTTATTTCTTTTGACTCCAATTTAGGCCTTAAAAAATTAGGAATTAAATCCAGTGTACTGCAGCATTTTAGACATTTTTTAAACCTAAGGTAAAAAGGGGGATTAAAATGAAGTGTGAATGAGATTGAGGAGAGAAAATCTGTAAGCTTATATAAATTATTATAAAAAGAAAAAAGAAAAATTTCCAGAAGATGCATTTTTTATTATTACTGGTGACTTTAATGTTTTATTTTAATTTTGGGAATTCAAAAGATGACCCAGGTCACCTTCACAGTGCCCTAGAGTCAGATAATACTCCTCAAATAATTAAGAATGGGGGCAAAATTTAAATAAGTACCAAAAGTAGGAATCTGTAGTCAAATTGCCTGGGTAGAATAAGTGTCAGATTCTGATTTTAGATAAATAGCTCTAGCTGAGCTGTCCACATATTATTATATTATCCATACCAAATGTAATATTATGTTGGGGAGAAGACTTTAAGACAGGATAGCCACCTAAAATCACCTAAAGAGGCTAGAAAAGATTGGTCAGTGTCTGTAATTAATAAAAAAAATGATGAAAAATAAGCAGAATCTCAAATTCCAAGGAAGACCAAGTTTCTCATGATGGAGAGAGTTAAAGCAGTGTCATCGTCATGCTTTATTACTTCAGGGAGGACTGCAGAGGATTTTTGTAACCAGCGTGTAGCCATGAAGTTAAATGTAAGTGGCAAATGAGGTGATGATTCTGAAGATCAGGATTCTAGAAAGGAAGTCACGTTGATAGAAACCCAAGTTTTCTCTGAAGTCTTCTTCTTGTGGGATACCGCTCTGAGAGACTGGAAATTTACTTTCCCTTCAGAATGGTGGAGAGGGTTCCTGTTTGCCTCCTTGCTGGACCTGACTTCTGATAGGCCCCAGGGCCCTTCTCCTCTGTAGCTTTTGCTCAGGAAAGTATCAATAGTTGGTAGCATCTTGAAGTTCTGGTATCCTGAGAGGTCTGCCTCTCCTCCCTCTCCACCTACAGGTCATGAGAAAAGCAGCACGAAGAAGGAAATGCACTTAGAAATCATGCTTTTCCTAGTGTTTCCACATAATTCCCTTCTTTGAGGTTTTGCTGGGCTGCATTTCTGGGTTACTATATGGCTTTTTGAGTTCAAATTCCACTCATGATTCTGCTAATGGGACCACCATTTTGGTTGGAAACCTGAAGATGGAGGATCCTTGGGTCCCGTTACTTTCACCTAAAGCACAGTCCTGCCTGTTCTCTTTATCATGTTATGCAACCACATTCAGTCTGAAGCTTTTGTCTCATGCTATTACACGTCTGCACTTGAGAATGAGTAACTGTGACATCAGCCTTGGGAGATCCACCTAGTGGGGTATGTGATTTAAAGTGTTGTTGGGTTTGTGTTAAAAAACATCAGCGCTCATTACAACCACCCACCTTATGGAGGAGGGAAGTGAGCCCCTGAAGTGGTAAATTAGGTCATATAACTATGAAAGGCAGAGCAAACACAGAAACTAAGCCTATAAACATAAGCCTGTGCCTTAGTGCTACACCATAGCTGTCTCCTGTGGGACATTGCCCACTGATGGTAGCAAGATTATCCATCTGCTTTTTTGTTTTGAGCAATTTAAATGTGAGTAGTTGCTTTTAAATATCTATAGTCAAGTTATATTGTCAGACACCTATTGAATAACTGTTTTGTCATGTGCTTGGGAATAGGATATGGCAATAATGAAGAAGTACCTGTTCTTTTCCTGTAGGGCAATCTATAATTCTGTTAACTCTGGCCAGATTTGTATTACTGCGTTCCAAGTTGTAGTTTTGCTGTGTTCTTCTGGACAGTTTCTCCTGTAATGTCTAAATTTCAAGAAAAATAATAATTTCTTAATTTTAAAAAATTCACTACAATTTGTCTTTTAAAAATATACGTGGGCTCAAGACCTGGCTGAGAGCATGCTGTTTGATTATATATATTATCAACATGAATATGCTGCATAATCAAGGTTCTTTCTCTACCTCTCCTCCCACAGTGCTCTAGCCAACCCCAGCCTTGTTGTATACATAGAACATTTACAGCATCTGACCATTTCAGTTCCATAATTTATAGTTGGTTTCCCCACAAGGCATGCTGATAATTGCCGTACCTGTTTTTCCCTTACTCAGACATTGCCCCACATTTTCCCACCCTGCGGCAGTCCAGCCCAACTCCCATCTCTTATGCCAGATCTTCTCAGATCCTTCCAGGTCGAATGAATCACTACCTGCCCCTTCACTTGGCTTTACACCTGTATTGTCGTCTGTAGTTCAGTCTGTCTTGTCTTATAATTACTGCGTAAGTACCTGTCTCTGCCTTTGGAGTATGAGTTCCTGTAGGAAAAGGACACTATCATTTCAATGCTATCTCCATAGTAGGTGGTCAGAAATAACTCATCCAAATGAAATGAATTCTGTTGGTGACTAGTGTGCTCATGGCATCAGTACTAGTCAGGTTTCAAGAGAATTTCTGCACAAATGTGAAAATGCTGAGCAAGAAAAGGAATTAGCATTTTAAGCTAATATTAATTTCCTTTTGTTCAATATTAAAATACAAAAATATCATTAATCCATTTTCATTTGGTGTATAGCTATTAGATAAATACTTAGCACTTACGTCTTCCCTTCCTCCCAACCCACCTCTCAGCTGCCACCCTTTTTTCACTCAGTATATACTTTCTTCTTTCTCAGCAGGGTAACTACTTATAAAGGGGGAGTTTCTATGGAAATGCTAAAAAAGAGAGCATCTTTATATTAATTTATCTCTTTGCTCCAGAAATGGAGGGGAAGTGGGTGGTGTAACCACTTTGGAAAAGGGCCCGTTTCTATTTTGACTGGCTTTGGTCTCTTCACATTGGGTTAATGAGAAATAACCTTTGCCATTGATTTCAAATTCAGGCATGCCTGGTCCTTACATTTACAGTTGAGACCAACAAGCCATTTTAGTGTTAAATAATCTTGAGGGAACATATTCACTCTGGTTTCACTTTCCTTGGTGAAACTCTAAGTGATGGGGGAATACAGTATTGATTGGGTCTAATGAAAAAGCTTCTTTCTGTCAACTCTTTCTTACCTCATTGGCTTTTCTTCTTTTCTTTTACTCTTAAAGCTATTGATAGCACATTAAGTAAGTCTTCTGTGTATGCTGCAGTCCTCTGTATTTATTCTTTTGCTGGGTTTGAAACCCAGCCTTTTTCTTAAGAAGGTATGAATAAAAGAGGCCTTTGATTCAGTCTAAGGCAACAGTATCATAAAAATAGCATTGGACTTTTTGACCTTGGGGAAGCTTTTTTTTCTTCTCTTCAGCTTAGCTTCCTCATTTTCAGAATAAAGGGGTTGTATCAGGTGGTTTCTGAGATCCCTTTCAGCTTTATCATTCTTGATGTGTATTTCTGGTGTTAATTCTTACAGGGGGTATGTTGTTGGATTCCAAAATATCTGTATGTCAGATGTAAGAAAATAGCTTAATGATATGTTGAACATGAAATTCCAGAAGACTTGACATGTATATTAAGGGAGTAGCAAAAAATTAATACCTATATTTTTGTTTAATTGCTCTCCTCCATATTCTTTATTTGTACTTAGATCCACTAATTTAATTGAACACAAATTGACTGTATTTCTAAATTTTCTTTGTATTATTTTAGTTTTTGCATTTCACTGGGCATTCAAGATAGATTATTACATAGATTTGGACTTCAGCACTGAAGGGATTTAATAAGATGGTGGAACTAGATTTTGCTCTAATGTAGATGACATTTATTTATTTACTAGTGCAGCTTCAAAGAGAAGATAAAAATAAAAAGTGGACAGCAAAAGGGACTATGTGATACTGAGTGCAAGTTGAAGACTGATTTCTGAATAAGCTAATGTGAAACATCATATTCTGTGACAGTTTTAAATTAAGCAGTGGAAATGTGCCATTGGAATAGGAATGATAATAGAGAGAAAAGTCATGCCTTAATTATCAAGTTTTTAGATTTCTCAGACTTTAAGACATACCTTTTTGATATATTTCTACCAAGACTTCATCAATTAAGGAAGAAACCAACATTTACTGAATATCAGACTTGACATACTCTTAGCAATCATCACATTTATAGTATGGAGAGTTGGTGCAATTTAATTGTGCTCATTAGTGGTAAAAATATAAGATTTAGAAAAGAAGGGTGTAATTAAAATATTGCCTAAACTGAGATTGTTGCATTTCTGTGATTTTCATTTATGTATGTCACCCATCTCATCTGTCCTCATGGGTATTATTGGTATTTGACTTGTTTCTTCTTTAGTTTTTCCCAATTCTTTATCTATGCAGTATGGTTACAATATACATAGGGGAAATTCAGTTTTATCTTTTGAACCATTGATCATGTTATTTTACGAAAAATAAGTTTGGCCTGTTCCTTGAATTTGAAGTCTAATACAAGGTCACGTTTAGGATTTATAGCACCTGAAATTGCATGACATATAGTAGGTGTGTTGATAAACCTGATTACCTGCCTCTGGATAAGCTCCTGCCTCTGGATTACCTGCCTCTGGATAAGCTCCAAAGATATTTATCAATATTGTTGTAGAGGGTATTGCTTGGAATCAACATCATAATCCAGGTTTGGTCTGATAAACCCAGAGTAAAATACACTCAGTCTGGATTAGAATTTCTGTGAGGGCTTTAGGCGGTCACTCTATCCCTCTGCACAGTAATATTTGGTTAACTGTTCTTGCAACTGCTGTTTATAATGTGCTTTGAGAAAAGAACTTTATAATTTCACAGTAGGGACTTTATTATTTTTTTGTGTTAACCAAACTCTTAGGATTTTCAAAAGTGTTTTTTGCCTGCATTCTAAATTAAGCCTCCAGTTGGTCTAGACCTCATCTGAATTGATTCAGACACTTTCATGGGTAGTTCTCCCAGCATGTAAGCTATATGCTCAAAGGCCTTATTGTGTTTAATTTTAAGAATTCTGAGCATATCTTGTTCACAATTTCAATGTTACAGTCTGTGCACCAATGTAATGAAGAGATGCACATTTTATGAGTCCCAAGACAGTGGCTCTTTTGGGTCTCCTTGTGCTCATGCAAGCCCCATGCATCATTCAGACCTATTTCCCGGGTAAAATTCTCCATCTTCTCCTTTATGCACCCATTTCCTCTGTAGATACATTAGTCATAATACTAATAACACTTTCTTCAAATTATTTTTATAGTTTTTGTTCTTCTGCTAGACTTTGAACCTGTTGACAGAGAGTCCATGAGACTAGCGTTATCTTGGTGAATATTAGTGTTTGCTGAACGATGTCCTTAATAGAGGTGTTCCTGATTTTTTTGTTGTTGTTGTTAGTTTGTTTTTTCTCCTTGGGTGAAGTCACCTTCATTGACTTCACCTGTCTCCTGTATATTTCTGACTCAGGTTGACATCTGAGTTCCTCATCCAAATTTTCAGTAACATGCTGTTTACTTCCATGTGGTTCCACTGCTAACTCAAATGCAACCTTCTTCATTTTGAATTTAATTATTATCATCCCCCAGATCTCAGTCTGCTTTGTGTCTTGAGTTTCCCATCTCAGTGAATGACATTCTTTATGATAGCTAGTATGCACTTAGCAAATATTAGCAGTTTCCTGACGCCAACCTTCTTGTCTGCCAAGTTGGGAACCCCTCTTATCTTTGACTCATCTCTATTGTCATATCCAATCACCAACCTCATTGATTTGATCTCTGCAAAGTTTTTTGTTGTTGTTTTTCTTTAACTTCATTTATTTGTCAGGCACTAACTGAGGACTTTCTGGGAACTGAGGAAAGTAAGATGAATCAGGTACAGTTACTAACATCAGGTAAACTGATAATCTTTGTTCCATATTATCTTTTCTCCATCTCTTTTGTCACTGCCAAGATTCAGGTTTTTTTTTTTTTTTTAATAACATGCAGTTCTAATGCATTTTGAAAGGTGGACCTTATACTTAATACACTTTTGAGAGAATACCTATTTATTAACCTGAATGTTGTTAATCTCTCTTTTCCTGAATCCTTAGTCAGTCTGAACAGAATTTTTAAAAAACATCCTTAATATCACATTACTTCCCCATAAAAACCTTTGTGAAATTTGCCAGTTGCTTACAAAAGCACCTTTAAATGGACTGAACATTGCTATGATTGTCTGAGATCTTGTTGTCAATCTCTTTATCTTCCTCTTAGTGCATTTATCCACAGCCCCTGTACTTTGAGTGTGACATATGCGCCAGGCCAAGGAAGATTAGAAAGATTTCAATAGGAATAAATGTGGGTGATAAGCACATGAACAAAGGAATAGAGATGGGAAACCCTGTGTCTGCATTTCCCAGCAGTTATTGATACTCGAAAGTACACAGCACAAAAGGCTTTCTCCCCAATCCCTCCATTTTGATATTTTCCACTCAGCTTGCAATCTGAACAGTCAATTTGAATGTGTTCTGTGGAAGGAAAACTCATGGACATTTGAGTGTTTTTCATAAACTAAGGCAACCAAGTCAATGATTATGAGTCAGCCTATGAGAGCTCTTTCTTTATATTCCTGGGTTACCCTAGCACCCATCTTGGTTTAGATTAATATTTAAAATTGAAATGAGAACCTTAGAATGTGATGTTTAAGTATAGGTAGTTCTTTTTATTGCCCAGATATTATGGATGATGATTTTAATCAGACATATAATATTTATTTCATCATTTGTTCCTTGGGTTGAATTTTCTGCCATCATGTAGTTAATTGTAGCTTGTACTTGACACCCCTGGTTTTTAACCTGTCATAGAAAAAATGCATTTTGAAATGTGGAGCTTCTACTTAGTACACTTTTAAGAGAATGCCTATTTATTAACCTCTTGTGTCAAGTAAAGATTTAACATCGATTTTAGTTAGAATCAAAATAGAGTAGAATTGATCTAAAGTTTTGTTTTCTTTTTCTTTTCACTTTATGTAATCAATCTAAGAGCTAGGAATGCTCAGTTGCCTTTTCAAAATATAGAATTAAAAGAGAGGAAGTGCTCAGGCTGAAGGGATAACATTAAAATATATGTAAGTGGTTCCCAACCTTCCCCTTGAGGAAGTGGTCAGTCCAGATGGTCCCAGATTTCAGGGGAAAACTGTGGACTAGATATTATTAAATTAAGTCTTTTCACATTTGTTAGCCATTCAATCCTGTTTCATTATAACATTACCTTATTTTATTATTTTCTTGATTAGCTCTGTTTCCTTCTTATTTTTTGACTTCCTTTTTCAATAATTGGGTACCACAGACATCAGTATCAGGAAATAAATGAAAAAAATTTGACACTGCTTTATATTTCCTAAGATATGAATAAAAGTTTTTACTCATTTTTTCTTCTTTTTCATATGTTTAATTTTTTAAAAAAATTGAATTTTAAAACTGTATTTTCCAAATGACTACTTATTTATAGTATTTCACAATTGGCAACATATAGCAAGTTGCTTTCAAAAGGGTAAAATATATGAAAAACAAAGTTTTGAAGGCTTTGATTAAGAAACAAATGGTATTAATTAAAAATTTTTGTTTTTCCTTCTATACTTCCTTTATCTCCAAGTCATTCTATTTATCACTGTATTGAAGTTATGTATTTGTAAGTCATATATCTCCCATAATATTATAGATTGAATTCTTTTTAGTATGTGATTTCTAATTGTAGCCCCACAAAATCTAGCACAATATCTGGCATATCATTATATTTCACTAGACAAAAACCAAACAAACAAAATATCTAATATATGTCAGTTTCTATAACTTCACATATTTTAAGTAAAATGCAGTATAACTCTGAAGCCCTCCAGTATAACAATTCCTTTTCTGTAGTTGAGATTCCATGACACTGATTTAGATTGTTTTGTCTTTGCTTATTTTCATAAACACTTATATTTTATGTACTTTTAATTACTTCAATTAAGAGTAGCTACAATCAAACTTTAAAGTTATTCCATTTCTCTTTTGTTACTTATTGAAAATAAGGATCGTAAATTAATGAAAGAATGAGGTAAGACATAAAATAAAATCTATTTTTAAAAATTTATCAAAGATTATTCAAACAGAACTAGGCTTTCTGAATTAGTTTTATTAATAAGTCATTTTCCTTCTCCAAACCCGAAAAGGAAACATACTTGGATGTCTAATCATCTAACAAAATGGTTAAATATACTTACAGTGCCTTAAAATTCGAAGCTTCTGAGTGACTCCTAACTGGTCTTACACTTGTCACTTCTCTTCTGTGAAATCACAAAAGGGACAACTATGAGGTGTCATTCGAGTTCCTCCTCTGAGATTTCATCATAAAATATTCACCAGCTTCTCTGTAGGGCTTTCCCACAGGCAGGCACACCAGGACACGTTCTGATTCACTGACAATAATGGGATCTGATTTCGATCCTTGAATTTGCAGTGCAGGCACCTACGTCTGAGACAGGAACACTCTGGACGTTTCCCTACATTCTTTCTCAAACACAGTGCAGATCCCTTCTAACATTTGCCCCTTTTTTATGATCATCTCATTGTTATTCATGTTATTGTTACAGAATTCCGTGATGCCATGTAAGTAGCTACTACAACTGTCTGCAGTGTTTAGGGATAAGGGAGTACCAGGCAGGTTAGTGTCAACCTTATGGAAGACAATAAAGTATAGAAAGGTACTCACCCTTTGCCTGGAACGTGGTAAGTGTTCAATAGCTTTTAGTTTCTTTTTGTCCCTCAGCTTTTGACATTAATTCCAGTGTTCTTTCTATTACACAAGATTGTCTCTCCCAGTGACCTCTTTGTTGGGTAGATCAGAAATAGTTTTATTTTTACACCCACCCAATTGGTCATTTTCAATTTGTGTTCTTTACATACTTCTTTGTTTCTCTTCATGCATTGCTGTAGATGTAGAAGGAAAAGAAGAAAAAAGAAAAATTACATAAATCACTTGAATAATGACAATATCAGAGCCTTCCTTTAACTTTCAAATTCATTTTTTTCTGCATTTCAGTGGATGATAGGACTTTATTTCTACAGTAAATTTAAGAAAATGAGAAAATAATTTTTGATAAGATTTAAATGTTGTTTTGGAGGGTGAGATGTGTAAGTGTTACATCCCTGAATCATAAATCAGTCAGAACTTATGACTGATGAAATTTGTGTAGGGAAAAAATTAAATAACGAAATTGGTTTTAAACAGTAATTGCCACAAACCATATTTAAGATATAGTCCCGAGGAAGCCTGCAGCTAGCATATTGTGTGTTTGTGTGTGTTTGCACGTGCGTGCACATGAGCACACATAAGCATGTGTGTACTTAGACATTAGCATAGTGTGTGAGTACATAAACTATCAAAAAGAGTATCCAGAATCATGAGAAACCCACATAGCAATATGTATTTAGATCAGCTTGGAACAAAAGAATTAGCTCTGGAGAGAGGGAAACTGGGTTTGTCTTCAGACAATGTCACTAACTAGGTGTATGTCATTTATTCTCCATTTATTCAGACCATATTGAAAGCTTACCATATACTAGTGATGGGTTAGGTAATAGTTAGTTATCTCACTTTTCTGAGCCCCAGTTACCTTCATGATAAAGTAATATAGTACGAATACTAATGAATCTTCTAATTCTCAGAGAGAGGGCCTTTGTTCTGGACTCCATTCTGGCCTTCCTCCAGGAGCAAGGAGTCCAAAGGACTAAGTGTTTATGTCCACCTAGAGCCCATGCTTCCTCATTCTGTACCACATTCTGAGGATCTGGAACCCTAGAAGGTCTGAGCTTTGAGACGAGCGGCATGTTCTCCCAGTGCTGCCCTGTTTGACAGAAGATTCTGTGGAGTCCAAAGAATTTAAGTTCAACCCTGGGCTACTTCTGGGTCGTTAGGAAGGTATAATTTTCAAATAGCAAAACCAAACGTTTTATTATATGGCTAGTTACCTTGATTTACAAATTTAAATATTAAACCTAGGGTATGTGGGTTACCATTTATTCTGTTGCCCTGGGTCCCACAAATATTAGGGGTGGAATTGAATAATACCTACCTTAAAAGTGTATTTCATGGAACAAATAGGAATATGTTTGTATATGTATATATATAAAATTGCTACACAAATATGGAATATGTTATTAGTATGCCATAATATAAAAGTAAATAGTAACAGAAGGAGCCCCATGGTAATGAGATACTTGACACTTTACATACAACCCCAGTACGCAGTGTTCAGGATGTTGTAGGAACTCACTGGCATAGTCACAATGAAATTCATTAAGCATGACAAGCCCTTTCATATCTGTGTCTTTGCACATGCTTCCTGAAAAGCCATTTCTTCTTCCTTCTTCTCTGAATCTATCTATCTATCTCTATATCTATCTATCCATCAATCATCTATCACCTGTTGCTACTCGGTACAGATGAGGACATTATAAAACAGAGAAGGTAAGTGACTTACCCAAACTGAGAGTGACAGAGTTAGGAATAGAGTCAAGTTCTTCTGACACTTAGATCAGTCCCTTTTTGCTCTTCTAGCCTGCCATAGGAATACACAGGTAATGGGTCTTCCAGGTTTATCTATGCAGATGGTGCTCTGAATGATATCCCTGGGAAACTTGTCATAACTCAGTAGATACTCAGTATAGTTAAGAGAGTGTGTGTGTGTGTATATATGTATATATATATATATATATATATATATATATATATATATATATATATACATATATACACACACACACACTCTATGAGATATCAGGGAGTGTGTGTGTGTGTGTGTGTGTGTGTGTGTGTGTATTTCCCCCCTGTCCCCCAGAATTTTCATTTATGTTCTGGAAAACTTGAATGAGAATTATCTGCTATAAAGGGGAACTGCCATATTTGGGAGCTTTTGCATCTGAATAAGCTAATTGACATCTGTTCTCTCCTTCTTTTCTTCTGTTACAGTGAAGTTGTTTTTTCTTCTAGCTGAGACCAATCTCCTGTGTTTTAAATTGCATCCCCTTCCGCCTTCATAGGAAGGATACTTTACCTTTAATTCCTCTTTCTCTTGGATTCTTGTTGTTTTCAATTCAGCAGGCTTAAATCTTTCTAAAACAGTCAGACAACCTTACCACAATCCCCAATCCTTTGTCAGGTCCTTAACTTTCTTCTTGTTCATGTTCAAACTTAAAATCTTCTATTTATTGTCACCTTTTCTTCTTTTCTTCCTCACACCTCATATCTTTCTAATCTGGCTTCTACCCTCAGTACTAAAAAGTACTCCCCTAGCTGTGGTTACTAATAACCTCCAGTTTACTAACTCTAGTGGGTATTTTCCAATCCTCCTTTACACGACCTCTTGGTAGCACCCAACACTGCTGGTCAGTCCCTCCTTTTGAAATATTGTTTACTCCCATCTTTCTACTTTCTACTTTGTCTCCTTAATTAGCTTATCCTTATTTATTCCATCTTTGGAGATTCTCAATGTTCAGTCCTGGGTACTAAACACTCACAATGTACTCTCAGTGCTTTACTTCTCAAAAGTCAACTATTGCCACATTTATATCCTCAGTAAAGACCTTTCTTCTGAGCTCTAAGTTTGTATATCCAACTTCTACTTGGTGCCTCAAACTGAAAATACCCCAAACTGAATTTGAAGGTTTACTCCAAAATCTATTCCTCTTTTAATGTTCCTCTTCTCAAAAAAAGGCACCAGTATCCATCTTGTTTAAATCAGAAAGCTTGGATTCATCCTTGACATGTTAAGCTAGGTCTGACCGCCAAGATTTATCTGGGTTCAGAGACTGGTAAGAATGACCACTTTTAGGATTGCCTTTTCATCTCTTGGTTTACTTTCATAGTGTATGAACAGTGCACAGATGTACACACAAGAGCAAGGATACAAGTTACCATGCACAGTTTTCCATTGGCTCCCTGATATCTCAGAGGCACTCCAAGCTCAGTGGTCAATGTATAGCTCACAAGGAGAGAGGGATCTTCAGTCAGTCAGAGCAGTAGGAGCTCTGGGTTTTGTCTTTCATGCCTTGCTGAGAAGTATATGCTAATTTGGGGGGAATATTTCAGTTAAGGATCTACTCTATTTCTTATAAGAATATTCTGGAGGTGCCATGATTCCATACTTCCACCTTCTATTTTTACTGCCCTCCCACACATCTTCTCTTCCCACATGCAATTAATAACTATGTCAAGACAATTTTATATCCTAAACTACCTTCTGTCTCCAAACACTCTAATCCAAGTCTGTCATCTCTTGATTGGTCTACTGTTTTTACTTCCTAACTTATCTCCCTGCCTAGCTTTCTATCTGTTCTTCTTCTTACAGTCTTTACTGAGCCTTTAAAATATGGGTTAGATTATGTCATCTTTATTCTCCAAAGATTTTAATGTATTTCCATTACTCCTTGTGAAAGTTAAAGTTTAAAATGTAGGCTTTCCTTCTACAGGGTAATTTTTATAATCCAAATTTTATAATTATAGTATTGGAATACTACAGTTGGGAAATAGTCCATATAAATTATTTAATTATGAATTATAAATGTTACATGATTATAATTTAATTGCTCTAGGTTAATGATAGCAAAGGAGGGAAAAATAATTCTATAGCTTGGGCAAGCCAGTTGCTTTCTTTGAGTGATGCGTGCTTTGTTTTTTATAGCATTGCATTTTGTTATTGCTACAGGCAGTATTGAAGACCACACTAATAATTGGTACAAAAAGAAAAACTACTATTCTTGGACAAAAGGTACATAAAATCAAAGGCTAGATTTGTACAGTGATGTTTAGGTTTTTTAGCTATGTATTTGAAGTTCTGCACCATTGGCATAGATGGGAAAGTGGTGGCCAGACTGGGTTATAGATAGGCCTCCATATCAGTGGTTTATTGTTGGACAAGTACAATAAAAAGTGTACCCTAAACTGTCTTTCCTATGTGTCCCATATTTCTTTTTTTTTTTGATCCAGAGCTCCTCAGATGACTCTTGCTTTCACACTGCTTCTTCCAACATGGTCTATAGCATTCTGAATGATTGCGACACATCTTGGGCTATGTTTCATACTCCTAATGTCTAAACTCCAGCCACAGTTTCAAAGTTTAAACTCACCAAACTCTTTTGTCTTTGAATCTCTTCTCTTATACTGCTGCCTTGTGTAAAATGTTATTAATTTCCACTTCCCACATTTTTTTTCTCACCCACCTGCTCCATTAAGTTAATTCCTCCTTGTTCTTGAGGACTCATTCATTGTCAATGTTAAGTCCCGATGGAAGCCATTTTTGACTCCTGTCTTACTTTGTTCAGGCTGTTATAACAGAAATTCCATAAAATGGTTGGCTTAGAAACAACAAACACTTACTTCTGACAGTTCTAGAGGCTAGGAAGTCCAAGATCACGGGGTCCATAGATTCAGTGCCTGGTGAGGGCCTGCTTCCTCACCAATGGTTATCTTCTCCCCGTAACCTCACATGGTTGAAGGGGCAAGGGATCTCTCTGGAGCCTCTTATAAGGGCACTAATCCCATTCATGGCAGAACCCTCATGACCTATTCACCTCCCAAAGGCCTTGCCTCCTACTATCATTACCTTGCAGGTTAAGATTTCAACATAGAAATTTTGGGAGACACAAATATTCAGCCACAGCAACTCCCTTGAGACTAGGTAAGTTCCATCCTCCATAGCATCCAGGAGTCCTTCAAAGCACTTCTCATATTTGTAACTAATTCATTATAGACTTATTTAATTAAGTTCTCTCCTGTTACATAGTCAACTTCACGAGGGCTCTGACCTTAATTGTCTTGTTCACACTTGTATTTCTTGGCGTAGTATCAAGACCAGAGTGTTGGTACAAGGAAAGACCAGTGTAAGAATGGAAGGAAAGAAGGCAGGCAGGCAGGCAGCAGGCTTACGATATAATTTTTGTCTTGCATCTTCCTTTGATATATATTTTTCAGAACATATGTGGTCTTTGGTTTAACAAACCTCTACTTTGGAGACATATGTCTGTTAAGATGAGCACAGAGCTGTGCTGTCCAACATGGTAGTCATTAACCCATGTGGCTTTTGAGCACTTGAAAGTGGCTAGTGCAAGTTGAGATGTGTTGTAATTGTAATATACACAGTGGACTTTGAAGACTTGACGTGAAGAAAAAAATCTAAAATGTCTCATTAATACTTCTTATGTTGATTACATATTTTGGATATATTAGGTTAAATAAAAATATTGTTAAAATAACTTCAGCCATTTTTTCCTTTCTTAAATATGACTGCTAGAAAATTAAAATTACCCATATGACCTGAATTATATCATCTTTGGATAGCACTGACTTACAGAACACAGCATTCCTTCCCTTGCTACTAGACCCTGAGGGAGAGGGAAGCTATCCTGGTAATGAGGTAATTGCCTTGATCAGTGTGTGCTAAGACATCTAAGGAGTCCTATTTAATCCTTACTAAACAATTAGGGGTTGATCTCCCCAAGTTATATTTGCTGTCTCACTATCATAAATAGACAAGAATTTCTAGACAAAGACACCATTTTTGAAATAGCATCATTGTAACTTTCCCAGAGTGTTTATAGTTTAGTTTATTTATTTTGTCTTGTGAATTTCTACTCTGATAACCACTATATCTCTATATCCTCTTCTAGATTCTAGAATGTGGTTTGGAATGTTTTTACTTAAGCAAATGAAAGTTAATAAAGTTTCAGACTGTGAAATAGACTGAGAGTTTTCCCAGTGTGAGAGGATGTTGAAGTCAACCGTAAATTATCTCACAACCAATATTAAGTTCCAGAATTCTGAATTCCAAGAAGATGCCAGTCCATTAAGCAAGCAGATGAAATATGCTTTGCTTAAAGGTTTATCTGCAGCACAGTCAATTGTAATTCTTAATAATGAGACAAGAAAGGGAAGCTTGGGCACCTGGAACTGAAACTACACATCACCCACTTAATTATTAGTGGATATTAATTATTATTGCTTAAAGTTGGAACTGATTTAGTGTTCTTACAGATTTCTGGCACAGCCTTTAATTTAAATCTTGTTATTAATTTCTGACTATTTTTTCCCCAAGCACTGTGCTATAAAAGATAATTGTTATAAAAGATAATTGTTTATAATTGTTATAAAAGATAATTGTTATCACTGTGGTGTATGAATCTATTCAAATCTTGGTACTTTGTAGTATCCAATAACTAAAACATAATAAAATCATAAACCAAAAGCCTTATAATTATCACCATTATTGTTTTAAAACCATAGAACAAAATATCTAAAAATGATCTTGACAATCCAACTCCTTTAATCTTACCTGAGAAAACTGAAGAATGAAGTGAATTGCCTAAGTGGCAGAGCAAGAATCAGAACTTAAAACTCTGACACCTAGCCCAGTGTTCTTTCTACTAACTTCTGTTAAGAGTATATTGGTGCCAACGTGTAGTAACTAGAAACTAATATTGTTAAACTGGGTAAATAAGGCCTTAAGTATGTGAAATTTAAGAAAAATCCACAATTATTTGTTTGTGTGTGTCTGTGTGTGTCTGTGTGTGTGATGAATGTGTTATGTGTGTAAAATGTTCCATTCTAGGTAGTAGGCACTTTGTAAATTTCATTGCTTTGTTGAATATTCCCAAAAGAGCTAAAGTTTTTTAGTGTTCCTTATGTCCTTACTGCAGATATCAGAGTACAAAGGGACATTTTTGACATTTTGCCTAGGTTATCTCCAGAATGTATGTTATAATTTGTATTTATTAACATGTAATATGGATAGTCATATACACATGTATTTATTACATAGTTGTATGAGAAATGTAGGTATGAATTACTGAAGCTAGATAAGAAGTGTTTCTGATTCTGTAGAGTGGGGGGAAAGATTAAAAATGCAAGAAAGAACAAATAACTATTATTTTCTTAAGTTAGAATGTACACTTATGCCAGTCAGAGAATGTTCTTAGAGAGCTATTTTGCTAAAATGTAAAAAATGAATGCTTTCTCTATTGCTGTTAGAAATCTTGAATTTAAGCTTACCGAAATTATATTTACCAATAATCAGGGATTTATCTATTCAATTTCTAACTGCAAAGTAGTCATGTCCATATCTTTGAATTTTTAGAAAAACTATTTTAATATTTAGGAAAAAGGATTCTGGTAGAATTTTGATGAATATATAATACAAGAAAAGTCATCTTGCACTGGGGCTCTACTTCCTCACTTGTAAAATAAAGAAGGGGAATAAGAATTGTTTTCCCAACTGGGGGTTTGCAGTCCTTTAGGGAAAATGATATCTGTTTATATGTATTATTCTCCTTAAAGCAATCAAATGTATGATTTAAAAAATTATTTTTCGTTTAAGATTCAAAGTTCGGGAACATATCAATTACTGAATGAATATCTGTTTGACACACAGAAGGGATCAGATAGGTGTGCTTGTGACTTTAGTCCTTAAAGATGTGTCTTGGTTTTCTCTTATTTGACTTCACAGTTCTAACTACAATGATTGTTTTGAAGATTACACAGTTTTAATGTTATCCCCATAATGTACCATTTGTTAAAGATAACAGGTGTAGGAAACATTGATGTTGAAATGATAAGACTTTGAGTATTATAATCTGAGCTGTTACAAAAGGACTCTGCTTCCCATTTAAAAATAGATGGTTCTGCTGGAGAGAGTATAACAACAACAGCAAAAATTAAAATGCATAGTTGAGCTGAAAACCAAGGAGGGGAACTCCTCAGCTGCCAGAAATGAAGAGGGTATTTATATGCATGGAGATGAGCAGGAACTGATTTCATGTGCTTCAAGGGGGATTATAGAAACAGACGTGGCCATCAGTAGTTGGGCACTGGGTTTAGCCCTCATGCAGGCCACAGGAGATGAGGCCTCAGGACTGTATTAGGCAGACAGGGACCTGTAACAGAGATACTGCTCTTTCTGAGAAATGGTGAGTTAGAAAAACTTTCTACCTGCCAAGGAAAACTGAAAGGAGCTTGATGCCCACCTAAGGTAGCAGGTGGAAAGTATTGCCTGTAAGGAATTAGAAACTTTGACCTGGACCACTTCCTGGGTGTGGTCTGAAATCAAATCATAAAAATATTAACAATATCTCCCTGTTAAGCAGGAATTCCAGTCTGAGAAGTTAATAGAAAAACGTGCAGCAGTTGGAGAAATCCACAAAGTATTATGGGAGGCCATTGTCAACCCTTCTTGAAGGTTTCACAGCCCAAGGAAGCCCAAAACAACTCCCTTTGAAGAAAATCTTATTGTCAAATAATAGAAACCACACAAGGATAGAACACAACAAATTGAAGAATTCATATCCCTAAATTCTAGATACTAGATCAATCTGAACTAAATTTTAAATTAAGAATATAACATTTAATAATTAAAAGAAGCAGAAACTATAAGCAGGAACAGAACAGTATGGGAAAAAAGTAGAGTAAAAATATAAAAATCATTATATAGTAATTGCAATGGTAGAAAAAAAAGTCTATACATGTGTTCAAAAGCAAGCTATACACAAAAGAAGAGAAAATGTTTGAGTTGGAAATGAAATCATAGAAATCACACAGAATCAGAGAGGAGGAAAACATTGAATGAGAATTTAAGATATATGGGGTATATAAGGAGAAGTTCCAACATGCATGATACAGTAGTTCTGGAAAATAAAAAGACAATGTTAGATCATCTAAAATTAAAAAGACTGAAACAGAATTTTCAGAACTGAAAAATTCATGTGACCTTATCCCATCAAGTTCTTAAAAAAATTCCCACTTGGAATTGTAGTAAAACCATATTACAGTGAAGATAAAATATGTTAAAAGTGGCCAGAGAAAAAATATTTAACTACAAATGATAGATAGGTAGACCTACTGCAGACTTATCAGCAATAATGGTTGCTAGAAGACAATAGGATATTTTCTGAATGCTGAGGGAAAATAAAGATCATTTGATTCAGTATATGCATTCAACTATAATTCAAGAGAGAGAGAGAAATAAACAAATGGTATAAACTAGAAATGTAACCATTTATAGATTCTCATTGGTTCACAAAGAGCAGGTTGAATCTAGAGGGAAGAAGGGGTGAGCAAAAAATATGGAAAACATGTTGGTATACCTAATACATAATCATTGAAAAAGATCCTATGGCAAGCCTTTCATGGGCTTAAAAAGAAGCTAGAACTGTATTCAGTGATAGGAGTGGGAGGATTTCTGAGTTTGAAGGAGGTGCTTGCAGTATTTGGTAGGAGCTTAATGATAACAATTATACTTGGATTTTGCTAAATTACAAACTTATGTTAAATATGTAAGTGTAAGCACTAAATTAATAGAAATAGAGTGTAATTTCCAAATCAAGATAAGGGGGAAAATCAGAGAGTAAACAAAGAAAACTAAATCAATCCAATTGAAAGAACATAAGGATAAGTAAAGAATCAAAGAAAGGCATTGTAAATAGAAAACACAAACTAAGATGATAGAAATGAAAACAACTAAATCAGAAATGACAATGAGGGCTTCCCTGGTGGCGCAGTGGTTGAGAGTCCGCCTGCCGATGCAGGGGACACGGGTTCGTGCCCCGATCCCGGAAGATCCCACATGCCACGGAGCGGCTGGGCCCGCGAGCCATGGCCGCGGAGCCTGTGTGTCTGGAGCCTGTGCTCCGCAACGGGAGAGGCCACAGCAGTGAGAGGCCCGCGTACAGCAAAAAAAAAAAAAAAGAAATGACAATGAGGGGCTTCCCTGGTGGCGCAGTGGTTGAGAGTCCGCCTGCCAATGCAGGGGACACGGGTTCGTGCCCCGGTCCGGGAGGATCCCACATGCCGTGGAGCGGCTGGGACCGTGAGCCATGGTCGCTGAGCCTGCGTGTCCAGAGCCTGTGCTCCACAATGGGAGAGGCCACAATGGTGAGAGGCCTGTGTACCGCAAAAAAAAAAAAAAAAAAAAAAAAGAAAAAAAAGAAATGACAATGAATGAAAAGTGACTATAGTCATCTATTAAAGATCAGATGAAAATTGAAAATTCAAACATATAATGCTTATATAATGTTGACAGATATAATCAGCTTGCTGAATGATATGTACAGCATGATACTTTTTATGTAAAAATGTACAATACACAAAATAGCAGAACGTATTTTTAGGAGATACATAAAGAGGGAGTAAAGGAACAAACATATGAACAAGAAAACTACACATAAACCAAATTCGGAAATGTAGTTGGGTCTGGTCAGGAAAAGTAATGGAATGGAATTAAGAAGATGACTAGAATGTTTTAATTATGTAAAAAGATTGGGGGCAATTATGGAGAATGTTAGTGTTTGTTAAATGTGGATGCTGAGTTCATGTATACTCAAGAGGCAGTAGAGAATGGTAGCTTGCACTGTGGGTTCTGGAGCCAGCCTTCCTGAACTCAAATCCTAAAGTCCTTTTACTTAATGAATTGTGGGACCTTGGGCAATTACTTCACTTCTTTGTATCTAAATCTCATCATTATAAAATGAGGAAAAAGAAACAAAAAACAAACAAACAAAAACCTTGTAGGGCTGTTGTAAAGTTTGAATGAGTAAATGCTTTGTATAGAAATTTCACAGTCCCTGGTTCAAGGTAACACACTTATTGAGGGCTATTGCTATCTCTATATTTTTAACATGAAATAAATATTTATTTTATGTTAAAAAGAGAATTCAAAGAAATGAGTTAATGAGCATGGAAAATTATAATAAATCTGCAAATTGTAATCAAGATAATCTACACCAAAACTTAAAGTCACTGATCAAAATTCTTATATGACACATCAAAAAGTTTATAGAGCCTCAATGCAAAGTTAAAAGAGAAAATCTCATGAACATTCTATCTAATTTGTTTTCCCATTTATGACAATAAAGATGATCCACATGTAGAATGGGTTTTCTGTGGATACTTGCAAAGAGCTTTACATTTATTCTCCTAACTTGTCATTTAAAAACAAAACACAGAAATTCTAAAATTAAGCCAGTTTTTTATAGAACAAACTGCAAGATTTTGAAGCATCACATAAAAAATGAATTTTTTTCTGTAAAAGAAAATGAATTTTTGGTTCTGTAGCACATAGGTAAAATTTAATGTATGCTTTAATGTTTATTTGTTTTTCCAAACAAACATATGACAATTTAAAATTGTATTTGTTGACAAATCATGCCCTTTGTTACTAAAATGTGTCACATACCTATGGGAAACCATTGACAATTTTTAAAATAAGTGATGGTGAGTATTAAAGTCAAGCTGATCTCCTCTGCAAAGTTTGGGGGAATCATTAGCTATGGATAGATCAATCCCTGTAGCACTGAACCCTGAAGTATGCTTCTTGGCGTTGGCCAGGAGAGAGTCAGGCAGGCTTTTTTTTTTTTTTTTTTTTTTTGGAACATGGGTGTTTGGAATTAAAGTGGCCACCCTTGAGAGTATTGTTTTGACACCCTTCTCTGAAGCCACAGGTTCATATCACTGTCCAGGGAATTTTTCTTCTATGCATTTGTAATGGGCCCTCATAATCAGTCACAGTGACAATTCCTTGTACCTCTGTTTCAGTTGCTTTCAAGTTGTCCCCAAGAGCCTCCAAATTGAATTTGAGGTATAGCATGCAATCCATATTTACATCACAAGTATACTAACCACATTTGATAACTATTTCTACTTCTTTTTTGAGTATTGTTATATCAGGTAATAATTTAATTACATTATTATAGCTTGTGTAATTATATTTTAAATGGAATTTAACAATCTTTATTAATATACGGTGGTGAGAGATGTAATCTCTCTAAAATCTATTAAAAATACTTTCTCCATTTTCAGTTTTACTTCATTGCAAACAACTTGTATCTATTTCTACTTGTGAGTCCCTTAGGTTTCTGGGATCCTAAACCTCTAGCCACTGAATTGTTCCAAAGCCGTCATTTTATATATGAAACCTGAAGCCTGGAGAGAGGAAAACAGCACATTGAACAAATATGTGTTGGCTTCCTACGTTGTGTTAGTGGTACTACGTTAAATAAGTACTGGGCATACTATGATGGCTAAAACTAACATGGCCTCACCCTCATGGGTGCTACAGTCTAGAGGAGGAAATAAATATTAAGGAAGTAAAGAAAAATAGATATCTAATTACAAATTGGGACATGTGTTAGGAAGGGGGAAAACATAGTTTGTTGACAGAGAATCTGAATCTGAATATGAAGGCAGATTTAGATGGGGAACCTAGACAAGACCTCTGTGGAGTGACATTTAAGCTAAAACTTGAATTTATCTTAGGACGAAATCAATCCAGGCAGAGGGAAATGCATGTGCAAAGATCCTTCGATCTGAAGAGAAAGGCGTGTGTGCCTAGCTAGAGCTTGGTGAGCCAGGGAGAGAGTAAATTGAGATGATGATGGAATGGTAAACAGGAGCCACATGGTGCAAAGCTCTCCAGGCCATGCTAAGGGTTTGACGTTTTACTGTAAATGAAATGGAAGCTATTAAAGGGTTTAAGCAGGAGAGTGACATGATCCAATTTATGCCGTAAAATATTACCTCCACTGTAGTGTGGTTTGGAAGGGAAATAGGGTAAGAGTGTTAGTGAGTGTTGGAGAAATCAGCTGGGAGCTGTGATGGCCTCGACCAAGGTGGTGATGGTGGGGATGGAGAGTAGCCAGCCGCTGGGAACAGACCCCTGGTGCATACTTCCCATTGCACCATCCTGCCTGGCCTGAGCTTGCAGCAGAGTCGAAGCTGATTGATGTGCTGTTGGAGCTCTAAACTGCTTGTTTGCAGAAAGTATTATTACCTCTTCAACTCACTCTGGTTGACTCTGCAGATTTTTCTTGGTGGATGCTATAAAAAAGATGACAGTCAGAAGATCACATTTTACAACAATGGCATTTTACCTGCAGGTAATTTAGATTTGTGGTGTATGAGGGAATTCCCCAGGCTTGCCAATTTGGATGAAAAGCTTTCCTCTGAGACACAGGACAGTTTTAGGACAGGTCCAACATCCTGCAGTTTCTCTGATGTCAGGGAACTGTCATGCCTGTGCTGTCCTGTTCATTTATTTCTGGTGCCAAAAGATGTGTCTATGAAAAAGAGGCCTTAAGACTAACTGAGAAGATTTTTTTTTCTATGCCAAGTGAGGATGCTGTTATTACAGAAAACTGTTTGGATGAATAGAGGTGTCTATACTTTCCCCCCAATTTTGTACCAGGAGGCCAAAAGCTTTAACTCCAGCTTAGTGTTTGCTGTTTGTTCTAGGTCCCTTGCTTCATAGGTTTCTACCATTTTTGTGGGCTGATCACCATAAAGGAAGAAAAGAGAAGTATCAGCATGTTAGATTTCTTCAAGAAGTAACTGATTATTAGCAATGAGAAGGTGTAAAGAGCAAAGGGTTCTGGCTTCAACACCTGGTTCTGGCATTTATTACCTCTGTGATTTAGAGCAAGTGATTTAACCTCTGTAAGCCTCAGTTTCCTAATCTATAAAAAAACTCCCAATGTCTGCTTTCAATTATTTCTGTGAGAATTTAAAGGGATAATCCACGTAAAGCACTTGGTACGTGGCAAATACTTGACAACTGTTATCTGTGAATAAAACTCAGGAGAGGGCTTCCCTGGTGGCACAGTGGTTGAGAGTCTGCCTGCCGATGCAGGGGATGCAGGTTCGTGCCCCGGTCCGGGAAGATCCCACATGCCGTGCTCCGCAACGGGAGAAGCCACAACAGTGAGAAGCCTGTGTACCGCAAAAACAAAACAAAACAAAACAAAAACCTCAGGAGAATTTGCCCATTGCTACTGCTCCTAACCATGGGTCTTCCAAACCACATAAATTCTATCAGAAAGTTAATCTACCCCACAAGCAAGGCCACTTGCTGGTTATAGAACATGCTACAATGTGTATTCTTTAAAAAACAATTTAAAAAATTTTTATACAATTTTTAAAGGTTACTTTCTATTTACAGTTATTACAAAATATTAGCTCTATTCCCCGTGTTGTACAATATACCTCCTTGAGCCTATCTTTCACCCAGTAGTTTGTGCCTCCCATTCCCCACCCCTATATTGCCCCCCATCCCACTGGTACAATGTGTATCCTTAATTCCTTAGAACAGCCTTCAGAAGCAGGCCCTACTCATTCAAACAGTTTCACAAGAAGCAAAGTATACCTGTGTATAAAGAAATGAAATAGCTTTCTGGATACCACACAGCTCATTTGAGATAAAGCCGGGATACCTATGAGAGGATGAAAAAAGGTTTTCATTTAAAGGGGTGCAGCACAGAAGGATCATGATGTATTAAAGAGCCCCGAGTCCAGGGATTGGAAGACATGCTTTCATGGGTTTCCCCTCTCTCTGGTGTTCTGCTTCTTCATCTGTAGAATTAGATCATCCTGAAGGGCTTTTCTGGTTCTAAAATCTTCAGATTCTAGGATTTTCATGTGTGAAATATCTTGTGGTTTTCATCCTCCATAGCTCATTCATGAGTTGCCTGGAAGACAAGGTCCATTTCTTGGATGACAGTCTGAGAAAGACCAAGGGGCTGTGACTCAGTGAGGTTGACCAGAATCAAACTCCCCTTCATGAACGGAAATCCTTAGAAAGGCAAGGAAGTCATTTGGCTTCCTAGGAATGCTCACATTAAGCTTTTTCCACCCTCATTTTCCATGATATTCTACACTGACACAGGGCTTTCTTAGAAGCCTAATGATAGATTTGGATTTAGGGAAGGAGAGGTCACACATTTTTCCAAAGCTGAAGGGACTCTACGCATCCTGTTATCTACTAGGTCCCACCAAGCATCAGTCCTCAGGCTGATGTCTTCTTTCCATCATCATTGCCACTGCCTACCTAACGCCTTATTATGTCACAGCTTCCTATGTGGCTTCCATGACCACAGCACCACCCACTCAAAGTCATCCTTCTCTATTGTTCCCCAGTATGGCTTTCTAAATTACTGCCCTCATAATTTATCCCCAGGCTTAACATCCTTCAGTTTCCCTATCATCTGATGCAGTGGTACCTAATGCTTCTCTTCTCTGAAGTGAGCGGGGCAAGACAAGCTTTTGTCATGTGGATATTTTAATTTTTGTGTGTGTTTAGTATTGGTCCTTTTTAAACATTTGAACTTTCATTTACAATATATGCATAATATATGGTATTTATAAATTACCTACATGTAATTTATAAATAATACATACACATACATGTGTTACCAAAATTCAGGTCTGGCTGCTTGCTGCTCGAAAGCCAATACCTGAGAGGCAAGGTTGGTGGAAAGGAAAGTTTGCTTTTTTTTTTTTTTTTATCTTATGTGTATGTTTGGATTTTCTTTTTTTTTTAATTTTATTGGAGTATAGTTGATTTACAATGTTATGTTAGTTTCAGGTGTACAGCAAAGTGACTCAGTTATACATATACATATATCCGTTCTTTTTCAGATTCTTTCCCCATATAGGTTATTACAGAATATTGAGTGATATTCTGTGTTATACATTAAGTCCTTGTTGGTTATCTATCTTATATATAGTAGTGTGTGTATGTTAATACCAAGCTCCTGATTTATCCCTCCCCCCACTGTTTCCCTTTTGGTAACCATAAATTTGTTTGGAAAGTTTGCTTTATTTCGGAGGCTGGCAACTGGGGGAGAGGGCAGGCTCATGTCCAAAGGCCAACTGCCCCCTGACAATCAGTAGGCAAGAGCTTTTAAAGGGGGAGATTCAGGGGTGTATGGGCAGAGAGAGGGAGCTACATGTAGAAAAGACACAGCTCTGACAATCATCTTGAAGTTAGTCATGTGGTGGTCTGATCAGTGTCATTTTGATTGTTTTAAGTTCAGTTCCAGGGTTGGTTTGAGTTCAGTCCCAGGTGCCTTCAGTTCCAGGGTCGGTCTTTTCCCATTTCTTTGAGGCCAGTTCTCGGAATTGTGGCAGCTATGTCATGGCTACAGTCTGGTCATCATGCAGTTCACTTGTTCCACCTGGTGGGAGTTTCAGTATCTACAAAACAGCTCACAGGATATGGCTCAGAGTACTAACCATAGCCCTTGAGGAGGAACTAAAAGTCCTTGACTTTATTTAATGACTAAGCTATTATTATTTGGTCTTGTTTGCCTGCTTTTCCTTTGTTTCTGTATTTTCTCATTTCTCTGATTACATTTATTCTTTGACTAAAGTTTTTCTACAGACAAGGCAGAGGACATGGGAGGGTGGGGTTCTGTCCTGGGAAGGCCTCAAGAGTGTCCTGCTCCATTTCATATGGAGGCTATAGATTTAACATTTTTTACAGATGGAGATGTATGCTCAAAAGAGTTTGGAGATCATTGGTTTAAAAGTAAACTTTAGGGACTTCCCTGGTGGCACAGTGGTTGAGAGTCCGCCTGCCAATGCAGGAGACACGGGTTCGTGCCCTGGTCCGGGAGGATCTCACATGCCGTGGAGTGGCTGGACCCGTGAGCCATGGCCGCTGGGCCTGCGTGTCTGGAGCCTGTGCTCCACAATGGGAGAGGCCACAACAGTGAGAGGCCTGCGTACCGCAAAAAAAAAAAAAAAGGTAAACTTTGCTTAAAGAACCTCAAGTGTCCTGGGACCATATTTCCATTCTGCTGTCACCTCCAGCCACTGCGTGCGCCCTCTTATTTCCCCACACCCTGGCCATGCCAGTGTGCTTGCCCAGTCTCTGAACATGCTCAGTTCATGTGTCCCATGGGGCTGTCCCTCCTGCTTATGCTGCTCAGAGCACAACTGCCCTGCCTGTTCAAGGCCAAGTCTAAAATGTTGCTTCATCTTTGAAGCCTTTCTTAACTGCTTCTTGTCCCAGAGCTCACCATCCCAGGTAAAGTTAGCACCCATGCTCTGTGCTTCCATGGCATTTTTTTTGTTCCTCTAAGACAGCACTTTCCATGTTCACTGGGCATGGTTAGTTGTGTGTGCATCTCAGTGAGGAGGCCGTGGGTGCCTTCAGGGTAGGAATTGCATCTTACTCAGCTTTGTACCCAGCACCTAGTACATGCTAGAAGTCAGTAAATGGTAGTTGAGTTATTTTAAATTTTCATGAGCATCTTTTTTTTTTTTTTTTGCGGTATGCGGGCCTCTCACTGTTGTGGCCTCTCCCGTTGTGGAGCACAGGCTCCGGACGCGCAGGCTCAGCGGCCATGGCTCACGGGCCCAGCCGCTCCACGGCACGTGGGATCCTCCCGGACCGGGGCACGAACCCGTGTCCCCTGCATCGGCAGGCGGACTCTCAACCACTGCACCACCAGGGAAGCCCTTCATGAGCATCTTATAGAGAGGACGCTGGAAGGGAGGGGTTTAATGGTATGAGGAATAAAATTGGCTCAGTACAGAAACCCCATCCTGATGGGCATTTCCCTGCCCTGCTTCTCACATCTTCCCCAGCTCAGACTGGTTTAATGAAGAGGATATTCTGGAAAAGCGTGTCCTTCTTTCCGTTTAGCTTTGAGGCAGCATGAAGGTTAATGATTGCCCGTCTCAAGGTCACTTGATTCCCGCTGAGCAGGGCTTTGGAGACTGTTCAGTTTATGGAGGATGCCGCTGTGCTTGTCAACTGTGTTCAGTGTGGAGGGGCTGAGTCGAGACTGAAAATGGAAAGAAAGGCACTGAAGGCTGGAGGCATGATATTCAAAGGCTATAAACATCTTTCTTACAAATGAGGAGCTCCTCTAAAAGCCACGGGTCACAGTGGAAAATCCCAGATATAATTTATCTCCTTTCTATCCACATACACATACCTCTCACCTACCCGGTGCCTGACACTGTGCTACCTGCTGGGACAGGGTCATGAATCATTCAAGGTCCTTGTCCTTGAGGAGCTGTACCTAGTTCAGCAGCAGAGACAGATCATATGCAAACAGCTGTAACAGTGTAGGGAGTCCTCTCCTAGCCTGTGCCTGAGGGAGCTGTGCAGAGGGAGTGATTAATTTAGCCTCAGGGTGTCAGGGAAGGCCCCGTGGAAGACAGCTGAACATGGAAGACTGAGGAGGAATTCTGGACAGAGAGAAGGCAGGGCATGGGATGTGTTTCAGGCAGAGGGAGCTACGTCGGCAAGGGTCTAGAGCAAGGGTTGGCCAGCTTTTTCTGGAAAGGGCCTGTTAGTAAATATTTCAGGCTTTTCAGGCTGTAGGGTCTCCATTGCAACTACTCATCTCTGTTGTTGTAGCACGAAAGTAGCCAGGGGCAAATGTGTGAATGAAGGCGCACAAGCTGTGTTCCAATAAAACTTTATTTACAGAATTGGCAGCGACAGGACTGTAGTTTGCCAACTCCTGGTCGAGAGGAGGATCTTCAGAGAGCCTCTCATCTGCTGGTTCCCAGTCTTTTCAAGCATTAGGATTACTTTGCATCTGCTAGTCCCTGTTTCCAGATGCCCTTAGCTATTACCCCATGGCTCTTCATCAGGTCTCGGTGAAGTCCACTTCTAACCATGCTGTTCACAACACATCCATCCCCTGGACCCTCCATCCTTTTTCATCGCTTTCATTTTCATCATGGCACCTATACGAAAACTCTTATGTATGAACTGTTTGTTTACTTCTGGTCTTTCCTGCTGGAATGTAAGCTTCATGGCTTGTTCTCTGTTGTATTCAGTTCTGTGCTGGATCCTGGAGCCTGGGATGCTCATTTCTTCTGCTCCAGCTCTGCATACAGTGAGGTCAAATGATAGTTTTAAATCAGCCACGGTGGGAAGATGTACCCTGTGGAAATCAGTCCCATGGAAATCAGGTTTGGGGCATTTTTTTTAAAAAAAGCTGTTTTATGAGCATATCACTTGTTCTTCTCTCTACCTAGAATACCCACCAGAAAGTCTGGTGCTCAGTAAATACTTGCTTTTTTAATAAAATGTGCTACCAGTATCTGCTGATTGAGAAAATAGATCTCTGCTTATAGATACAGAATCCGCTTGCCATTATTAGCGCTTCACAAGGATTTCCATGGACCTTATATGGGTAACTGCTGAGGGCACCATCACCTTCACTTGACCTATGGGAAGACTGAGGACTCAGGACAGGATGTAGTAATCTTTACCCCACAGAGCAGACAGATTCTGCTACACCATGATGTCACATCTCCGCCTTATTCGTTGCAGTCTCCCGAGTGAATGTGTGGTCTCAGGTCTGTGTCTCTTTTACTAAACAACAAGTATTTTTCATAAATTCCCCCAGTTTAGTGTGATTGTCATTTCTGCAGAGTGTTCAAAAGTCCAGATAAGTTCTATCCTCTTTCACCTGTCTTACTGTATCCATTTCCAATTTGTCTGGGGCTTTGATTTATGGTATGTAAATGTGCCCTAGTCTATACCCTTTAGCTGTGATTATCATAAATATATCTGTTTATGAACAGTCTCCTACCCTGACAATCTAATTTTGAAATCTGCAGTGGTATGAAGCCCAGAAGCACTTGACAAGAATCACAATTTAACAGCCTCTTCAATCTCAGTTCCTTTAAGTGGGCAACATTAAACCTTGATACCAAGGGTCTGGTTTGTAAGCCCACAGAAACTGATTAAAAAGCCCCATCAAATGACTACACAATGCATGCTTAACTTTTACAAAGTATTCTCCATTTGCAGGATGCCTGCTAAACAGTCTTTTCAATTCCATGTCCTAAGCACACACTAAGAAACAGAAACGTGAACTTGTATTTAACGGCGATCTGGCTTATCTCAAAGCTTTCCGGGACCTCAGGGCTAGAAAGGACCTTGCATTACCATGCAGAATGCCTTAGCTCTCAGACATATCTGTGTCCTTCATAGCTGTCCTGACCTGTAGTTTTTTCTGCTTCTCTCTGTTTGCTTCTGTCCAACGACTCTTTCCTTAGGCAGCCTGTTTTCTCTTTGAATACAGTTTACAGAAAGTTCATTTTTACCTGCCTCCCTGTAACGTTCAGCCATCGTCCCTAGTTTTATCCCTGTGGAGCTACTCAGAACAAATTGGCCTCTTCTTACTTCTGTCTCCTCTTCTGTCTTCTTACTTCTGCTCTCAAGAAAGTGGGAACAACTCTCACATCCCCTGCATCCTCCTTTCTCCAGGCTGCATATCGACTGTTCATTCAGCCATTCTTCATATGACAGTCCTTTGTATCACCCTCTTTATTTGGCTCCTGTTCCTCTGGACACGTTCCAGTTTTGCCAGTGTCTTTCTTAAAGTGACTGAACAGTGCTGGAGAACAGCTGGGACCATAGAATGGTACGCTAGATCTGCCTCTGCACTTACTAGTCCTGTAACCTATAGGGTAAGTGATGTAGCTTCTCTGAATCTCGAAAATCTCACCTGACAAATGAGAAAAAGTACCTTACACATTGAGTTGTTGTGAATACCAGATACAACTGTAGTGAAATCATTGGAGGAGTGCCTGGTACAAAGTAGATGGGTTCAGGGGCTTCCCTGGTGGCGCAGAGGTTGAGAGTCCGCCTGCCGATGCAGGGGACACGGGTTCGTGCCCCGGTCCGGGAGGATCCCACATGCCGTGGAGCGGCTGGGCCCGTGAGCCATGGCCGCTGAGCCTGTGCGTCCGGAGCCTGTACTCCGCAACGGGAGAGGCCACAACAGTGAGAGGCCCGCGTACCGCAAAAAAAAGTAAATGGGTTCATAATACAGCCATTGTTATTATAATAAATACTATTAATTCTCTGGATATAGCTCATAATAAAGTTTGGATTACATATATATATAATATATATATTTTTTGCGGTACCCGGGCCTCTCACTGCTGTGGCCTCTCCCGTTGCGGAGCACAGGCTCTGGACACGCAGGCTCAGCGGCCATGGCTCACGGGCCCAGCCGCTCCGCAGCATGTGGGATATTCCCGACCGGGGCACGAACCCATGTCCCCTGCATCAGCAGGTGGACTCTCAACCACTGTGCCACCAGGGAAGCCCTATATTTTTCATTTTAGGTTAGAGTTTACATGGGGGCACTTTCTCTAAATTTAGGTGCAAATGTTGAATAGGCTGGCCCTAGATAAACACAATGCAATGCTAGTATCTCATATATATATGCATGTATATAAAATATGTCGATATTAAATACATATTTCTTGCACGGTTTCCTAGAACTACTTTCCTTTGTCACTCCCACACTTCAGTAACTGATGCACAGCTAGGTGCTCCTGTCCCTCCTTGTCATCTCTTCTCTAGCTTCTTGCCCCCCAGTCCTGCAGCTTGCACGAGATATATACAGATTATGTCTTGGCTGCTCTTTGGGAAGGAAAGGACAATGTTCATTCAGTATATCAGAGACGAGTCCTTTCCTAACTCATCCGTGTGTTGGCTTGATGACATTGGACAAGACATTTTCCCTCTGAGGCTCAGTTTTTCTTTTTTATCTTTGAACTTGATGAAGGAAGGTATTTTGATGCAGGAAGGTATTGGATTCTGAGTTCCTTTCCAATTCTAAAATTCATTCTGTTTTCTACAATCTAGTATTTATTTTGAGATGTGTGATTATGCTTCCTTGGCTCTGTCTGTGTTCTGGTTTCCAGCGTGTACCTAGGTAAGCACTACACTTTAAGGCAGTACACTTTAAGGCAGCAGGAATGTCTAGATAATTCCTTCAGGTCTCAGCTTTTCTGAGTGGCTTTGAAGTCAAACCTTCTGTGGAAATTGCCACGTCATCCTGAAGGGAAGCTGTGCTGAACATGAGTTCCTATGCTTCACCTTCTTTCTCACCAACCTCTTTGAAGGTAAAATTTCTTACTTGCTTTTGTGGCTTTAATTATTATTTTTAATAAACCTTTTATTTGAAAATGGTTTTACATTTACAGAAAAGTGAAGCCTACACCCAGTTTCCCATATGAACATTTTACATTCGTTTGGTATGTTTGTGACAATTAGTGAGTCAGTGTTGATACCTTATGAATAATTAAAGTCCATACTTTATTCAGATGTCCTCAGCTTTTTACCTGATGTCCTTTTTCAGTTCCAGTGGCCCATCTAAGATACATTACATTTAGTTGTCTTATCTCCTTAGGCTCCTCTTGGCTATGACATTTTCTCAGAATTTTTTTTTTTGAATTTTTGACAGTTTCGAGGGGTACTAGTCAGTTGTTTTGTAGAGTGTCCTATAGTTGAGATTTGTTTGATGTTTTTCTCACGATTAGACTGATGTTATGGGTTTTGGGGAGGAAGATCACAGAGGTAAAGTGCCATTCTCATTACAGCATATCAAGGGTATCAAGGTATCAAGGCTATCAGCATGATTTATGACTGTGGACCTTAATCTTGACCCCGGCTGAGGTAGCATTATTTTTTTATCAGGTTTCTGCACTGTGACATTACTCTCCACCCCTCTACCCCCTTTTCATATTCTCTTAGGAAGGGTGTCACTATGTACAACCACTGCTAGTTCTTATTCACCTAACTGTCCAAGGTGGGTATTTCTGATGGCTGTTGTCTTTTCTTCCACCAGAATTCTCCTATTTTGTTGACATCTCCTAGGGCTTTATCATCTAAATCCAGCCAGCATTAAGGAAGAGAAAATGTGGAGGATAATGTTTGATTTTAAAAGCCTTGGCCTGAAAATGGCACACATCACTTCCACTTAACATTCCATATGACACTCATTCATCTGCCAAACCTAACTGCAAGGGAGGCTAGGACATATGGTCTAGCTGGGTGCCCAGGAAAAAGAGGAAATGGATTTTAGAGAAAATCTAGCAGTATTTGCTACACTAATTTAGAGTACAAAAGGGAACAAACTAAACCAATGTCTTATCATCATCAAATAATATAGCCATTGCTTCATAAAAAAATGAAAAAATAATGGAAAAACATAATCTTCGAATCAAGGAGAGTCATATAAATTGAAAATAAAATTAGCTTAATAAAAAACTTATTCTGTTGACCATATTTTTCTTACTTGACTGTTTACCTGTGAACATTTGTTGAGGATAGGCACTTACCTGCGTGTCAACATTTGCAAAACTCTGCTGTATATTATGCCTATACCAGATTCTACATCATTCCCAAAGTCTGCCATGCTGTTTTTTCTTTCATCCATTGTTTTTCTGGAATGGCCTTCCTCTGGTTTCTTTGCCTATGAAAATGCTATTCACTCCTCAAGTGACAGGTGAGGTGCCTTCATCTAACTTCTAGACAGAATTAGTCCCTTGCTCCTTGTGACATCATGCCACTTTGCTTCCATTCATCATTTAACAGCTATCTCACACTATGTATACATATGTTTCATGCATTAGACTGGGTGCTCCCTGAGGACAGCGCAGGTTTTATTAATCTGTTAGATGCCTAAACATGGTCTGCAAAATAAAAAGCATGTTTTGTTGAATGCACTCAGGATGCTAGATATCCCAAAAAGTGGTCTCATTTTTTTAAACCCCTTTCTTTAAAATACAACAAAACATTTTCTTTTTTCCCCCCAATTATAAAAGTGATCCTCTCTTATGATAGATAAGCCTTCCTGGTGGAGGTGGTCTTGAGCTGAGCCTGGAAAGGTTGATAGGATTTGATAGTAATAAAGGTATAGGCTTGTCAGGCAGGCTATACTGCTTTCCATGACACATCCTAGGTTCAGGGCATTTGTTTAATAGATGGTCAGTGCTCCTTTGAAACAGCTATAGTGTAAAACATTCACTTTCATTGATCATCACATAATTAAAATTCAGACTCTAAGCTTGTTCTGCACTGCTCTTGGGTGGTGGGGTTTGGTGTACAGCCTTACGCTCATTAACTTGAACAGGAGTTACCAACCTGAATTCCCAGGGTCCCAACAGGGGGATAGCTTCACCTTAGCAAAAGGAGTGTTTAATTACAGCTACAGAAAGAGGAGCATGAAAAAAAACCAAACAGTCATTTTCAGGCTTTAATGATTCAGCTGCCATGCATCTCATTACCTATCAAAACATGACTTGACCTTATCAAGTTTATTAGAGATAAAATATGAATTAGAAGACAGTTGTTCCTTTCCTTCCTTCTATCCTTTTCTATCCTCTACTCTTAATCTTTTGGTTACCTTAGTGACATTACAAGCTCAATTAATATTTTACTAAAACGTGAATCAGCAAAGCCTATTTGTAAAATACTTCCTTTGGTTTACTTACACTGTTTCGTCAATTTTCAGGGTTGAAAAATCAGACCTTAATTAGGATTTATATTTTTATGGTTTTTTTATTTCATATTATCACATTTATTTATTCATCTGAAATTCTAAATTATTATAGTTAGCATAGACATTATTTTTTCCCATTACACAGATAGGAAAACAGCTTCAGATACTAAGTGACTTGCTCAGGACCCCACAGCAACTGTGGTTCAAAGCTGGGTCTCCTGATTGCACATCTAGAGCTGAACGTACCACATTAGCATCTGCCTGTCAACCAGTTAGCCTTGTGGCAGAGGCTCACACATTCTATTATTTCTCCTAATTATAAAAGTGACTCACACTTATGATAGCCAAGTCTTCCTGAGGAGGTGATCTGGAACTAAGCCTGGGAAGGTTGGTAGGGCTTAATAGATGGTAGGGGTACAGGATATTTATTTGCAGTGAGGTTAGCTAGCTACATGCTTCTCTGACATGCCCCTTGGGGGTCAGGGGCATGGAGACAACACATTGAGAATGAATCCTTGCCTTGATTTCTGACACTACTTAGAGGAGAAGATTCTCAAATCAAAGAGAATTTAAGTCAAAGGTGCTCAAATTATAAATACATTGAATTTATTTAACCATAGTAATAATACATAATTATCAATCAGAATGCCTAATTTCCAGTTTAGTTCTTTTTTTAATACCCTACTTCCTCATTATGAGTTTTTTGGCAACTTTTCTACTTCTTAGGACTGCTTTGAAGAAGACATGTTTATATAGGCATTACCTCAAACTCCCAATTATGTGTGATCTAGTCATATGTGCAAAAGATATATGTCGTAGGGAGCAGGTCCATTCCCAAAGAGTTTATTGAATTGAATCCTTATCTAGAAGTCTTATCTAGACTCAAACATCAATAAATTTGTTTAGTTTAACACACAGTGCTTAGAATTTTTTGCCTGCCCATAAAAAGAGGTTCTGAGGGCCTCCCTGGTGGCGCAAGTGGTTGGGAGTCCGCCTGCCGATGCAGGGGATACGGGTTCGTGCCCCGGTCTGGGAGGATCCCATATGCCGCGGAGCGGCTGGGCCCGTGAGCCATGGCCGCTGGGCCTGCGCATCCGGAGCCTGTGCTCCGCAACGGGGGAGGCCACAACAGTGAGAGTCCCGCATACCGCAAAAAAAAAAAAAAAAGAGGTTCTGAGTAAATATTGGTTTAATAAATTGGTGAAGGAATGACACTGTCAGTTGAAATTCATTGATTGTCCTTTTGAGGATAACACATAACTACTTCACCAGTCATATGATTTCTATCCCTGCCTCAATTTTTATCACCAGAAGCAGCATTTTTCTTTTTCTACTAATTTTTATGAAATAGGGCTATAAATGTGCTAGAGTAGTCTAACTTTTGCCCAAAACTGAAGTAGAGACAAAGATGGTGGTGATGTACCAGTCAGAATGGCCATCATCAAAAAATCTACAAACAATAAATGCTGGAGAGGGTGTGGAGAAAAGGGAACCCTCTTGCACTGTTGGTGGGAATGTAAATTGATACAGCCACTATGGAGAACAGTATGGAGTTTCCTTGAAAAACTACAAATAGAACTACCATACGACCCAGCAATCCCACTACTGGGCATATACCCTGAGAAAACTATAATTCAAAAAGAGTCACATACCACAATGTTCATTGCAGCACTATTTACAATAACCAGGACATGGAAGCAACTGAAGTGTCCACTGACAGATGAATGGATAAAGAAGATGTGGCACATATATACAATGGAATATTTCTCAGCCATAAAAAGAACCAAAATTGAGTTATTTGGAGTGAGGTGGATAGACCTAGAGTCTGTCATACAGAGTGAAGTAAGTCAGAAAGAGAAAAATGAATATGCTAACACATATATATGGAATCTAAAAAAAGAAAAGTTTCTGAAGAACCTAGGGGCAGGACAGGAATAAAGACGCAGACGTAGAGAATGGACTTGAGGACACGGGGAGGGGGAAGGGTAAACTGGGACGAAGTGAGAGGGTAGCATGGACATATATACACTACCAAATGGAAAGTAGATAGTTAGTGGGAAGCAGCCACATAGCACAGGGAGATCAGCTCGGTGCTTTGCGACCACCTAGAGGGATGGGATAGGGAGGGTGGGAGGGAGATGCAAGAGGGAGGAGATATGAAGATATATGTATATGTATAGCTTATTCACTTTGTTATAAAGCAGAAACTAACACACCATTGTAGAGCAATTATACTCCAATAAAGATGTAAAAAAAAAAAAAAAAAAAAAAAAAAGAGGGGCTTCCCTGGTGGCGCAGTGGTTGAGAGTCCGCCTGCCGATGCAGGGGACACGGGTTCGTGCCCCGATCCCAGAAGATCCCACATGCCGCAGAGCGGCTGGGCCCGCGAGCCATGGCTGCGGAGCCTGTGTGTCCGGAGCCTGTGCTTCGCAACGGGAGAGGCCACAGCAATGAGAGGCCCGCGTACAGCAAAAAAAAAAAAAAAAAAAAAAAAAAAAAAGAATGGTGGTAATGCTGTAGAAAATAGATTGTTGCTGGCAGCTAGTGCCACAGTGAGAAACCTTTAAATATTTATGTTAGCTGCTATACAAAAATTCAAATGTGGTTTACAAAGATCAGTTCGATGGTATTAGTGTGTAGGGTGTTTTTAAAAGCTGAAGACCACTTCTGGTTTGAAATACAGAAATATGCATGGCTTGATTTTTCTGTGTGTGATGGAAAAATGACTTGTAGTATTGGGGCTCACTCGGATGAAGTATTTACTGAAGGTGGAATCTGTTTCCACATACTTTCCAGTGACATCTCATGGCCATGGGGGTTTGGCTTTTTCCTGTGGTTCTCAACCAAGCCTGAATGTGATCAGAATTTCAAAACCCAGGAAAGATAAATAGAGAGTTGTCATTCAGCAGAAAGAGAAGTCTTCCAGGACCTGATTATGACTGCTGAAAGCTTAGCAATTACAGTGGCAGTTTGGTCTGAACAGTGATTCTGGAATGGGACCACAAACTTAGTGGCATCTTGCAGGCAGACACTAGATGCAGGAGGGAGAGACAGAATTCATTTTTTAACACACCTCTGTATTTTCTAATCATAATTAGCCTTTATTCATTTACATTTGGTTTACCGTTGCAGAGATTTATTGGTCTGCCTCTAGAAAGAAAAAAAAGTACAGATATGTTACCAGAATGTCTTCTTTTCAAATAGTTATTTCAGTATTTAAACCATTGACATTTATGCATTTACTTCAGGAATGTTTTTGACAATTTGCAAGTGTGCATTAAAAAAATGTCAATTATCATTTCATTTTGTTCTGCAGAACCCCAGCTGAAAGGAATTGTGACAAGGTTATTCAGCCAGCAGGGATATTTCCTGCAGATGCACCCAGATGGTACCATTGACGGGACCAAGGACGAAAACAGTGACTACAGTAAGGCATATTAGCTTCTTGCAATCCAATTACAATCAAATGTATGGCCCAGTGTATCTTAGACTTAAAGCATGGCCAGGCTACCTTTGGAACTATTGAACTACTAGTAAGCTGGTGTCTTTTCCTTTATCCTTCTTGCTATGATTCCCTATAGCCAGGAGACAGTAAGGGACAGAGATTATGTACTCAATAAGAAGGTAGGAGGCTTGAAGGAGTTCTGACTTGTCAGTGGACAAGAATTTCCTCTCACCCCACTGTTTGTAGTCAGGATGATGTTAAGTATTCATAGAAGCAAGGCAGACCTTCCAGCACAAAATGGTATTTTAATCCTGGAACCAAACAGTAAACATGTTATAGTAATTCTTAGAACATCATTTCTGGAAGACCAAAGTTACTTCTCAAGGTAAACATTGAATATATACATATGTATATTACATGTTATTTTATTTTGATTGAGGACAAAATTATTGATTTAAAAAGGAAAATATATTAAAATATTATGATAACAAGATAATAAAGACTGGTAGAACTGCAATTGTGTTTATAGTTTTTTGAGATAAAATGCAAACATTAAAAGATTATTTATAATATCCCTGGAAATAATGTTTAATTTAACTATATAGGTGACAAGTTTGATAACTAAACAAATCATCAAGGTCTGAGAGAGTATATTTGCATTTCAGAAGAATTTTGATTGAAAGTTTCAGAGCCAAGAATGATCACTTTCATCATATCTTTCAGTTTCTGAATAATCGTGTACAGATACCTGGGGGGAAATACGTGTTGTTCTAAAATTATACAGGGCATAATATTGTTTCCCAAAGTTTGTCTGTATTCCCTGCTAGATCTTTAGTACTAGTCACATAGTAAATGCTCATTAAATCTATATCCAATTGAGTTGTCTTCTGATGGAGGTGATTTTGTGGTTAGACTGACATTCCACCCAATTGCATAAGATAATCTAAGAAGTCTGATATTTTACAGTGAACTATCTTTTAAATTAAAAATAAAGATCTCAGGAAAGATCTACAATCCCTAGAGTGTGAAAATGCTTTTGTCCACCCCTTCTAAATTATTCTTTGTTCACTTAATGTTACACATTACAAAATATGAATTACAATATAGATCTTATTATAAAGAATTTCATCCCATTTTCTGCCAAGTAGATGATTAGCTTATTGTGGTTTGCATTGTTGGTTTATGTTTGTGGGAATGCATTCTTTAAATGATTTAAGGTTTAACTGAGTACAGAAGAATGAGGATGTTTTCCTCTCCATGTAGAATTTTCATTTATTGCATGTGAACTTGAATTCAGATTTAGTGAAGCTACAAGTATAGGTGGAAAGAATCAAGGATGTGGCTTAGCTGTGTCACCCGTACTATCTCTGGGGTATCCCTTGTTCTGGTTTCTTTTTCTATAAAATGATGTGGCTGGAGATTATAATATTAATATCCTTTGTCAGAGAGAACGATCCACCCAACTTAAAAAAAAGATTGAAAAATTATAAATTGATGAACATAGATTCAGTCCTCAAGTGAGCCAAATAGCCGTAGCCACAGGATACAGCTGTTACCTAGACAGCTGTCCTGTGGATCCGTGACGTTTATCACGGGGCAGTGGCAGAGAGGAGAGGGTGAAAGCATGGGGTCAACCAACAAAATACCTTCCTTCAATGTTTTTAGAAAAATAATTGAAAGTGCTTTCTCTGCAGATGCTGGGTCAATGGCTAATATAGATCTACAACCACATATAAATACACACACTTATACACAAATATACATAATATATATATGTATATATAGAGGCATTACGCATAACACACATACTGAGGGTGCTACATTTTGTCAGAAACTTTTAGAAACTGTCTGAATTCACAACTTTAAAATATCTTATTTTTTATTAAGACAAACTACTGAATATATTTATTGATATGTTGGTATTAAAAGGAGTTTAAATATACAAAATAATAAGACTTAGATAAATTCATCTGGATAGCCAACCCCTGGCTTAAAATTTAGTTAAAAACATCAATACATTTGAAACCCTTGTGTGCTCTTTCTGGTGGAGTCCTGCTTTTCCCTTCAGTACCAGACATAACAACTATCTTGAATTTGACATTTTTTATTTCTGTGCAGTTTTATAAATACATTTTTTCATATATATATATATATATATATGCATATACTTACATCCGTCATAACATCATTTTGCATGTTTTTAAACTTTTTATAAGAGGAACATTACTATATATAACTTTTATGTATTTTTCTTTGCCAATATTATGGTTGTGAGATGCATATATGGTGATATATTTGCTTTATATTATTCATTTTGATTTTTGTAAAGTATCCCATTGCATGAACATACCCAAATATATTTATCCATTCTCTTTTTGGTGGATAATTATCATTTCTATTTTAAGGCAATTACAAATAGTGCTGCTAAAATATTTCTTGTACATGTTGAAGAGGCCTTCGCTGACCATCCTTAATAAAACTAAACATTTCACCTTGACCTATTCTGATACCCTAGTTTTTTTTTTCTAGTCATAGCTCCTATGATGACCTGATATGCATATTGTTGCAGTTTATTTGTTTATTTTTGATCTTCCTAGCAGGAGAGTGTTTCATGAGTGAAGAGATTTTGTTTTGATCTTTGATGTATCTTTATTATTTTTTTTCACATCTTTGTTGGAGTATAAATGCTTTACAATGTTGTGTTAGTTTCTGCTATACAACAAAGCGAATCAGCTATATATATACATATATCCCCATATCTCCTCCCTCTTGTGTCTCCCTCCCACCCTCCCTATCCCACCCTTCTAGTTCATCACAGAGCCTCAAGTTGATCTCCCTGTGCTATGCAGCAGCTTCCCACTAGCCATCCATTATACATTTGTGTCTCTAGAACCTACAATGATCATTAGTACGTAGTAGGCACTCAACAAAAATTGAAACGAATGAATGAATGTGTCCTTGTGCATGTGTAAAAGTTTCTCTAGATCATTGGCTAAATATTCTATCCACCTAAATATTTTTAACATTTTCTGTTGAAATAATGTTAGACTTCAGAAAAATTACAAAATAATACAGGAAATTCCTGTGTACTCTTCACCCAGCTTCCCCTAATGGGTACCACTTTATGTAACAACAGTACAATTATCAAAGCCAGTAAATTAACCTTGGTACAATATTATTAATTGAGCTACAGACTTTGTTTAGGTTTTGCCAGTTGTTTGACTATTGTACTTTCTTCTGATCCACCCACACATATTTTAATTAAAAATATCCCATGAAAATAAATAATTTTTATTTTTACATTTTCTGAGTGTGGATTGAGATAAAAATATCAGAGAAGGATTTAACTCTACTCATGTTTTTTTTAATAGAAAATTATAAACCTCTAAGTTGTTAAAATGCCTTTTCTTTCTCTACTTTGTGTGGGCAGGAGTAAAAGCATTTGATTGTTTGGAAAAAAATATCTTGTTACTATGAGCATCTGTCAGAAGTGTGCTGTTTGGTTCAGTAGACATCATTAGGTCCAACCAACCTTACCATAGTATCTTGGATTGAATTGAAGGACACCTGTTCTTTTGTTCATGAAGAAAAGACTAATTACATGTAATTGAGTACAAAACCAAATGGGTTTGTCAGCAGCAACAGATACAAATCTCTACAAGTGTAATGATACCAAAGATGCAAAACAGTGTTGGAACACTGACACAAAAAATACAACTGCAGTTTGGAGAGTATTAATAGGAACATTTTACATAAAATTAGAAAGGTAATTATTCTGCTCCACCAGTTTCCATAGGAGAAGATACATTTGAAGAGGTCAAACATGCTGGGGTGAAAACAATTCAGATATTATAACCAAATTCATTGTTGCCTTTTTCTCTGAACAAAAATATTAACAGCCATTTCACTGTGGCATGAGCTGCCTGACAAATGAGTACAATGGTGAAACTGAAGATATTCAAGCAGGTGCTGTACTGGTACTTGTAGAGGGTTTATGAAAAAAACCCTTCAGTGTGGGAGGGGAAGAATGTGGTGGTAGTTGAGATAGTTTCAGAACTCAGTGACTTTTAAGGTCTCCTTCAGTCTTGAGATTTATTTAAAAATTATTTTGAATAGATAAGTATATGGTACAGAACTGTAAAGGCACAAAAAAGGATATACAGTTGAAAAAGAACAAAACAGTTCTTGACAGCCAAGAGCTGGCTCGGCACTACCAGCAGGCCAAATGTGAACAGTTTCACAGGACACCAAATCAGGCAAGGCCAGACTGTGACCATGATGGATCAGGACAAAAACAAGACCACTCTGTAATCATATCTGAATTCAGACAAAAACAAGAAAGTTGTCCAAACTACAAAATGATCAAATATTGCTATATCCTGGTTTGTATGGGTGGGTGCTGCTTCATCACCAGGAACAGGATGTTGCTCTGCTCTTCTTGCCTTTTAGATAAGAATTATTAAGATAGCCAATTATAGAATTACACCTGCATCCAAAGAGCATTCAACGTGGAATAAATCTGCTTTCTTTGAGCCCCCTTAAAAATCACTTAACATGAGACCAAATCCTGGAAGTCCTTTCTTACACCTTACTAAGACACCCCAGTTCTGCCATGGTGTATATTTTTCCTCCTCGCTGAGAGTCAGTGAATGCAACTTTGTTCAGCCACAGATGTGTGGATGTGTTTCTTTGACTAGAAGACATTAACATAGTCAAAAGCAATTTTCTGTCCCTCCCCTCTCTGCCACCTGGCCACATTTCTTGGTATTCTTCTGGATGCAGTCTATGCATTAACAACATACACAATATTATATATCTGTATCTCTCTCTCTCTCTCTCTCTCTCTCTCTCTCTATCTTTCTAATCTTGTTCAGTACTTTCTCTTAACTTAAAATGTTGTATTTACAAGACTTTTCCATATTAGGACTTTTTTTTTTTTTTTTTTTTTTTTTGCGGTATGTGGGCCTCTCACTGTTGTGGCCTCTCCCGTTGCAGAGCACAGGCTCCAGATGTGCAGGCTCAGTGGCCATGGCTCACGGGCCCAGCCACTCCGCGGCATGTGGGATCCTCCCAGACCGGGGCACGGACCCGTGTCCCCTGCATCGGCAGGCGGACTCTCAACCACTGCGCCACCAGGGAAGCCCTAGGACATATTTAAATGGGATATTTTATTTAACCTAGTTTCCTCTTGAAGGACATTTCAGTTTTTTCTAATATTTTGCTGATACACACTATTCTATAAACAATATCCTTGTACAGAAGTCATTCTGTGTGTATGCAACTATATTTAGAGGATGGATACATAGAAGAGGAATTGTTGGGTCAAGGTTTTATGCTTTTATATTTTTGAAAGATAGATATTTCCTCTCCATCATACTAATTTACACTTAGAGTGACTGTTTCCTTATCTTCTAGTCAACACAATGTGTTATCAGACTTTTGGTTCTTTGTTACCTAAAAACATAAACTTTAAGTTTTCTTATTATGAGTTAGGTTGAGCAATTGTTCATATAGTTTATGAGCCACCTGCACTTCTTTTCCTATAAAATGTCTGTTTATATTTGTTTCTATTAAGTGTCTGTTTTATCATTTGCAAGAAATCTATTTATATTTTAAAATTCAGCTCACTGTTATGTGAGTTTCAAATATCTTTACTCATTTTGTTGTTTGCCTCTGAATTTTTTTGCAATGCCTTATTTTATTTAAAATACACTTTTATGCCCTCAGCTTTTCTTTCCTATTTAGAAGTGTTGTACTCACTCCAAGATTATAAAAAAAAACCCTCCCATGGGCTTCCCTGGTGGTGCAGTGGTTGAGAGTCCGCCTGCCATTGCAGGGGACACGGGTTCGTGCTCCGGTCCGGGAGGATCCCACATGCCACGGAGCGGCTAGGCCCATGAGCCATGGCTGCTGAGCCTGCGCATCCAGAGCTTGTGCTCCGTGGCGGGAGAGGCCACAACAGTGAGAAGCCTGTGTGCTGCAGAAATAAACAAAAAAAAAAAAAAAAAAAAAACCTCCCATGCTTTAGTAAGGAATTATTTCATTTTTATACTTCATATTTAATTAATCTAGAATTTTATTTCTTGACTTTTGATTCTAGACCTCTAATATTTTGTGTTTCTAACTACCAGTTATAAGTACAAATACAGTTTTTCAGATTTTATGAATGTATTAAATTCTCCATGAGTTCAGCATTAAAAATATATATTTCAAGAAGGCCTGTATCTGAGTTTCAGAAATCCAATTGGAAATTTAAAAATTTAGTCATCCAGCTATGTTTTCTATACAATACCAGACATATGATGTTTTGATACCACCAATCACAAGTATATAGACACAGCCAAAGCCAAAAGAAGCTCTGTGTTGCTAAACGATGAACAAAAACATGATCCAAATGGTTAGCTGGAGAAAATCATTAAGGACATAAGGGATGCTGCAAAGAATTATAAAGATGCTCTGTCTTCCTAACAAGGGTCCTTTGTTAGGTGAAAGTGATGACATGGAGTTCATCTCTTTCACCTGCTCAGACATACACATTATAGTAGTCATGGGTGAGCGAGGGCTACGCCATATCCAATTATAGAGATATTGTTTTCTTCTAGTGTCTTCTATACTTTAAGAATATGTCACAATTTGTATGCGTGAAGTCGTACCTACAAGTTGTATGAAAAGAAAAAAGAAATGCATGCGTTATCCTGCTGATTTTCTTTAAGCAAGCTTATTTATATAATCTTGAGCAATACTTTGGTACATGTAATGTTGTTACCCTTACAGTGGCATGCCTTTTCAAGAGCAAAATTAATATTCAGCCTTAGCTTATGAATGCAGTTACCTCACTTGATTTTTTTTTTTAATAAAGAAAAAATATTGTCTTTTGACTTCCATAGCTAGAAGAAAACTAATGGACACTTGTTAGAAATTTGTTTTTGTTGATTGTGTTTCAATTTTAAAGGCTGTTCCTTCAAATAATATATATGGAAAGCTTGAACAAGAACCAATTATTTCCTTGAATAGTTTGACCATTTACATATGTTCATAAGGAAATAACTCCTCAGACTTTTTTTAACCTTGGCTTTGTACCTTTTTATGTCTTATATTTCTTTTCGATCCTAAGACTTCTGCCCCCATGTGCCCTTCTGTTTAGTAAAGTAAAACATGAGCCATTTGAAATTATCCTTTTTCTTAGTTGCTCTATGACTATTTATGGGCATATTGATCGGAAGTGTACATATACATAGTGATTAAGAATCTGATGGGAGCCACTTTACCAAGTGCATTCCTAGAACTAAGGACTGAGCTTATCTTTAGGCTATTCCTGGTTCTGTGAGGTGACCAGTGCTTTGGTCTTGGGCAAGTCACATAAATTTCATCAGATTTATACAATCTCTGGCTTTACAAAATGAGAGGAACAGAGAATCTCTAAGCTTTTTATAGCCTTTCCTTTAATTCTCATATAGGAGTAAATGTATGCTCAGAAAAACTGATCGACAGATTCCATTTCCACAAATACCATTTGTTCTGAAAGGTATGTTACTGACAGGAAATCTTCAGCTGCAGATCCCTATGTGATATTTTCAAGGTGTATATAAAGATCTGGAGAGTCATACATATAAGTGATAGAGCCAGAATCGAATGCAGGCTATCTGACTTGAGGTTCTTTGCCTTGGAGTTAGTTATTTAATCTCTTCACATCTCACTTCCCTCATTTGTTAAGTAGGGATAATAATAGTACTTAGATCACAAGGTTGTTGTGTAGATTAAATGGGTGATTCATGAAAAATGCTTAAAATAATGCCGAAAACCTGGTTAAATGTTGTCGGTTTTTGTTATTATTCTCATCAGTTGGAGTAAGAATCCTTGCTTGCAAGTAGCTTATAGACAGTGACCATTTTAACAGAAGTAGAATTCTAACTGGTGGTAGCTGTTGTTATGTGAAAGAATTTAAAAGTGCTTAAGCTAGAGGGTCTGGAGCAGTACTCTAAGTTAGTGGTTCCTAAAGTGTGCAGTCCTTGGACCACCAGCATCAGCATCATCTGAAAACTGGTTAGAAGAACACATTCTTGAGCCTCGCCCTAGACGTGCTGAATCAGATAGAACCTCAGGGCTGGGACTCAGCAGTGTGTGTTTTGACAAGCCCTCCAGATGATTCTGATGCACTGCAGGAGGTATGAAGGGGCACTCTCCTCTGCACCCAAGAGTTGGAGTGTTCACATTTGCTAACGAGGCAATCTCTGTCTTGGTACTGTCATACCTAGTTCTATGGGAACCTGATTCCTGATGTAATAGGGAAAGAATAGGTCTGTAGGTAGACTGAAAAGCATACTGAAATCCAGACTTTCTAGTATCTCAAACATGTGTGGAATCTGTTCTATTTTGATGTATTTCCTGACGAGAGTCAGAGCTCAATTCTAGACAGGTTATGTGATCAAACACAGGTTTGGGGAATGATAAAAAAAAACGTATATAATGATATAATTAGGTCTATACCATATAGTTTTATGACTTGGAGCTTTTACACATGCAAATTACTTTTGTTTGGAATGACTTCACCAATCTTACCACCTGATAAATCACTCTTACCCTTCAGAACCCTTCAAAGCTCTTATCTCCTTTGTCAGTGTGAAGCCTTCTCCAGCCATCCCCCTCAACTGCCACCCTCCCTCACACAAAACTCCACATTAATTACTCATTTCACTCTACTGTGTTTGAACCTTGTGTGTATATTTACAGTTGCGGAAGTCACATTATACTGCAATTCCTTATCTGCATTTGTGTAGATAAGGAATAATGTCCTTATTTGCCCTTCTGCCTAGGACAGCAATGGATATTTTCCAAGATCCCGTACTGGGGGGCATGCAGATATGTTTCATTTAGCTGGCACACTTCAGAAAAAAATAAATCAGTGTATTTAAGCAGTGGATGCACCTACTTTCTCCCACATTTTCCTCCTAGCTGCCTGTGTCCTAAAGACTCTTGAGTTTGGAATACCTGTGGTTCTCCCTCAATGTTTATGAAATAAAAACAAAACAAAGCAAAAACAAACAAAAAACTTCAAAGGAAGAATATACACCACTTAAATGTCACCAATTATAAGGCAAAGTAGCTTGGGCTGTGAGTCAGATAACCTGGTTTCTAGTCTAGGTCCTGTCCCTAATTAGCTGTATGATCTTGTTTCAGTCATGTAAGCTCTCTGTTCCTTGGATTTCTATTCTGTAAAATGAGATTTTGGAAAAGATCATCTCCAATATTGCTGACAGATCTGAAACTCATAAAGCCTATAAACTGGCAGTAATTTTTGTATTTACCTTTGAAACTTCCCTTTTAAACACATTACAAAAGAAGGGCAAAATTGTGAGAACATATAGTGCAATAATTTTTGCATTGAATTTGAAAACAGTAGTACATTTACTCTACCTTCAAAATATATACAGAATTTGACCACTTCTCAATACCCCCACTGTCACTACCTAGTCCAGGCTATTCTCATCTTTGGACTATTACAATAGCTTCCTAACTAATCTTGTACTTGCAACTTTCCCCCTTCAGTCTAGTATCCACACAGCAGCCAGAGTGACCCAGTTAAAATAGGTCAGATAAACTGACTTATCTACTCAGTCTCTTTCACTACACACCATTAAGGGTAAAAGCCAAATTCATCCCATGACGAATAAGGCTTTACATAATCCTGCCCATTACCTCCTGGCTGTTCTCTCTCCTCTTTTTTTTGACTAGTATCCTAGCCATTCCTTTAACACACCAATCATGCTCCTTCCTGTCCCCATCTTCCAAAATGTTCTTCCTCCAAATATCTAAATAGCCAACTCCCTCATCTTCTTCATTCCCTCACTCAAAAGTGAAACCTTTTCTCATGGAGGACTTTTCTGATTAATCTATATATTTCAATCACTGTCTTCAACACTTCGCTCTCCCTTGGCAATTTGACTTATTTTTCACTCCACTTACCATTATGTAATATACTTATTTATTTATTTTATTTAAAAAACATATTTATTTGTTTATTTGGTTGCACCGGGTCTTAGTTGCAGCGGGCGGGCTCCTTAGTTGCAGCTCATGGGCTCCTTAGTTGTGGCATGAAAACTCTTAGTTGCAGCATGCATGTGGGATCAAGTTCCCTGACCAGGGAACGAACCCGGGCCCCCTGCATTGGGAGCGCGGAGTCTCAACCACTGCGCCACCAGGGAAGTCCCCTTATTTATTTTATCATCTCCCACCTCCACTAAAATGTTCCCTACATATACCAGACATTTAGCTCATTCATACTTGCTTATGTTATTTTTTCCAGTAATAATGTCATCCTCTAAAAGTAAGATCAATTGCCTTTTGTCTCTGAGAACTTTTCCTGATGTTTTTAACGGGAAATCCTGCTTTTTCCTCTGCATACACAATATATCTCAAGGTATTTTTGCACTTTAATCTGTATTGATGTACCTACTCTAACTTATAAGTTTCTTGAGGCCATTGACCATGTCTGCTTATCTCTATGTTGGCGTGTAACAGGGCCTTAATAATGGATAGTGCCTTAATAATGGATATGGATAGCCTAATTCATAGTAGCAATAGTATAATCAGATTACCATTTACATTTAAAAGCTAATTAGAGTATAAGCTCCACAGGGCAGGGAGCTTTGTCTGCATTTTGTACTGTTGTATCCCCAACACTTGGGATAGTGCCAGGCACATACTAGGTTTTCAATATTTGTTGAATAAATGAATAAAAGTGAGTTCTCAGAATAGCCTCATCAAAAATGAATATGAGTTTGTCAAACAACACCTAGCTTGAAGGATTATTGCAAATTAAATCACATTTGCTTTTTATTTTTCTTTTTGAGAATAACAGTTTAAGAGACTTTAAAGGATGGATAAGGAAGTCATTTTCCATTATGAAAATAGGAGGAAAATTGAGTATGCTTAGCCTGGAAAAGTGAACTCCATAGCAATAATAGTAAAAGAAGACAGTTTTAAATAGATCTTCAAAGTGTTATGCAAATATATATTTATGGTGGTAATTACAGAGGCATCATTTTCTGAAAGTATGTAAATGGTACGTTTACCCAGAAGAGAGGGAGCCATTGCTTTTATTATTCAGCTAGGACCAGCATTTAAATTTAAGCTTATGTTTCAGGAAAAAGAAAATATACACTCAGGTGCTTTAAGGGTAAGAAAAAAGGGCAGCCAGGGGGTCTTGAAGTAGTGGAGAATGGTATTAGAGTTGTGATGAATTAGAGATTATTAAAATCTCCCTAAAATTACCTGATTCTGAGGCTCTGGAAAGTGAGTTGATTTGCTCAAGGCAGAGTAAGGAAAATTCAGTTCTACTATATCCATAACCTGTGTTCCTTTCTCTATATAAGTTATTGCTTGAGAGATTATACTGCTTTACCTACAGTCTAAAACTTAATAGATTTTAATGAATGGAATTGGGATTTGTTATATGTGGCTGGTTCAATTAGGCATTCAGTCTATGGCCTCCAACTAAACAAGGGATAAATTATAACTTTATTCTCACCTGGACCAATATTTTCCAAAACATACTACCTACCCTGAAGTACGAAATAACTATGTATTTACAATGAGGAATTTGAAAAATAAAACGGTCACCTATGTGCCAAGCATTATTTCTTTTTATTTATTTATTTATTTATTTATTTATTTATTTATTTATTTATTTATTTATGGCTGTGTTGGGTCTTCATTGCTGTGCACGGTCTTCTCATTGCGGTGGCTTCTCTTATGGCCGAGCACGGTCTCTAGGCATGTGGGCTTCAGTAGTTGTGGCACACTGGCTCAGTAGTTGTGGCTCACCAGCTCTAGAGCACAGGCTCAGTAGTTGTGGTACATGGGCTTAGTTGCTGTACGGCATGTGGGATCTTCACGGACCAGGGCTTGAACCCGTGTCCCCTGCGTTGGCAGACGGATTCTTAACCACTGAGCCACCAGGGAAGCCCCAAGCATTATTTCTTAATGTATGAGTTTGGGCCACATTAGGTAATAATAGGTAATGTTTACTGAGTACTTGCTAAAGTGTCTAGTACAAGTATGAACATTTTATAAAATTTACTTGTTTAAGTATTATAACCATCCTATAAAGGGGATACTGTAATAATTCCTACTTTGAAGATGAGTAAACTGAGGCATAGGAAGTTTGAATAATTAATCCATGGTCACACTGATATTAAAAAGTAGACCCAGGATTTGAGCTCAGTGAGTTTAGTTCCAGAGTTAATGCCTTTACCATTTTATGCTGAATACCTAATTTATCTTTCCTCATTAATATTTCCTAGTGCATTAAAAATCATACCACTATATTCTTCTCACAACACTTTAAAAAAGTATTATGAAGGGGATATGACTTATTTATAAAATATTATGGTGGTTTGCAGGTTAAACATTGAACTTGAGAGGATTTTTCTTCAATATGTTCAACGTATTTCAACTATAAATTAAAACATTTTTGAAATAGTAAACCATTATACAATAATTTTAAAGATCTTAAATAATCTGGTTGCCTTTTAAATATATCTGACTTGGGAAGTTTGAGGTGTGTAGGCTGTGTGTGTTTGTATATATATTTCCATGTATTATTCAGTATCCTAGATAGATAGAGTGGTACTGAGTAGGCATCCTGCCAGGATCTAGTGAAGTTGCACTTAGTACATCTGCTTTCCCTGACACTGAGACAGAATGTGGAGCACACACCCATGTCAAAATATGTCTGTATAACATTACTAGGCCCACTCCATAGTATTATAATTGAATTTTTAAAAATGTCCTAAAGAAAAGCCTCTCTTTGCTTCCTCTTACTTAGATATTGGCAGAGACATCATTTTTATTGTTGCTTTTGTATGTTCCAGGGATCCGTCCTGATACGTGGGGAAGCAGTGTGATGTTGTGGATAGTCCATAGGATTTTAGACACAGACAGTTGTGGATATTAATATGCATTTCTCCATTTAACAGCTGCATAAACTTGGGCAATTTGCTTAGCACTTTGAAACCATAGCTTGTCATCTGAAAAATGGGAATTATATGTAAAGACTTCAAGTATATAATATCAAATTTACCCTCTTGAAAGGAAGTGTTTTGGAAAGTCTAGAGAGGAGAAATCTATGCTACCTGAAGTATGATCCAGAGTAATTTCAGGGAAAATGTAGAACTTGAGTAGAGCCTTGAGGAACTGTGTAACAGCCTTTTTGGAACCTCATCTACAGTTTCAGTGCTCATCTAGGTCCTGGACCCAGCCTTCCCATCTTTGGGGGAATTTGATCAAAATCTAATTTAAATAGTACTAAACCCCACTGTACTTGGAATTTCCCTCAGGGGTGGGGGCAGTGGAATGAATCCAGTTACATATCTGTCCTTAGTCCTTGGATTCTTCTGATAATCTGAGAAGGGAAAGTCCTATTAAGATGCAAGGGAAGACAGTCCACCTCCCACCTATATCCAAGTCCTCTAGAACAATGACTCCAAAATTTTTGCACATTAGAATCACCTCGATACCTTTTAAAAAACGTGAGGCCCAGATCAATAAAGTCAGAATCTCTGAGGATGGAACCCAGGCATCAGTATTCATTTAAAATCACACAGATGATTTCAAAGTGCAGTCAAGTGTAAGAACAGTGATTTCTTCTAGAAAACTGCTCCTTATACTTTAGTCTGCATTAGAATCACCTGGAGGAATTGTTAAACTACTGATCTGGGGGCCTTAACCCCAGAATGTGTGATTCAATAGGTCTGGAAGAAGGGCCAGAGTGTTTGTGTTTCTAACATGTTCACAAGACCACACTTTGAGAACCATTCTCTAGAACAGTACTTCTCAAACCTCAAGTGCATAGTGATCATCTAGGGATCTTTTTGAACCACAAATTTTGATTAAGTGGGTCTTGGATGGGACCTGAGATTCTGCCTTTCTGATAGGCTGCAGAAGATGCCAATACTGGCCACACCTACCTTTGGTCTATGGACTGGTAAGATTTGCTATGCAATGGCATCACTGGGAGCTTGTTAGAACCACTTCAGACCTATTGAATATGAAATTGCTTTTTAACAATGCTGCATGTTGGAATCATCTGAAGTGGTTAAAAAAATACTGGTGCCTAAGTTTAATTCTGAAGACTTCTATTCAATTTGCATGGGTATGGCCAGGGCATCAGAATTTTTAAAAAAGAAAAACAAACTCCTCTGAAGGTTGTAATATGCAGCAAAAATCTTTGAGACAGAGTTATACAATAAGATACTTGTTTTAAATACAGTGCAAATCATTGCTGTCCTGGTATGGAACATTCCATGATATTTTATTGTAAAAGGAGGCCCTCAAGATGGAGATGACAAATAAATGGGCCCTCCTGGGTCTACAACAGATGTCAGTAAATTCTCACAACATTTCTTGTGGCCGAGCCTCAAACGACTTCTTAAGACATAGCTTCAGGCAGCTACAAAAAAATGACTGGTGTTTCATGGGCGCCTGCCATGCGCATGCCTCATCTTCATTAACTCCAACATACTGAGGACCAACTGGGTTCTAGTTACTGGGTTACAAAGAAGACTGCAGTACAATTTCTGCTTTCTAGCTGCTCCCAGGATAGTAGACGAGGTTGAACATGTATGTAAAACAAAATTTAATAATGCAAGGTAGCACTGGTACTGCCAAGTGATTAGAAAATCACCAGATTCTGGAGATGGGAGCAATCCCCAAAAGCCATAGTGCTCAGAGAAGGTGGATTTTAAACTGAATCTTGAAGAATAGGAACAAAATATGTAAGCTAAGATTAGAAGAACTGAATTTCAGATAAGGAGGCACAAAATCACCTAGTGGAGAAAGTTCCTGCCATGTTGGGGAAAAATGAGCTAATTTGGATGAAGCAAAGAGATTATGTGGAAGTGTCAAAGGGACCATATTTTAGAGTGCCTTAACTGACACATAGGGGAGTTTAAAGTTTACATTTTAGGATGTGGGGGACCAATGAAAGTTACTGAACATTGCAATAGAGTAATAGGTGAAATGTGGTGGGATTATAGTAGTGATGGGCTAAAAGAGAGATTTTAAGGTAGAGAAGAGTAATGACAGAATCATCATCTTATTTTTCAATTTTTTCCCTCTATTTCTAAAAATATCTTAGCACATTTATTTCTATAGATCCACTTAATATTTTTGGAATGAATATACATATACTGCATATATATATATATTCATTGGGATCAATAAATATAATATTTGAGTGTCAATGACAATGTAAATTGAGTGGAATCATGAATATTTCCTTTGTGGCTTTTTCACTGGCTTTCCACACTTTAAATATACAATTGCTCAGCAATATTACGTGCATAAATTTTCAAAAGTGCTTTCTTGTTTTGGTAATTAGTGATAATGAAATGTAAAGCTTTGGTTGAACATACCTAAACCATCTCAAGCAAGTTAACTTGTGTTGTCTGTGTGTAATTTTGACTAAGAACTAAAGGTTTTATATTTTCTGGGTGGGACATTTCTGCTTGGCTGCAAAAATTCTTTTAAGGCTTCCATATTTATTTATTATAGTTTCATTTTTTTCTTACTTTCTTTACAACTATTTAGGTTGTGGTTACTAGAAGTGCTCTTATATTTCTTAAGAGCAACAATATTATATAGCCTTACAGCCCTCAGCACCTAAGTGTACCTTCCTTGGCTGACTTCATGACTCTGGCAAAACCACATTTTTTGAGCTGAACTCAGTGCCCCCATATGTAAAGATGGAGGAAGAGTACACGTGTGGAGTTATTTTTTTCTATTTTAGACTTTCATCATCATGATGGCAGGTACCGTGCCTGTCTTTTACACCACTGCAGTGCCTGGAATACAGGCGATGAGTTCATGAATAAACCTAATAGGCCATAGTGTCAGTTTTGGCAACATAGTGTTTGATGGAAGATTTGTAGAAGATACAAACCTAAAATCTTCAAAACATGCAGAGATTTCTTGGAGGATGTTTTTGCCCATTGATCTTATGGAGTAACACCTGTGCTGTTCACTGAATTCTTCAAATGGAATGTGAGATGAGTCTTCTGTATAAGACAAATAGGCTGCAGCAGATGAGTGATGACAGGTATTTGCTTTCATTATCAATATTGACATGCTTCATTTTTCACCTTAATGAAAAAATAATCACATTGAATTGACTTGTTAATTATGCAAGTTTTTGAACATCTTTGAAGTAACACAGGAAAGGTTATACAATAATATCAGAATTAAAAGCCAGTGGTGGCATCTCTACCAAAGCTAAGGCAAATATTTCTACTAGCTCCTGTCAAAGAAAGGGATCATCCTTTTGCTCATTTTCACTAAGTTGAAAATCCACAATGTTTGCTATCAGCCAATGCTTGGAAGAAAAAAATTAAGTCTCTAAGCCCCAAACTACTAATCAGTTCCATAAGTCAGTAAGTTCAGTGGGCAAAATAAGTCAGACAGTTGAATTATTGGACCAATTGTTTACAAAATAAGGCACACTGACTGAAAGCACTGAATCAACATAGGCTAAAGTATGTCAATTTTTACATTTTATTTAAAATATATAGTTATTTTAGCTTACTGGATCTTACATATATAAAATGAAATACATTTTTTTTTCTCCCATGACATTTTAAGAAATTTAAGTTAAATTATGAGATAGTGATGACCCAGGCATCCACGACCCTTGCCCCTATTATGAAAGCTCTAGATTTGGAGGTTTAATAACAACGCCATTACCAATACCAATATACCGTGTATTTTACTTTTATAGTTTAATAACAAGTTTTTAAGAAAATTATTATCTTAATTGATTTGCATAGTAAGTCAGTGAAACATTCAGAGCAGACATGAAGACTCAGGGAGGTTACATTACTTCGAATCATCAAGGTCATAAAGCTGTCATGTTAGAACTAGGGTTCGTGAACTAGAACTGTGCCTTTTGGACTGAAGTTTAGTCCTCACCTTGGTCTTGTTTTCTTGACTTAAAGCTAAAGAAGTAGGGACAATTACATCTTTCCCTTAATCTCTGTAAGAAATGCTGTTTTCAAGGTTAAATTTGATGATCACAATTATTTTAGCTTCTACAGTGCAATGCACTCTGGATGAAAAAGAAACATAATTTCATACTTTTGAAGAATTCCTACTTTGCAGGGAGACTCAGGCAAAGGCATAAATATGAAAAAGCAATGTGATAAGTACTGTGTATGGAATGCTGTGGAATTAGGATGAGTGAATAATTAAGTTGTCTGATGAATATTCCATTGTACCATAATTTAAGTAACTGCTTTTGTGTTGGAGGATTTAAGAGCTCAGACTATCTCCTAGTTTGCTGACTATTCAATAATAGCATTTTCCTATTGAAAATGGAGAGGGGAGGAGAATTGACCTTATTAAATGATAAATAAATGCCAGAAATAAATATTAATTTCATGACTAGTGGAAAACCAGTTGAGTGACCTACAAAAATTATCATATTATAATTACATGTGTTATTGTAAGAGACTATAGGATTATAGGTGAAAATAACCTGGTACCAACTTAATTTTAGGTTAAGATTTTGTAGGATATGATATTACTTACACTCTAACAAAACATATTTATTGAGAACATTTTGAAGTGTGGGAAATGGTATGAATTTTCAAGACAATCTGATATTGAGAATGCACAGATTATAAACCCAAATATCTCTGTTCTATCTCAGTATCTTCCACTATAAATTTGTTTGGGTTTTTAATGGTTCATAAAATGCGTCATTTTCTCTGCATGTTCTGCAAATTCAACCCAGAATTTCAAAATACAAGTGTACTCTTTTATATCTGTGCATTTTTACAAACAATAAGAATCTATCTTTAGAAGTTACTTGAGAGGATACTGGATTTACCTGTTGTAAAGGAGAATTTGTAATGAACTTTTCTCTCCCTCCCTCCCTATTTCTCTTCCTCTTCTCTTTCTTCTTTACATCTTCTTTGGTTGTAACATTAAGTGCTTTCTAATATGTTTTGGATTGTTACTTTTTTGTCACTGGGATAAATTGTGTGCATAATAGGCAGATCAAAATTAAGTTGAATAAGAACACGGCACTTTTATTTCACTTAGCAGACAGACAAATATTGTATGATATCACTTATGTGTGGAATGTAAAAAATAAACTAGTGAATATAACAACAACAACAAAAGAAGCAGACTCACAGATATAGAGAACAAACTAGTGGTTACTAGTGGGGAGATAGAAGGGGGAGGGGCAAGATAGGGGTAGAGGATTAAGAGGTAAAAACTACTAAGTATAAAATAAATCAGCTACAAGGAAGTATTGCATAATACAAGGAACGTAGCCAGTATTTTGTAGTAACTATAAATGGAGTATAAACTTTAAAAATTGTGAATCACTATGTTGTATACCTATAGCTTACATAATACTGTACATCAACATAAAAATGAAAAGTAAAGAAAAGGACCTAGCTCACAGAGGTGTTCCAAAAATTAAAAATTAAAAAAGAAAATGACTTAGCCCACAGAGTTGTTCCAAAAAAATAAAACATAGCATTTCTTACAAAGTACTTTTTTCTAGTCCAATATAATTTTATGAGATGTCCAGTATCTTGGTTGTAATAGATTCCCCAAAATCTTCCCTTCCTCTTCATTTTCTCAAAAAGTTGCATCACCCTACACATGCACACACACACCAGCCCTATGCATCCTATGCTCCTTCCCTCTCAAACTTTGTATCATGCAGGTTTTCTGGCTTTCCCTTTAGATTCCATATTTAAATACATTTCATATGTGGTAAATATTATCTTTGATTTTTTTTACATGCTTAAGTATGGAAATATGATCTAGAAAAGCTATGAATAAGCAAGCTTAAAGAGAAACCACTGCTGAATCATTTATTTATTTGGCAATTATTGAATAGTAGCTTCTAAGACCAAGATGCTTCTAAGACCTCATTGCTAGGCAATGAGGATAATAAAAGTTTCCTGTGCCATCAACTTGCCCACAGAGTAGTGGGAGCCTCAGGGAGATTTACAGATGAAGGTGTATTCCTCAGGGACCATATCTGTTGAATATGTCACTGTTTTCCTAGCATAAGCATGCCATGTGACCTATACTAAGAGCTCAGTAAATGTTTATGGAAAGAATAAATGACTTTTGAATAGAGATATTTACAAGGAGTTGTATGAGAGTTGTGCTAAGGCCATGGAAACTTACTCCAAAGTTTTGGATGGCACTTTTCATTCCCTTCTTTTTTTACTTTGTACCCACACTGCCCTCAAATTAGGGCTTTTTATATCCTGAAATAAAGCCAATTAGTCAATTTAGTTTATTTATTTATTTTGTAAAATTTATTTATTTATTTATTTTTGGCTGTGTTGGGTCTTCATTGCTGTGCATGGGCTTTCTCTAGTTGCGGTGAGCGGGGGCTACTTGGCTACTCTTCGTTGCGGTGCACAGGCTTCTCATTGTGGTGGCCTCTCTTGTTGTGGAGCAAAGGCTCTAGGCTCGTGGGCTTCAGTAGCTGTGGCATGTGGGCTCAGTAGTTGTAGCTCACAGGCTCTAGAGTGCAGGCTCAGTAGTTGTGGTGCACGGGCTTAGTTGTTCCACGGCATGTGGGATCCTCCTGGACCAGGGATCGAACCAATGTCCCCTGCATTAGCAGGCGGACTCCCAACCACTGCACCACCAGGGAAGTCCCTAGTTTATTTTTAAAATGACATTTTACATGTCAAAATGCCTACCATGATGCCTGAAAAAAAAAAGTAGTCATCGAAGGAGTATAATCTCTTCAGTTTTTCCTTTCTTCTTAGTTACTTTTCTTTCATTCTCTTCTTCCAGTTAAATTTCAACCTGAGACTGACAAGTTTTGTAGGTCCTAAAACTTATACAATTTTGGGCATCCCCTTTGAAAAAATAAAATAAATATATCACAGTGAAATGAAATTTAGGTACAAAAATGAGTAGAGTGAGAAAACAAATCATAAAAGATTAAATATTAAAGAGATGAAACCTATCACAAAGATTATAAAATCCAGGGAAGTAATAAAATATTTTAATTAATTACTTGATGTGTACAAGTCTATACATTTCTTTCCCATTATTTTGTTTGTATAACCCTTGAACATCTTTTCATATTTTATAATACATTATCTGTAGAAAAATAATTCAGTCCTTCCTGTAGCATGAGTAATCAACATTAGCCTTTTATTATTATTATTATTTTTAATTTATAAAAGTTTACTTAGCTTCACAGCTCATAATCATTTCAGGTACCTATTGAGGATTGTTATCAAATTTAAGAATTTTTTGTTATAAGATTTCAGGAAATTTCAAATCCACCACTCAGGTCCCCCAGTGAATAACTTGCTATTCATTTTATATATTACTATAATAATGCTATGTACCCAACAATCACATAGCCCCATTTGCATGTATCAGCAAGTATTTATGTCTCATGTGTCTGGGGTGGTTGGCTAAGCAACTCTACCGATCTTGTCTGGCTTACATATCTAGGGGTCAGCTATCAAGCAATTAATCTAGAATGGTGTTGGATGGATTACCAAGGCCACTCTGTTGTTCTCTAGGCGTCTTACATCCTTTTCCTGGGACTTGTGGGTTAGTCTGTACATGTTCTTCTCAATGCCGTGGCAGAGGGGGAAAGCATAAACAAGCCAACCTGAGCTCTTTTTCAAGATTCTGCTTGCATTGGCTGACATCCTATTGGCCAAAATAAGTCACATGGCTCAGCCCAGTATCAAGGGGTAGGGCAGAATATCCTTTCAGAGAATTGCAAATTTATATGGCAAAGCACAGATACAGGGAGAAGTGGAGAACTGGGTGTATCAATGCAATTCATCTACCATTTCCCTCATTACTTAAAAAAAAAAAGCAGCCTTACTGAAGTATAACTGACATACCAAAAATACCTGAATGTTTAATGTATGCAATTTGATGAGTTTGGACATATGCATACACCCATGAAATCCCCTTTGCTTTTTTATTTTTTTAATAAGAACACTTAACATGAGATCTACTCTCTTAACAAATTTTTAAGTGGACAATATAATATTAGTAACTGTAGGTAATATGTTGTACAACAGATCTCTAGAATTTATTCTTCTTGAATAACTGAAACTTTATACCCATTTAACAACAATTATCCATTTCTTCCTCCCTCTAGCTCCTGACAACCACCATTCTACTATCTGTTTTCATGAGTTTGATTATTTTATTTCCTCATATAATGGGGATAATGCAGTACTTGTTTTTCTGGGACAGGCTTTTTTCACTTAGCAAAGTATCCTGCAGGTTCAGCCATGTTGTTACATATGACAGGATTTTTTTCTTTTTAAATGCTAACATTCCATTATAAGTATATACCATATTTTCTTTATCCACCCATCCATCCATGGACATTTAAGTTGTTGCCATATTTTGGCTATTGTGAATAATGCTGCAGTGAACATAAGAGGACAGATATAGTCTCGAGATCCTGATTTCAGTTCTTTGGGATATATATCAGGAGTGGGTTTGCTAGATCATATGGTGGTTCTATATGTAATTTTTTGAGGAACCACCATGCTGTTTTCCATAATAGCTTCACCATTTTACATTCCTACCAATAGTGCACAAAGTATCCAATTTATCTTCATCCTCATTAACATTTGGTATCTTTTTTTAATAGTGGCCTTTCTAACAGGTATCAGGCAATATCTCATTGTAGTTTTGGTTTGCATTTCCCTGAAGATTAGTGATGTTGAGCATTTTTCATGTATTTACTCATGATTTGTATATCATCTTTGGAGAAATGTCTATTCAAGTCTTTTTGCCCTTTTAAATTGGGTTATCTGTGGGTTTTGCTACTGAGTTGTATATTTAGGATATTAACTCCTTATCAGATGTATGGTTTGCAGATATTTCCTCCTATTCTTTAGGTTACCTTTTCATGCTGTTGATTGTTTCCTTTGTTGTGAAGAAGCTTTAAGTTTGATGTAGTCCTACTTGTTTATTTTTGCTTGTGTTGCCTATGCTTCTGGTGTCATATCCAAGAAATCACTCCCAAGATCAATGTCAAGAAGGTTTTCCTCTATTTTTTTTCCTACGAGTTTTACAGTTTCAGGTTTATGTTTAGATCTACAATCCATTTTGAGTTGATTTTTGAGTATGATATAAAATAAGGGTCCAATTTCATTCTTTTGGATGTGGATATCCAGTTTTCCTAACAGCATTTGTTGAATAAACTATCATTTCCCTTTATAACCTTTTTTTTTTTTTCTTTTTGTGGTATGTGGGCCTCTCACTGTTGTGGCCTCTCCCGTTGCGGAGCACAGGCTCCGGATGTGCAGGCCCAGTGGCCATGGCTCACGGGCCCAGCCGCTCCGCGGCATATGGGATCCTCCCAGACCGGGGCACGAACCCGTATCCCCTGCATCGGCAGGCGGACTCTCAACCACTTGCGCCACCAGGGAGGCCCTATAACCTTTTTTTCTTAACTTTTTCCATGTGGTTCAGTGATTGAGTTTGTCACGGACCTCAACAGCACCAATTCCGTTATTTCATTTTTAAATATGAGTCAGATTTACGTAAGATTTAGAATGAAATACTCGTTTTGGAAAGAACAAGATTGAGAAGATGCTTGAATGTCAGATTAGATGCTTGGATTCTTATTTGGCTTATAATTGTAGTCTTTATTCACCAATGTTTACTGGGATCCTAAATCCTGAATATAAGCAGAATATGTACTACTATGCTGCTTATTCTCTCTCTTAATCTCTCTCTCTGTTTCTGTCTCTGCCTCTCTCTTTCTTTCTTCCTCCCCAGCTTTCTCCTTTTCTCCAAGTTATACAAGTGTGTTTGAGGTGTGATCCTTATCTTGGAGAGCTTATAAACTAGTTGTGATTGGGAAAGAAGAAATATTTTTAAGGAAAATTAAAAATTGTGATAAATACAGTGTAAATCTAGGACTAGGGGAGCTGAGAAGTGAGAGAAGGCACTTGGTATTTGGTGTATCATTCAAGCATGGGAGGGGTTTCGGCATGAAGATACAAGGAGAGTGACATTGCAAGCAGAGGCAGTGAAGTAAGCAAAAACATGAAGTTAAAAGGTAGGAAGAAGAAGATCAAATTACTAGAGGCAGTAAATAAATATATTACAGTGAGTAGTGCAATGGAGCAGAAATGTATGCTGTGACTATATGTACATAACCTTGAATATTGGGCTGAGATGTTTAAGTTTTTAATTTTCTTTTTATCTTAAAAAGCAACTTTTTCCTAGAGATAATGTTCCTAGAAATAATGTGTGTTTTCATGATCCTTATAAATAGTAACATTTATTGAATATAAGATATGTACATAGAACTGGGGTAGACATTGCAGAGACTTACCCTCAAGAGTCCTTAAGGATGGCGACAGATGTGTAAACAAATAATTATAATACCATGTTCCAAATACCATAACAGAAATATGTCCATGAAATAAATAATTACGGAAAAAGAAACAACTATCTCTGAAGGATCTAGATAAGATTTATGGTTCAGTTAAATAAGGAAGATAGGCTTTCCAAAAGAATAATAAATCCAGTCTAGTTAAGATCAAGGGGGAAACTTAGAACATATCAAAAAGCTCTATGAAGCTGCTTATGGTGAATGGAATGAGTGACAGGTGATAAACTGGAAGTGTGGTTTATAGCTAGGTGCTAAAGGGCATTGAGGGTCGGAGTAAAGGCTTTGGATCTATCTTGTAGACAATGAGTATTCACTAGAGGTATCAAGCAGGTAACTGTTAGCAGGGAAGTGGCATGAGTAGATGCAAGGGACTTGGAAGAATGGTGTGGCCCAGTTCCTATGAGTTAGGCCAGTGGCTTTGAGGATGGAGAGGAAGACTGGAGATTCAGGGGGAATTGTCACTGTGTAACAAAGGACTAGAGCCAGTGTGCTATGTGGAAGATAAATAATAGATAAGGGTAAGTCATTTGTCATTTTTCAAGATTTTAGGAGGCAGATGCAGACCCTCCCAAAGAGAACAGCGTTTAGCTTTTACCGCTAAAAACTCTCATTCCAAATTGTTTACTGATTTTGTTTTTAATGGACTTGCTAAATCTCCCAGAGCATACCATCTAAAAGCCATTATCACCTTATGGTTTCTATACAACTTTCACACAGGTTACTTATTTTTGTCCCTGCCTAGCTTTAGTAGATTTCTCACTTTCCTCAGATAAGAAAAGCTTTATAGTTGCTTTTTTTTACCCCTGTTTTAGCTAAATGACTGAATGTTCTTAGCATTTGTCCTGGGAAATCTTTATTTAGAAAGACGTTATGTACAACTTTGGATTTCATTACTCTTTTTCATAAGAATCATCATCGAACTTGATATTTTCCAATGGTTACATTTATTTACAATATATAAGTACCTAACATGTTTGTACCTTATGTGTTAACTCTGCTTTCGTCAGCAATTTCTGTCAGTTAGGATTAAGGTTGGCTCAGCATTGCACAGACTAAAATAACACGGACTTATTTTTCTCACATGACAGCCAGACCTATGTAATTGGAAGCTAGACTGGTGCCGTTGCTCCACAAGGTCCTCAGGGAAGACCCCACTCTTTCCAGCTCACCTGCCATCACTCACTCACGGGGAAGCCCTTGTTTTCTTGCCCTGAGATCATCCAGCCACCTCAACTCATCCCCCTCCAAACAGCAGTAAGGCAAAGGGTAGGGAAGAGGGCAAAGGCCAGTTGTCTTTAAGGAAAGGGTCTTCAAGAGTACAGAGACCTTTCTGCCTACATTTCATTGGCCAGTACTGAGTCCATAGCCACAGTTAGCTGCAGGATATGCACAGAGATGTAGCTAAATTGTCTGTTACTTTTTGAGAAGGTGAGAATGACTATTAGGGGAAATTAAACTTAAAAGGGAAGGAGGAGGAAATAGGATATTTGGGGGCAGATAACCACATTAGCGAGCCAGAAAACCTTTGGTCAGTTGCACTGCCACCTGGGTTACCTCTCTGAATCTGTTTACCCTTCTAAAAATTAGGATAATCATTCTGTCCTAAATTCTTCATAGTGTTTGTGGTTGAGGGTCAAATACAATGATGAATTTATCAACACTGAAAATTGTGTTGCACAAAGGTAAACTCTTATTTTAAAAGTATTAAGCAATCTTCTGAATCAATAGATATTAGTCAGGTGGTATGTCGGTTTACATCAGACCCTTTGGTAACCTTATTTGACAAGCAGAAGAATCATATATTAATGACAAATAACTCATATAGAGAGAACACATCTCTGTTTATGAAACACTTTCAAGAACACGATAGGGCTTCCCTGGTGGCACGGTGGTTGGGAGTCTGCCTGCCAATGTAGGGGACATGGGTTCAAGCCCTGGTCTTGGAAGATCCCACATGCCGCGGAGCGGCTGGGCTCGTGAGCCACAATTACTGAGCCTGCGCGTCTGGAGCCTGTGCTCTGCAACAAGAGAGGCCGCGATAGTGAGAGGCCTGTGCACCTCGATGAAGAGTGGCCCCCGCTTGCCACAACTAGAGAAAGCCCTCACACAGAAACGAAGACCCAACACAGCCATAAATAAAAATAAATAAAACAAAGCTGTCAACAAGTAAAAATAAATGAACACTATAAAAAAAAGAACATGATAATGCATTTGATTCTTCTGTCAACTCTGTGCAGTAAGGATTATTATGCCCATTTTACAGACAGGAAAACTAAAGCAGAGAGGTTAAATGAGTTGCTCAAAGGCATGTAGCTTCTGAGTGGTGAGTTTAGAAAGTACTTTGTCTACAAATCTCTCCCACTTTTTTGTAATCTGTGTTGCTGCTTTAATCTTTACATATGGCACACTTCTTGTTGCCCATTTGGTAAAGTCTAGATCTCTAAGACTAGAGTGACAAACTCTCAGTTATTTATCCCTACTTTGTCTACATGGTGTTCTTTCCCATTCCTCCCCAACATGAATCAAATCCTTCAATCTGCCAGTCCCTTCCTATACACATACACTACCCTGAAGAACCACTTACTTCCTGCCCTACTATAATGTTTATGATCTTCGCCTACTCAACTTCTGTCCCTTCTTTAAGTGTCAACTTGGGTCTCATCTTCTGTGTGAGACATTTCTTGAACACTTCAGAACACAGATCTTCCATTTCCCTGAACTTCTGTAACATAGAGACTATATATAGAATGCATATATTACATTTAATTATAGATATACATTATACACTGTATCAGTTTATTCCATATGTCTTAGCTCTCCCTGACAGTGGTAAGAATATTGGAGGAACAAAAACTAGTACAGATTCAACTTAAGGCAGCTATTAATTCTTAAGTGTTTGCTAAGATCTAGTCTCAACTTTCATGACAGATGAAGGAAAAGGTTCAAAGTGGCAAAGAGACGGATCTGATGTCAAATATCTAGGAATTGAATCCTGCTATACTAAATTTGTGGTCTTAGGCTTGATCCTTTACAACTACCAATTGAACATGTGACTAAAAGCCAAATACTGTGTGGGTGTGTTTAGCTTACTATCCCACGTTGAGAGAAGCCCAGAAAAATAGCATTCCTGTTTAATGGTAATTCCTGGGTTAATTTATATATATATCTTATATTCAAAACTGAGAAGATGACCAGAACGATGGGAATTTTATCAGTAGAAAAGATAGATAAGAACTTCTAACTTAAGTCAGGATGTTAAAGTGAACTGCAAGGCTATTCTCTTATGCACGCAGTCATAAATATTTAGTTCATATTCACGTTGCCATCTATACAGCCTAGTTATATGGTTGCTTTCCTCCTTTATGTAATATAAATTCTTTCAGGATGGGGACAATGTTTTATGCTTATGCTCATTTTGTAATATTAATGTTAACTAAAATAGTGCTATATAGGAATATATAATTCATAGAAATACATCTTTGACAGAAAAATGGATTATCTTCTTTCTGGTTTTTGAGTACATTCTCCAAGTAGACAAGTAGACTGTTGAATATTTTCAGTGATGGCCAACCCAAATATTTAAAGACTACAAGCATGTTTTCATTTTATCTTAGGATATTGAATTAAATTTATGAAGTTGATTTTTAATGGTTTGTGCATAATTATGCATATATATATATATATATTTCCCAAGATATAAAATCTGTCTGTTAGAGCTTAAGCTATCTAGCAACCATTGATATCTCTATTTATCTATCTATATTTACATGTAAAAATTGAAATTTGAAGAGAAATGTTCTCCTGCCACTAACATAGTGAAGGATGAGCCAGTGTTTTTGTGTTCATCTTGTGTGCTTAACACAGTGTTCAGGACCACAAGGAAAAGAAGCTCTGGCATATGTTATGAAGATCATATTTTATTATTACTTATGATTCCAAATATGTTTTCTTCTGTTGAGAATTTTTTGGTTCAATTTATTTGTTTGTTAGAAAAAATCATCTTATACTGTTTGAATATATGTTCATTTCACAGAGCAGAGATCCTGGACTCTCAGATCCATGTGGGGCCCGTGGAGTCCTTCTAATCTAATCCCTTTATTGCAGATGAGTTTATGTGATTTACCTGAAGTCACATAGTAATTAGTCATGGTGCAGAGACAAGAAGCCAGTTCTCCTCATTCTTAGAACTCCTCTCTCTCTCCTAATTTCAATTCATAGGTTTTAATCTTCAAAAAGAGTTATTTTAAGAAGCAAGATGATTTATTCAAAAGTTCACTGATCCTTTCCTCTCTCTTCCTTTTTTCCCCTCTAGCCCTCTTCAATCTAATCCCTGTGGGCCTGCGTGTGGTGGCCATCCAAGGGGTGAAGGCCAGCCTCTATGTGGCCATGAATGGTGAAGGCTATCTCTACAGCTCAGTAAGTACCTTGTGTGTGCGTGTGTGTATGTGTGTGTGTGTGCACGCACATAAACTGGCATGGAGAGTAATGAAGTAACCGTTATTTTAGGAAAGAAAATTACAAGTTGAAGTCAATGTATATTTTCTGACCCAGTATATCAGGATTGTTATGAAGATTTTGTAATTTACAATGTTAAAGATCACGCTCTGTTGAAAAGGAGCTAGCAACTCTCCATGTGATACAAATTCTCTTTTTCTGTCTTTCACTTCTAGAGGATAATCTTTTGAATTTTGCCTTTCTGTTTAATTCAAGAGGTAAAACATTTTTTTTTCCTTTCTACTGTTACTTCTCCTTGAAGCACAGAGAGGATGGTTTAGGAAGCTAAATTCTTGAATTTGTCTGGGAGTCTTCTCTGGCTTGTTGTGGAGAAAAAAAAAACTCAGAATAGACTGTGTTTTTGTTTGTATTTAATAGAACTGTGTAGTACCTAATTTGTCAGATTCCTGGGATAACTGGTCACTTTAAAGACATGTGAATTGATGGAATGAGCTTTGGATTAGGGGCTGGGATATTTGAGTTTTATTTGCATTTCAACTACAATATTCCTTTGGGAAAGTGGCCTCCTCTCTTTGACTTAATTTCCAAACTTTTAAAATGAGGGTGTTGGACCCCATGTTGTCTAACATCTCTTTTGAATCTAAAAGTAACAAAATTAGGTGGCATCAGTGGCTACATTATGAGCCCTGACATATTTTAAAGTAGTTAATGGTCCCACTCTCAAGATAATAATTTATGCATTGAGAGAATGCAGCTGCACTGAATCTTCTGTATGTATATAATTCCTGCTCTGTCCTAAGGGAATTGCCTATTTGTAGTTCATGAAGAAATATTCTTGAAAATCATGGTTACAGATTTCCACCCTTTCTTTCTATGATCTCACTAAATAAGACAAGGTTATTCAGGACGTTCACTTATGCCCACTAGATTCTCAATTAATTATTGAATAGCTTTTTTAAAACTTTTTCCACTATCAATTAAATGAATCTCTGGTACCCTATGCTTGCTTACTAGTAGCCAACTGTATTCGTATTAGAATTCTTAAAATTGCCATTTTACTCTTGAACATATTCACATCTGAATATGCATTTATATATCAGATGTGTACATACACATTTTTTCAATGGTCTCCTCAAAATAATACTTAAAGATAGATACATTTTTGGTCAAAACAATGGGCTTTCATTTTTAATGAGTCATAATTCTAACATTTCTTAATGTCCACTTATTGTGAATCTATATATATATATATATATTTTTTCTTTTTGCGGTATGCGGGCCTCTCACTGTTGTGGCCTCTCCCGTTGCGGAGCACAGGCTCCGGATGCGCAGGCCCAGCGGCCATGGCTCACGGGACCAGCCGCTCCGCGGCATATGGGATCCTCCCAGATCGGGGCACGAACCCGTATCCCCGGCATCGGCAGGCGGACTCTCAACCACTGCGCCACCAGGGAGGCCCTGTGAATCTATATTTTAAATGTGAGAATTAAAATAGGAAAATGACAGTTAACAGATGTTGTTTTGAATAATTCCAGTTGGTTAACCTTTTTCTAAAAAGTTTTGAATGCAATACAAACTAAAATATTTAGGTGAACTTAGGATAGTATTGATTTAAGAATTTAATCAGTCATCAAGTAAACAGCTAAAGGTAGACTATATTTATATTTAGAAGGTTGTTATTCATTTTTATATTTATTTAAAAGGTCATAATTCTGGTCATAATTCTACAAAAACAGTAGAGTTCAGATTTCTGAACCAGAGTTCATTTCCAAAGGTCTGGGAAGAAGAAAAACACAGATTATCTGACAACAGTATTGTAGCAGGTGGCAGCTGTGTAGGAACCTGTGTGTGTTTTGTGTGTGTGTTTTTTTTTTGTGTGTGTGTTAAGGGTGTGCAGGCAGGGAGGGTTCCCCGTTGTTGAGTGCAATCCCAAAGTTCCTGGGAGAGAAGCCTGGGTATTCAGCATGACATAACTGAACTTCATATGTGGCAGCATTTTTAGAGATATATTTTTTCTTTTTTTCTTGCTCAGAACTAGGCTTAAGATACAGGGAGTCCATAGGAGAGGTTTTAAGAAATTCTTGACTAGAGAATTTTACAGTAGGTACTTTTTTGTGAAGGATCTAACACCTTAGTAAAACCTGTTGAGTTACCTGTTTTCAGCTTTCCTCTTCACTTAAATCAAATTTGCCTCATACCAAGAATTACAACTCTTTTCCCTGTATGGTACTGTGAGGCTACTGGAACAATTCTTCTTAATTATAAGCTTGACCTCACTGACATTGAGCATCAGGCTCCCTACTTTCAAAATTGCTCTCTCTCTGGATAGGACTAACAGTACGAAATTCTGGTTTTTAATTTTAAGCAGGGACATAAGCCTGAAGATTTTGTTATAGGGCTAAAGGGGGCCAATATTGGGAGAGACAGACCTCAAAGAGAATTGGGTATCAAGGCTTCATCACACTGGTTTTGCTGCTTGTCTGTGTGGCATGTCTCAGCAAGAGAGTACCAGTGTGGCCAGGAACCTTGTGGGGAGTTAAAAACAGGCTGTTACAGGCTTTCGGGATGTGCTTTTGGTATATGTTAAGGCTTGAAGTTATTTGAAAAGAAGTTTCCTACTTGATGTTAAACAGTGTAGCTGAGCACACCAATAAGGCCCATACCTGGAATTATGGTGGGGACAGGGAGACTGGTGGTGTGTGTCTGAAGGCAAACCCTAGAGGTCCTAAAGAAGCTAACATAGAATCCAAGAGAAATTCTCAAATGGTATCATTTATCTAGTGGCATTCACCTTGTCTGTATTCACATTTAAGCTAGGAATTAATTCCCCAGTTACTTCTGATTCCCCCTCACCCCATCCCCTTTACCAGGAGACAAAAGAGAGAGTAGTAAAGACCAAGTGACTGTTAGGTAGCATAGAGCTAAAGTTTCTGGATCCATTCTGAAAATATTTTAATAGTTGAGTTTAATCCATAAGCATTTAATGAGATTGTTGATGCATCTAGATTTGTTTTTACCCTTATAGTTTGCTTTTTATTTTGCTTCTATTTTCTTCTTCTTTATTTTCTCACATTACTGAAACATTTTCCTATTCTATCTTTATTCTTCTGCTAGTTCATAAATGTAGGTTATAATTCTAGTCTTTTAATGATTTAGACTTTTTTAACAGACATACATATGTATATAATTTGCTAAATAATAAAATATATTATTTATTTCTGTCCTTCGTCCAGACAGCTGATAGGCCTTAGTATGTTTTCTTGCTTAGTAAACATCACCACCCTTCTCACCGATTGGATTATTTACACTTTAAAATTAATATGCACAATTAGTTATTATTCTATACTAAAAGTTACATTTATCAATCTTTAAAATAATTTCTGTGCACACAGGTTTTGTTTTTGTATTTATCAAATTCGGTCCCTCTGAGTTTACTTTTCTTCTAAACAAAATCTTCCACAGTTTTCTGTGTGTGCGTCTGTAGATGGTGCATTCCCTTCGTTCTGGTATCCGTGAAAATGCCTTCCTTTCACTTTCACTCTTGAATTACAGTTCGGATAGTTATACAGTTCTTAGTAGACCTATATTTCCCCCAGCACTTTGAAAATTATATTCTATTGGCTTCTGGAATGTACTGTTGACTGTGAGAAGTTGGCTGTCAATTTAATATTCTCTCCTTTGTAGGTTATCTATATGGAAAATTTAAAGGAATTTTTCTCTTATACTTTATGTTCTGCAAATTCACTATAATGTCTAGTTGTAAATCTAATTAAGTTATCTTGTTAGAAATTCAGAATGCACTTTCAGTCCAAAGAATTAGACTTCTCTAATTCTGGAAAGGTTTAACTCTTCCCATTTACATTTTATTTCTCTGTTATACTTGCCAGTCTCTTGTGCTGATAATATTTAAATCACTTTCACTAGAAACTTGCAAATTTATCTGCTCTAGAAATGATGCCATCTGTTTTGTGATTTCAGTCACTATGCTTTAAATTTTTGGATGTTTAATGGTTTCCATTCCATATCTACCTGATCTTGATTGATTTCTTCCTGTTTTTACTATCTGGCTCTTTTTACAGAAAGTTAATAACTTGTTTACCTCTCTGAGCTTTCTTATAATACTGGTTATACTTTTCCATAAAGTTAGTTTCTTTGGTAATGAATTCATGTTTCAATCGTTGATTTTGTTGGCTGTCATTTTTAGAATTAGACTGAGATTATATTAGAATTTAGAATTTGTTCTGCATGTGTTTGGAATTTTGATTACAGAATTTTGATCTTCTGTAGGCCCATTTCTCTCTTTCTTTCTTCATGATCTTCTTCTTTTGAAGTCTGCCCTCAATTTCTAGCAAATTTTTGGTTGCTCCTATCCAACCTCCAGTGGTCCTAATTTACAATAAGATTTTAAGAGTCATTTCAAGGCTGCATCCTAGGGTAACATTGAGGTTAGGAAGGGGGGCCTGGGCAATAGTATGGCTTGGTCTTGTTTCTCTCATTGTGAGTCTATGTCTATCATTGCATCTTGCTTAAAATACTAGCGGCATTTAAAAAAATACAGTTGATATACAGTATTATATTAGTTTCATGCAATCTACATAGTGATTTGAAATTCACATACATTAGGAATAATCACCGTGGTAAGTCTAGTAGCAATTTGTCTCCATACAGTTATTACAATATTATTGATCATAGTCCTTATGCTACATATTACATCTCTGTGTCTTATTATTTTATAATTAAAAGTTTGTACCTCTTAATCCCCTTCACCTACTTTGCCCAACCCTACACCCCCCCTCCCATCTGGCAACCACCAGTTTGTTCTCTGTATCTATGAATCGGTTTTCATTTTTTTATTGTTTTGTTTTTTATATTCCACAAATAAGTGAGATCATATATTGGATTGGCCCAAAAGTTCATTCGGTTTTTCCATAACATCTTATAGAAAAACCCAGATGAACTTTTTGGTCAACCCAATAGTATTTGTCTTTCTCTGTCTGACTTATTTCACTTAGTGTAATACTGTCTAGACCCAACTATGTTGCTGGAAATTGAAAGATTTCTTTTTCTTTTAAATGTTCCATTGTATATATATACCACATATTTTTATACATTCATCTGTTGATGGACACTTAGGTTGTTTCCATATCTTGGCTATTATAAATAAAACTTCAGTGAACATTGGAGTGCATATATCTTTTTGAATCAGTGTTTTTGTTTCCTTTGGGTAAATACCAAGAAGTGAAATTGCTGGATCACATGTTCTATTTTTCATTTTTTAAGGAACCTCCATACTGTTTTTTTTATAGTGGCTGTACCAATTTACAGTCCCACCAGCAGTGCATGAATGTTCCCTTTTCACCACATCCTCATCATTTGTTATTTGTTGACTTTTTGATGATAGCTATTCTGATAGGTGAGAGGTTGATTTGATCTCATTGTGGTGTTGATTTGCATTTCTCTGATGATTAGTGATGATGAGCAAGTAGCAGCATTTTTTATTTCAGCCTTTTAAGAGTTGGAGCAGGAAAATTATACCAGTCCCTCGTGTGAGCAGGTAGCCTGGCTCTGGTCCTTTATTTTACACAGAGGGCTTTTATTCCCATTGACCTGACCAGAGTGGAACTTGGGGTCACACCACCCCCTTCAAGACATGAAGCCCAGTAGGCCTGCAGCTGCCACTTGCTCAGTGCTTTGTATTTCCATTCTATAGGGATGATTAGCTTGCTTTGATCCTGGTTATGTCATTTACAACTTACATTGCCAAATTCAATTTCATGCAACTTTTCTTTATTTTCTTCTAGGGCTTTTATGTTTTTAGGTCTTACATTTCAGGTTTTAATCCCTTTTGAATTAAATTTTGTGTATGATATAAGCAAATACCAGTATAGATGAGGTAGGTCAAGAAAAGGAAATTCTAGTTCAATCTTCATTAAAAAAAAGTTTTTTTGATTGATGTATTGTTGACTTACAATGTTGTATTAGTTTCAGGTGTACAGCAAAGTGATTCAGTTATATATAAATATATATATGTATATATATTCTTTTCAGATTCTTATAGGCTATTATAAGATATTGAATATAGTTCCCTGTGCTATACAGTAGGTGCTGTTGTTTATCTATTTCAATGTTCACTTGTAAAATCAACATTTCTTATCCTATTTGCTGCTTCAGTTAAGGATGTGTCACTGCATACTGTTACAACATAATATCAAAAACATAATTCTTTGACATGCCTTTAGAATTCCATGCCTAAATCTGATGCTTCAGTGAGAGCAGACAATGTCGAGATTGCAATAATATACTGACTTTATATTGAAAAACTGAGTCAAGAGTTATTGAGAATCATAGGAAGGGTCTCTGAGGAAGAAGAAAAGAGAAGGCCAATATTGAAAGTTATTGGAAGAAGACTGCTTTATACCCACAAAATGACGCTAGGATAAGATATTTTTTATTTTCTCCTCTAATTTCTTTTCTTCCCCACTATCATAGATGTCCAAAATTTCTCATCACTGAGGATGAAATACAAATTTTCTCATTTTCTGCAGCCAAAAATAACTTCCACATTTTGAACTTTGTTAGGACATTTAGCTGTATATTTCCTTTCTTTCTTTTGTTGGAATTATTTGTTTTCATGCCCTATGTTTATAATTAGATGCAAGTTCCTTAAAGTTAGTAATCATATCTAATATAGATTAATATATACCATAACACTGAAAACTACAATTCCTATGTAAAGATATCTGTTAAAATTTTGTTGATCAGTTGATGGATGCATTTCATGCAGTTTAATTTTGACAATAATTCATTGGCCATCTGGTCTTAATGGTTGTAATAATTTTCCTGATTGTAACTTTATACACTTTCCAATTCTGTTAACTGGCTCAACTTTGAATAGGCTATGACTATTCTATGGAAACATGGAAAATTTGCTAAAGGAATCTTATTGTGCATATTTCTCTGTGTTGAAACTAATGTTGTATTGTAATTTTAAGAGCTGATGTTGTGTTTTCCTTTCTGTACTAAATATTGCTTATAAAAGAAAAAAAAGCAAAAACTGGCAAGGATATCTTCTTGGGAATCCACTTAGTCATTACAATTCATCTCTCACTGGAAGGGTTCTGTTCCATAATGAAAAGAAATGACAATTTTTTAAAACACACATATCTAGAATAGAGGTACAAAAGAGTTACCCACTCTGGAATTTGAGTTTCTCCATCAACTGACTTCCTCATGGAGTATTCCAAAATTTGAGGCATATGCAGAAATATTTCTTGGGTAATGGTATCTCTGAAAAGTCTCTAATATTGAAGGAGAGCAAGAGGGAGGAAGGGAGGGAGGGAGGGAGGAAGAAAGAGAGAAACACCTTAGACATTAATGCCAGATGAATCACAGAGTTTTTGATGTTACTGGTGCCTGAATAGAGGGAAGTCAAAAGCCAAATTAGAGGCTTGTTCAGCAATTAGATTGTTAAATATTCAGTTAGGGTCATTTACATAATTTTTCCTCCCATATAATTGTGGTTTTCTTGAATTTTATAACATTTCTTTTTCATCTTAGGTTGATTTTTGGCTATAGCACCTAGAAAATAATTGCTTATTTTGCCTACTTTTTTTTTTGCCCTCATATATATATATTTATTAACTGAACTGTGTTGTTTTTAATCAACTAGAAAATGTATATGTGGAATCCTATTAGCCCAAGAATCTGGCTCTGTTGCTTGCAAATATGTGACGTGAATTTTTGTTGCTGTTGTTGGGATTAGGTTGCTTTTCTTTTCTTTTCTTTTCTTTTTTTTTTTTGCGGTACACGGGCCTCTCACTGCTGTGGCCTCTCCCGTTGTGGAGCACAGGCTCCGGACGCGCAGGCTCAGCGGCCATGGCTCACGGGCCCAGCCGCTCCACAGCATGTGGGATCTTCCCGGACCGGGGCACGAACCCGTGTCCCCTGCATCGGCAGGCAGATTCTCAACCACTGCACCACCAGGGAAGCCCTAGGTTGCTTTTCCTTAGAAAGAATCAACAGGTCATTAGTTATACATTCAGTAAGGACTAAATGATGGTAAGCATCCATTTTTACATTATGATGTTTTCAGTAGTAAGTGGTGTTGGTTTTATCCCACGAAATTATAACTTCTGGGAAATATTAACACTTTAGCTCCTGGGCTAGCCTTAATTTTAAAAATTAACTAATAAGAACATGCTATATAAAAATAAATAAAATAGAATATTCTGAAAAAAATAGCATATATGTTGCCAGTAGCATTTGTCATTGAAAAGTAAAAATAGGATTAAGCTTCTAAGAGCAGCATTAATGAGGACCTTTGGTTGAATCATTTGAAAATGATACTACATTTTATATTTTTTATTTCTACTGTGCCATGAGGCACATTAGGCCAACATGTAGTCATATATCCAAAATTTCTCAATTGTATTTCTTAGGTCATTAGTGAATCAGGCAGTATTAAGCAGTATTTAAGAATGAAAGCTTTAGAATAAAACTGGGTTTGAATCACAGCTCTGTAACTTACTTCCTTGTATCATTGGGGAAATTTGTTAACCTTCTAAGACTCAGTTTCCTTATATATAAATTGGAGATAATTATGAAAATACCAGCTTTATAGGATTATAGCAAGAATTAAATGAGACAATGCATGTAAAACCCTAGTACTGTGCCTAGTACATAGTCAATGATCAATGTCAGCCATATGTAATAGTAGTAGTAGTAATAGTAAAATAGTATAGTAGTAGTATTAGTAATAGTAGTAGATACATTAAATAAGATGCTCAGTGTATCCTAAATCAGTTTCTTACCATCAATTCATGAAGTTCACATAGGGTAATTCTATCCGAATTTTCAGTGGTTATTCCTGGTTTGCCTAATTCACTATCTTTAGCCATCCTGGCCATGGGAGGTTGGTTGCAGAGCATCTCCCATTTAACTAGAGCCAATTAGTTTCAGGCCCAAGACTTGACTTTATCTGTTGAAGGAGAGTTGCCTTTTTTTTTTAAACTTAATTTAGAGCTGAGAGGATCAAGGACTACAGCCATCTTAAAAACACAAGGAGAAATCATATCTTAAGAATGATTCCAACACTCAGAGGACAGAAAGTCTCTAGGTGAAAAGATGGAGAAACCAGTTCTTGTTCACATCCTTTGACGTTGTACATGAAGACATACCTGAAACCAGCCCTACCTCTGAATTTTCAGTCTTAGGAGCCCATAATTACCCTTCTGTATGAACCAGTTAGGGCTGTATATTTTTTTAACCTGCTAAACTGATAAAGATGTGAACCAATTTTCAGAGTGTTAAGACTTTCCAAGAGAGCTAAAGCTCCATTTCTTCCATGTTCTCTATGTCATTTCTGGTGAAGAATTTCCCAGTGGCCTCCTTCTGAAGAGTTATGACTTTACTATTGCTCTCTGGGCCAGCCTGATTCCCAAAAGAGATTATCTGTTCTAATTCGTTCTGCCTTCCTTTGCCTGTTCCCCTCCAAAACCAACATAAGATTTAGTCATTTTCATATGTAAATGTTCCTTGGGTTTGTAACAAACAAATCATTGAAAGATAAGAATCAACTTTTCTTTCCTCTTGCCCCCCAGAATGAGCCAGTTTTTCAACTTTTGGGGACTTCTTCAAAATATCTCTTTATATAACTCCCTTGGAGGGAAATATATTGCATAAAATAAGTGTGTAAGCCATGACTTTCATAGACTTCAGGGAGGGGAAAAGAGAAGAAATTATGAGTGCTAAATGCAGAGGGAAAATCAGTAGGTTTTCAGGTGAGATTTGAATGAAATAGAGATGCGGTGAAACAGAGAAACAGAAGCAATTCATTTTTATGACCAAGTCTGCAGATAAGTTCATGCTTTGAATAGACAGCACTGAGGAAAAGAATATGAAAAAGCAAAACAAAACATTGTGATAGGTGGCCAAATTAGAACAATTGTCAGAGAAGGACAGATTGCAAAGTGCTACATTTTGAGGAGATTTCAAGTGACAGCCTCCTGCATTTATGGTGTACCTAAAGTTTGTTTCTGCACCACAGAATTTTAAAATATAGTAGTTAAATTGTAGAAATGGTTTAGCTACATAGAAATGTATATGTCAAAAGTGACATATATTTCAGCTATCTCCAAATGGAAGGAAAGATACTTATTTTGAGTCCACTGAAAACATCAGTCTCCCATGGGGTACCTATATGTCATGGTTCATCCAGAAGAGTTCCAGTTTATGCCTGATGTCTTAGTGTAATTATTGACACTACCTGTTTGAACCTCAAAAGTGTCCTGGATTAGGATTTGGGCAATAATTATACAGTCATGTTACACATGATTCTACATATGACTCAGTGGGTGATTTGAGGTGTCAATATTGCATAAAATCTTACTGAATAATTTGAAAATTTCCTGTTCTGATTTACTCCCCAAGAACAAATCTTAATGATAAATTTCTTAAGTTCACTTTCCTGTATCACCCAGTGATTGAGTTTGGCTGTGAGTAAAAAAGACACCCATAACAATAATTTAAAGGGATCAAAGGTTTAAGTTTTCTCACATAACCAGAAGTCTGGAGATAGATAGTTACTGGTATTGGTTCATTGACTGGCTAAGCAACCCTTGGCTAAAGGGCCAAGGTTTTTACATTTATTTGGCCTTTTCCTAATGGTGCAAGATGGCTCCTACCTCCTCAACTAACATGTATACATTCTGGGAAGTATAAAAGGGGTACAGAGAAAGAGATGGTGCCTTTATCAGGAAAGAACACTTTCCCAGAATTTTCAGTAATGTCCGTAGTGATGTCCAGTGATGACCATAGAACTGTGTCACATGGTCACCCCTAGGTGGACAGAGTGTGGGGAAATGTCTCAATTATTTTTTAAAAAAATTTGAGCTACATACATTGCCATATTCATCAAAACCAGGGTTCTGGTAATATGGAGGGGAAAATGGATATTGGGTAGACACTTGACAACTGCCCCACTTCTCCAGGCTGAGAATATAAATGTAGATAATGTAAAACTTTAGCACAAGAGAGAGTCAAAGAGACAGAGAGCAACTGAACAGATTGAAGAATAGATATGCATGTGTAGTTTCTTCATTAGGTAATGTAAAATCTTTTGAATTACTATAAATATTGGTTGAAAAATTTATGAATCTCTACTAGGAAGCTAAATATTGAACTCTAGAGACTAACGGGAAGAGATCTTACCTGTCATTTTATTCAGGTCCAAATAGATTAGAAGTTCCCTGGGATTTGGTGACAGAAGCTTTCTGCTTGTTGAGTTTTCATGATGGATCGCTGGATATTTCCTCTGAAATTTCTCTCTGTAGCTAGGGCGAAGATGAATAAGCACTGCTACTTCAACTTCCATTCTTCTATTTCACTGGATGCGTAAAAGTTCTCTCTGTAGGGAGCTGTGAGAAGTCGTGAGGGAACTGAAAGTCACCATGGAGTGGGATATAGCATATTGACTTGTAAGAGTATGCTTGCCTGTGGTTTCAATACAGATCTTCCTGAAACTCCAGGGATCAGCAACTTTTCCATGCTCCAGGAACTTTTCCAAACTCCAGGGATCAGCAACTTTTCCATGCTTTATTTAATGTAGATAGTGTGGCACACATTGTCTTAGGCACTGAAAATGAAATGAAAAACACTTCCACTGTAGTGGGAGAACAAGACAACACATAAATAAATATGGAAATTTACTAATTAGGATTGGTTTTTATAAAAGAAAAAATATATTTCAGTAATAGAGAATAATAGAGAAAACTAATTTAGACAGGATTGCCATGAAAATTTCTTTAAGGAGATGATATTCACGCTAAAACCTAAAGGATGAAATGAAAGACCAAACCAGAGGAAGTGTACTAGCAGAGGCAGAAATAAGTGCAAAACATTCATAGGACTAAAATGTTTATAAATCTTATTGTTTCTCACACATTCTATCATAATTCTTGCACCTGAAGTGCTAATTCTAATATCTGTTTATTTTCATTTGCTCGCCTATTTGATTTAAAATATTTTTACATATTGTGTGCTGAGTACCATTTTGGGTGCTCCAAGCATGAGAGAGGGAAAGGACAAACACTGCATTTTCATACCATAATAAAAGAATGAAATTTTTAAGGGTTATAAAGGAAGGAAGCAGGGTTATAGAAACATAATACATTTATGTCTTGGCATATTTTTTTAATTTTTAAATTTACATTAATTCTCATCATGAATTTCTTTCTGTTATTTGTGCTATCCTTGTATTTTGACTCTTTTTACATAGAATCCAGGAATAAGTTTTATGTTTTAAAAAAATTTGTATGCTGTTTATTGAATTATTTCTTTATTATTAATATTCCTAAGGGATTTCCAGGAACTTTCTCATTAATTTCAATGAAAAGACTTCATTGGCATTATCTTAAAACCTTCAAATCTGATTAGTAGCATGTTGCCAAAAATATTTATGTTTTAAAAGGTCCACACCACATATAAAAAGTAACTTAAAATGGATCATAAACTTAAGTGTAAGAGCTAAAACTATAAAACACTTAGAAGAAAGCATAAGGCTAAATCTTCATGAGCTTAAGTTAAACAGTAGTTTTAGAGATATGAAACCAAAAGCACAAGCAACAAAAGAAAAATTTTCATCTTAATTAAAACATTTGTACTTCCAAGGACACAATCAAGAAAGTGAAAAAGACAACCCAGAGAAGAGGAGAAAAGTTAGCAAGCCATTTATCTGGTAAGGAATGTGTATCTAGAATATATAAATAACTCATACAACTAAAAATAAAAAGACAAAAGTGTACAAAGGATTTGAATAGACATATTTCCAAAGAAGATATACAAATAGTTAATAACCACATGAAAAGATGTTCAACACCATTAGCCATCAAGGAAATGCAAATCAAAAACCACAAGGACTCACCACTTCACACCCACTAGGATGGCTTTATTAAAAAAGATAATAACAAGTATAGGTGTGGATATGGAGAAGTTGGAACCCTTATATACTGCTAACAGGAATCTAAAATGCCATAGCCACTTTGGAAAATAGTCTACCAGTTCTGCAAAAGGTTAAAGATAGAGTTACCATATGACCCAGCAATTTCACTACTAGGTACATACCCAAGAGAAATGAAAACGTAGGCCCACACAAAAACTTTTCTATATTAATATTCATAGCAGCATTATTTAAAATAGCCAAAAGTGGAAATAACCCAAATGTCCATCAACTAACAAATGGATAAGGTGTGGCACATTTATTCACTATAATATTATTTAGCAATAAAAGAAAGTGCTGAAGCATGCTACAACCTGTATGAATTGTGACAACAGTATGTTAAATGAAAGAAACCAGTCACAAAAGACAACATATGGTATAATTCTATTTATATGAAATGTCCAGAATAGACAACTCTATAGAGACAGGAAGTTGATTAATGATTGTGCTGTGGTAAATGGGAACAGACTGCTACTAAAGGATGGGAGTTTGTTTTTTGGGGTAATGAAAAAACTACAGTTGATTGTGGTGATGGTTGTACAGTTCTGTCAATATACTAAACACCACTGAATTATACACTTTGAATGGGTAAACTGTATGGTATATGAATTATATCTCAATAGTGCTATTAGTAAAAAGTGAATTCTATTTAAAATATCAATATAATCATGATTTAATGGAGATTAAAAAGTAAATAAGATCATTTTCCCCTAATGGATTCCATACACATTAATTGAATTGTATTTTTTGTTTGTTTAAAGTAACACAAAGGTGTGAATTTCCTCACAACTGGAGGGGCGTGACAGAACTTTAATACTCTGGTGCAAAAATTGGAAAAAGGAGTGGGAGCAGAGTAGAATTTGTTTTCATTGTGAAGATGTGTCCTACAACTGTAAACACCATTGATTTTGACCACAAAATACTAGCTATGAGAGAAGAGTTTTTATAATAATATTAATATTTGCTGTGACATTTTAATTTACTTACTGAGCTTGGACCTTTAACTTATTACTGTCAAGGCTCTAAAAATTTATACCTATCTGTTCATGTGGTGGTACCTTAGGAAGTATATGTTTAAATCACAGAATATATATATTTTTCTCTCTTTGGCTCAATTTAAAAATGTTTCATGAGGAAATCTTGAATATTTTCTACCTTAAAATTGCATCCTGGAATATACAAGCAGCTCATGCAACTCAATATCTAAAAAACAAACAACCCAATCCAAAAATGGACAGAAGAACTAAATAAACATTTCTCCAAAGAAGATATACAGATTGCCAACAAATACATGAAAGGATGCTCAACATCACTAATCATTAGAGAAATACAAATTAAAACTACAATGAGGTATCACCTCACACCAGTCAGAATGGTTATCATCAAAAAATCTACAATCACTGTTGGAGAGAGTGCGGAGAAAAGGGAACCCTCTTGTGCTGTTGGTTGGAATGTAAATTGATACCGCCACTATGGAGAACAGTATGGAGGTTCCTTAAAAACTAAAAATAGAACTACCATATGACCCAGCAATCCCACAACTGGGCATATACCCTGAGAAAACCATAATTCAAAAAGAGTCATGTACCACAATGTTCATTGAAGCTCTATATACAATAGTCAGGACATGGAAGCAACCTAAGTGTCCATCAACAGATGAATGGATAAAGAAGATGTGGCACATATATACAATGGAATATTATTCAGTCATAAAAAGAAACAAAATTGAGTTATTTGGAGTGAGGTGGATGGACCTAGAGTCTGTCATACAGAGTGAAATAATTCAGAAAGAGAAAAACAAATACCATATGCTAACACATATATATATGGAATCTGAAAAGAAAAAAGGTTCTGAAGAACCTTGGGGCAGGGCAGGAATAAAGACGCAGACATAGAGAATGGACTTGAGGACATGGGGAGGGGGAAGGATAAGCTGGGACAAAGTGAGAGAGTGGCATGGACAATGGACATGTATACGCTACCAAATATAAAATAGATAGCTAGTGGGAAGCAGCCACATAGCACAGGGAGATCACCTCGGTGCTTTGTGACCACCTAGAGGGATGGGATAAGGAGGATGGGAGGGTGATGTAAGTGGGAGGAGATATGGGGATATATGTATACGTAGCTGATTCACTTTGTTACAAAGCAGAAACTAACACACCATTGTAAAGAAATTATACTGCAATAAAGATGTTTAAAAAAAAGAAAGAAATATGTGCCATGCTAATGCTAATCAAAAAAATATTTTATTGAAATATAGTTGATTTACAGTGTTGTGTTAATTTCTGCTGTACATCAAAATAATTCAGTTATACATATATATACATTCTTTTTCATATTCTTTTCCATTATGTTTTATCACAGGAAGGTTTAGTTTTTTGTTTTGGGGTTTTTTTTTTGGCATGTGGCATCTTAGTTCCCTGACCAAGGATCGAACCTGTGCCCCCTGCAGTGGAAAAGCAGAGTCTTAACCAGTGGACTGCCAGGGAAGTCCCCAAGGTTTAGTATTTTTAAAAGCCTTATTTAGCTTGAACTTTCCTTTGATATTTTGAGTTGTCTGTTTTGCCATTAGATCTGCCAGTGTCACTTACCCTCCAACTTGATTTAACATTATATTCGTTTTGAGTGCTTGGGTGATATGTGAGGTACTATATGATTAGAATGGTTGCAAATTGGTTTCTGGGTTTTTTTTCTCAGAGTTTACTTGTATTTCTTTCCAATGCCTGATTTTTAATATAGGTATTGTCAAGATGTGGTTTTTATTCTTGAAAAATTTTAATGTATCTGGTAATTCATTATCCCAAGAGTAATTTGGCATTATTATAATAATGTGAAATATACATAGATATGGAGTATTGAGTAGTAGATTGTTATAATAAGGATACCTTTCATAAGACTTTTTAACTGTGTTTCCTGGTTCTCATTCTCAAATCCATACTTACAAACAGGCTATGTATTTGGTGCCTTATTATTTACAAAATGAAGAGACACAGGCAGAGTCCTCGCTAAGATGTATTATGTGAGAATGGAAAATGGAGTTGTATAGCCCTTAAGTCTCAAGTGAAAAATGCAGAGGGAAGTAATTGGCCACATTCCAAACTCTTTTGAGAGGCTGATCCAGTAGTCCAAAATGAATTTTCCAAAAAAAATTCCCCAAAGACGCATGATTCATCTTGTGTGGCAATAAATATAACTCTTTGAACACTGTTATTTATTTGGCTAATTCACTGGAGTCCAAGTGTACCTAACTCTACAGATCAACTTCTCAAAAACTCTTAAAGCCCATCCCAAATGCTTCCCCTGAAAATCAGCTGTTTGTTGTTGTTGCTGTTATTTTAATTATCTTTGTAGTATCGGAAGATCTTCTAAATCTACCAGTTCTATCTCTGCTGTCTAGCACTGTGCCCACTCTGGCTTTATTTTTATGGGCCCTCAGCTAATAAGAGTGATCATAGAGGTCAGCTAGACTAAATCAGTGGCTCCTTTCCTAATATTCACAAAAATTAGAACCCGATTATTGCTGAAACATCTCTAAGAGTGAGGGCTTTATTACCTGAATCGTACACTGGAGATGACCGTTGGGATCATCTTCTTTTTACTGTGCCATTTTTGGTTCTAGTCCTGCAATGTGGAGTCACAGAGAATGTGTTAATTACTTAGTAGTGCTTGGCACATAGTGAGTGTTCTAAAGCTGTTGACTGTTGTGATTATCAAATGAGGTTTTCTACCTCTATGTCCATTTTATCTCCATCTCATCATTATCCATATATCTATCTACGTATCTGTGTATCTGTGTATTTATTTATCTTCCATTACTTAGAATGGTGACTAACACCCAGTAATGGCTTTAAAAGTGTTTGCAAAGATTATTTCTTTCTCACGTGATGTTTTCAACTATTTGTTGAACACAATTAAATATTATAGGAAGTGATCATGGTTTTCATGAGAACATTAACCAGTTCCATTTCTTTCACTAGGAAGTTAATAAATACTATTTATTAAATAAATTAATGAGCAATAGAATCATTAATTTTTTAAATTGAAGGAAAGCTATAAATAATTTAGTTCAATTCCTCCTTTTTTTCAGATTAGAAAATAGAAATTTAGACTGAACTTTTTTTCATCCCTTTATTATTCAGAGCTCACTCTTTTGTTCATACTATATATCTCTCCTAAAGTGTGATATTATAATCTGTGTAAGTGATATTTTATTAGTTCCTGCCCTGATTTAGCCCTTGCTGAATTCTAGTTGACTCTCTGGGACCAGCAAGAAACCATTCATGGTCAGGAAGTATTGGTCAGCAATACAGGGCTGGGGGAATTAAAATTCATTCACTTGCCTCTTAGAAATATCTGTTTAAGAAATTCTTTGATATTGATTTACTTTCAAACATTGGTTACTTTTCTCCCTGGAGGTAACAGTTTTATGATCATTCTACTGGTCTCTAACAATGGTTACCTGATTTACTGATACATAAAAAGCCTACAGAGATGTATTTTTTCATTGACTTTATACTTGCCCAGTAACAGCATTGGTCTTTATTATGTTTCAATGGGTGGCTTGAATTGATCCATAATAAGCTGAATCCACGCTAAGTACAGCTGTAATGTAGGGGAACCAAGATGGTATTCCTGGCAGCGTTCTCATTATATGTGCTTTACTTCCATTTAGTAGTCATTTCTGTAAGCCCCAAGGAAATTTCCTGCTATGAAAGGTTTTCTCTTACTGACATTGGCTAAAGAGACATTAGACCCTTATTAGATGTGTGTTTTGCCTTTGCTAATTCTTTTCCCCGAGACAGCCCCAGCCTTCTTTCAATAGAGTTTGCTTTGCTTCCCATTACATTACGTTCCAAACAAATCCCTACTTTGTATTCTCACTTGTTCCACTTTTCACCAAAGCCTTCTGATAGCTCAATCTATATCTAATTTTTCCTCCATTTATCTACCAAAGCCCCTTTTCTAGAATGTCTCACTTTATGCTTACACAGAGGGTATTTCCTTGGCCAGATCTTTGGTGGTCAACATGATGCCTCTCAGAAAAATATTCCCTTTCTCCCTCATTGGAGAGTCAGAACCTCCAACTCTTCTCCGTTGGGAGTTGAGGCATATTTCTATATGAACCTGATAGAGGTTATGGGAATCAGTAGGTTAATAAGGCTTTTATAATGGATCAATCTGTGCAGGAGTTTCCAACTTACTTTTCTTCTTCCATATGATAGAGACCATATAAACAAAAACATTCATCCAGAAAATGTTTCTGCCTGTGCATTTTTGTGTGCATTGTTTTTATTTATATTCAAGCAACTTTCATGTTTGTAGTGTGATTAAATCCACATAAAAACTCCAGAGAGGTTGATCAGACCAGTGTAAGTATCACTATATTATAAATATGGAAAATTACTCAAAGGTGATAAGGATCATTAATACCAGTGTCCAATCTAAGATTTTCCTATTTCATACCTAAGCCTCCTTTCCCTTCCTTACTTGAAAAATGAATATTCCTTTTCTTGCAGTAGTAAACGATTTCTATTTAAGAATGTTAACTTCTTTGTTTATTTTCCATTTGAGACAGAATTTTGGTTATGGTGTGTCTGGAAGGGTAAAGACTGCTTTGAAGATGTGAGAACTGGGAATAGAGAGTTTGGCTGGGAAGTGGAGAGGGAGGCAGTCAGAGAAAGGGCATCTCAACCTGTATTTCTGAGAAGGAAAAGTAAAAACCAAAGGATCATCTCTCTGCTTAAAATTTCTTTTATATTTAGCCTTTTAAGTTTGTATGAGAATTAAGTGTGTTAAATTTACTTTTTTTATTTTGGTATCTTGTAGTGGTGCCTACCATCCTAAGCATCAAGATATGGTATACAAGAGGGCCAACAGGGCACAGTATTATACTCTTGTGCAAAATGATTCAGGGATTCTATTTAAAGTAGTTGAGCATCTGTGAGACTCTGTGTAATGTGTTTATATGCTTCTTGTTTTCTTTCTTCCATTTCCATCCTTCCATTCTCCTTTTTCCTCTCCCTCCATCCTTCCCTCCTTTTCTCTTTTTCTCTCTCTCTGTTTATCTCTCTCCATCCCTCCAACCCTTCCTGCTTTCTTTTGTTTTTTTTTGGTATAATCTTTATTTAACAGACCTTCATTAAACATGTGCTATATACAAAGTGAGGTAAATGCTTTAGATGCCTGTAATACAAGAAGGATATAGAACTTATGCTATCAAAGGAGCTTATAGGCTCTCAGAGTAGGTGGTAATACAAAAATCAAGGCATTGAGGGTGGAATCTGCCCAAGTTCTGAGTACAGAATAAGCGATATTGTAGATATTCTAAGTGCAATACTGAGGTCATGGAATGGAGAGGATATTTTAAAATCTTGGCCTGAAAATATATTTCATATCAGTAAGTCCTAGTGATTTGCATCCAGGAAAATACTGGCCACTGTGACCTGTTCTAAATCATATTAAAGATTCTATTGTCATATCACATAAAGTAGGTATATGTGATAATATATATCACATCTTTTAATATTAGAAATTACTATGTACAAATGGAGTTGAATGAGAAATTGACTACTCTAAGTCCCTTAATTAAGATCTCCTGTCACCTCCTTCCTATGCAGGAGGGCAAACTGGTAGTAAGATAGATAACAGATACTCTATTTTGTAAGACCTATGAGCAACTGGGTGCTTGCCATGGTGCTTACTCAAACTTGCAGAGATTATCCCACATTTGTATTTATGTGTGGAGAGGGAAAGTGATAATTTCAGGGAATAATGGAGAGGTCACACGAGGAGGGGACAAGTGAAAGCAAAGTCATTTTTTAATGCCCAGTAGGAAATGTAGAAAGCTTGGGGATAAACCTTTTGTGGGCACAAATGTGTCAAAAAGCTGTGGAGGATTTATACTGTGCAAGATCCCTTAGATATGTGTGTTTTGGTTCTACAGCCCATTGCTTTGGGGCCACTGAGTAGGACTAATAGCTCTATCCAATTTAACAACCTCTCAAGTTCTCACAGTATTAAATGAAAATGATGATAATAATTATGTTAGTAATCATATTTGAATGCCTACTACATGTTTGGACTCTATAAATTTATTCATTCAATCTTCATGGCGACTCCCTAAATTATGTCCTAGCATTATCTTCCTTGGACAGGTGAGGAAATAAAGATGAAGTGATTTACTCAAGATTACCCATATGGGAGATGAAGCTATTAACTATAATTAAACACCGAGTCTCTAATAATAAGAAAATGTCACAATATTTATTTACATGTGGTGCTTGGTAGTTTCAAAGAGCTTTGACATCCACCATGTGGTATATTAAGTCAGGTTGTTTATCCCTTTTTAAGAGATAAGGCATTTAACTTCAGGTCTATTTACTCCAAAACCTAAGCAGAATTCACTGCACTCTGAAGTCTATTCATAATTTAAACCTACATAGATGTGTCTAATTTTAGACAAATTTCCAATCAGATTGGCTAAAATCTAATAGTTTCTTATGCTTGGGAATGTACATTTTAGTCTCTTAGTAATTATCTTATGCATTATACAATCTTCACTGGAGTTACCAGATAAATGAGATGTCACTGCACTTAACAGCAAGGATCACTGCTGCTAGCTTTCGATTGGTTTCATCTGTTGCTGGGAGGAGTTGCCATCTCTCAGCAGCTGCCAGCCAGGCAGGCATTTCTGATGGAGCTGAGCCCAGGTTGACAGTAGCTAGAAAAGGAACGTGTCCTAACCTGGCAAGGACATCCTTCAAGTCCGTGTTTTTGTCCACCAGGCTGACAGAATCCCCAATTTTGATGCATTTCATTGCTTTTCATGAAGCCCATTTTTGTCCTTTATTCTTTATTTTCTTTGCTTAACTTTGTTTAGTTGCTGACAGACCATATTCATGCACTGTACAAAAGAATAAGTAAATTCCAATTAGCATCTGAAATGCAGAAGAACTTGGTTCCAGCTCTAGTGGGAGAATGATATATTGTTTGATTAAAAGAAGGAAGAGCCATTTCTTCTAAATAAGTGTACACATCATTTTCCTGGCAATTACAAAAGGGAGCTTTAAATGCTCTCTTTAGGATTTTGATGAAAGAATGAGAATTGTTCTATTTGGATGACTTCCCCTATTTAAAATCCCATTTATCTACAAGGTGACTGAAATAGATACTGGGGAAAGAAAAGAATTATGTTTGTTCTTCCCCTTCTTGACTTTACATATCATTAGCTGTCTGCCTGGAATGTTCTACACCCTGTTTATTAACTCTTCTTCACCCCTTAAGGTCAGGTTCCAATGCAAGACTGGTGGCGAAACTTTCCACATGCACCTCTATTCACTCCCTTCTTTGTGTCCTCAAAATACTTCAGTTATATTCCTGTTTTGGGACTTCCCATAGCAAACTGTCCTTTTTTTTTTTTTTTTTAAATGTGAACTATAGTTTTCATTTCTTTATTTACATGTGGTATTTTCATTTTGCCAACTGTCTTTATAGTCACTCTTTTCTTCTTGGCCATTTCCATTACTAAGTTCTTGTATGTCTGAAGGTTCAAGGCCCACATTTTATGCACTTCTGAATTCTTAGCACCTAGTACTGTGTCTGGACCTAGTAGACACCCATCTCTAACCTCCCAGTACCAACCCCAAGTTGTTTAGTAAATCAACAAGTGCACACTATGGTGCAACATTCTCCTCAATCTTCGAACAGCTCCATTCAGGAGTCTCAAAAGCCAGGCTTATGAGAACTAAAAACATATTTATATCTTTGACCCATGAAATATATTAACTGCCTCCAATCATACCCCCGTGTGGACGGATTTGAGTGTTCTCTAATTACAGAGTCTGGGAAATGGAGCACTGTCTGTCTAAACTGGAAGGGACATCAGAGTGTCTGTGGGCCCACATGCTCTTTGACTGATGTAGAAAAGAAGGCCTGTAGGGGAGACACCATCTGCCCAAGGCCACCACCCAGAAGGCTGGTGGCTGAGCTGTACTTCAAACCCTAGTGAGCATTCTATTAGGTTGTTACATGCACTTGGCATGTAACACTGAAGGCAGCTTTGTGATTCTGACATTGAAATTAAGTCCTCCCAGTAAGGAAATATCCAGTAAGATCAATATAGTATCATGGCACATTGGAAGGTACCTTAGTCTTGGAGCTGGAAGAGTTGAGTTCGAATACTGATTAAGTGCTTTGTGCCTTGACCACTGAGCCAAGGATTCTATTTAAAACTTTATGGGACATTCTAGTCATTCTCATTGTCTAGAGTCTCCCCTACTTTCCTCAGATTGTAAACTCATCAGGGAATGTTTAATTTAATAAGGATTTATTGATCATTTACAATGTGTCAGCATTGTTAAGACCTCATAATAAGACTATACCATATCTTGCATAATACCTAAAGCAAAATTAAACATACAATGTGGATTTCAGGAATTATTGTACACTTATTACATGTTTCCATATAAGTAATAATGGTGCCGGACACCTTTCAGCCTTATGTTCAAGAGAGGAGTGAATTCCCTCATCTTTTGTGCAATATACATTAGAAAGGAAAAAGGACAGGAATATTTAAAATATATGAAAGAATAAGCTCTATCTTCAAGAACTATAGAAGCATACATTTACAACCAACCAATTTATATGGTAATCACAAGCCATTCTCACCCAGAATTTCTCAGAGACATGAATCCAGTTTGAATTTACAGGGTGTAGTCAAAAGTGATACTGTGTTAGCTATAAATTTCCTCATATTGATGGGAGCAGGAAAGCTGTTCCTACATCTTGGGCTTTCCTTAGTCTGAAGTAATCTTCTTCAATTTCTTCTGCCTGTCCAAAACCCAAGAAAAAACTACTTCATTTGTGAAGCGTTGTTTTGAATCCTCATCAAACAGAAGTATATGTTCCTCTTTCATGCTCCCATCCCTCTATTGTGGTCCTTAGTCATCTTCATTTTTCATTTATCTGTGTGTCTGGTTAATTATAAACTCCCTGAGATCAAGGGATAGGTTTTTTTCTTCATCTTGCTAAATCATCTAATTCAGTACCTTGCAAATAGCAGTGCTAAATAATTGAGAAATGAATGAATGAGTAAATGAGTGGATAAAGTCAAAAGAATATTAGTGATTTATTCAATAACGATTTCTGGAATGATTACTAAGCTTCGGTGTGCTATGCACTGTATTCAATCTTGGGTGTACATAGCGTGGTGAACTTTTATCTGCTGCCTGGCACTGATGGGCTAAGTTATAATAACATATAAATATCCTCTCAGTATTAAACAATATATATCTAGAAAGCAGGAATGCTACCATTTTGAGAATGTATGAAAAATCTGCAGCTATTAAAAATTTAACAGTCTTTGAAATATAGAAGTGAAACTTTGAGACATATAGTGGGCATAAAGAAAACAGTGTGACTCTGCTATCAGAGCCTAAAAAATATTAGATATATGAATTATATCAAAACAGGACTGCTGATTTGGGGCATGCTAGAGATTCTATTTTGGTCTCAAAACAGCTCCTTTATGGGCTTATCCAAACTATTTCTTACTTGAAATCCTCTGTTTTGTAATCTATTTCTCCCTCCCCCCTCCACAAATGAGTATTCTGAGGATTAATTATTGTAAAGTACTTTGCAAATGAAAGGTCTATATAAATTCTAAGTGGTGTTGTTATACTGTGCGTGATGTGCCAGTGAAATATTGACAAAAGCCCCTGTTTGCTAAAGCCTGCATTGATGTATTAAACTCCAGCTGTAGAACAGTACCTCTGGGGAGCCTCATACTTTCTTTTCTTTAGATACATGAATTGGCAATTAAAAATAATTATATTGCAGCACTGCTTGTGAAGCCAGTCAAGAAATCCACATTGAACAACGTGGGATGTTGTCTTTGAGCTTCAATTACCAAAGAGTACATTTTCTCTTCCCTCTTCAAACAAAGTATTGCATGTCAACCAGTCTAGCAATTCAAAATAATGTTTTCTTTTTTCTTTAAACAGTTTTTGCTTTTAACATATCTTCAGAAAGCTGAATGAAACAGGTTAGGCTATTTCATTCTGGGGCATTCTGCTGACTACCGGGATTTTATTCTGTTTGTAAACCTGTGTGTAAGCCTGGGTTTCTGCTAAAGGTGTTCAGGAATAATGATATCAGTGCAAATGAGATAAGAGGATTAGACTGTACCACTCCAATACTCCATCATGTTCTCTTCTGAAATGTAAGGTTGGGACCTTAAAGATCTTTTCTTTTGATTTCAAATTTGAAAGTATCAAATTTGGATACAATTTCTTAAGGGATTGTAAAAGTTTCCTACAAAAATATAGATTACTTGTGTGTGCTAACTTTGTGAAGAACAATTATTTCATCCATTATGAAGGCATAACAATGTTCTTTATAAAAAACTAAATAATCTATGAAACTAAAAAAGATAAATATTAATCTATTTTGAGATTTTCCTTATTAAATCATGACAGTTTTTGAAGATTTGGTTTAAAAATAGAATGAAATATTTGTATTGCAGTGTTTTTTTTTTTGTTTGTTTGTTTCTTTTTTCTTTTTTTTGTGGTACGAGGGCCTCTCACTGCTGTGGCCTCTCCCGTTGCGGAGCACAGACTCCGGATGTGCAGGCTCAGCGGCCATGGCTCACGGGCCCCACCACTCCGCGGCATGTGGGATTTTCCCGGACCGGGACACGAACCCATGTCCCCTGCATCGGCAGGCGGACTCTCAACCACTGTGCCACCAGGGAAGCCCAGCAGTGTTTTTATAAACCAGACCTGTATTGGGAATATTGGAATGGCTGTCAAATATGGGAATGTTTGTGATAAAAATAGTCTCTGTATAAACTCTTGATTCTGACAATCTTTCAGGGATAAAATGATTTGATTTGATATGAGATTGACTATTATTTAAAGAGCAAGTCTAAGTTTGCCTTGAAAAATATTCCATCAAAACAGTCATTCTGGGTTGTTATATTTTGCTGTAGTTTTCTGTTAAAACACTTTATTAGTGACTAATCAGTAATGTCCCTGCTGTGATTATATTCGGCTCCTCTAGCTGAACAGAAAATCAGGGGAGAAATATAGACCTTAATCTGATCCATTCATATTTGGATATTCTGTCTTTGAATTCTTCTTAAGTTTAACATATTTTCTTTTTTTGAGGCCTTATCTGTTCTACAAGAGAGATGGCATCTAAAGTCTGTACAGTCATAAGGCAGTGATTACAGTTGGGTGAGACCTGGAGATATCTGGTATACAATTGATGCCAAAAGGTTTTCAAAGGTCATGATGATCTAGTAACATAAATGTTGATAAAATTTTCACCTTGTTTTGTAGTGGACAGATAAGTGAACCAGGAGTGAGGAAATCTGATTTCTAGTTCCAGCACTGTCACTGCTCCAGGCCAAAGAGTACCATGCATGGCCAGAAGACTCCAGGCAGGGTTCTCTTGGATAGGTCTGCCTTGTAAGCCAGAGAGAGTGAGTGAAACCTGGCAAGATAGCACAGGAACATGGCAGGGTTTATGCCACCCTTCTCTGGATAACTCTGAAATGCAAAGCCCCATCATTTTGCATCACTAGGCACAAAATACTTACATACTCATAGACCTTTAGTCCTTGTTGGGGTCTGCTAGATCCCATTGGTATTATTTGAAGACAGAGTCCTATGGGCAACATTTTGAGGGTCTATGTCCCAAGAAACCAAAGCCTCTTCCTAACTTCCTTATTCTGTATGCCCAAAGGAATGCTCTTAGTGGTAAATAGTATGTATTAAGGAGAGAGATTATATTTTATCTGGCAGTAGTTACCCAATCTGATTAAGATTCCTTTGACCTTATTCATTTGGAATATTATTGTTGTTTATCTTATTCCTTTATTTAATATTTACATGCATTTACCTATTCAGCTAATACTCTCTCTAAACTAAAATGCATTGGAAAACCAGGAAGAAAGCAAAAAATAAAAAAGAAGAAAAAAAGAAAAACCCAACAACAGCAAAAAACACCCTAAATATTCAAAAGAGAAATGACTGTGTCTTTGTACGAAATCTTTTATACTTTACTTATAAGTAAATAAATTATTATGTTTCCATATGATCTGATATCTATAATTCTTCCAACCTAGATTGTTTTGTTTCTTTGTCTAGGGAGATAGGAAGCTACACAGAAAGAGGAAAGTGTGACAGCTGTAACAGGTAGTGAGAGCTAGAAAAAGCAACCCTGAATGGAAAGAAAAGGCAGGGGACTGTTTAGTACATATTAGAAAAATTTCCACAGAAGAAGGAGACTTTGAAAGGTACCAAGAAAACCCTCCAAATCCTTAATTAATCATAAATAGCAATCCAGCATATGACACTCTGAGAATTCCAGTTTTCTGAGGTTTTACTCAGCTGAATTTGGCACTTCTTTTTGGTACAGGAGATCTCAAACTGGTAACAGATCAAAGTAGTAGAATCACCCCTTAAATCAAATTGGCATCGAGGATGTGGGGATGCAGAAATGGAAAAATGTGTTAAGTTTTACTTTAGAAAAACCTTTTAAATTAGGTTAGAATTTAGCAGTGGAGAGAGGACTGGAAATCCCCAGACACTTATACTTCATTTTCTCTTCTGTTCAAAAGTTGTAACAAGTAATGTTTCATATAATTTTCTTTTACTTCCCGAGAGAAAAGGTTTTTCCTCTTCCACACACTGCCTTTATTTTTCCTTCAGAAGACAGCACAAGGGCACAGACTTAGATTAACCAGAGAAAACTTTGGCTTAAATAAAATCTTTCCCCCCACTTTTATCTCTCCTTTTCATCTGTTGGTGGAGGAAATCTAGATGAAATTTTGAGAGATTTCTGATCAAAATCACCTCATAAGAAGTCACTTGTTCAACTAGTGTGTGTGTGTGTGTGTGTGTGTATCTGTATACACATATGTATGTACACATGTACACACACATACACATATATATGTTTTTAGATAGATGGAGAGAGACAGTCAAAGAGAAAGAGATTGAAATTGTATAGCTCTTTAAAATATTTTTCCATATTTATTTCAGGTATTTAAGGTATTTAAGGCATGTTTGAATAAATGAATATTTTTTCCTTTAATATTCCTGCATTATTAATTTCCTTTACAAAAATTGGAAAAGAAGGATGCTGACTCGGTGGAACATACTGTTTTATGTCTGTAGCTGTATGATGCCAGACGGGTCTGTGAACACTGAAAAAAAAAAAACTGCTTTGTATTCTTGATACTATGTGCAACACAAAGCTACTACACGTTTGAAAAGAAAACGCATGGGTTGGCTATAGCTACTTGGGTCAATATGTGAACAAAGTAAGCCCTTAGAAAGTGACTTCTATCATGCTGAATAAATTTCTGATTCTGAGCAATGATAGTGAGTGGTTTTAAACTTAGTGTGGGTGTAGCTAAAATTTGGTGTGAATTTTAGCCATTTCGTATTTTGATTGGGTGCCACTGCACATATTTTGAGCTTTGACTGTGAAATCATTATCCATTGCCTTCCTATTTCCACTTAAATGATATTTTGAATTGGTTTAAGACACATGGTTCCAATGCTAATTTGATACAAATATTGTCAACTATAGCACACTTTGCTTTTACAAGGACTTTGGGAAAATACTTTCTTTTTTTCCCTTTAATTAAGATTCACAATCTGTTCCTCCATGAGTTTATTGTTAGAGGTTACATCATTTTAGTATTTTGTCTTAAAGCTTGGAAAAAATGTATTTCTATGGCTAATTTAATTTTATGTACTTATTTTCCCTTATTTCCATAGGCTTCTCACAATTATACCTATTAATATATACCTTTTGATCTGTATTAGTAAACCAATATTTCCTGAAGTATTTATTTGAAGAAAAAGTCAGATTTGTGGGGAAATATCCTGGAACACTCCTCTGGCTATAGTGCTAATTAAAAGAATAGTAATGCCCATAAGAATTCCAAACTCTCATGTCCATAGAATAATTGATAAATTGAGTGTTTAACATATTCAGATATTTTTAATATCCCCAAATTCTCCTAGTCAATGGGTATTAAGTCACCAGATAACCCCAGAAAAAGTCATTTGTTCTATGCAAATAATGTACAGTCATGAACTGGGGAGATGATAATTTAATGCCATTTAATAAACAAGGGCTAATGACAGGGTACCTGTAGGTTAGTTGATAGATAAATAGATACACATATATATACATATATGTATAGATATGTATAGATGTATGTGGATGTGTTTATGTATGTGTGCATATATATATATTAGTATTTATTAATATTTATTTATTTATAGCTTACAAGAGCAGAACTGATTCTAAACCCCTCAGATTACTAAAAAGGGCACAGTCTGTACATAACTAGGTGAGGGTATTTTTATTTTTGGACAAAGGGGCACTTTACTAAAAGACAGCATAAGAACCTGTCCTGTACAGCAAGTGGAATTTTCCAGCTTATCATATGAAAAAACATGTATGTATCATGATGTCACGAGGTGGTGGAGATTTGAGAGGTCAAGTCCTGCCCCTGCTACTTACTAGCAGCTCAGCTTGAGCAAATCAGTTCTCCTCTGGGAGTATCTGCTTCCTATTCTATAAAACAGGAATTCTAATTTTTACCGTGCCACCTCCTTGGGTTATTGTGAGGCTCAATGAGGTGATGACTGTGAGGACTCTGGAAGCCCTTAGTGCTACCTGTAGCTAATGGTGATATGGTTATTGATTGCTCTAGTGCTCGATAAGTTATAGGGTGTATCACAAAATAAAGGGTCCTTATAATTTTTTCAGGCCACTCAGAACTGAGGTCAGAACGCTCAGCCACAAAATGCCTATTTTGCCACAAAGTCTTGCACATTATCAAGAAATACCCTTTTGTAAGATTTGTAACTCTTCTAAGGGACCCCATGATGAATGTAATATGAACCCCACTGTATCACATTAACCTTGTGATGCCGGATGTTGGGCATCAGCATCAGAAGCAGTCAGACTTCTATATAGTTCCACAAATCTGTATGGCCTTTGACTCCTTCTGTGTGTTATGTAGACTAGAAATCTTAATGCAAAATTTTAAAAAATTAGGGCACATTATTTAGCTTGAATATGTATACGTTTTTCATGGGGGTAGTATTACTGTGCAAAGTGAGAAATCATTTGAGATATTTGGCGATATTCTGAAATGGCATTCTTTTTTAAATTGCCAGTTATAGATTGGTGAAATTTTTTAGCAAATGAGAAGTGCCATTCTAATAACTATAGCTACTAATTATTGAATGCTTGATACATGCCATACAGTATGTTAGGTGTTTTATATGCAGTATGTTATTGAATCATTAACACATTTTGGTGCTGTAAATACTGTTATTATCTCCAGATGAGTATTAATAGATGAGAGCCTGAACTTCTGAAGAGAAAAGAAATTTATCTAGGTTGCATGGCTAATACATGGTATGCTGCAGAGCTGGGCTTTTCTGGCTTCAAAAAACTTGCACTTAATCCCATTGCACCTTAGAGTTGTCCTCTATAAACACATGTAAAAGCCACAACTTCCCTTTTATTCACTATTTTATGAAAATCTCTTACCCATTTATCTAAAGCCATTTTGATGTGTTAATCAAACATATAGATATGATTAGTAGGAAGTTCAGTGTAGCCAAAGGTCTTGGAATGAGATATTTGAAGACCTGGGTCCAAGTCCAAGCTCCCAAACATGCAGAGTCATCTTGCAAATGTCAGTTGATCTCTTTGAGTTTCAGTTTTCTCATTCATAAAGGGAAGATGATAAAAACCTATTCTGTGGGGGTTACTGGAAGGTTGATTGAGGCACGGTCAGCTGTGTTATAAAATAAGTTACTGTAATTTGATCTGATTTATCTTTTTAATCCCAGCTGGGTAAATCTACTTACTTTCTTGGTGAAGAGGGAACTGCCATGTGTTGAACATCTAATATGCGCCAGGTAATTTATTTACACTAATTAATATTAACTACAAACTCAGAAATTAGATGCCATTGCCCCAGTTTTATAGTGAGTAAACAGAGGTTTTAAAGTGGCTAACTCTCTCACATAATGCAAAAAATAAGCGGTAGAGTCCACAGTCCCACTCTAGACTCAGGTCTCTCCTTCTGTAGGCTGGAGCCAGCTCTCTCTGCATAGACAGCAAGATCCCCGTCTGTTCCTGACATGTGTTGACTTTAGTGTTCTTTGTTTTTATCTTCTTGAATCCTCTTCTTGTTTGTTTTTGTTCTGTTTTGTTTTGTTTTTTCCCCCCCAACCACCCCCGCCCTGTATCTTGCAATGACTGCTCCTTTCTTGTTATTCTTGTTACCATTCTTTTTGGCACAAAAGCCGAGAGTGCTATCTTGTCTCGCCCAATCACCAGTCACATTGACTATATTGTTTTTCTTTTGTAGCACTTGTCACTGTCTGAAATCATTTATATGTTTGTCTAAGTACTGATTGACTCCTCTAGTAGAATATAAACCGTTGGAGACCAAGACTTTGTCTGCCTTATTTGTTCCTATATCCCAGCACTTAGAGTGAGCCTGACACACAATAGGTGCACCAGCAATAATTGTTAAATGAATGAATGACATTCAGCTGTCTCTTAGAGTCTATTTTCAATGTAGGCTGAGGCTAAGCAAATCATATAAAGTGTAACCTTCGGTTTATTGAATGATTATCGGTGTTTTTCCTGAAAAATTTTCCTAATTTCCTGAAAAAATGTATTGGTGCTAATAGGCTTGAGTATTGGTGAATAATTTGAATCTTAGCTGAGACAGCAAGGGCACTCTGACATAAGGTCTTCTTTAACATCACAATTGGTGGTTCTTGGTGTGATATAAAGCTAAGCATACAAGACATGGTACACGGGAAAGCTCATGAGGAATTTTTGAAGACATTTAAAATGCAAAGAGAGCACTTATATCTTGAGTATATACAGTTTGCATTCAATCTTTAAAGTGCAGTTCCAAATAGATAAGTGAATTTTAAAAAATGGTCCATGTGCCTTGGTAACCAGCATGAGCTAGTTTTTTTTTTTTTTTTTTTTTTTTCGGTATGCGGGCCTCTCACTGTTGTGGCCTCCCCCGTTGCGGAGCACAGGCTCCGGACGCGCAGGCTCCGGACGCGCAGGCTCAGCGGCCATGGCTCACGGGCCCAGCCGCTCCGCGGCATATGGGATCCTCCCAGACCGGGGCGCGAACCCGTATCCCCTGCATCGGCAGGCGGACTCTCAACCACTGCGCCACCAGGGAGGCCCCAGCATGAGCTAGTTTTGAGAGAGACTCATTACCTGAAGATTTTGTCTACTTCATTACTGACAACTCATTACTAAAAGTGTTGGTTTGATATCTACCTGCTGATGTATGTCTATCATAGCCAGAATCCTAATTATGAAAACTTTATAGTTTGATGATTCAAGAAATGGCTGTGGATGAGATTTCAGCCTTTTTCTTGAAAATGCAAAATCATCAGTTAAGATAAATATCATTTTGTTTCTGAACATATATTTAATCTGGATATCATCTGTAACAAAAGATTATACTATAACTTAAAGAGTTTTAAAAAATTTAATCATAGGTATAAGTCTAATTCTTAAAGGAAGAGTCACAAATCCCTTGGAGAATAGATTCTCTGTTTTGTGTTCCTCTTAAATGACACCTAGATGGTATATGTAATTGTGCTTTGGCTTTGATAATATTTCTTGATAACTAGGCATAATCTGCATTAATTGCTATAAATTGCTCTGGTTCCTTGCTGTGAATATTTTTCTTCTGTTGGGTAATTGTATTTTGTGAATGATGATGAGTCACACAGAGTAGTATCGCAATTCACAAGCTTATTTTTCAAGACCTGCATTTTGCTTGAAAACTTGTCACTTCTACCTAAAGTTATTTCTTTAATAAACACACCCCAATCCTGAAACAGTTTTGGCAAAATCTTCATCCTAAAGGTCTTTCTTTAACTTATTTTGGGGGATGATAATGCCTTTTTAAACAGTGATGGATAATAACTACTTTTTTCTTGGTAGCTGCAGTCATCAAGGAAAGTTACTCCACCAGGGAACCCTAGTCTGAGTTAAGGAAGTATCTTTGATCTGTGCTCCTTTAAGATGTTGACATCTATCATAGCACTCACCACTTTGTTTTGAAAACAATATCATTTGTCTCTCTCCACTAATAGTGAGTTTCTCAAAAGCAAGATATCCAAACATCATGTCAACCTTTGTAAACTCAGGTTCTAGCATAGTTCTTGGCACATTGTAAGTATTAAATGCATAGCTGTTGAACTTGAAATCTAGCTGAATACTTTGCTCTTTTCAGTTACAATCTCAGTGGCATTTCTAGTCTTGCATTTACTTGTTCCTCTACTCAGTGACACCAGTCTCTTTGGGGTTAGTGGTTTTACTGTCTTGGCTAGCTTTTCCCATGTCATCTCTTCTCACTTGTGTTAGCTTTCAGAGCTTTTTTCATAGTTGCTGCTTCTAATCTTCTTTGATGCAACAGACCAGATAACTAAGCACATTAAAACAATAAGCTAAATTTTAAAGACTGTTAACTTCTGAACAAAACTCTATGCTTAGCATAGTGTTAAGCATCACGGTGGTACCAAAAAAAAAAAAAAAAAAAAAAAAAACAGACACGGTTCCTCCCCAATTTATTTGGGAAGGCAATATATAAAAAGAGAACGCAACTAGAGAAGGAGATAATATATATTTCGTACCAAATTTTTCAGTGCAGATGAAGGTGAAGGAAATAAGACTAAGGGAATTATCGTATCAGGGAAGGGAAGGTTTAAATTATGGTGACACGGTATATGATTAGATCTTAACCTTGGAAGTTAAACAAAGAGAAACATATAGGGTGATTGGCAGTATGGAAGTTATTTGGAGGAAAAAGTCTAGTATAGCCAAATAACAGGTTTTTCTTATTTTTAGGCCCAGAAGTCTCTAATTTCTTCTGGGTCATTCAGGGAATTCCATTTATGTTTGACCATTAATTTTCTATTTTAGTGTCATTTTTTATTTGTAGATTGCCTCTATTTAGAATTGGATAGAATATAAATTCTAAAGAAAATATTTTGAAAGTTTAATATAGATGATAATGTTTTGTACAACAGAACTGACTCACATATCATAAGGTTTACATCTTTGCAATAAGCAGTAACACTTCTATACATTGCAGGTGTGTATTAGGGCTCAGAAGCAAATGTATATGCCTTGGAGTTCCTTATAAGTAGCTAGCACCCTCTCCTGCTCTTGCAGAACAAATTGTATTGTTTGATCACTTGCTAATAAAATGAGGACAATTTGACAAAAATAATAAATTGCAGGAGCACAGTCAAAACAAAAATAAAAATTATCCTAAGTTTTAAAAATACAAATTATTACAATTAATAAAATGAGTTCTTTCTTCATTTGGCTTTAGGCATATACTCATCCCATCCTCTCATATGTGCCTTTTTGTTCAAAAATTCCATGATGGAAACCTCTGTATGTATTTGTATGCCCACCCAACTAAAACAACCAAACTCTGGTCATGATTTCAGAAATCAATCAATTCAGCCAGACTGTCGATCACTCTGAGTAACTGAAAAAAGAAGAACAGATTTCTGGGTGTTTTAAATTCTCTGTAATTCAGTAACACCACAGTGCTCAGCACTAGGAATGGTGAATGGAAACTCTTCCAAACCCTTCCAATCTACCATTGATGAATATTTGACTTGGAGGGTTTTATGATTTGGCAAGAACCTTAAGGAGGCTAACATATTGGGGAAAAAAATTCTAATAATTCCATTGCAAAATTCACTTCTCTCTGATGGTTGCCAGGAATACATGTGATGGAAGATATAGCCAGACATCTGATAACATACTATTTGGAGCATTGGGATTAATCCTTTTTCTCCTCAGCTTCTTTAAGTTTATACTCTACCAAAGCATCTCACTTCAAGACTTGGTTAAATTATCACCTCCTTTTTGAAATCTTCACTTGCGTTAGCAGAATTAATGGCTTCCCCTCTCTAAGTCAGATATTCTGTGCTTATATCAGGAACTAGGATACATTTTGGTTTATTCAAATATATATCCACCTCTCCTAGGCTGATCTCCTCAGGGACAGGCACCAGGATATGTTCATTTCTATATCTCTAACACGTACTAGATACTCGGACATTTGTTGTCAAAGTGAATGAGCACACTTAGTTAGTACTTGGCTTGATGGTCTCTGGTTATTTCCACTAAAAACACTATAACCTTGAACTATTCTAGAATCTGACTTAAATACTCTCACAACAGGATATAATTGCAGAGAGGTGGTATTTCATTTGCTTCATGCAAGAAGTTTTAATTACTAAGGGTATCCATAAAAATAATTATGCTAGTCTGACCTAAAAGGTGGTTCACAGCATGAACACCAAAAATAAAAATATAATTATGTTCTAGTACATTTCAGTTTTTATTATAGGGGGTAGTAAATGAAGCAAGAGCTTCAGAATTTAAAAGAATTTCAGTTTATAATGAGAAAACAACAGTAACAAAACTATATTCATATGATGGATTCTTAGAGAAATGCTTATTTATTTACATAAGCCATTTAAACAAAAAAGGAACAAATTACATCTAATGATATTTCATTTACTCATATTGCTTATTCCCTATAATAAGTTGATATACTTTATAACTCATTGATCTAGAAACTAGTTCTTGACATTAAGAGATTTGTTTGGGATTATAGTGAAAAGGGCACTAGATTTGGAGGCAGGAAGCTTGAATTTCAGTACTGGCTTGTCCCATTATGTATTATATAGTTATGGCCAATTCCTTTATTTCTTTGAGGCTTAGAAACATCATTTGTAAAATGGAGATAATTCCAGTCTCATAGCAATTAATTGCTTACCTACCACTAAGGGCCATGGGGACTAAATGAGATGACATATTGTTTATCACATCCTGAGACCAGTGTATAATTCAAGGCTTAAACAGCTCCTTCTTTGCCAGGTCATATAAATCCCACATACTGGAACAGATGGTTATATGTTTATACTATAATCTATCTTTGAATATAGGTTACATCTCTACTCACACATTGGTGGAGCCTAACTGGGGTAGCCCTCAGGCAGTCTATCTAGTTTGTTGAGTCTTAATTCCAGTAACATATATAATCCAGTGTCACCACCTATCTAATGGGAACTCAGAGCTCTCTGCATACCCAGGACCAATGAGTCAAAGATTTAGCTTCCCCAGTAGTTTTCTAAGTGACTTCAGGTGCTTAATTTAAGACTTCCAGCCCAATGATTCTATGACTCTGTGAAAACCAATATATTACAATAGAGTCTGTCCAAAGTCTTGAATGTTTTCTGATTTATTGGGAACTTGAGATTTGGAGTTTTGTTATTTTTTCTCCCTCACTGTATTGATCTGCCATGAGAGTCATGACAAACATTACTATCTCCCCATGGAATAGTAGACAAAAGGCAGTTCTGTAGTGTGACCTGATTCTCAAAAATCCAAATAGATAAATATATTTTGTTCTTCCCTTTTTTTTTAACCTCCTTCCCACCCCTACAGCTAGCTAGAGACTCATATCATTGGGAGGCCAAATAACAAAGCTAATGCTATTCTTTAAACAATTAATTTGGAAATTTCTGATGTAAAGATTATTTGAAGGAAAGGATAGGGGGCATCTGTAATTGAAAAATATTTCAGCAAAGATCTCAAAGTGTTTGAATAACAAGATATCCATTTAGCAATGTTAATTGATCATCCATGATGGGCCACGTGGTCATCAAGATATCAACAAAGGTAAATGGCAAGCACTTCATGCTTCTCGCCATGAAGAACTTTCCAGTTTAGAAAGGATATTGAAGTTCCGGGTCTTGATTACTGATGCCTCTTTTCCAGGTTCTGACCAGTAGAAAATTAAGGACCACAGTGCAAATGAGGACCAAATTATCAGTTTTATTTTTAGTGGTGGCAAGTGTCTAATAGTTGGAAAAGCTGCAAAGCAGAATTCAGTGTTGGCCTGAAACAAAAGTGTGGAGTTATTTCTGGGTCTCTGAATATAGACCTTAGAACTAGAGCCTACCTGTTGAGCAGAGCTATGTCAGTAAAGTGGTCCCAAGGGCTCTTACCCACTCAGCTACACGGAGATTCTCTGGCAGAGCAGGAAGGAAAGAAAGAATAGCTGGCCTCTCTTTGTGCCTCAGATGGAAAACCCAGACTCTGTTTCAGTGGTGTTGACCACATAGGGATAGGAAGGGAAGGAGGATCCTTGGTCTCCATGAAGCAGGCAGTGAAATAGAATTGTGCTTTCTCGCCCTTTCAACATAAAGATCAGAAATTAAGCTCTATATATCTCTGCACTTTCCCTCTACAGTCATATCTCATTTAGTACCCTACATAAGATAAATCTTCAATAGTCATTAACTTTTGACTAATACCTTCTGTCAGTTAGAAATTAAGAGGATTTTTATCCTCACAATTTGAATTTTTATTTGTTTAAGTATGTTATTAATTCATATAATTAGTCTAATTATATGAAAGGTAAATATATTTCTTTCTCATGCACAGCAGAATCACTTATTTCTGACAATAATTTAATATTTTAGAACTTCCACACTGGATATTATATAGTTTATGATAAACTTTTCTGTATAGCTTAATCCTAAATTTAGAAGCAGTAGTTCCTATTTTGGCACTTTTGTTCTCTAGTATCTCCATCTTCTAAGATATGTAGAATAATCATAAGGAGAGAGAATTTGCTGGGAAAAATCATCATGTGATTGAAAGGTCACCTGTTTGGCAATCAGGAACCTTGCTCTATTCCCAGTTTAGCTTCTAATTTATACTGGAACTTTGGGAAGTCCTTTTATTCTTTTTCACCTAATATTTGTGGAATACTCATTTTATATCAGTCACTGTTCTAGGCTTGAGATACTGTAGTGAGAAAAATGTACAAATATATCTGCTTTTATGGGGCATAAATTCTAGTTTCCCCTTTTGGCCTTTGGTATATTCCCCTATAAAAAAGAAACTCCCCACTTGATAAAATGAGAGGTTAGGATCTGAAAATCTCTCAGGATCCTTCCATGTTTAACATGCCAGAATATGATTCTGATATATATATATATATATATATATATATATATATATATATATAATTCTTGTGGCAGTTAAGGACTAGAAGCTATGGTTGCAAAATGGGAAATATTGTGCTTTTCCAAGATAACGGTTTAGTTGCATGTATACCTTGGTAACCATATGGACAAGTATCTTCCTATCACCACCAGCAAGGAAGCCAGTCCCCAGATAGGGACCTTTGTCTCATGTCCAAGCTAGGCAAGCTTTGGTTCAGAGCTTTCAATCTGGTTTCCTATTGATTTGCTAAAATCGAAAATGGTTTCAATCTTCTAAGGGAGGAACCACTAAAAATGACAAGATGATTGATGTTAACCTACATTAATGTGGCAGCAAAGTTTGGGATCATCTGCAAACTTTTTTTACCCTTATTAGGAAATTTAATGAATACTGGGCAACAATAATCAATCTTCAGAATCTCATGAGTGTATGTTACTAATTTGCATTATTCTCTGGAACCCTCTTACTAAATTTCTGTGGCCTTTACATAAGAAATAAGACTGAACCACGGGGTTCCAAGTTCAAAAAATATTATCTCAGTGACAATCTGAACTAGCTGATGCTGAAAGGAAGTATCAGGTGAATCAAAGCCAGACCTGAGAGAGAACAACCATGGAATTAATACACAAGGAAATTATTTACTCATGTTTAATTCGAAGTACACCATAGTTTATAGTCACTGCCCACAGTATCTAAATGTATCATAGATAATGTTGTAAATAATATAACATAAACATAATATAATGTGATAAGTGATATAATCATCCTGTGTACCTAGTGGTATGAGAACATATAGTTTAGTTGTGAATATATCTCCTTAATGAAGATGTCAGTGTAGAAATTAACACATGAACTGATTAATGAGAAATTATGAGTCTCTTACTCTTCTGTGAAAAAGAGGAGGGACATTCCAGGCAGAAGGAATAGCACATATCAATGAAAAAAAAAATATAAATGTGGTACGGGATGACCAACAAAAAGTAAAGTTCTGATTTCTGGTTCTACATGTAGAGAGCTTAGAAGTCATTGCTCCCATCCTCTCAATAAGAAAAAAAGTTTGAACAAATTGAAAATCAACAACTCTTCTTAGCTCTGTCAGAGAATTGAGGTCACAGGACCAGTCACCAGCTGAAAACTGGAAAGACAGGAAAATAGAGTCAGATCTTACTGGGAGCAGAAGCTACAGCTGGATCTTTGTAAGAATACTTGAAGAGTAATTGACTAATTGCTGGAGACTGAGCATGGGCTAGCTTGAGAGATAAAAACTCCTGGGGACCCAGCTTTGTACAGGGGCAGAGGGTTCAAATTTCATGAGTTTTAGTGTCAGGAGCCCCACCAGGTTCTCAGGGTGAAGATTAGAGAAAAAAGCCCCCATGCATATAGCAGGGGAGGGGAAAGTAATCATTTTTAAGTGAGCATTTGTTCTTATTGACAAAGGACTGACCTCATGGAAAACTATTTTACCAGAGCCTAACCAAGAGGGAGGGAAAGGCCCAACTCCAGTTTCCTCTAGCCTTTCCAAGTCACACAAAGGTATAGTGGGAAGAAGCTGAGATGCACTTGTGAATGTTACAGCCCAGGGGCACAGACCCACTAAAAGACTGAGAGATAATCATAGGAATAAAATGTTTTTCTACCCCACATCCCACCCCATCTTACCACTCACTACTATATCTACAGGGCTTCTGTGGTATTACAACTGTAAAGAGCTAAAAGCTCATACTCTTATTTAAGAAGGAGCCTCTGGGGAAAACCAAAGACAACCGTAGAGACAAAAACAAGAATAGAGGCAGCTTTATCCACTGATACAGATATAGCAAACAGTAAAAACAGTCTGACTCCTAGCCAAATGAATATGAAACCTCACACTAAAGTCCTGCTGTTTTTACCTGCTACATCATCATGTCTGGCTTTTGACAAAAATTACAAGGCATGCTGAAAGTCAAAAAAAGCAGTTAGAAGAGACAAATCAACAGACTCAGATATGGCAGAGATTTTGGAATTATTAGCCTAGAGTTTTAACATAAATATGATTAATATAATTAGGACTCTACTGTAAAAAGTGGACAGCATGTAAGAACAACTGGGTAATGTAAGCAGAAAATCTAAGAAAAAAACTTAAGAAGAAACGCTAGAAATCAAAAACACTAACAGAAATGAAGACTGCCTTTGATGAGCTCAGTAACAAACTGGACATGGCCAAGGAAGGAATCAAGGAACTGGACTATATGTTAAAAGAAATTCCTCAAACTGAAAATTAAAGAAAAAAAAAACAGAATAGACTATCCAAGAACTGTGGGACAATTACAAAAGGTATAACATATATGTGTAAGGGGAATGCCAGAAGTGGAAAATATAAAGAATGAAACAGAAGAAATATGTGAAGCAATAATGTAGGAGAATTTCCCAAAATTAATGACAGACACCAAACCACAGATCCAGAAGTTCAGAGAACACCAAGCAGGAAAATGCTAAAAAGTCTACACTAAGACATATCATATTCAAACTTCAGAAGATCAAAGAAAAAGAGACTTTCTTGAAAGAATCTAGAGGGGGATGGATGAACACCTTATCTATAGAGTAACAAGTAAAATAATTACATCAGAGTTATCTTCGGAAAACATATAAGCAAGAAGAGAGTGGAGTAAGACATTTAGAGTGTTTAAAGAAAAAAAAAATAGCTACCAACTTGGAATTCTGTATCCAGCAAAATTATCTTTCAAAATTGAATGAGAAATAGAGATTTTCTCAAACAAAAATTGAGGAAATTTATTGCCAGTAGACCTGCCTTAAAATAAATTTTTCAGGGAGAAGGAAAAGAAAGGTCAGAAACTGGAATCTACATAAATAAAGGAAGAGTGTTAGAAAAGGAATAAATGAAGGTAAAATAAAATCTTTTAGTTTTCTTATTTTTAATTTATCTTTTCAAATTAGTAATAGCAACAATATATTTCATGATTATATTAGCTTATGGATAAATGAAATGAATGACAGCAATATTATAAAGGGATGGAAGGGTGGAATTGGTAATATTATAAGGTACTTGCATTACTTGTGGAGCAATATAGTATTGTTTGAGAGTGGACTTGGATAGTTGTATACTGCAAACTCTAGGGCAACTTCTAAAAATTTTTAAAAAAAGAAATATAATTGTGACACTAAGAGAGGAGAGAAAATGCATTGCTATGGAGCTTCTATATTTGACAAAACAAATTGACCCAGAGCTACTTGGAAGCCACAGTTAAAACAGGGATATAGTAATTCACGTTTATTGTTTTCTTTTCTTTTTCTTCTTTTTTTTTTTTTTTTTTTTACTATGACCAGTATTTATTTTTCAAGCATACTTAAATAGGCAGATTTCTTTGTTTCACTGTGTTTTCATAAATAACTTAAAAAATTTTTTTAATTGAAATATAATTGATTTACAATGTTTCAGGTGTACAGCAAAGTGGTTCAGTTACATATATATATATATATATATATAATTATTATTATTATTATTTTCCAGATTCTTTTCCATTATAGGTTATTACAAGATACTGAATATAGTTCCCTGTGCTATACAGAGGTCCTTGTTGTTTATCTTTTCTACATCTAGTAATGTGTATCTGTTAACCCCAAATTCCCAATTTCTCTCTCCCCTACACTCTTTCCCCCTTTGGTAACCATAAGTTTGTTTTCTACAGCTTTGAGTCTATTTCTGTTTTGTAAATAAGTTCATTTGTATCATTTTTTTAGATTACACGTGTAAGTGATATTATAATGCTATTTGCAGCAAAATGGATGGACCTAGAAATTATCATACTAAGTGAAGTAAGTCATACAGATAAAGACAAATATCATACAAAATTATTGCTTAATTTGGGGGAATAGCAAATGTAGCTCTTTTTAAAGGAATTTTTCAAACAGCATCCCACAGGGGGAGTATTGAAGGATGGCACACAACAGAAAAGAATCCACAACAAAAAAGAACTCTATTAGTATAAATTATTTTTTACTCTTTATAACAGTGAATGGGGATATATTTCATACTTAAGAGTCTAGTACTTTTGAAAACCATGTTGCAAATTTTAAACTCTGACTTGTTGCATTTCTTATTTAATGCTAAGCTACGACAAGGAAATAAATGGGTTACCTGCTCCATTAACTAAAATTTGTTCAGAAAAAAAAAAAAACACCTCATTACATTTGCAAAGTAGAATTCACAAAACAAACTGCCAAAACAGCTGTGCAGTTCTAAAAATAATAATAATGAATCTAAGTATAACCTCATCACACTCTCTTAAAAAATTACATTTAGGCTTCTTCAGTCTTTGAAGTTGTTTTACATTTTCATCTAGTAGACATGTTATAAAAAATATTTTTTTGATTGCATGTTATGTTAATATTTTTCAAAAGAAGATCTCTTAGGTAAATGTAAATTTCAGAACTGTCTCATCAGCCACATCAGTCAGACGTTGAGCTAAATTGTTTACGTAGTTTAATATGTATATACCTGTCCACCACACACATATTCTTTCAGAGATGGAAATCAAATCCACAAATGGAAGGAACCCTTGGAGACTCCCCAGTCCACTCCCCTAATTTAATAGATGTGGAAACTCAAACCCAGAGAAGGGAAATTATTTACCACACACCACACAGCAGAGTAGTGACAGACCTGGTGTGGTCCCTTCTTTCCTTTTTGTCTTTTGCATTACTCTTTATGATACAGTTGAGTCCTTACTAATTGATAAAGGGGAAAGCCCATTCCGAATCTCTGGTTCAGATTAGACTTTGCTGAGTCTTCTCTAGGTCACATGCCCAATGTTTAGGACTGTGTGCTCTGGAGCCAGGCTGGTTGTGTTTGATTATCAGCCTATCAGTTACTGGCTGTGGATTTTTATAATTCTGGACCTCTGTTTTTCTCACTTATAAAATGAGGTATATCATAAAGACTATCTCACAGTGTTGATTTGAGAACTAAATGAGTTAATTATATAAAATACTTAGAAGAGTGTACAGCATGTGGTCATTCAGTTAAAGTGGGCTATTAATAGCCTTACAGGCTCTCCCTTAGACTCAGTTTTCTCAGCTATAAAATGAGAGGCACATTTACCTCACAGAGTTCCTGCCAGGATTAAATTAAATTCTCTATCGGAATGTATATGATGCATAATAGAAATATATGTGAACTCATACATTAAACAAGCATGATTTATAAGATGAAATCAAAATAGACTTTTATTTCTTTCACTGTCCTTTAAAAATGTATACACTGCGGAGGTTTTTCCCTATATGCCTGGATCACACCGATCACTTTTCTTTAAGTTGTAGAACACTTATTCATTTAAAAATTTACATTGCCCAGTCCAATATAATATAAGCACTTCTTTATTCAGAGGTTATTCCTTCCCCACTCTTACCCTGAGTCAGGCCCTAACTGGGCCATGAGTGCAGGAGGCTACCTAACTTTGCACTCACCTCCATGGCCCATAGTGTAACCATTATGATCGATCCCTTCAAGGCTCCTTAGGGAATGGAAAAGGAGGAGCAGGAAGGGAGGAGGAGAGTTCTTACTTCATTGGCGCTGCCACAAGAAAGTATTGGAGGGTGACTTCTACTCTACTGTGATTTTTCATGGATTTTTTTTTTTTTTTTTTTTTTTTTGGCGGTACGCGGGCCTCTTACTGCTGTGGCCTCTCCCACTGCGGAGCACAGGTTCCAGAAACGCAGGCTCAGCGGCCATGGCTCACGGGCCCAGCCGCTCCACAGCATGTGGGATCTTCCCGGACCGGGACATGAACCCGTCTCCCCTGTATCAGCAGGCGGACTCGCAACCACTGAGCCACCAGGGAAACCCTTTCATGGACTTTTAAAGAGACTTTCCCTACTGGGCTTTCCAACTGCAGTTCCCTTGGGTCAGTGATGGTTTCTAATCTTCAAACCACCCCTCTCCTTTCAGCTCCTGGTTTTTCAGTTTCCACTCTATATAGACGTTTTTGTGTTGGAGACACATTACCCTCCCATCCTATCCTCTTGGATTGGAATTAGAATGACTCTAGGCTGACTCTTTCTACCATGTGGTCCACATCTGGTGTTTAAGGCACACTCAGTTTCCTTTGGCTTGACCAACTTTGGGAATGCAGCTCAGTCAAAGTATAAACAGTGAGCTCCCTTTTCCCCTAACTTTCCCAGGGCTTGATGCATTTTGACATTGGTCTACTGTGGTCCCCAGTATGATGGGAAGAAAATCAAGGTCTCTGAATGGTCCTACCAAAGACCTTTCTCTAGGTCTGAGATGAAGAAATTATTAAGCCCTATCCCATCTTCAAACTTTCTTTATCTTCCTTGTGGAATTTAGAGCAGTATAACCAGGTTTCACATTACCTATTTTTAAATTTCTATATTTTTTACCAACATACTTTGGAATTCATATCTATCATATCCAGATGTCTTAATTAAAATTTGCAGTTTAAAAAAAATTCCGTTATCTAACGATGCCTATTGAATCAACATTTGTTAACAAATTGATAATTTTCAGTTTTCTAAGAACTGGTTATTGTGACTGTCTGGAATACAGTGCATAGATAAGCTGAAGTGTTTATCACAGCATCAGACTAATAAGATGGAAATGTGTGTGTATGGGGTGGGTTGGGGAAGAACTGTGATGGCCAGATCACCATTAAAAGGCTGGGCAGCAGGCAGGCTCCACTGCTCTGAACACACCCAAGGAGAGAAGAAGTTTAAATACTCATGGAAACACCAATAAGTACTGCAGCACAGTCATAGCTTCTGTAAGCAACATTCTTGGTTACTCAGTTAGAATCAGTAAAAGGTTTTCTTCTCTTGAATAAAAAGAATGTATTAATAGATTTTAGGTGCTCTTATCACAACTAAACACAAATGGTAACTATATCAGGAGATAATATGTTAATTAGCTTAACTATAGTAATCCTTTTACTATGTACATGTACATCAAATCATCATGTTGTATACCTTAAATAGATAAAATTTTTATTTTTAAAAAATTTCAAATGAAGACCCCAAAGAGGATTGGCCAAATAGCTGCCCCCACTGCAGGCCAAACATCATTCTTTGTTCACTTTTGGAAACCATCTTTATCTTCTGTTGGTTTTGCAGTCACAGTTATGTCCGTGGATGGAGGTATCTAGAGTGCTTTCTCATTAAGCCAATGAAAAGTAGATGGTTTCTGACTACCATCAAATTTGGCTTTCCCTGCCAGTTTACATCTTTTTCCCTCTGGCCCAGGTTTATCTGTTACATCTGGATAAACCTGAGGCAACACTTTCACTTAGAAACAATCTATTATCTGATACGAAAGCAGTGAACCATTGTATCAATGGAACGAGAGCATTAAAATAAGGATCACTTTCCCATAAGGTGTTTTGGTTTTCTGTGAGTTTGTGAGAAAAATAGAAAAATTTAAAAATATGTAACAACCAGAACAAAATTTAATGGATCCACACCCTGAAGACATGTCAGACTTTATTCAGAATATTGTGATTTGCTATGGATGACAGTTTAAACAGGTTGTCACTTGGCACTAGATTTCTAGACTTCATCTCATTGTGTGTGGGCCTGAGGTCCATTTATTTTCCCCTCACCTTTCCTCTGAGAGGTGTGCTATTGTCAGGGGAGGGAGACTTTCAGTGCTTATATAAGGACCATAGTACTTAGAGTTACCAGAGCTGGTGAATCAATTCTCCTGTCAGTGGGCATTTGGGTGGTTTTGAGGTTTTTGATTTTGAACACTATATATGTGAGCCTCTTTGAAATCCAATCTTAATGAATTGCTTTTAACTTTTATAATCTAGAAAAGTAAGTAACTGTTGTTGCATCTCTCCTAAGTAGGTGCTGGGTTTATATAGAGTGGTTTGTTGTGTACAAGAAGCTCTTGACAATAAAATTTCTATTAGTTTCAGATTCCAAGGAAACAGGGATTCCACTCCAACCCAACAGGGTCACAGTGAGGAGACATCTTTTGCTAGGACGTTGGGATGTGGAATTACCTGGAAAATATGATCAAGCCAATTTCATGATCTCTCTCTCTCTCTCTATATATATATTTTTGCGGTACACGGGCCTCTCACTGTTGTGGCCTCTCCTGTTACAGAGCACAGGCTCTGGACACGCAGGCTCACAGGCCCAGCCACTCCACGGCACGTGGGATCTTCCCGGACTGGGTCACGAACCCGCATACCCTGCATCGGCAGACGCACTCTCAACCATTGTGCCACCAGGGAAGCCCCATGATCTATAACTTTTAGTGATTTCCCAGAGAACAAGAAATAGCCTGATGTTCGTATCTGTCCACATTTTGTCCCTAAAGTACATTTCTAGTTGTTCTTCTCACCCTGAGCTTTACTTAAATTTTACTTAAGGCTATCTGACCGTATATCTGACCATTGAGCAAACTCTTCATTCTTTTTCTATTGCATTTTCCTGTATTGTTTCTATCAATCTGTCAAGATCCCAGAAAGCATCTCCTTTAGAAGCCTTTTCCAGTTCCTACAGGCAGATATATTCCGACTTTCTCTTTTATATATCTATACGATAATGTCTGCACCCTATGAAAATTCTGGTGTCAGGTACTGAACAAAGGAAATAAGATACTAATCATCTTTCCTCTAAAACAATAATACTCAGCTTCATTGCCACGTTATTCAACAGATGGATTTTCACTTTTTACGGATGTATGTTCCCATTAAGAATAATCAAAAGATCATTCCCTGGGCCATTCAAGCATCTTTTAAAAAAAATCTCAACTTGGACTTAGTGCTGATGGCCGTGTTGGAAAAAAGAATGTGAAGCCTTCTACAGTGACTAATATAAGGGAACAAAGTTTATTTGGAAATGGCCTGTTTTAAGCAGCTTTATTTCCTTAGGGTCACACTGTGTCCCCAGTATATCCCTAATTGGAAGTCAGTCATGCCAATTTGAGCAAATGCTTATATTTACTTAAAGTATTTACGTATTATTGGCCTTGACTTCAGAAAAGCCGGACAATTAGATTACCAGTTGTTAGTGGAAGACAGCTCTTTTTCTGTCTCTTTTCCATCCTCAGTCTCTCTTTCCCCTGCCCCTGCTTTGTTTTCTGTCTCTGTCTCTGTCTCTGCTTCTCATCAGAGCGAGTTCTTAAACATTGACTCTCTTAGCTACCAACAAGTCTTTTTATGGTTTGCCACCAGGGTAAGCATTTTCCAATTTTTTTTTTGCTAAATAGCTTCTCTGAAGTGAGTTAATAGCTACACTCTGAAAAATTGTGAAGTATATAAACAGTTGGCAAATATGAAGTATTTTGTGAGTTTTACCAAGTCATTTATTTTTGGTGTAGTTTACTGTACACATTTTATTTATGTATATAATTGTCACTGAATTCCTCACTCTATTTTGGTAAAGGTGCTTACTGGAATAATATGTTATTGTTGTATTGAGAAATTTGTACCCTGTTCTGCCTAGATAGGTAAAATTGTATGGAGATGATTTATCTGATAATTTCTTTATCTCTATGGATATAGGAAATTATCCTCATTAACTTCATTTTCTCCTATCTTTTCCAGACTTACCTTCAAAAATAGAGAAGTATTTATATGATGTCACAAAAGGTAATTAGGATGTGTTAACCTTGAGGCATCTATTTTAGGTTTCATGTTTGTAACAATCTTCCTCAGCCTATATAATTATCTGGCTAATGGTGATCAATCATTATGATGCTGATGACAGGTTTTTTCAATATTTCCAGTTTTACTTTTTTTAATCACTTACTTGACATCCTGAAGACTCAAATCCTTGAATCAAGCTACTGAGTGGGAAGGGCATAGGCAGGAAGCAGACAAACCAATCTCCCAGCTTGCTATCTCAAGGTTGTACTCAGAGATTGAATCCCTTCATCTATTATTTTTGCCAGCTATTTTTTAAAGAAAAAGTTTTATAGAAGTGGAAGTAAATTTTTCAAAGTCTGACAGACTGTCAGAAGTACATTCATTCATTTAACATTTGCTGGGGACTGGCCATGTGCAAAGTCTTGAGAAAGAATACTCACCACCTTGAGTATTTGTGTTTGCTGTCCAGACACAGGCATGGACCAGTAATAACCATGTAATGGGAGGAGATGCAGCTTAACTGCAGGAGCTTAAATCTGAGCGCAATATGAGCTACCGATGAGGTTCAACTCTAAGTGGAGTCCAGCATGACGGATGGACTCTCTGAGAGTCTCCAAATTCACCTGTGTTGAGAACCACCTTTAGCCCAAGGGAAGCCTGGTGTTTTTTGATTATTCGTTTGTTTGTTTTTAATCAGTAAGTATTTTGTGAAGTTTTCTTCTTACTCCTTGTTTCATAGAGTTCTGTACATATTTGCCCTGTTCCACTGGCACTCTTTAACATCAGGAATGGCAGTGTCTCTCAACCGTGCCCATGTCTGTAAACTTAGAGTGCCTAGTGCAAATGTTTGCATGGATTTTCCCCATTAGCTCATTTACATAACAGTGTGAGTGGTTCAGTACATTTGTTAGAAGAGGAGATTGATATTCTTATGAAAAAAGAAAATCCCTTCAGAAAGATTCAGAGAGAATTCTTCTTTGCTGTGCACAAAAGTGATAAAATTAGCTTGCTCTTCTATCTGTGGGAAACATGGCCCTGTAAACTTTACCCACTCTTTTCCTACCCTGAATCCAATCTAAAAAAACAGGTTCTTAAAATTTATTCATCAGTGCTTTCTGCTCATCTAAGAGGGTTTTGAAAAAGAGAGGGTAACTGAGATAGATGCTATTTTTCTTCTAAAATACACTGGACAGGAGTTTGTCTGTAAGGTAGGGTATGAAAGTAATGCCTTGTCAAGTTCAGGAAATCACAAGTCAGAGGACGCCAAACCAGGAAGGGACCTTCCAGTTTTATCCATGAATGTGTCTGCAATGGCTGTGGTTATTTGGACTCTTTTGGGCACTCACAGTGATGGAGAACTCTCTCTCTTTCAGTGTGCAGTTTCTCTGACACACAGGAAAAAATCAAGCAACTTGGGGCTTTGTGACAAATACACCATAAATATCTACCTTCATCTGTATATAATTTCTTCTTTATCTTACTTAAATAGGGAAAGATCACTTAAGCCAGTAGCAAGCATATCATGTACACATATAGTCCCCTTTTCCATCATTGAGGATTTATATCCAGTTAGTGGAGTGGTTTGTAATTTTCTGATAATTAAATTCAAGTTTCTATGTCTGTAATCATGCAACAATATTTCATAGATTACATTGTGACATAGAAAATGCACAGACTCAGATTATGGGTACACATAACCTCCCTCCTGCCCTATTCCTGTCTGAAAGGGGTACAAAGGTAGGCTTGAGAAGAAATGAGCCCTTTGTGAAGCTTAGATGCCACAAAAAAAAAAAACCCAAAAATCAAGTTATTGAAAATTCCTGGAGTAAATTGTGTTTGTATGAAACGTTTTGTTGTTGTTGTTTTTGTTTATTTTTTTCCATTTTGGATTTGTCCTGGGTGATTATTTCATTTTCAGATGGATCCAAGGCACTTGGGCCATTAACTTTTTTTTATGCAGTACTTCGAGTTTTCCAGGACTTGCCAGCATTTTTATTAGTCATTCCTAATAACATCACTGAAAGGAAAGTCAGTATTCTTCTCTCTCCTCTTTCCAGTATTCTCTTTTCTTTCCAGTCCACATGGAAAACCCTAGACCAGGAGAAGAGAAATGAGTAGGGCCAGGTCAGATTCCAGACCAGAATCATTCTCAGAGGAGCAATTTTTTTTTTTTTTTTTTTTTTTTTTTTTTTTTTTTTTTTGCGGTACGCAGGCCTCTCACTGTTGTGGCCTCTCCCATTGTGGAGCACAGGCTTCGGAGGCGCAGGCTCAGTGGCCATGGCTCATGGGTCCAGCCACTCCACGGCACGTGGGATCCTCCCGGACCGGGGCACGAACCCACGTCCCCTGCATTGGCATGCGGACTTTCAGCCACAGAGCCACCAGGGAAGCCCTCAGATGAGCAATTTTTAAAAGCCAATTTAGGGACTTCCCTGGTAGTCCAGTGGTTAAGACTCCAGTGCATGGGGCACGGGTTTGATCCCTGGTCGGGGAACTAAAATCCCGCATGCCTCACAGCACAGCCAAAAAAAAAAAAATAAAGCCAATTTAAGGGGTCGGAGTAAACCAAGTAGTGGTCCATAGCCTGGAAAACTAACTCCTTGGGTCATTCTTTCCACAGTCCCTCAGAACTGATGTCCCTGGCTTCTATGTCTCCTCCTTGGGACACACTGAAAGTCTTTCCGACTCCTGCATTAAATTACTTGCACATTTGTTTCTGGTACATCCCAAACCTGATAAATGAGAGTGGGTTGATCTAATTTAGGGATGGGGGTTGGGAAAGACTTCCCCAGAGTAGCAATCTTTGAGTAGATACCTGAGGGAAAAGTTAGGAGTAACCGAGATGGATGCTAGAGGTGCCATTAGCAGAGAGAGGGAAGACAGAGGATGGTGATAGAGAAAGCTAGGTCAGGGAGGTAGGTGGGGAATGGTAAGTTAGGTTTTATAGGCTGAATTTCAAATATGGGTGGGATACTCTAATGGAAATTTTAATTCAGCACCTCAGGGCCAAATCAGGCTTTTCCAGCCATGCTATTGGAACTTCCAACAAATGGATTGAGAATCCGTCACAATATATCTGGTTAATAAAGTGATTATAGCATTGAACAATGCAGGTATTGATGTAGGCTTGGGAAATGGTTAATGAGTGAATGATACAGACCACAGGATAAAAGAATTAGAAGAGAATTTGAAACTCTAAATTGATATAAAGCCAGCAGATCTTTGGAGATCAGCAAATACATTGAAATGAAGAAGGCCCTGTAGTTTCAAACATGAGGCTTATTCTTCCTTGGTATTCCAGAAAGACTCATAGATCTCTTATTCGTAAAATGGCCATCATGTTTTGTGCTCAAAGTTAATGACTTTTAGATGACACTTGGAGAGAGATTTGTGGCAATGTCTAATTGATTGATCATGGTCCCGTTTTCTAAAGAACCATTTCCATGGCATAGAATGAGTCAGTCTGCCAATAATGCAGCTGAGAAACTCAGAATGGCAAGAAAAACCTATTAATCAATTCAATTTGAATTGAATTTGAGGTGATTTTAGTGGAATTCTACCATCTTGTCAACACCAATTGTCTCTCCCCATTATTCTTTCCACTAAATTAGTGGGTATTTTTCTTGTTTTTTTAAAAATTTTCATCCTAGCATTGTTCTGTCTATAATCTGGAAAAATATGCAGGTTAGATATGTATGGAAACATATTTGTCATTTTAGTTTATCTTTCTGAAAGTATGAAAGATATATAAAGTGTAATACATATGGATCCTCATGAGCTTTTTGGATTTGATTCATCCAGAATTAATTCATCAACTCCTGTAATGCACTCACTTTATTTCTCTCCTAGGACCCTTCAGGAGTCCTGCTGTGATTCATAATAATTTAGATTGAGGGATTTGTTTTCCTTTAGCTCATTTTGTCAAATGATAGAAAGGAAAAACGAGGATTTTATTAAATGTTGACATAATTAGATAACATGAGCAGAAAATTTCATGAAAAGCCTAGTTCTTTGCTCATGAATTTATTTAACAGTTGTCAATTTAGATGCAGGAAATTAAGTGCCATATTACATGCAGCCTGAGGCTCCTTGTGGGGAAGAAAAATGCTTTCCCTTTTCAGTGAGCTGCGGGAAATTGTTCCAAGACCATCAGGAAAAGCTTTATTTCTGTGAGAAAGAGCTCTGTGGTCATCAGAGCAGAAGAGCCTTGAATTTTACATTGTCAAAGCTTTTTACTGAACATCAGGTCTTAACTCCATTGACCTTTGGACATGGGAGGGTATGGAGCACAGAACTGGAATTGTAACCCCATGAAAGTTATTCTTTTTTAGTAATACTGCAGTGTTATCAATATTTAATGTTCTACCTAAATGAATGAAACACCCAGCCACTAACCTGAGCAAGTGTTGTTTCTCTTTGTCGCATAGGACTCAGTAACAATGTTCAAATTCTTTGACTCATCTATTCAACTCATAGAAATTTATCTTAATAAAATAATTTCAAACAAGAAAAATAAAGCCATATACCTGAAGATATTTTTTTCAGTATTAGCTATAATAGTGAAAGATGGAAGCAATTTATCCAATGGTATAGAAATTATTAAATAAATTCAGCTATACACAGGTAAAGAAACATTCTATAGCCATTAAATGTTATTAGGTAGACTATGTAACTATAGAAAATTATTTCCATTCTAATGTTAGATAGAGGAAATGGATAACTAGTCATAATAAGTATAGCTAATTAGGCTTATTAGTTTATGTAAGCTTATATAATATAGCTTATTAAGTCCTTTCCATGTGCCAAGCACTACTTAAGCATTGTACATTTATACAATCTTCAGAATAATTCTATGAGATAGGTACTATTATTATCCCCATATTAAACACATGAAGAAACTGAGCAAGGTTGCAGAGCTAGTAACTGCTGGGTCTGGGTTTCAAAGCCAGATAAAATCTGTCTCTAGAGGTCACACTTAACCATCATTCTATATAAGATCAGCAAACAAATGGGTATATTCACATTGATTACACCTAATAATACTCTGAGTGCATGGAAAAAGCTGGCAGAGAATATACAGAAATAAAATTAGTTAACATTGTTGAATTTGGAAGAGATACATTTTTTAAATTTCCTTTAGGGGAAGAGGGGGTTGGGATGAATTGGGAAATTGGGATCGACATATATACACTATTGATACTATGTGTAAAATAGATAGCTAATGAGAACCTACTGTATAGCTCAGGGAACTCTAGTCAGTGCTCTGTGGTGACCTAAATAGGAAGGAAATCCAAAAAAGAGGGTATATATGTATACGTATAGCTGATTCACTTTGCTGTACAGTAGAAACTAACACAACATTGTAAAGTTACTATACTCCAATAAAAATTTATTTTAAAAAATAAATAATTAAAAAATAAAATTTCCTTCAATGTTCTCATATATGGCTTTTACTATTTAAAATATGACAGTAATGTATAACATTTGAGTACAAATTTCAAACTTTATTAAAATAGGTCTTTCACATATTACAAAAGAGAGACAATCTCCATCCCATTTAGCTACTTATCCCATTTGAAAACCTACTCCCAGAAGTATGATATTAGGTTTAGTGTTGGTAAAAGGAACCAGAGAGCCCCAGATAGTGGGAGAGTAGATGCTTGAAGAGCGAGGCTTTCATGGAAAATTGCAAGTAACAGAATTTGCTAATATTTAGGTCAGAGAACGGTAGACCGGGGAATCCATTCATAACGCAGAAGTGGCAAGGATAATAAGCGTAACTGACACAGGAAAAATTTAGTTAAACATTAGGAACAACTACTGAGCTTTAATAGTATTGTTTTGGGTTGGGTATTCATGTTTTTTTGTTTTTTAATGATAATCATTTTTTAACATCCTTATTGGAATATTGCTTTACAATTTTTGTGTTAGTTTCTGCTGTATAACAAAGTGAATCAGCTATATGTATACACATATGCCCATATTCCCTCCCTCTTGTGTCTCCCTCCCACCCTCCCTATCCCACCCCTCTAAGTGGTCACAAAGCACTAAACTGATCTCCCCATGGGATGCAGCTGCTTCCCACTAGCTAGCTCTTTGACATTTGGTAGTGTATATACGTCCATGCCACTCTCTCACTTCGTCCCAGCTTACCCTTCCCCCTCCCCATGTCTTCAAGTCCATTCTCTATGTCTGCATCTTTATTCCTGTCCTGCTCCTAGGTTCATCAGAACCAATTTTTTTTTCTTTTACATTCCATATATATGTGTCAGCATACGGTATTCGTTTTTCTCTTTCTGACTTCCTTCACTCTGTATGACAGACACTAGGTCCATCCACCTCACTCCAAATAACTCAATCTCATTTCTTTTTATGGCTGAATAATATTCCATTGTATATATGTGCCACATCTTCTTTATCCATTCACTGTCGATGGTCACCTAGGTTGCTTCCATGTCCTGACTATTGTAAATAGTGCTGCAGTGAACATTGTGGTACATGACTCTTCTTGTGTGTGTGTGTGTTTTATTTATTTTTATTTTTTATTAGTTTCTGCTTTATAATAAAGTGAATCAGTTATACATACACATCTGTTCCCATATCCCTTCCCTCTTGCATCTCCTTCCCTCCCACCCTCCCTATCCCACTCCTCCAGGCGGTCACAAAGCACCGAACTGATCTCCCCGTGCTATGCAGCTGCTTCCCACTATCTATCTATCTTACGTTTGGTAGTGTATATATGTCCATGCCTCTCTCTCGCTTTGACATGGCTCTTTTTGAATTATGGTTTTCTCAGGGTATATTCCCAGTAATGGGATTGCTGGGTCATATGGTAGTTCTATTTTTAGTTTTTTAAGGAACCTCCATACTGTTCTCCATAGTGGCTGTGTCAATTTGCATTCCCACCAACAGTGCAAGAGGGTTCCCTTTTCTCCACACCCTCTCCAACATTGATTATTGTTTGTAGATTTTTTGATGATGACCTTTCTGACCGGTGTGAGGTGATACCTCATTGTAGTTTTGATTTGCACTTCTCTAATGATTAGTGATGTTGAGCATCCTTTCATGTGTTTGTTGGCAATCTGTATATCTTCTTTGGAGAAATGTCTATTTAGGTCTTCTGCCCATTTTTGGATTGGGTTTTTTGCTTTTTTGATTCTGAGCAGCATGAGCTGCTTGTATGTTTTGGAGATTAATCCTTTGTCAGTTGCTTCATTTGCAAATACTTTCTCCCATTCTGAGGGTTGTCTTCTCATCTTGTTTGTGGTTTCCTTTGCTTGGCAAAAGCTTTTAAGTTTCATTAGGTCCCATTTCTATTTCTGTTTTTATTTCCATTTCTGTAGGAGGTGGGTCAAAAAGAATCTTGCTGTGATTTATGTCAATGAGTGTTCTTCCTATGTTTTCTTCTAAGAGTTTCAGAGTGTCTGGCCTTACATTGAGGTCTTTAATCCATTTTGAGTTTATTTTTGTTTATGGTGTTAGGCAGTGTTCTAATTTCATTCACTTACATGTAGCTGTACAGTTTTCCCAGCACCACTTATTGAAGAATCTGTCTTTTCTCCATTGTATATTCTTGCCTTCTTTATCAAAGATAAGGTGACCAACTCAAAATGGATTAGAGACCTAAATGTAAGACCAGACACTATAAAACTCTTAGAGGAAAACATAGGAAGAACACTCTTTGACATAAATCACAGCAAGATATTTTTTGATCCACCTCCTAGAGTAATGGAAATAAAAACAAAAATAACAAATGGGACCTAATGAAACTTAAAAGCTTTTGACAAGCAAAGGAAACCACAAACAAGTTGAAAAGACAACCCTCAGAATGGGAGAAAATATTTGCAAATGAATCAACAGACAAAGGATTAATGTCCAAAACATAAAAACAGCTCATGTAGCTCAATATTAAAAAAACAAACAACCCACTCAAAAAATGGGCAGAAGACCTAAATAGACATTTCTCCAAAGAAGACATACAGATGGCCAAGAAGCACATGAAAAGCTGCTCAACATCACTCATTATTAGAGAAAAGCAAATCAAAACTACAATGAGGTATCACCTTACACCAGTTAGATTGGGGCTCATCAGAAAATCTACAAACAACAAATCCTGGAGAGAGTATGGAGAAAAGTGAACCCTCTTGCACTGTTGGTGGGAATGTAAATTGATACAGCCACTATGGAGAACAGTATGGAGGTTCCTTAAAAATCTAAAATTAGAACTACCATATGACCCAGCAATCCCACTACAGGTCATATACCCAGAGAAAAACATAATTCAAAAAGACACGTGCACCCCAATGTTCATTGCAGCACTATTTACAATAGCCAGATCATGGAAGCAACCTAAATGCCCATCAACTGACAAGTGGATAAAGAAGATGTGGTACATATATACAATAGAATATTACTCTGCCATAAAACAGAATGAAATTGGGTCACTTGTAGAGACGTGGATGGATCTAGAGACTGTCATACAGAATGAAGTAAGTCAGAAAGGGAAAAACAAATATTGTATATTAATGCATATATGTGGAACCTAGAAAAATGGTACAGATGAACCAGTTTGCAGGGCAGAAATAAAGACAAATATGTAGAGAACAAATGTATAGACACCAAGGGGGGAAGGTGGTGGGGGTGGTGGTGGTGGTGGGATGAATTGGGAGATTGGGATTGACATGTATACACCATTATGTATAAAATAGAAAACTAATAAGAACGTGCTGTATAAAAATATAAATAGGGCCTCCCTGGTGGCGCAGTGGTTGAGAGTCCGCCTGCCGATGCAGGGGATACGGGTTCGTGCCCCGGTCTGGGAGGATCCCATATGCCGCGGAGCAGCTGGGCCCGTGAGCCATGGCCACTGGGCCTGTGCATCCGGAGCCTGTGCTCCGCAACGGGGGAGGCCACAACAGTGAGAGGCCCGCATACCGCAAAAAGAAAATAAATAAATAAATAAATAAATAAAATAAAATTCCAAAAAAAAGAAAGTTAACAAAAAAGAGAAAAAACAAAAAAAGATAAGGTGACCATATGTGCATGGGTTTATCTCTGGACTTTCTATCCTCTTCCATTGATCTATATTTCTGTTTTTGTGCCAGTACCATACTGTCTTGATTACTGTAGCTTTGTAGTTTAGTCTGAGGGTATTTATGTTTTAAAATAAAAGCTTTTATCTGAAAACCTATAGCTACCCATCCCTTGGAGGAGCAGAATTGCTCATAGAGAGAAGGAAAGAATATTTACAGATGAAGGCAGGAGGTGAAGCAGTTCATGAAATATAGACTCTATGACTGAGAAGGAGAAACATGTGATTTCTGTTAAATTTATTAAAGCTGTATTGTGGGAAATTTGTGATTTTTGGTGCAAAATTATCTATAATGGTATTTTAATGTTTGAATAATGTAAAATTTATATTTTATGATTAAAAATAGTTTCATAAATATTTTTAAATTTGGAATCCATGAATGGTTTTAGATTGGTACATAACTCCCTGAAATTTTACAGCAAGTTTAAATATGTGCAGATGAGCAGTTTCGGCAAGGTGTGGGGTAGAGGGTTCCTGTGGGTTTTATTAAATATTCTTAAATATCTACAAGCTAAATTTACTACTGTAGCATCTACATTGACATGTTACAGGAAAAGAGAAGGCTGGACAGTAGTCCTAGATAGGTAGATAGATAAACAGATGATAGATAAATAGATGACATAGATCACAGATAGATAAATAGATAGATAAGTAGATAGATAGTCTATTGCATAATAGTTTCAGAATCTTGTTGACTCCTTCTAATGTGAATCTTCAAAATACATTGTTGGAAACTCTTAGTTGGAATGAAAATAGGTAATACAAACATTTAAAAGCCTCTAATTTATGGTCATTGAGGAGCATAATGCATAGGGTCTTCAACGCTACCTTGCACCTTGTGTTTGGCATAAAACTGGCTCAGATCTTTGGGATGATGTTTGGGGTTTTCCTGTGGCTACCATGCAGCAATGTGGTCAAACTTAGCTATCTGAGGTGCATAAATCAGCAGAGTAACCTGTGATGCCTTCTCAGACAAAGTCACCTCTTCAAGGACCAAGGCTCAATTAAATTTCCTTTGCAGTTTGGTGACATCTGTACTCTTCATTGTTGGGAAATCTGTTGTCATTGTTTAGAAAGCTATCTTTCAGGTTTCACATAATCAAAACCTACAGGTAGCAAAAATTTAAATAAGCATGAGACATAGGTCTGATTCCTCAAGGCATTGGCCTCTTGAAGCAAATAATCAATGAGAAGAGACTTAATCCTCTTTTAAAATCAGTTTTTTTAAACTTTATTAACAGCTTTATTGAGATTTAATGCACATTTGTTGCTTTTCCCCTGAGTTTCTTTTCCCTTTTATTAGCTGTAAAAAAAGTGTGTGTATGTGTGTGTGTGTGCATATGTGCATGTGCATCTGTATGTGTTTGTGTGTGGTATTTTAAAATAGAGCAAATTGACTTTTAAGAAGAACAGTTAGTAAAACACTTGGGTTGTAATATAGGAGGGAGTAAGATTAATTGTGTGTGGCAGAAAAAGTGGTATGTTTTCAGAGTTTCTAATTGACATATTAATTTTATTGGTTACCTTTTCTTCTTCTTAATTCTTGCACTAACTCTGACAATTGCTATTGCCCTGACAGTTTATAATTTAGACAATAAGGCTTAGAGTGGAATTGATGTCTTTGTAAGGAACATATAGCAAGATCATATACTTGACAGAGTCTAATATTTCATGTTTCTTGGCAACAGCCTTTCCCTGCATTCCTGTAAGACTCCCAGCTTATATGTTGTCTATTATTGGGGAGGACAGTAAACCTATTTAGACACCTCCACATGCTTGTCCACTTGTGAATTATTTCAGTTTTTCATTTGTGCAACCAATATTAATTGACTGTCTCCTCTGTGTAATGACTTATCTATGCGTGATGTTATGGGGGTTACAAAATTAATAAGAAATAATGCCTGCTTTTAAGGAGACTCTTACAAATAACCAAAGTACAGGGAAGATTGTGGATCATACTATAACAGTCTGGTAAGCAGAATACTATGGGAACACAGAGGGAGCAACTTAAATTGAGAGGTCATAGAAGACTACATGTAAAGGAAGCATTTTATCATGACTTTGAAAGACAGATAGGATTTTGATAGGTAGAGAAGGGTGCTAGGACTTCCAACTTGACAAAAACACTGATTTACTGAGTGCTTTCTGTGTGCAATACACTGGGCTAAATGGATCTTTTTCCTATGAGTCAAGTTCTTTTCTTGTTCCAGCAATACAGAGAAAGAAATGGAAGCCTTTAGAGGTTCATTTTGCTTTCAGGCCAAAAGGGAGTGCAGGCAGCAGAACCACTGCCATATTTGCTAAGATGAAATATCATAATTTTCTTCTTCATCATCATGTCTAGCACAGTGGTTGGCAAACTTTTTCTTAGAGGGCCAGATAATATATACCTTAGACTTTTTACATTTACACAATCTTTGTCACACTCACCTCTGCCATTGTAACTCGAAAGCAACTATAGACCATACATAAATGAATTGACATGGTTGTGTTCCAATAACACTATTTATGGACACTTTAAATGGAATTTTATGTAATTTTCACATCTCATGAAATATTCTTTTTTGATTTTGCATAACCTTTAAAAGTGTTAAAACCATTTTTTGCTCATGGCTCTACAGCATCAGGTGGTGGGTTGGGTTTGTCCTTCAGGACATAGTTTGCTGACCCCTGATGGCTCATAACAGGAGCTTAATAAATACTTACCATGGAAAATAATTAATGGAAGATGAAACACCCTGCTCCTGGGTGCATCACACAGCTCCTGGGTCCTCCATTTGACTCCTAGTCTCCATAAACGGCACTGCCAGCAATTCTGGACCCTGCAACTTGAGTGGCCAGTGGCCTTGTACTCCAACACTGAGGCATATAATTTTGGTCACTACTACACTTTATACAGATGCATCTGTTGAGAAATAACAGGTCAAGAAATCAGCTGAGATAAGGCTTTGATTCTGTTATTGAACCAAGAAATATGTCCAGGCCTGCTTTTGAAGTGAGCAAAGATATGCTATACCTTAAGTCATCTTGTTTGTCCATCTTTAAAGAACAAGAGCTTTTTTTGTGTTATCTCCTTTAAGAACTATTGAGTTATCTTTAGTGGTCTCCTCTTGATTAAAAAATATGAAAAAAAAGCCCTGAAGTTGGATGTAAGTCTGATCATATTCCTAGAGAGCATTGATGAAATCCAATATACTTGAATATACTTAGCAAGATCCAGTACACCTGAATATCTTTGAAGAAGACCAGTACTCTTATAGAGGCAAAGACAAAGCTGTTGGCATCAGAAAATGGATCCCAGAGACATTTTAAATTTTATTAGAAATTTTGCTATAAGTTTCTCGGATTGGACTTCTGGAATTCTATCCTTGTTAGTCTAAAAGTAGAGTCTTAATAACCACTAGTATATTAGAGCTTTTCATAAAAGATGTCTGATTTCAAAGACTTTATAATTATGAAGCTTCCACTAAATATAGTGTAAATAATTGCCTTGGCAACTTATCTATCCTCCTTTTTCATCATATTCTACCTCTGGAAAGTGGAGTATTAATAGCTGCTTCTTTGGGTTGATGCATGGATTAAATGAAATAACAAATCATTTGAATTATTTTAATTACCCTCTTTTAAGAATTTTTGTTTTGCTTTTTGTCCATGACAATTAAAAATAGTATTCAAGTATTCCAGTTCCCTGCTATGTTTATTGTGAATACAAGTTTTTCCTTTTAGTTTCTTTTGGATTTCACACTGAATGTGAACCAATCATTTCCTATCTTTGTTCTGACAACACTTGTCAAAGAATATGATGTACCCAGCCAATTGTATTCTATGGCTTTTAAGAAAAAGCATCCTTGTAAAACATTTTATTGATGGGGTGAATGAACACAAACTATTAGATCAGTTTAGTTACTGTGTGCTAGAAGAACATTTATTTATTCTTCAGATTTCTGATTATGGTATATAGTTATGATGATTTATGAAAACAAACTTGAATATCTTATGCCAAATTCTTAGCAAAAGCGTAATTCAAAATGAGATATTAGTTTACATGATGGAAGGATTGATTCCTTTGATTTTCCCTAAGAGAAAAGAGTGTTTCAGTCTTTAAAGATGGAATATAACACAGTGTTAGCTCCTCTTTAGTCTCAGTAAGGAGAGTTTGCTGTAATTCTACAGAGCTGTGCTCTAAAGCTCATTTCCACTGTGCATATTGATGCTTATAGCTTAAGATGGTTTTGTATCAAAGAAGGATTGGAATAATGTGCTTTGTTAGATGGCAGAAGAGTTACAGAGGACATCTTTAGACTCATATGTTTCTCCATTAAACCCTAAAATCAATAGACTGCTGAGCAAGGTCTTACTTGAATTTTTATATACTTTATCATTTATATATGAATTTATATATATCAGAAATTTATTTCTTCTGATTTGAATTTTAAAACTCAATTTGTTTTTCTTCAATTCAGAGAATTCCACAGCAGAGACAATATATTGTTTAAAAATCAGTGCTTCTTAACTTGGTTGTATCTGAGAATTCCATAGACAGTTAAAAGTAAAAAGAAAGGTCATCCCTGGACTCATATGTATATTTAATTAGTTTGGAGTGTGGCCCAGACATAGGTTTTCTTTTTTCTCTTTTTCCTTTTTTTTTCTTTTTTTCTTATTTTTTTAAAGCAATACCAGAATATTTTAACATGTAGTTTTGGTTAAAATACAGTGAGATAAATCAGCACTTCTCAAATTTTAATGTTCATCTAAGCCACTTAGGGGTCTTGTAAAAAGTCAAACTGACCCTTCTGTAGGTCTGGGGTGGGACATTTATGGGACCAACATTGCTGATCTAAGCATCACATTTTCAATAAGAAAGATCTAAATTAAGGTCTGAATTTGTTAGGAAACTTTTAATCTATGAATGCCTTGACTAAACTACTGTCTATGATGTAATTATCTTTGGCTTCATTAGATACTCCAAATGATCTCATACTTTACCTGTCAAAAAATTACCACTCTTACGGTCACATTGCTTAATTCAATCCTACATTTATTGAACACCTATTACATGCTGTCTCTTTTGCCAGGCTTGCAGGGAATGTACAGAGTAGAAAAATACAAACCTTACACATAAGTAGCTCAAAGAGGAGTGAAGGGCTGATGCTAATGACCATAATTTAAAGTGCAAAGTATTACAAGAGAAGTAAAATGTTTGACGGTTTGCTTAACTTTGAGATGTTATGCCTTTTGGGTTGAGACACTTTCCAGGTTTTGAAAATTCTTGAAGTCTAAAGTCCTTTTTTTTCATTCTTTTCTGTAAAGGATGTACGTGTGTATGGGGTGGGGGATGTAGGTCTTAGGAATTTTAATCTAGTTTGTTGATGGGTGTGTCTAGAGTACCTAGAACAGTGTTTGACTAAAACCTCTTGAAAAATGTGAGTGGAATGAATGGTTGCCACCTGGTATTTCAGAACAGTGACTTTTGAAGCAGGCAGTGTGACGGATGCCATAGTAAAGGTAAAGAACACTAACATACCACGTCACACCCGGGACGGTTTCTTTGTGGGAAAGTAGAGGAGGAATGGAAGAAGGATATGGGCAGAACAACTGTTATAGATCAGGCATTTCAGGACCATACAGAAGAACAGATAACACTTTGCCCATTTTATATATAAGGTTCATGTTATCATGTCCCTGAAGTTCAGTGGAAACAATGATTAAGAAGATAGTTTAAGTACTGCCAGACTGGGTGTTTGGAATACTTAGTCTTCTGTTGGAAACTTTGAGCCTACAGTTGAGTAGAAAATCATGGGATTTTTGTGGAAAATTTATAAATTTCTCTTGGTCATTGATGAGAAAGTTCTCTAAATATATTACAAGATCTTTTCTTCCAATGTATTACCTTATTTAAACATAACCAGCTATTTCTCTGTTTTAGTTTTTGAAATGGTCAAAAGCAAGTGGTAGTACTCTCTAATGTAATTTTAGGATTTAATGAGGTTAATAAATTATAATAAACAAGTCTTTGATTATTCCTCAGAAAATAAATGTCATGTTATGTTATTTTATAATATCTGATTATAGACTCTAATTATATAAAATTATCTAAGTATCTCCAGCCAGATCTAAATACTTTTGTGAAAACTTTTTGTAATAGTATAACTTGTAGTGCTTAAGACATGTTCAATGGAAGTCATTGTGTTAATCACTTATTTTTGTCCACAAAAAATAGTTTTTGAATCTCTTTCAAGAAATTAACAAAGTGATCAGCGGCTCACTTGCCAAGGGAATTAAGAGCAAAGTTTATGCCTCCCACTGTTGGCTTACTTGTACAAAACAAATGTCAGAGGCAGCACGTGGGGAACTGGTAATGGTTTAATTAACATATATGGAGTCAGCACAAAATTAATAGCAGTCTGTCACCAAGGTTTGTTAGCTAATTGTTGGGTTTTAATGTTAAGCAAATGAGTGTGAATTTTAACAACACTGTTTAAGAGCCTCTTTGGGAGCCTGTTCTTTCTATTCCTCTTGGCATGCCTTAGGTTTCAAGCTGTTTTCTGAATATCTTTTCTAATTCTTCAGATATTAAGGTGGCAACCTAGGTTGCCTTTGGCATTCGACCCCCTCCCTAATAAAATCAGCTAGTCACCTTCTCAGAAAAACAGGCCATAAGGCAGAATTTCCAGGGCCACTGCTACTGTTTTCTTTTTTACATATCTATTTTTCTGTAAAGGACAAATAATTCAGATTTTCCCACAGGCTGCAGGAGAAATGACTTACTGAGTTTTCTATAATATGACTCTACATAAAATTACTGTAGGTAGGGAGAATTCATTTTACTAATTTAAAGCCTAACCTATTTGTAAGGAGTGTGTTAAAAACATGTCTCATGATGTAAACAAAAGAGATTTTTTTCTTTCTCCCACTGCCCCCTTTACATTTTATTCAGTGAGGAATAATTTTAATCTATTCCTAGATGTAACCTCCAGCCGGCCCATGGCATCTCTATAGCCCTACAGACACGCTAAGTCAAAAACGGTGTAGGGGGCTTCCCTGGTGGCGCAGTGATTGAGAGTCCGCCTGCCGATGCAGGGTACATGGGTTCATGCCCCGGTCCGGGAAGATCCCACGTGCTGCGGAGTGGCTGGGCCCGTGAGCCATGGCTGCTGAGCCCGCGCATCCGGAGCCTGTGCTCCACAATGGGAGAGGCCACAACGGTGAGAGGCCCGTGTACCACAAAAAAAACAACAAAAATTAAAACAGTGTAGGCCCAGTAATTAGAATATAGTCCAAGGGATTAACCCACACTTTGAACTCGATTTATCAACAGTTAAACCCTTCCTTCTTAGAGTCTCCTACTATCTCTTACTATCTAGCTGCTATATTAGCTCCACCAGGGGCAAGGTGTTTTGGGGATGCGAGGGGAGGTGTAAATATATAGTACAGGTCTCGTTTGTCTCGTTTGTCTCAGCTTTGTAAACCCTGGGCCTTGGCAGATGTTAAAAGTTGAGATCTTTGGGTAGACCAGGTTAATATAAAGGCTGTCTTTTTCTTTCATGACTGCTTTCATGAGATCGTTAAGTATTCCCTGACAGATGCTCTCCCCTGCAGTTCCCTTAACTGGCATCTCTATTGCAGGTGGTTTCTTTGTAGATCTTCCCTCAGCTCCTGTGTACCCTGTGATGCAAGTTCAACCTCTTTGTGGTGAAAAACCTCTCTCCTTGCAGTCCAGTTTAGCCTATCCAAGATGACTCCTCCCCTCTCCTCCCCTCCCCTCCTCTCCCCTCCCCTTCCCTCCCCTTCCTTTCCTTTCCCTTCCCTTCCCTTCCCTTCCCTTCCCTTCCCTTTCTCTTCTCTTCTTTCTCTCTGTCTCTCTCTTTGGCACAGCTTAGATCTTAGTAAAATTTAACTTTCTTAGATATAAGTCAGTCCCCAGTGCTCTGTGTCTTTCCACTGTTGAGAAGTAGCACTCCTCAACCCTTCCTCTATATGGGTGGGGAAAAGAGGACTTAACAGCACAGCAGCAGCTTTCTCTGGAAAAACCTGATAACCAGTTTTCTCCAAAATCCTACTTCTGACCCTCGGACCTCTGTTTAAATCTTGTTGTACCTAAGGGTGTCCAAGAGTAATAGAATATGTTCCCTTTCACAACCTATGTAAATTCTGCACATGGCGATTTGTGTAATACACAGAATGCATTCTGACAGCCACTGTATGTGTTTCTCAATTAAATCTGAGGCAGGAAGTATCCCAGTCAAATATGTTACATATTTAAACAAGTTGAGAATTCCATTTATTGTGGTTTCTTATCCATTGATTTGGCACTAATAATTAGACATAAAGACTTCTGTGGGAGATCAAAGATGTATAAAACATGGTTGTTTTCATGGGCACACAACCGAATTGGGAAATCCAGATATGTTCAGTATAGAAGAATTTGCCTCTGATATTATTGATCAGACTACCCTGAAAAGGCATCTTGTAGTTTGGCAATGCATTTGGTTTGGCACTTACCAAAGGAAAAGGCTAACTTGGTATGCATGGGAACATCTTGGCATGATGATTTGTATTTGGCAATGGGTTATTGATCCTTAGCATGGAGATATTTCAAGAAATGAAAGACTGGGGTGGGGAAGGAAAAAAAATCAAAGAGAAAATTAACCTGGAATAGGTTACTGGTTGTATAATAAACTGATGCTAAGTCTATATATTTTACTGCAATGTCTGTCTGAGGAAGAAAAAAATTCACAATGAAGGCAGTTAATCATTAGAGACAAAACTAAGGGAGTATCACACACAATCTCTCCTACAAGATGGGCTAATGATTAAGAATTCTGACATTGGACCCAAAGTCCTCGGTTTGAATCCCTGGCTTGATTGTGAAATCCAACACCTCGGTTATTTTCATTGCTTTATCATATGCTTAGACAAGCTTTCTCTTTAACCATTACCTAAAGTTAAATTGTTTTCATTACTTTGTGGTAAAGAAAGATTCATATATTTCTTATATCCTATATGGAAAGAAAGAATATTTACTGTGTTTTTCCTTTGAGGAAATATTTTTAAGCTACTCTCAATTTACAGATTTCCTTAGAGAAGAAAGTATAAACCATCCCCCCTCCATTTATAAATATTTCCTTGATTTTTTTTTTTACTTCTCATCCATAGAATGTGAGTATTCATATGTCATATGTCAGGGACTTACTGTATTTTACCCATGCACTTAGAATTTCCTTGTTCCAATCTGATTACTCATGGTTTTGTAATAACATGATTGTGTTTACCTCACTCAATTATTTTTTTTCCACTCTCTATTCTATGGATATGTTGGCAACTGCATTTTACATATAAATAGTAAGTTGCTTTAAAGCCATTCAGCCATAGCCTCAACATCTATTTTCACTATAGTTCTTATTCATCACCCAAAATGATAAAAAAAATACAATGCAATTGTTAGCTTATTATGCAATATTTTCATTATAAAGATTTCCCCTTTTCAATTTCTTCTCTGATGCTACACCAATATTTTTCTCTTCTGATTCTCTTTGGCAGTCATATTAATCAAGCTCAAGTCCATGACCTTGAAAAAGGGACTAAATAGAGGAATTGCCCTTGGGTGTAATGAATTGACACAAGAAAAGCCAGTCTGGCTGGATCTTAAATGCAACAAAGTAATTTGCTTGGAACCTTGAGAGAATGACTTTGTATCCTTTATTAGAATGTATTCAGCTGAGTAAGTGCAGTTACATAAGTAATACTGATGGCATTGCTGATGAGGGGAGTAAATATACATGCAAACACATACACACACATTACACATACATATGATAAAATCTGATTCGTAAGTGAAGTGGACATTTCTTGAGTCACTAAGTGTTGATGACAGCATACAATATTCAATTAATTTAGAGATGTGAGATTTTCTTAGTTTTTCTTCTTCACTGCTCTTTTTCTCCTTATTTGGAACAAGGATTTATTTCACATATCTTTGCTAGAGTAACTTCCAGCCAGCAATGTGCCAGTTTCTGCTATTTTACTCTTGAGCTATACAAATGTTTTTACACTTTCTTTAAAGGTATATAACAAATATGTCAAAATAATTTGAATCTTCATATGGACTACAACAAAACAATTAGAGCAAAAGACTAAGAGTTAGAGAAAAAGACTAAGGTTGTCAATATTTATGTTTTCCAGACTTTTTTTTTTTAAAGTGAATCACCTCCAAACTACTTATGGTTTAAATGCATTTCCACTATAAACATTAATGATTATTAAATCAATGATACTAACTGCCATTTTTACTTTTTTCATTATATTTATGATCATGTATTTTTTCTCATGTAAAATTCCCTAGTTCCAAAAAATACCTTTTCACACAGTTAATCTATAGTGTGTCTGTTCATTTTGCTTTTATTTTACTGTTTTACAAATACGGAAGCTTCATTGATCCTAAATCACAGGATAGCTTAAAGATTAGAATTCAGGAGTTCAATTTTTAAACATTTATTACAGTGACAAGCCCTCTTAGAAGTCAAGACCAAGTTTAAAATTAGGACATTTACCATAGCTTAGAATTAGCTCATCTTATTTTGTGTAAAGTGTAACTTTGTAGTTCTTACTATGAAATGTGGAAAAAGCTAGTGTTTACTGTGACTAAATAGAGGAATTGCCCTTGGGTGTAATGAATTGACACAAGAAAAGCCAGTCTGGTTGGATCTTAAATGTAACAAAGTAATTTGCTTGGAATCTTGAGAGAATCATTTTGTATCCTTTATGTATTCGGCTGAGTAACTGCAGTTACATAAGTAATACTGTTCTAAGACTGCTTACTGTTCTAAGGAAGACTGCTTACAAGGTAGTATATTCTTGCTTAATTGTGAAAAAATTCCCTAGTCAGGTGACTAGAACATTTGGTTAGACCAACCAACCAGCAAAATCAGCACCAACAATTTCTACATGATATAGATGAACTACACGTAATTATCATTGCACCAAAGGTGGAAGCCAAAATGGGTCTGATGCAAAGAATATGGAGAAAGCCATTTACTGAGAAGAAAACTTTAAAAATCAAAACCCTAGGATAACATGTGATAAGGATTTAAACAAAATTACTCAAAACTCAAATTAGTATGCATGATTTTTAAAGTAAAGAAACATGAATATGTATGTATATCCTAGTTTCTTTACAAAATATATATTAACAAGTCTGTCAGCTATAGGTTTGTGTGTGTGTATGTGAGTAAATGCAATGCGAAATTTGAATAGAGAGTAGAAATCAGTGAGGATAAATTATTGCAAAAATATCAAAGGCTTTCTCCTCCTTACATATAATCTCTCTTTAAAAGAAAAAAACGAACAATGTATATTTGGTTAGATTGTTGAAAGTTTCAATTATTTAACTCTTATAAAATTACCTAAATCAAAATCTGAAAACCAAAGGAAAGACTCAGTCTCATGGAAAGTAAGACTCTGCCATTGTAGTTAGTTGGATACCATTATGATAGAAGATAGCACAAGGACCAGCTAACTGCGTTCACTATTCTCTGGCCTGAACTTGAATATTTATGACAATGAATTCATCATCTGGCATAGCATAACCAGACAAGCCATAACAGTGACATGCAATTTCTCTCCCAACCAGAACTCGAGTCAGAAAATTCTGTAAATCTCATTAAATGGGCTTTTTTTTTTTTTTATGTTGGGGGTAGGAGTTTATTAATTTATTTTATTTATTTTTGCTGTGTTGGGTCTTCGTTTCTGTGCGAGGGCTTTCTCTAGTTGTGGCAAGTGGGGACCACTCTTCATCGCAGTGCATGGGCCTCTCACTATCGCGGCCTCTCTTGTTGCGGAACACAGGCCCCAGACGCGCAGGCTCAGTAGTTGTGGCTCATGGGCCCAGTTGCTCTGCGGCATGCGGGATCCTCCCAGAACAGGGCTCAAACCCGTGTCCCCTGCATTAGCAGGCAGATTCTCATCCACTGCGCCACCAGGGAAGCCCTAAATGAGCTGTTTTACCTCCTTGTAGAATAACAAACTAGTCTGCCAGGTGGATGTACTCATTAGATGCCCTATAACCTCAGGAAGAACATTAATGGCCACTAGAGAGGTTCCATAGGTTTAATACACACCTCTCTAGGAAAAAATATATGCGCTTGGGTGTGTTTAGATTAAATGTAACAGATTTCTTTCTTTATGTTAAAAACTATCTGGGAGTCAGAAATGAGAAATAATATAACTTTGTCCTTGGCAAATCAAATTTTTAATGATTGCTTTTAAACAACTAAATTAGGTTTGCCTTTTTATTTTTATTTATTTATTTTTTTGCAGTTCGTGGGCCTCTCACTGCTGTGGCCTCTCCCATTGTGGAGCACAGGCTCCGGACGCGCAGGCCCAGAGGCCATGGCTCACGGGCCCAGCTGCTCCGCAGCATGTGGGATCTTCCTGGACCGGGGCACGAACCCGCATCCCCTGCATTGGCAGGCAGACTCTCAACCACTGTGCCACCAGGGAAGCCCCTAGATTTGTCTTTGATGATTCATCAGAGGTTGCAATAAAAAAAAAAAAAAGAAATAATGGTGGGAAGTCAAGTTGTGCCTATATTTGATATGTAAGACAGAATCTCACTTGAATCCAAGTGTTTTTTTAATCACATTAAATGTGAGTTTAATTCACTGTAAAAATTTATGCTATGATGTACACATCAACTTTATGACTTTAGTGCATTGATAATTCCAACTTTCCTGGGTACCATAATCATTTTTTCCCCTATAAATCAACTTACTCAGAAAGCACCTAATATAATAAGATTCAGAAACATTTTCTCTCCTCTGATCCTAATTTTAATATGTATACCTCACTCCAAGACCTATTTATTGGCTTTTTCTGAAAATATTGTAAGTGGAAAAGTTCACAGTGTTCATAATAATTTTAATTTTTTTATTACTTTAACAGTAACAGCAACCCTCTATTAAAGTCACACACAATGTGCCCAGCAGGTTGATAAATGCTCTGTTTGAAGTATTTCTTTTAATCCTTACTATAACCTGGTATGGAAGTTTATTAACTTCCATTTCTCAGATGAGGAAACCAAGGCATCTCCAGATAAAGAATTTTTTCCAAGGTCTTACAGTTGGTAAGTGGTGGAATCAAAATTCATTCCCTTCTCAGTGTGCCTCCTGAGTTTAAGTTGTTCTTACACTTCACATTAATACTTCTCTTCTATCCTAGGCTGTGGCCTGATATACATTATAGTAGAATGTTAGCAAAAATTGTGTAGTGTTACTTAATATTCCAAATATTAGGTATATTGTTGAAAGCAAATCATAAGAAATTATTCAGTCGAAACCAAATCATTAGAAAGTATTCACTTGTTTACTCGTTATAACTTCTTTTGACTGAATTGTTAAACTTTTCATAGTGCAAACTGTTAGAGAAGTTTAAATGTAAACATTTAATATCTTCCAACTCAATCTTTTAATGTTTACACAGTTAGCTTGAGATTCTTGGCTTTTGCCTGTGGTGGAATCAGATAGTTTGAGTTCAAAGGTAAATTACAGATTATTGCTAGTCCAGTATCACATTTAATGCAGTTATCCTCTGTACATTTCCTAAATAGCTTCTGTGATTATCTTAAGTGATCAATTTATCAAATATCCTATACTGTCTGTCACTGTGCTGAAAATATCAGTAACACATGCATGTAATTGAATACCTGTTATTTCTTTTACAAAAGTGCATTGTAATATTAAGGTGATACTAGATATAGCTGTTTTAAACAGTTGTAAATGAATAACAAATATGTTGACAGTAATACATGATTCTTTCCCTTTATAAAGTGAATAATTTTCATAGCTGAAGTCCTTCTTTGAGAAAAATTTCCTACATTTTTAATTCTGGGAATCTCAAGAAAACTTTAAACTTTCTCTGGATTAATATGAAATGGCAGGGTTCAATATATAGTTTAAATAACACCATCTTCTCTTCCAAACTCAGGCTTTAGCCCCACCCAACGTTTTTTTTTTTTTTAAATTATTTTTACTAATTCCTGTATTGACTCTAGTTAGTGTTTCTGGACACATCTTACAGAAAATCAATAGAACATCTTAATTTCCTCAAAGTCTTGGTTTCTTACCTTTGGCTAAAGCTAAATTAAGTAATTCCTTTTCCTTTCCATCTCTCCACCCTTCTTTCTTCCTTTTTCCCCTCCCCCATTGCCACATTTTTATTAAACTAAAGTAATACATATTGCTCTTGCCAGGATTCATGATTTGTCAATATTGTCTTATTTCCTCTTTCCCTTTTGTTCCATATGATTAGTTCCATGTCTGGGAGCAAAGTCCAGGATCAACAAAATGGTCTATCTGCTCTAAAAATATTAACCTCTTTTGGAGGTTAAGAGTAGGTGATCGAGTACTTTTGTAAAGTATACAATTGGGAGGAAGGTGTTAGGTTCCAAGAGCTCTGGGAATTCAGACCATATCTTTTTATCCAGAGTCAGATTATATTTCTCCTTCAGTGCAAAAGTAAGGAGATCAGATAATTTTTTGATATATTTTACATGCCATTGGTCAGAAATTATCTCTGAGTTTATTGATCAATTCATAAATGAATTTTCAAGGGAATGGATTTTATACTACTAAAGTATTTACTAAATAACTAACTTGTCATTAGGATTTAGTTCCTTTTTTTTGCTTTCCTTGGCATTAAGAACAAATCAGTTCCTTGAGGGTATAATGAGAGCAATGTTAGAAAGGCAATAATATGAAAATCACACTTGATCTAATGCTTTTTATTATCATTAATCTTTCTTGTGTTCTTTTTCTTTTCAGTTTCATTGAGATATGTGTCTCATGTGAATTAAGTAGTAGTTTTCAGAATATTTCTCCTGACTATCCACTCACAATTTTTTACCATGGCAGACATTGATCAAATTAAGATGATTATTGTATTACTTAGAGACAAGTAATTATTTCTGAAATTGGCCGTAAAAAGCACCTGGACAGAGCCATTGATTCTAGTTAGAGGCAACCAACCTAGGTACATATATTTTTATTCCCCCTTTTGCTCTAGAGATGGAAACACCATATTCTTTCTTAAGAGCCTATGTGTTTCATCATCCTATTGATGAAGAATTTCTTCCTTTGTTCCATTTAAAATATCTCTGATTTGCTTATTTTTGGATATAGCAAATATTTGGCGATGATTCCCATTATAAAATATATAATTTCATGATTTTGAAGATAGACTTATCTTTTTAACTCTTTTCTCCATAGATTAAACTTGATCTCTCTTAAGCATAACTTCATAGGGACAATGTGTTGTTGTTAAATTGTCTTTATTTTTTCCATTTAGAAGACAACATACATGTCATAGGTTGATATTTGTGGTGGTAAACAAATTATATTTAAGAAACTCTACCAAGGGGAGATAAGTCTAAGATGTAATTACTGATTACAGTGGTAAATAATTCTTTTTTTCCTTTAACTCATGAAGACAGTAATCCAAAACATTTAGTGATGACCTAATGTGTGTCTGCTATTGTGCCAGATATAGAGAATATAAAAATGAACCACGGTGGTCTCTGCCTTTACGTAACTCCCAGTCTTTGTTAAAAGGAATCAAGAAAAATAATTAAATGTGTTATTGCTATCTTGTTCACCAGGGTATTACCAGTTCTTATATGAATACATAGGACAGACTAGGTCCTAAATAGTTATATATGCTTTATATTTGCTCAAATCTTAATGTAAAACTCCTATGTAAAGACCACTCAGATATATGGAACCTATCCATCACCCCAGAAGTTTTCCTAGTGCCCCTTCACAAACTCCCCACCAAAAATTAACTACCGTTCTGACTGTTATCACAAAAATTACTCTTGCTTGTTCTTGAACTTCATATGAATAGGATCATACTATATGTGCTCATTTGTATCTTTCTTTTTTCATTCAAATTAATGTTTTTGAGATTCATCATTTTTTGTGTTTGTTTTTATTTTTTAATTTGTTTTAAGATTTTATTTTTTAAAGCAGCCTAAGATTTACAGTAAAATTGAAAGGAAGGTATGGAGATTTCCCATATAAATCAGTTTTTTTATCTCTAGTTAATTCATTTTATTACTATGTAGTATTCCTTTGTATGAATATATCACAATTTGTTTATCCATTCTCCTGATGATGGACATTTGGGTTACTTCCAGTTTAGGGATATTGTGAGTAAAGCTGCTATGCACATTCTAGTCATGGTTTCTTGGTGGGTGTGCATAGTAATTTGTCTTTGGAATTTGCATAGGAATAGAATTTCTGGGTCATTGGTTGCTATATGTTTAGTTTTAGTAGATAGTGTCAAATAGAATTGTAAAGTTGTTGAATGAGTTGATACTCCTACGTTACAGTCAAATTTAGGGATGTAATAGTACAATAGATTTAAAGGCAATATACAACATGATTATTAAGAAACACAACTTATTCTCCAGCAGAATCAGGGTAGACAGTACCAGACAGTATAATCAATGACAGTATTTGCATGGAGCACTCACTGCTCTAAGAAAGAGGGAGAAAAAAGGTGAGAGAGTAGATTTCAGGTGCTCTCATCACACAGAAAACTATGTGACTTGATATGTTAATTAGTTTGACTGTAGTTATCATTTCACAATATATATTTATGTCAAATCATCATGTTGTATACCTTAAATACATACAATTTTGTAAGGGTGAGTAGCTCTTTCTAGGAGAATCTTGTGTTAAGTTGTATGAATTGTATGTTCCTGGAATATTTATTGGTCAGCAGCAAATGTGTGCTGTGGAGAGACAAAAGAGTTTCCTGAGAGAAGGACAAAATATGTCAATTTTTATTCCAATAGCTTTACATTATTGAATCAGATTCAGCTTAAGACCTTTAATTTCCTTTACTGAAAGCCTGCTATTATAAGCAATGACACGTTTTCACCTAGAAGAAGTAACATCTCCTGCTATTGCTCTTTCTAGATACTAGTATCTTGAGACCAGTAATTAAGTATGGTACACTTGATTTCTGCATCTAAGAGAATTCTTTCTCTACAGAAGTACCTATGGTTTCTGGCTCTTGTGGAGTTTATTTTCTATGTTTGATTTTAAATGAACAAGCATCCAAGTCTTATCATTCTTTCGTAGCCCACCATAAATTTTAAAACCTTCAAAATATATTTATTTGTCCCATAATTTATTGAATTGTTTACAGCATAAAGAAAACATCCATTTTACACTGTGCTTAAGTTCTCTAGGAAAAGAAGGTTGTAGATATAATCCCCTATTATTTCTGATACAGTTTCTAAAAAGCAATTTTCTGAATATATTATTATTATTATCATTGAATTAATGTTAGCAAGGTCACAACATTATTCTCATTAATTAGGTGTATGAAGTATGATCAGAATTTTGAGGCAGAAAATAGACTTTATAATTTAACATATAATACTTTAATATTATTTATTTATCAAAAATCACTTGTGCATTATTTTCTCTTGAGGATATTCTCTGGTGACCAAGTATGAAGGTGCTCTATTTTGTTGTTGTTGTTGTATTTTTGTCCTAACTGTAACTTATATCAAAACCATCAAAATCATGACTTTTCTTTTCTGTGTGCCTATTTAACAAGCTAATGTTAAATATTATAATACAGCCCACAATCAAAAGTATATTCCTAGGAAATTTTTCCCCTGCCCAAATGTGGCATATTCAAGGGACACAGAATCAAATTTAGAAGGTTATCAGAATATGAGGCTTCCCTGGTAGCACAGTGGTTGAGAGCCCGCCTGCCGATGCAGGGGACGTGGGTTCGTGCCCCGGTCTGGAAGATCCCACATGCCACGGAGCGGCTGGGCCCGTGAGCCATGGCCGCTGAGCCTGTGCATCCGGAGCCTGTGCTCTGCAACGGGAGAGGCCACAACAGTGAGAGGCCCACATACCGCAAAAAAAATAAACAAAAGATTATCAGAATTAAAAAACTAGAAAGGCACATTTTGGCATACCCTAAAAAGTTAGGGTATGTGTCAGATTTAATATAAGTCCAGATTTAATATAAATGTTATTTGACTTCTCAGTGTTTCAGATTATCCACATGAGTGTACACTTAAAGTACTAAGAAGAATGGAAAATTGAGTATATATATGAATCAATAATAATATTGATTAAAAAATTACATTTTTAAATATTAGAGCAATTACCTCCATGTCTAAAACATTCTCCTGTTCTGGCTAGACTCCAACCTTTCATTGGCTGGATGCTTTCTGTATTACAGCAAAGGTGATGATGCCATTTAATGGCTTCTGATGCAAACTGCTTGAAAGGAGCCCAAAATTGCTTTTGATCAGTGTCACGTACAAATGGATAGAATGTGAGTTATAATGATTGCCTCATTTTTCAGATAGCACTGAGAAGGTCACCCCATATACCTGTCCTGTTTTTGTAATAATAGTGCCATTAGAAAAAGAGAGAAGTTTGTTCTTTCCATTCCGAAGATACTATGTGTGGGACTAGTCTCAACTCATCAAAAGACTCAGAGCAAATAATGCCTTTTCAAGCACCACATAAAATAATCTATGTTCCCTAGCAAGGAAAGCTGGAGTTTTCAGGGAGTCATTCAGGAGAACCAGATTCTATATGTTGAAAAAACCAATTTCCTCTGTCCCAAAGGTCTCTATATTGCATATCTAAAGATAATATTCCCGACCTTACCCATTGTTCATGAAGTGTAGAGAAATCCATTTAGTGCATTACTATATTTTAAATATTCTAGAAAGGCTGAGTCAGGAAACTGTACCACAGATTTGGCTCACAGCAATTATTTGAGCAAACAGTCTTTTCTCACATATGTTTATCGAGTTTATTGAGTACCTGCTGCATACACTGTTGTATGTAAGTATAATTACAGGCAAGTTTTAAAAACAGAATACTTGATTCACACCAGAGTTTTCTATGATAGTATTTTATTAGTTCAGCTGACAATTAATGAACATTCACTTTGTGAAGACTCTGCTAAGGGCCATGAAGTTTATTTCACATACCCTCTCTCAAGGAGCTTATGATTATAATTATAATTATACAGTGTACTGCATTTATATAGACTTTACAATAAAAAGTGCCACCACATTCATTATTTAATAATTAGAACAGTTCCATTTTAGTCATGGTGGACTGATTTATCGTGAGTTGTGCATTTGATAACCAAGTCTCATGTTGAGTACAGAACGGCTGCTAAAACTAAAGTATTGAAAATTCTTGGCTAACCAATGAATAATCACCAATTGTAATGGCAGGTAAAAAGTGGCATTAGTAAACATGATTCGTCAACTAGGTAGGACTTGATGATAGTCCAATTTATTTACATTAGGCAATAATACAGTGCCCTCTAAAAAATTGCTATCTGAAGGTTTTATAATTACTATTAGCCCAGAAGACTATTAGAGAAAATTAAAGGGAAACTATTGGATAATTTTAAAAGCTTAATTATCTGAAATACTTAAGATAGCTTAAAGTCACGTTCCAGAGAATGTGATGTTATTCAGTGTTAATACTTGTGCAACACGAACAGTGATACTTCCTATATTCAGATAACTTGAAGATGTCAGGCTAGGTGAAAGCAGTTGCATGGAGAACATGAAAACTTCCATATTGAGCCACATCTATACATCTTAAAATAGCTTCAAAGAACACATTTGAGAATTGTCAAGGTTGTTCTCCATGACAGCATTTCAAGTCCAATGTATATCTTAAAAATGTCTAGGTTTTTAAAGGCTCTTTATTAGTTTCCCATTTGTGATTTTTATTTCAACCCCTTTTGAACCTGTGTATCATACCTAATATTCGGGTGAAATTTTTCCTCTAAAAAAATTGATGTTGATAATTCAGCTACATTGATACCAGATAGTAGTATGCAACAGAAAAAAAATGCTCAGCCATTTATCCCTCTCAGAATTTTTGTGACTGATCATAGAATATAAAAAGAGACAGTTTAGAAGGGTCAAATAATTAAATGCATTAGGCAATGTATGGGTCTTAATAAATGATATCTTTAGGTATTAATGTATCATCTGTTTTACCCATGTAGCAGAAATTCTGCTTTCAGAAGCTAAACCTTTTCCATTTTTCAACATCCTTCATTATTCGTAAGGTCCTATTTAGGATCAAAATCCACCTCACTCATTCGGTCTTAATTTCTCCACTAAGCCACACAGAAGTTGTTGACTCTCTCTTCCCTAGGTCCTTTCCAGATTTAACATCTTCAGTTTTTTATACATTCCTCATTAAATATGGTAGAATCCATAAACATGTAATAGAAGCATTAACTAAAGTCTTCACCCTGAATTGTTTTGATCCTGCTACTGATTTCTAGTTGTGGATTTCAGAAAGCAGACGTAAAGAATGGACTTGAGGACACGGGGAGGGGGAAGGGTAAACTGGGACAAAGTGAGAGAGTGGCATGGACTTATTATATATACTAACAAATGTAAAATAGCTAGTGGGAAGCAGCCACATAGCACATTATACTCCAATAAAGATGTTAAAAAAAAGGAGTTAAAGAAAAGAAAGCTGTCAGCAAAATATGTGCCATAATACAGACCCACATCGCTGGTATTCTCTCCTTATGCTGTTTTGACAGAGTGAAAGTTGGCTGACCTTTAAATAGTATCTTATGCATGCTTGTGAGGTGAGCAGAGTCGATTGAGTCAAATCTGATTGCATGCATGGATAACTACAAAATACAGTAACCTTTAAGCTCATAGCCTCTGAATGAATGTTTTTGTAGCCAGGTAGAAAGACAAAATTCCCTACCAACTTAATACTTTATAATGAAGAAACAGTTATTCAGTGCTGGAGTCCTTTGGGGATGCCAAATTAGTAAATCTGCTTGTTGAGGATTTGGGATTAGACTGAAAACGTGCCTACTGGATTGGGCAAGCAGCTCTTGTCAGCGTGTCTCAGCATACTCTCACCTCACCAAGCTTTTATCCACAACATTCTGTTTTGTTTCTTGAAAGCTGCTTTAGGTTTTCTTATCACTTTAACATTTATATCAGCTAGAACCAGGCCCTATATGGAAAATCCTGTCATGATATCTGAGAAATTAGTCCTTAAAATCTTTAATCAAGGAGAGTATGTCTCCATCTACAAAATATTCAGACATTCAGAACTCCATGGGAAGCACTACAGGATTCAGTATAATTTGTATTTACAATTATTATGCTTGATGGTGAGTCCCTAAAGATCCACAATAGAAAATAATTTGCTTCTTTTATATATTTGCTCTATACTATGTAGTTGTATTTGCTCCATTTATGTTAAAGATGAATTATTTCCCTTGTACAGTTTTTAGTGGTTATTGATGTCACCTGTAGTGACAGTGATTCTTTTGTTTTCCTTTTAATATTTTTGTAAACTCATGATGGTAATTATTATTCTATGAAGATAAATGATGATATTTATATTTTTAATTCTGAGTATTTATCTTGGATTGGAGCATGCTTTTTGAAGAACTGTCTTAAAACTAAAGCTATAATTTCTGGTAGATGTTTTGAAACTGTGTTTATGTTCTGAAGGTATTAAATAACATGGATTTTTCTAATGAGATGAGATTCATTAGAAAATTCTACACTGGGAGTTCCAGAGATTTGGATATGAATTCTCCCAAAGTACCTAATGTTTTGGTTTTGGTGGCTATTGCCACAATCACTATACTTTCCTAAGCCAATTTATTGGAAGTTGGTGAATAAAGTGGATATGAAGTGGAAATCATCAAATGTGAAATCAAAACTTCACTGGTCACACTAATCACATTTTTTACTGTTATATGTATTAAGTCTTTTCATGTTTAAGCACCTCGAAACAAGGGGTTGGCTGTCACTCTAACTTTAGGGGGGTCTGGGAGAGGTAGAATGTTCTCCAGTTTGTGAAGCCCTTTCTACAGCTTCAGTAATTGTTACTGACTCCCTCTTCCAGCCTCCCACTATACTTTTCTTCATGACTACTATTCTAACACAGATCAAATTGCATAAATTCTACCATTTCCTCTTCTCCCTGTATGATTACCATGAGGATTCCTTAAGAGCAGGGACCATGTCTTTGCATCTTTCTGTTTCAGGACATTTCATCCTACCTGGCATGTAACTGATACCCAATAAATGTTTGATGAATAAATAGTAAGTTGTGCTTGATCATATGTGTAACTACTGCCTGCTTAAAAACTGGTGTGTGGGGGGTGGATTCACACTTAGTGGAAAGGGACATCACATAAGAGTCTTGGAATTAGAGTCTTCAAAAAGGGAAAGTGTTGATGCGTTTGGGAGGTAGCGCCCTGTGTATGTGGAGAAAATAACAATTTGGTTCAGGGAAAACTCAGACTTGTGGTCCTCTGGATAAATAGAATAAAACTGTTGGATTTATCTGGAAACATGAATTTTTTTTTTTAGATTACAAATACATTTTATCGAGTTGGTGAATTCACAAATACAGACTCTGAGAATAATGACAACCGAGTGTGTCCAATGACACAGCATTTCCTCCTGACCCAAGAGAAATAAAAGCATATGCCCATTAAAAAACACTTATGTACATGTTTCCAGCAACTTTTTTTTTATAAAAGCCAAAAATTTAAACAACCCAATCTTTGAAATATTCATCTACATGTGAGTGGGTGAACAAACTGTGATATACTCATATAATGGAAAATCACTTGGCAATAAAAGGAACAGGCTTGGATGCATGTGGTGATTGAAATGAATCACAAAACAGTGAAGTGAGCTAAAGAAATTAAACACGAATACACATTGTATGGTTTGATTTACATGGAGCTCTTGAACAAGTAAGAAGAACCTATGGCAATTAACACCAGATCAGATGGGCTAGTGATTAGAGGAAACGGATTACAAGGGGGAAGTGACAAGTTAGGAGGTGACACATATTCTATATCTTAATTTTGGGTGGTGACAGGGGTGCATACAGTCATCAAAAGTTATACAATGATGTCTTCAAAATGGAAACATTATAGAGTAGGTAAATTATACATCCATCAAATTTTAATAATTAAACTAAAACCTGTAGCCAGAGAATAAAAGCACATTGCTTGCAAAGAATAATACTAACAGCTGACATCTTGGCAGAAATTATGAAAACCAGAAGTCAGTGGAGTGAAATCTACAATGTTCTAAAGATAATAATGCTAATAGAGAATTCTACATCAGTAAATAAAAAAATCATTCAGAAATAAAGGGAAAGATACAATCCAAAGGAGGGGGAGCATGGTTGTTGGTCTCCTCTGGGAATATTGCCCCATGGCTGCCCAGGAAGGAAGGGGGACCATGTACCAGCAGACCCTCTGAAAACTGAGTATCCCCATGTCACTGTGATACTTTCACTGGTGTAGGCACTCAAGCAGTGGTACAATCATTGCCAGACACCCTGGCCGTGGGGTCACAGGGTCTTCCTGTAGAAGCCTGGCCTCACCTGCCAGCCCTGGGTCTTAGGTCGGAACACCAGCTCAGGTCTGGAACCTGGAAGAAGGGTCACGACCTTGTCAAACTGTGTCCTGTTACAAGGAGAACAGATTTTTATTGAACTCATGTAAATACATATATTTCCATGAAGAATAAGAATATTTACTAAGAGTTTCTGGAAGAATCAGGAAGGGAGAAAAAGATAAATGTTTCAACTTTTGTTTATAAAAGTACACTTTACTAAATTGCTGTAACTTATAGACAACTTAACAGACAGAAGAAAATGCATCCCCTAAATCGGGAAAACAAAACATTAAAGAACCAGCAAGGTATGAAATACACTCATAAAATTATAATCATCTTCATCAGTTCATTTAGCCTTTTTTTTTATTAGTTTCTGCTTTATAACAAAGTGAATCAGTCATACATATACATCTGTTCCCACATCCCTTCCCTCATGCATCTCCCTCCCTCCCACCCTCCCCATCCCACCCCTCCAGGCGGTCACAAAGCACCGAGTTGATCTCCCTGTGCTCTGCAGCTGCTTCCCACTATCTATCTACCTTACGTTTGCTACTATATATATGTCCATGCCTCTCTTTCACTTTGTCACATCTTATCCTTCCCCCTCCCCATATCCTCAAGTCCATTCTCAAGTAGGTCTGTGTCTTTATTCCCGTTTTACCCCTAGGTTCTTCATGACATTTTTTTTTTAAATTCCGTATATATGTGTTAGCATACGGTATTTGTCTTTCTCTTACTTTCTTACTTCTTACTTTGACTTACTTCACTCTGTATGACAGACTCTAGGTCTATCCACCTCATTAAAAATAGCTCAGTTTCGTTTCTTTTTATGGCTGAGTAATATTCCATTGTATATATGTGCCACATCTTCTTTATCCATTCATCCGATGATGGACACTTAGGTTGTTTCCAGCTCCAGGTTATTGTGAATAGAGCTGCAATGAACATTTTGGTACATGTCTCTTTTTGAATTATGGTTTTCTCAGGGTATATGCCTAGTAGTGGGATTGCTGGGTCATATGGTAGTTGTATTTGTAGTTTTTTAAGGAACATCCATACTGTTCTCCATAGTGGCTGTACCAATTCACATTCCCACCAGCAGTGCAAGAGTGTTCCCTTTTCTCCACACCCTCTCCAGCATTTATTGTTTCTAGATTTCTTGATGATGGCCATTCTGACTGGTGTGAGATGATATCTCATTGTAGTTTTGATTTGCATTTCTCTAATGATTAATGATGTTGAGCATTCTTTCATGTGTTTGTTGGCAGTCTGTATATCTTCTTTGGAGATATGTCTATTTAGGTCTTCTGCCCATTTTTGGATTGGGTTGTTTGTTTTTTTGCTATTGAGCTGCATGAGCTGTTTATACATTTTGGAGATTAATCCTTCATCAGTTGCTTCATTTGCAAATATTTTCTCCCATTCTGAGGGTTGTCTTTTGGTCTTGTTTATGGTTTCCTTTGCTATGCAAAAGCTTTGAAGTTTCATTAGGTCCCATTTGTTTATCTTTGTTTTTATTTCCATTTCTCTAGGAGGTGGGTCCAAAAGGATCTTGCTGTGATTTATGTCATAGAGTGTTCTACCTATGTTTTCCTCTAAGAGTTTGATAGTTTCTGGCCTTACATTTAGGTCTTTAATCCATTTTGAGCTTATTTTTGTGGATGGTGTTAGGGAATGATCTAATCTCAAACTTTTACATGTCCCTATCCAGTTTTCCCAGCACCACTTATTAAAGAGGCTGTCCTTTCTCCACTGTACATTACTGCCTCCTTTATCAAAGATAAGTTGGCCATATGTGCGTGGGTTTATCCCTGTGCTTTCTATTCTGATCCACTGATCTATCTTTCTGTTTTTATGCCAGTACCACACTGTCTTAATTACTGTAGCTTTGTAGTATAGTCTGAAGTCAGGGAGCCTGATTCTTCCAGCTCCGTTTTTCGTTCTCAAGATTGCTTTGGCTATTCAGGGTCTTTTGTTTTTCCAAACAAATTTTGAAATTTTTTGTTCTAGTTCTGTGAAAAATGTCAGTGGTAGTTTGATAGGGATTGCATTGAATCTGTAGATTGCTTTGGGTAGTAGAGTCATTTTCACAATAATGATTCTTCCAATCCAGGAGCATGGTATATCTCTCCATCTATTTGTATCATCTTTAATTTCTTTCATCAGTGTCTTATAATTTTCTGCATACAGGTCTTTTGTCTCCTTAGGTAGGTTTATTCCTAGATATTTTATTCTTTTTGTTGCAATGGTAAATGGGAGTGTTTTCTTGATTTCATTTTCAGATTTTTCATCATTAATATACAGGAATGCCAGAGATTTCTGTGCATTAATTTTGTATCCTGCTACTTTACCAAATTCATTGATTAGCTCTAGTAGTTTTCTGGTAGCATCTTTAGGATTCTGTATGTATAGTATCATGTCATCTGCAAACAGTGACAGCTTTACTTCTTCTTTTCCAATTTGGATTCCTTTTATTTCCTTTTCTTCTCTGATTGCTGCGGCTAAAACTTCCAAAACTAGGTTGAATAAGAGTGGTGAGAGTGGGCAGCCTTGTCTTGTTCCTGATCTTAGTGGAAATGGTTTCAGTTTTTCACCATTGAGGACAATGTTGGCTGTGGGTTTGTCATATATGGTCTTTATTATGTTGAGGAAAGTTCCCTCTATGCCTACTTTCTGCAGTGTTTTTATCATAAATGGGTGTTGAATTTTGTCAAAAGCTTTCTCTGCATCTATTGAGATGATCATATGGTTTTTCTCCTTCAACTTGTTAATATGGTGTATCACATGGATTGATTTGTGTATATTGAAGAATCCTTGCATTCCTGGAATAAACCCCACTTGATCATGGTGTATGATCCTTTTAATGTGCTGTTGGATTCTGTTTGCTAGTATTTTGTTGAGGATTTTTGCATCTATGTTCATCAGTGATATTGGCCTGTAGTTTTCTTTCTTTGTGACATCCTTGTCTGGTTTTGGTATCAAGGTGATGGTGGCCTCGTAGAATGAGTTTGGGAGTGTTCCTCCCTCTGCTATATTTTGGAAGAGTTTGAGAAGGATAGGTATTAGCTCTTTTCTAAATGTTTGATAGAATTCGCCTGTGAAGCCATCTGGTCCTGGGCTTTTGTTTGTTGGAAGATTTTTTATCACAGTTTCAAATTCAGTGCTTGTGATTGGTCTGTTCATATTTTCTATTTCTTCCTGATTCAGTCTTGGCAGGTTGTGCATTTCTAAGAATTTGTCCATTTCTTCCAGGTTGTCCATTTTATTGGCATAGAGTTGCTTATAGTAATCTCTCATGATCTTTTGTATTTCTGCAGTGTCAGTTGTTACTTCTCCTTTTTCATTTCTAATTCTATTGATTTGAGTCTTCTCCCTTTTTTTCTTGATGAGTCTGGCTAATGGTTTATCAATTTTGTTTATCTTCTCAAAGAACCAGCTTTTAGTTTTATTGATCTTTGCTATTGTTTCCTTCATTTCTTTTTCATTTATTTCTGATCTGATTTTTATGATTTCTTTCCTTCTGCTAACTTTGGGATGTTTTTGTTCTTCTTTCTCTAATTGCTTTAGGTGCAAGGTTAGGTTGTTTATTCGAGATGTTTCCTGTTTCTTAACGTGGGATTGTATTGCTATTAACTTCCCTCTTAGAACTGCTTTTGCTGCATCCCATAGGTTTTGGGTCGTCGTGTCTCCATTGTCATTTGTTTCTAGGCATTTTTAAATTTCCTCTTTGATTTCTTCAGTGATCACTTCGTTATTAAGTAGTGTATTGTTTAGCCTCCATGTGTTTGTATTTTTTACAGCTCTTTTCCTGTAATTGATATCTAGTCTCATAGCATTGTGGTCGGAAAAGATACTTGATACAATTTCAATTTTCTTAAATTTACCAAGGCTTGATTTGTGACCCAAGATATGATCTATCCTGGAGAATGTTTCATGAGCACTTGAGAAAAATATGTATTCTGTTGTTTTTGGATGGAATGTCCTATAAATATCAATTAAGTCCATCTTGTTTAATGTATCATTTAAAGCTTGTGTTTCCTTATTTATTTTCATTTTGGATGATCTGTCCATTGGTGAAAGTGGGGTGTTAATGTCCCCTACTATGAGTGTGTTACTGTCGATTTCTCCTTTTATGGCTTTTAGTATTTGCCTTATGTATTGAGGTGCTCCTATGTTTGGTGCAAATATTTACAATTGTTATATCTTCTTCTTGGATCGATCCCTTGATCATTATGTAGTGTCCTTCTTTGTCTCTTCTAGTAGTCTTTATTTTAAAGTCTATTTTGTCTGATATGAGAATTGCTACTCCAGCTTTCTTTTGATTTCCATTTGCATGGAATATCTTTTTCCCTCCCCTTACTTTCAGTCTGTATGTGTCTCTAGGTCTGAAGTGGGTCTCTTGTAGACAGCATATATATGGGTCTTGTTTTTGTATCCATTCAGCCAGTCTGTGTCTTTTGGTGGGAGCATTTAGTCCATTTACATTTAAGGTAATTATTGATATGTATGTTCCTATTCCCATTTTCTTAATTGTTTTGGGTTCGTTATTGTAGTTCTTTTCCTTCTGTTGTGTTTCTTGCCTAGAGAAGTTCCTTTAGCATTTTTTGTAAAGCTGGTTTGGTGGTGCTGAACTCTCTCAGCTTTTGCTTGTCTGTAAACGTTTTAATTTCTCCATCAAATCTGAATGAGATCCTTGCTGGGTAGAGTAATCTTGGTTGCAGGTTTTTATCCTTCATCACTTTAATTATGTCCTGCCACTCCCTTCTGGCTTGTAGAGTTTCTGCTGAGAGATCAGCTGTTATCCTGATGGGGATTCCCTTGTGTGTTATTTGTTGTTTTTGCCTTGCTGCTTTTAATATGATTTCTTTGTGTTTAATTTTTGACAGTTTGATTAATATGTGTCTTGGCGTATTTCTCCTTGGATTTATTCTGTATGGGACTCTCTGTGCCTCCTGGACTTGATTAGCTATTTCCTTTCCCATATTAGGGAAGTTTTCAACTATAATCTCTTCAAATATTTTCTCAGTCCCTTTCTTTTTCTCTTCTTCTTCTGGAACCCCTATAATTCGAATGTTGGTGCATTTAATGTTGTCCCAGAGGTCTTTGAGACTGTCCTCTGTTCTTTTCATTCTTTTTTCTTTATTTTGCTCTGCAGCAGTTATTTCCACTATTTTATCTTCCACCTCACTTATCTGTTCTTCTGCCTCTGTTATTCTGCTATTGATCCCATCTAAAGTATTTTTCATTTCATTTATTGTGTTTTTAATCGATGCTTGATTCATCTTTAGTTCTTCTAGGTCCTTGTTAACTGTTTCTTGCATTTTTTCTATTCTATTTCCAAGATTATGGATCTTGGAAATAGAATCTTGGATCAGCTTTACTATCATTATTCTGAATTCTTTTTCAGGTAGACTGCCTATTACCTCTTCATTTGTTAGGTCTGGTAGGTTTTTATCTTGCTCCTTCAGCTGCTGTGTGTTTTTCTGTCTTCTCATTTTGCTTATCTTACTGTGTTTGGGGTCTCCTTTTTGCAGGCTGCAGATTCGTAGTCCCCGTTGTTTTTGGTGTCTGTCCCCAGTGGCCAAGGTTGTTTCAGTAGGTTGTGTAGGCTTCCTGGTGGGGGGGACTAATGCCTGTGTTCTCGTGGTTGAGGCTCTATCTTGTCTTTCTGGTGGACAGGTCCACGTCTGGTGGTGTGTTTTAGGGTGCCTATGGCCTTATTATGCTTTTAGGTAGCCTCTCTGCTAATGGGTGGTGTTGTGTTCCTGCCTTGCTAGTTGCTTGGCATAGGGTGACCAGCACTGTAGCTTGCTGGTTGTTGACTGAAGCTGGGTGCTGGTGTTGAGATGGAGATCTCTGGGAGATTTTCGCTGCTTGATATTGTGTGGAGCTGGGAGGTCTCTTGTGGACCCGTGTCCTGAAGTTGGCTCTCCCACTTCAGAGGCACAGCACTGACTCCTGGCTGCAGCACCAAGAGCCTTTCATCCACCCGGTTCAGAATAACAGGGAGAAGAAGTAGAAAGAATTATTAGAAGAAAGAAAGAAAGAGAGAGGGAAAGAAAGGAAGAAGGGAAGAAAGGAAGGAAGGATGGAAGAAAGAAAGAAAGGATGGATGGAGGGAGGAAGGATGGAAAGAAAGAAGGAAAGAATGGAGGGAGGGAGGGAGGGAGGAATGAAAGCAAAAGGAAAAGTGAATGGAAGAAGGGAGGGAGGGAGGAAGGAAAGAAAAAGAAAGTGGAAAGAAGAAGGGTGGGAGGGAGGGAGGGAGGAAAGAAAAAGAAAGAAGGAAAGGAGGAATGGAGGGAGGGAGGGAGGAAGGGAAGGTAGGAAAAAAAGAAAGAGCAGGTAAAGTAAAATAGAATAAAGTATGAAATATAGTAGCATTATTAAAATTAAAAAGTAATTATTGAAAAAAATACGGACCTATAGACCCCTGGGACATATGGTGGAAGCAAAGCTATACAGAGAGAATCTTACACAGAAGGTTTCACATACACATTCACAAAAAGAGAGGAGGGGGAAAAATAAAAAATGTTGCTCTCCAAGTCCACCTCCTCAATTTGGGATAATTCGTTGTATAAAGAGGAAAAGGGCGAGAAGTCTGAAATCTTGCTCTCTAAGTCCACCTCCTTAATTTGGGATAATTCGTTGTAAAAAGAGGAAAAGGGGGGAAAGTCTTAAATCTTGTCCTCAAAGTCCACTTCCTCAATTTGGGATGATTCGCTGTCCATTCATGCACTCCACAGACGCAGGGCACATCAAATGGACCGTGGAGCTTTAATCCGCTGCCTCCGAGGCTGCACAGAGAGATTTCCCTGTCTCTGCTCTCACAGCTCCCGGGTCTCAGCCTTGGACCTGGCCCCGCCTCTGCACGTAGGTCGCCGGAGGGCGTCCGTTCTTTGCTCAGACAGAACGGGTTTAAAGGAGCCGCTGATTCGGGGGCTCTGGCTCACTCAGGCAGAGGGGAGGGACGGGCGCGCAGTGTGGGGTGGGCCTGCGGCGGCAGAGGCCGGCATGACGTTGCAGCAGCCCGTGGCGCTCCGTGCACTTTTCCGGGAAAGCCGTCCCCGGGTCCCGGGACCCCAGCAGTGGCGGGGTGCACAGGCCCCCCGGAAGGCGGGGCAGACAGTGACCCGCGCTCGCACACAGGTCCCGCGGCGGCGGGGGCGGGGGCGGCGGAGGCGGCAGCGGCAGCAGCAGCCCCAGCGTCCCACGCCCGTCTCCGAGGTCCGCACCTTACCCGCGGCTCGCGCCTGTCTCCGGCGCTTCCCAAAGCAGCCCTCTTAATGCCCTCTCCTCGCGCACCAGGAAACAAAAGGGAAAAAAGTCTCTTGCCTCTTCGGCAGCTCCAGACCCTTTCCCCGGACTCCCTCCGGGCTAGCCGTGGTGCACTAACCCCTTCAGGCTCTCTTCCTGCCGCCAGCCCCAGTCCTCTCCCCGCGCTCCGACTGAAACCCGATACCCGAGCCTCAGCCCCCAGCCCCGCCCGCCCCGGCGGCCGAGCAGACAAGCCTCTCGGGCTGGTGTGTGCCTGAGGGCACCGGTCCTCTGTGCCGGAATCTCTCTGATTTGCTCTCTGCACCCCTGTTGCTGTGCTCTCCTCCGCTACTCCGAAGCTTTCCCCCTCCGCCACCTGCAGTCTCCGCCCGCGAAGGGGCTCGTAGTGTGTAGAATCCCTCCTTCATGGCTCCCTCCCACTGGTGCAGGTCCCGTCCCTATCCTATTGTCTCTGTTTATTCTTTTTTTTCTTTTGCCCTACCCAGGTATGTGGGGAGTTTCTTGCCTTTTGGGGGGTCTGAGGTCTTCTGTCAGTGTTCAGTAGGTGTCCTGTAGGAGTTGTTCCACGTGTAGATGAATTTCTGATGTATCTGTGGGGAGGAAGGTGATCTCCGCGTCTTACTCTTCCACCATCTTCCTCCGGGCTCCATTTAGCCTTTTGCAGGTAATTCTTGTATGGCTTGGTCTTGCATTAGCAGCTTTGTGAATCAATCAGTTTTCCATTAGAGTTTTAGAAATTCTTACCCAGTTCCATGTTATGATCCTAAAGTAATCAGAAACCTGCATTCTACAGTCCTTGTCAGGGTTTTTTTTTTACCATGAGTCACTTTGAAGAGGAAGCATTTTTTCCTGTAGTTGATTGTAAATTTTTTCAAAGAAGAATCAAGAGTAAAGCAGTAACTAACTTCTGTGATTTTTTTTGAAGTTTACAAGTAGATAACAAATCTCAAAGCCAAGTGCTAGTCTAGGGTCTGATATTGTGTACACCGTAGTTTCTCTTGAAGAATATGTATTTAGAGCCATCCCATTTCTATCAAAGATATTTACAACATCTTCCCAAGACACAGAATCCCTCTTCCTGGACAGATTACACTAAAGAGAAAGAAAACATTTTATAATATTTTACTAAGAGTAAACCAATAACCTGAGAAATTTTCTGGCTTCAACGGAGAGAAAATTTAACTTTCGTTTTGTATCAGTACATTATTGAGCTCATTTTAAAAAATCCTTAAAAACAAATCTGTAAAATTTTAACCAGCTTTGACCTCATGACATAACATTTCTTTTCGACAAAACTTCTACAGCTTTCTATACCCATTTAGATTTTGGTCTTCTTTTTCCTTTCTTATTCTGGAACAACCAGTCACTTTATTTTAGGAAAAAAAATACTCTATTTTTTCATTAACAAAACGAATCTTATATTTCTTGCATAATCTTCATATAAAGATAATCCCGTTTTCTTTGTTTCCCTTCATTTTTTTTAACTTTTTTTTTTTTTTGTGGTACGTGGGCCTCTCACTGTTGTGGCCTCTCCCATTGTGGAGCACAGGCTCTGGACACGCAGGCTCAGCGGCCATGGCTCACGGGCCCAGCTGCTCCGCGGCATGTGGGATCTTCCCGGACTGGGGCATGAACCCGTGTCCCCTGCATCAGCAGGCAGACTCTCAACCACTGTGCCACCAGAGAAGACCAGAAACACATTTTTACTTGTTTGGATTTCTGTACTTCTACCACTGTCTCATTGGTCTGTCTATTTGAGTCCCAGTACCACACTGATTTAATTATTGTAGCTTTCCATTTTTTTTAATATCATAAGTTTATCTTTTCCTTCTCCCCTCCCAAATTAATCTTCTCTTTCATGATTTTCCTAGCTATTCCTTCTGACTTATTTTTCTATATGAATTATAGAATCAGTTTTTCAATTTTCTCAAATTTTCTGTTGTTTTTTCTTGTTATTTTATGAAAATATATTATCAGTAAATTTTCACTAGATATTTTGTGTCTTTTTTGCATGATGTCTTATAATGGAGGTTATTGGTGTACATAAAGGATAATGATTTCTGTATGTTAATTGTATACTGAGCTGATTTATAAATTCTCTCATTGTTTTCAATAGTTGCTTGGTAACCACCCCTTTCTTTCTTTTTTTTTATTTTTTTTGTTATCACCTGCAAAACATCATCTAAGTAAAAATACTAATTTTTTCTCCTTAATATTTTTTCTAAGATTTTTTTCTCTTATCCAATTATATGGCCAAGTGTATGTAGGAGAATGGAACAATGTTTAAATAAGAGGGGTCAAATAATTATTTTAGATGGTTAGAGTTTGACAGCTTTCTGTCTTTCTTCTCTGGTAATCCATGTATTAGATTTTCTATTTCTGTTAATTTGATTGATCTATAATATTATCAGTTTTATCCATGTTTCATATTCATTTTCAGAGTTTAATAAAATGGTCTCTTTTTTAGTCTTTTATTTTCTCTAACCAATTACTCCTTCCTTATCATTTGTTATATTAGGTATTTGAGCTTTTTCTCTTTATTTTTGATTGGGCTGGTTTAGTGGTTTCAGGGGGCAATTTTGACACTCCTCAGCCCAAGGTGACAGTTGGCAATGTCAATAGACAGTTTGGGTTGCTAGAAAGAGGTGAGGGGAGTGTTTGCTGGTATCTAGTAGATAGAGGCCAGGGATGCTGCTCAACATAATGCACAGAACAGCACCTACAACAAAGAATTATTTTCCCTGACTGCCAAGGTGCCAAGAAATCCTGGCAGCTAAAAGTGTATTCATGTATTTATATAATTTTATTTTTCAAAGATTCTGCTTTTGTATGTATTTACTATTCCTACCATTTCCTTTCTAATTCATTAGCTTTCATTTTGATTATTCTAATAGTCTTCCTTCTGCTTTTATTAATCTTTTACCTAATTTCCAAATATGGATGCTTAATTCATTTATCTTCCTTACTTGTTTCCTTATGTAAATATTTAATGCAGTGACTTATTTCTTTGAGCAGTGTCTCAGCTATGTCCCATAGGTTCTGACATAGTGTATTTTCACTATGACTTTGAGATATAGTGTAATTTGGGTATTGATCTCTTTTTTGACTGAAGATAATGTAAGAGTACTTGAAAATGTCAGATATTGTTTTCCAGTTTCATTATTAATTTCTAGTTCTATCAATATGTGATCAGACTGTTGCCTTTGCTCTTTCTCCTGTTTTGATTTTATTCATGCTTTGTCTGTAACCATAGCAAATAAATTCTTATGAATGTTCTATGGCTACTAGTAAAAAAAAGGTCTGTTTTACGTTTTTATTTTGGTCTGCCTTAATTATTATGTGTTGAAGTTTATGAATATTGCTATTCTCTTATTTGGTGCTTATCTAATCTTAGCTCTTTAATCTACATAGTTTTGTTAAACATCTATTTTATCACTTATGATCAGTTCTTTGCCTTCTTTAAGAACATATTTTTTGCCTTGAATTCAACTTGATCATTATTACAATAATGACTTTTGTCCTCCTTTTGTTCGCATTTGTGTGGTATATTTTTTGCCATTCTTCTATCTCAAATTTACTGACGCAGTTTGTTTTAGGTGCTTTTCTTCTGTATAGTACAGAGTGGGTTTTGCTGCTTACTGCCACTTGAAAGTATTTTTCTTTAATACGTGAGTTTAGCCTATATACATTTTATGCCTTAAAGGTTTTGTTTTCATGTGAATCAAGAGCCAGACACTGTGACAGTTGCTAGGGATACAACAGTGAGCAAAAGAGACCACCCTGCCCTCTTGTTGCTGTTATTAGGGAATACATATTTAATATCAATTGTATATTATTTCATGTTATGCTTTTCTCTCTTTAAAGCTTTTTGTACTCTGTTTTTGCTTACTGTGGGGTATGTGTGGGTTTGTATGTATTGCTTCTGACAATTGGAAATTTGGTATTCTTGACATAGTAAAACTTTTATGTTCTAAATTCTCTCAATTCTCTATTTCTTTAAATAGTATTTGATTCTCTTCTATAACCAATGATGGAATTAGTATTTTTCCTCTTCTTTATATCTCCGCATCCTCCACTCCTCCACCAGATTTCAGTTAATTACATAATCTTTCTTAGTGTTTTACTTTGAGCTATTAAGTACTTATATCCCATTACTTCTTTTGAAGAATTAAAAATATCTTTTAACCCTGATTTTGAGTTGAGAAAATTACCATACTAATTCACTCTCCCACCCATGGTCAGGGTATTTAACATTTACATTCTCCTGTCACCTTAATCCTTGCATATGTTTAAATCTTTGTTCCACATATAAGTAGATTCAACTCTCTGTACTTATCTTTTTACATAGTCTTTCCAAAAATATCTCTTTGCTGGATGAAATTCTTCCTCAAGAGGACTCATGGGAACACTAATCTCCTGAATTTTTGAATGTTAAAAACTGTTTTTTGTTAGTGTTTGTACGTGAACAATACTGTGGCTGGATATTAAATACTTAGGTTATTTTTTTCTTCCCATGAAGATTTTTGTGGGTATTGCTCCACTACTTACTAGAATTGAATGTTGTTCTAGAGATCTCTAAGGTCAACTTTATTTTTCCCTTCCTATAATTGACTTGTTCCTATTTCCTGACATCTCCAAAGGATCCTTTCTTTATCCTTGAGATTAGTTGCCTTAAAGAGATATACCTTTAAAAACAAAAGATATGTCCTTTTTGTGACCAAGAGCATAATGATAATATCATAAAATGAGAAATTATAAGTAATAATTAAAAACAGAGATAAGGAGCCCTGAGGAATTGGAGGTAGAATTTTTTTCAGACAAAATATTGGGCTAAGTTTTCCATAAGACTTAAGCTGCACCTTGAAGGATTAGGACATGGGAAGCTGGGAGGGAACAGGATTCTGGTTGATGGAAATGGAAAATTGTGTGATATAATCATTGTGCACTAGGCCATCTATTTTACTAGATTCCAAGAACCTTGAAGTCAGCAAATACTTCTGATAGGTCTTTTTATCCCTTGCAACTCCTAGCAAAATCTTTTGCATATAATAGGAGCTAAGTTCGCATTTATTGTTGCATATAATCATCCTTATTTGTAGCAGGTAAACATATTTAAATTGGTTTTCAGAATAAGAAACAATTTTATCATCAGAAAATCATCTTAATTCAGTGAAAAGTCGGGATTCCTAAGTAGATGTAAGATATTAGGGAAAATCAGGCTAGTCATCGTACCCTTATACTAACATTGATTTCACTTGCTTTTTTGAATGACAATTATTTTCACTGCTGGGCTAGAAAAATCTGAAAAGCTTTCCAATATATGGTAATTAGATATAGGATTCATCACTCACTGTGCTTCTACTGAATAACAAACATGGGAAAATCAAGCATGAATGCACCTGTTTCCCCCTATTTCCTCTGAGCTTTTAGCACTCTAATGGATTTCCATAAGGGTAGGGATTTAACTTGCACAAGGTCTATGAAAAATTTATAAGACAAGTTTCCTTGTTGAGTTCTGTTCTACCAACAAGGCCAGATCTTGAACTTCCGTGAAAAGACTTTATTATTTCTGAGATCTCCACCCCTGCTCACTTATTGTCAAATACAACTCCCTCGCCTTTTATTTTACCCACTCCCACTAAGCCCTTAGATATTCACTGGGGTTTTCCAACCTTAAACTTGCTTGTGATTTTAGTTCCACGGTCAGCAGGATTAACAGTCTGTCACATACTTGGAGAGCTCTTGCTAGAATCAGCTTCACATAATTAATAGTTTTGTCACAATTTGGCATTGAAGAACAGGCTGAGTTGCAGTAACTTCTCCCATCATCAATCTCTTCACTAAAATTCAGTGTAGGCGTTCAGGGATTAGTCCTTAGTTCCTTAGTTGGACAAACAAATTTATTGAAATCAGTAGTTCTAAAACAGCCAATGCAAACAAAATACATCCATTAACATGTTTATTTTCTTACCATTAATCTTGAATAGTGTTATAATGTATGAGTGCTATCATTTGTATATAAGCCAAATAGAGAATGGAAAAGAGCTAGCATTTTATTCATCACACACATATTTATTAGGCTCAATAGATATTTTTAGTCATGCATACTTTTGGATGCTGTATGTATGGAAGACATATGAAAGACAAATTTCTTTTGCAAGTACAAACACTGGGAAAAGTTCTGCAGTGAGCGAGCTCTTTGGGATTAGAACTTTGATCTGCGTGACTCTAAAACCTCTGCTCTTTCCAGGACTCTGGGCTTCCTTCCCAACTGAGTATTGTTTGTAGGCAATTTACTTCCCATCAGACTTGGGAGAATTAGATTAGCATAGGCTTGCCTTGGCATGAGTCACAATAAGCACCATCCAAAGACTGCCTTTGATAGTGTTTTTCAGAAGGATTGCATGTGGGGTGACCAGAGGAATTTACTGAGTTCGAATAAACTTTGGAACTGTCAGGAACCTTTGGAGCTGCTGTAGGATAATAGAAAGAGCAAGATACTTGTAACAAAAGGACCTTGGATTTATTCCTAGCTCTACTCCCTTCAAGGAGGTAACTCACTTCATTCCCTGAGCCTCCATTTACAATGCTGTCTAGTGGCAGGGTTTTTATGCACATCAAATAAGATAATTAAGTATTTCCATTTAATGAAACTTCTTCTTTTTTTTTTTTTTTCCAGTCCTGCCATCTTATGCTTCATGTAACAAAACTAAGGTCGGGAGAAAAAAAGATCACTTCACCCCTGGAGATAGAGATCATTAGAGAAACAACTGGGGCTAATAGGTTAATAGCTAAACTCATGCTCCATCCACTGTCTTCACTCTTAGTGTGAAGGAGCAGCCATGCATCTTAAAGTCTGGATTTCAAAGATCTGCCCTTGTGAATGGAAAGTAACAGCAACAACAAAAAAGATGCATTTGATTTACTACTGAGTTCTAGAGATATTTTATGAGTATTTGTTGAGAATTAGTTATGTCTGAGGCATTGAGCAATGAAGTGCATCGAGAAGTCCATCAGAGGAATTAGCTCTGTATCATAAGTAGTAGGCAGTGCTGAGTTTGGTCTCTGTTTCCTGCTGGTCAGTCATTCTTATTGCATGACCTGATTAATCTAGGCTTGCTATGTAATTGTTTTCTAGTTTTACATACACCTCCTTTCACTGTAGCAGCCCTACTTTAAATACATGAATAGACAAATTTAAAGTGTTTATTTGGAGCTCTACACAGCACCTCATAACTCGTAACATCTTCTCTCAGTGCTATTGATGCTCTGTGACTCTTGATTTTTAAATATTAGCTTAGTAAAAAGGGGACCTGTAACCTGTCCAAATAGTCATTTTCAGATTTTCTATGCATTTCAAGGTTTATTCAGCCTGACTTAAAGCTACATCAATAATATATCAACAGCATTTAAAATAAAGAGAATCCAGAATTCTGTCAGAGATAATTGCCAAGGCCTGATAAAATGGTGTAGGTTTTTCTTTCACAGGTAAAATTAATCAAGGCTTTTATTCCAGGTGAACTTTCATTTTTTCACATTTAATCAAATTTAGCAATGTCTAGAGACTATAAATCTAAACTATTTGATTCAGGTGCTTAAAGATTAAAAAGGTAAATGATTTTGTTAAGTAGGTCATCCTTAAAGTGTTTAGTTTTATTAAAACTTTCATTTCTCATTTTGAAATTTGGAGACCATATCTACTATCTTTATTTTTCAGCTCTATTTCCACAACCTGAGCGGTCATCTTTCCTGATATGCTGCATTAATCTTACTTGTCATTCGTTGCATTTCAGGGCTTCCTCTTGTCCATTTTAAAATTATACGTTGAGGCCTTTACCCTTATGAATGTAAAACAATAAAGAGGTAAAAAGGAAGAATGCTTTTTATTCCATCTGAAATTTCAGGTCATTCTGACATAGGATCTCATCAAAATTAACTATGGGAGTTCAAGAATATTAAACAATAATCTTTTTTTTTCTATTCTGAGAATCTCCAAGTGCACTGGAATTATTGTTACTGAAGTTTCTTACTATTAGTTCTGCATCAAAGACATATTTTCTCTCTAATTCTTGCCAGATTATAATATTATCATTATTTCTCAAGGCGTATTTTACATATTTGTTTAATATGCAATGAACTAAGTATTTGAAGGCAATCCCTGCCCTCCAATAATATGAAGTCTAAAATATGTCAGAGTGATACAAAAAACATAAATCAAAAAAAGCCCCTATAAATCAACATACTCTTGATTTGTAGAGGATGCTTAACTAGAATATGAAGGATAACAGCAAATATGTGTCTCTCTAAGTGGCCATGGATTCACCTAAGTTTCACATCACATAAGTGGGATAGCCACACATTCCTAAAATTGGACAATAAGCTTGTTAAAATGTATATTCTGATTAAGTAAGTCTGGAATGGGGTCTGGGATTCTTCAGTTCAGTTCCTAAGGATGTTGATACTGCTACACTGTTTATGTAGCAAGCTATTAGATAATAAGCTACGCCATGTGCACAGCACTTTAAAGTTTACAACATTCTTTCTCACATAATATATCATATAATTTTTACAATTTCATAGAGCATGTAAAAGGAGATGTATTTGTTTTACAGATGAGAGAACTAACATGAATGTGACTTTTTTCAAGTATTTCCAGTGTGTGAACTGCTAATCAGTAAATATTGTACAAGAACTCTATTCTTCAGACTTCCTGAACAGATCTCTTTCATTTATATAATGTTCTAAATCTCTATGAGAATAATATGCCATAGTTTATATACCTTGATCATTCAAATTGTTTATAGCAGCAATTTTTGTGTTTTTTATAGGATTTTATATTAACCTCATTTTATGCTATTAAAATTGATTTTCTCAGTCTGCAGGATATTATTAATTTTCAAATTGTTGCATTGTATTATTTAGTAGTAAGTGATATTTGGCCTCTGACCTGGTAACACTATTCTAAAAACAACTTTAGAGTGTCTAAGAAATAAAAATCTGTAATTATCAGGACATACAGGATTGTCTAATAAGCAGTTAGCAGGTGGCAGAAAAACACTGGAGCCAAAATATCTGCATACGAATTTTAGCTCTCCCATGTCCTCTGTGAATGAGGTCAGTCAGTTACAAAAATAAATGTGAAGGATTCCCTACCCACAATTGGAAGAAGATATCGTTTTTCTTTTTCTCACTGATTCTTATTCTATATAGTAAATAAACATTATACCAATACAGCTTGCTAAGGTAGACAGACATTTTAGGGTTCAAATCTTAATCTTCCATCAATTAATTATGTGTGCTTAACCCTCCAGTGCTCAGTTACTGGTAATTTCATTAATTTAGATTCATAAAATTTATTGTGCTTCAACTGAGTGCCCAATGCTAGACACCTTATGCTGGGTACAGGGATGTCCTTCCTCTCAGAGAGCTCCTAGTGGTGGGGAATCTCACAATACCATAAGCTCTAGATAGCTTGAAAGTTTTTGATCCACTATAACGAGCATTATTCTACCTATGTAACTCAGAAAATTATTGCGAGAATTAAATAGGTTAACCTAATAAACATGATTGAGATCTGTTACTGGAACTTATAGCCTCTCATAATGCCTGGTTTTCCATCTTTCCTTTCTCTCAAGCAGATAATTAGACAGTTGTACTAAATAATTATTTAATTAATGTAACCAATGCTAGAATGTAAATCTGTGGAGCAAGTGATCTTCTTTAATATAAATCTTGATGGTTCTAGAGCCTTAAGCAAACATGGATTGTAGATTCTCTTGTAGTATGACTTTTGATTCTTAGTATATTTTTTTTTCCTAAAATAGTGACACTGTTTTTATCTTTATTACTACAAAAATATATCATTTCCTGTTCTGAAGAAAAAAAATACCTGAGGGCATTGTCATTGTGATAAAGTTCTCTTTATTTTTTAAGTGTTTTGCCTTTGTTTCCTGTGCTAAGGTGATGAGCCTTGACAGGTTGACTTGTCAGCCTTGCTAAGTAGATAGAATACAGTTGTGGTGAGAGCAGAGTTAGTTACATTTAAGCTATTTAAATTTCTACTTACTGTTAATGTCTGTAATGCAGTTGGCATGATTAAGAGTATAAATGCTTAGCAGAATGACCATGTCGGGACTTAGATAGGATTTTTACCTTGGTAGTGAGTGATATATGTTTGATGTCATCTCTACACATTTTTAAAAAATTCATTATAAACAAAGAGACATTTTAAAGATTTTTTTTTGATGTGGACCATTTTTTTTTAAGTCTTTATTGCACTTGTTACAATATTGCTTTGGTTTTCTGTTTTTGTTTTTTGGCCGGGAGGCATGAGGGATCTTGGCTCCCTGACCAGGGATCGAAGCCGCACCCCTGCACTGGAAGGTGAAGTCTTAACCACTGGACCGCCAGGGGAGTCCCCAAAAAGACATTTTAAAGTAATATGTGCTCTTGTAGAAAATATAGACAAGTAGAAAATAGAAACTAAAAGTTTGTTCACTTAAAAAAAATATTCCTCTTGCTCCAGCTATTTACAGTTCTCTTTAAATTCTTCTCAATTTTAATTTTTTGCTGAAGTTGAATCCATTTTAAGTACCAGTTGAAAGGAATGATGATGTATCATGGACTTCAAGAATTAGGTGACCTCTATTTGTCAATGATGGATAGTTTGGAATGAGTCTCCATTCCTAGACTTTGCTTTGATTTTCAGTCAATTCTTCTTTCAATTTCATATGCCTGTTAGTTACCTCCTGTTCACTTACTGTGGTGTGGTAGACTTTTTTTTTTTTTTTTTTTTTTTTACCAAAATCTCAATGGGATTTTAGCTTTACCATGTAGAAGGTAACATTTTCTCTTTGGTTACACATAGCTTTCAATATTCCAATAATCAGATGAAGGGGACTGAGGAAGCAATCAATATACATTTCAGATACTGATTCTGCTTACTCACCTACTTCCACAGACAGAGGAAATGACACTGACATCCTCATAAGAATAGAGGAAAGGATATTGCCTAAGCGAAGGACATAGGTACAGGAAATGGGATTAAGTTTCTAAATGTGAATAAGAACAAAAGTTATGCATCCTGGGTTTTACTTCTCTTTCTAAAATTCCTGCTAAAATAGTGCTTATACTGAGTGCAGAATGAGAAAATAGGATAGTTGTAAGACTGTATAAGATCTGCTTATTCCTGCCTTTATTGCATATGCATGTGTCCATGCATGTGGTTTTTGTGTGCAGTGTGCATAGGCATGTATTTATTTATTTATGGCTGCACTAATGACATTTTATGATATTTTTTGCAAAGGACAGAATCCTGCTTTATTCCTATTTTAAGGATTTCCACACGTTCATGTTTGAAATAAAGATGGTGCCATATAAAAATTGAGGCATATTGTGTTTTTGAAAAAAACAATGTTTGCTCTTTTACTCAGCATTCAAGTATAGAGTACTGACATTGTGTGACACATTATGGTAACTGCACATGAAACAAAGATATACGAAATATGCTTTCAACCAGGGGAAAACACGTGCTAGTACTTGGGAAGAACAATGGTTCACTTAGGCAGGGGAATAGGACACATGAAGAGGAGCCATAGAAAAATGAGTCTCACATACCAAGGTGGGAAGTTTAGAGTTTTCATTGAGACAGTCAGGAGCCATTGGAACCTTTTATTCTGAGATAAATTCATATAACAAATATTCACCCTTTTAAAGTGTACAATGCAATGTATTTTAGCATATTCACAAGGTTGTACAACCATCACCACTATCTATTCCAGATCATTTTTATCTTTCCCCCCAAAATCCATACCCATTAACAGTCACTCCCCATTCCATCATCTCCCAGCCCCTGGCAACTGCTAATTTACTTTCTGTTTCTATGGATTTGCCTATTCTGGACATTTCATATAAATGAGTCACACAATATTAGGCCTTTTGTGTCTGGCTTCTTTCACTTAGCATAATGTTCTCAAGGTTCATCCATGTTGTAGCATGTGTCAGTATTTCATTCCTTTCCATGGCTGAATAATATTCCATTGTATGCATGTACCACATTGTATTTATCCATTAATCAGTTGATGGACATTTTATCTGTTTCCACTTTCTGGCTATTACTAATAATGCTGTTATAAACATTTGTACACAAGTTTTTGCATGAACATATGTTTTCAATTCTCACAGGTATAGATGTAGGACTGGGATTTCTACTCATATGGTTACAGCACTTTTAACTGTAGGAATTACCAAACTGGTTTCGAAAGCAGCTATACCATGTTATATTTTTACCAGCAATGTACCAGGGTTTCAATTTTTTCACATCCCCATTGGAGGATGCGTACATTGATGTTTTGAGGTAGAAGGATCATCTACAAAAGTTTCAAGGTTTAAGGTAAATTCAGTTTGGGACATACTGACTTGCTGAAAGGATATCCAAAGGGAGATGTTAAGTGATTCACTATGTATTTGTAATGCGAAATTTCAGCCTTGAGATTGTGGCTAGGCTTCATTTCTTCATTTTCTCTAACTTGTATTTGTGCAAGTGTGATCTGTGGTGATGGCTGGGCAAGTGCTAATAAGAAATACAAAGTCCTGGGGCATCTTCCAGACATAGAAAATCAGAATTTTCTAGGTGGGATTAGGAATTTGTATTTTAAGAAGTCCTTCAGCTGATTCATTTACAGACTAGAGTTTAAAAAATGCTCTAACCTACTAGCATTAGAAGGGGTCATTGCAAGAACCTCACTGACAGGTCTTACCCTGACTACTCTGGTGATTATGTGCATTTGAGAACTGACATTCAGGTTCAAGTTTTACCAACATCATGCCAGACACTCCACATTTTTTCTTTCATTTCATTCTAACACTTTTTTTATTATAAAAATGAGATATTTAGACTTGGAAGGCCAAGCACATAGAATGAAAAGATGACAGAATTGAGATTTGAACCCTAACATGTCTTTTCATTTTACCAAGTCATATTAGTATAATTTTTATTTATATAACAAGGGTTGCTGAGAAAAGGAAAGAAAAATAACTTCTTTCAGTTGTGGGCAGGGGGCCCTCCATGTTTGTTTTTAACTGACTAGAGTAGAAGTGTAAACTGGAAAGAAATGGAATTCTACATCATTACCATCATGATCACCACCATCATCACCCAGAAGCACTTTTCAATCTCCTTTTTGCTGAGCTATGTCGTGCACTGCACCTTGCCTGGTAGTAATAATGGACTTGGTAATTGGATTTCAGAAAATACTGCAGCAACTCTCAGGGTATCTTACAAAATCCTAACCCTGAGGCAGTCTTTCAGTGGTAGATTTAGGATTGGGCAGGAGCCAAGGTGACCTTGATTTTGTTGCTAACCAAGCTGCTGTGGATTTGCAGAATCATAATAACCTACTCTGTATATATATATATATATATATATATCATTTTATGGGCTATGGGGAAGTGTCTTCTTGACACAATTTATTACAGTAGACAGAAAAATTTGGAAAAATTATTTTTGTCACTTCATAATAATGAATAATATTAACAGCATTATATTATTTTAGTATTAAATGTAAATAATATAGTATACTACCTTTTACATTTTTTTCAGTTAGGGTATACATTTTTAGCTCCTTGAGCACACTGATTATCCTGGTTCAGTTTTATATTCCTCAATACATTTTACATATAATAGATAATTAAGGCAACCATATACTTTATCATTCAAACCTGGATAATTTTCAAGTAAAAGGGCTCCATTAAGAATCTTGCCAGGATTTCAGGCAAAAACCAGGATTATACTCAGCAAGCTATATGTATGGTCACCCTAAAGTAATGAATGCTTAAAAGACATATAAATTATTTATCACCTCATCTGAGGGACCTCAGGGTCAGAGCTCATGAAATGCATCATAGCTGATATAAGAAACAATTGCTCATGATCCATTATTATATTCTTTACTTCTATATTTTAACAGCAACTCGGTAGCAGAAATAGAAGGCAACTAAAGAATAATGTGAAAAAGAAAACCCAGATAGAACAAAATCTGCGTGTTAATATTTATTTAACTATTTTTTTTTCTTTTTACCATTCCCAAAATAGAATTTTTTAAAATGGATCTGCTTCAGTAAGAGGGCTTTGTGTTGTTTTTAAGTGTAATCACTGTAAGTTTCCTAGGTAACCTGTAATATTCAGTGTTCAGGCGCCTTTGATAAGTAAAATGTGTTGAAGGTACAGAACTGTAAGAAAATGGTTTTATCTTAGATGATTCCAAGGTTCCTTTAATGTGATTTTACTTGATCTGAAAATATTAATGATCTTGATTCACTCTGCTAAGCTACCCACCTCTAGTCTAGGGGAAAGTATGGCCAGAGGTGTAGTGCAGAATATAAAGGGAGGAAATAAAGATGGTCTATCTAACTGAAAGGGAAGGAAATAAAATGTCTGAAGGAGATTCTCAACTGCATCATAATGCAGATATAGAGTTTTAATTCAACATTTATTTTTCTGAACTCTAATGCCTAGTTCTTTTGCAGCGAAGATAAATGAAACTGTGTTGTGTTTCAGCCTGTGTTTAAAAAGAGCTAGAATGGGCTTCCCTGGTGGCGCAGTGGTTGGGAGTCCACCTGCCGAAGCGGGGGTTGTGGGTTCATGCCCCAGTCCGGGAGGATCCCACATGTCGCAGAGCGGCTGGGCCTGTGGGCCATGGCCGCTGAGCCTACGTGTCTGGAGCCTGTGCTCCGCAGCGGGAGAGGCCACAGCAGTGAGAAGACCGCATACCGCAAAAAAAAAAAAAAAAAAAAAAAAAAAACCCCACACACACAAATAAAAGAGCTAGAATGAGCAGTCTTTTTGGTGACAGTAGTAGCCAAACCGGTGGATTGCATACATTTTCCAACCTGTTGTATCAGGGTGAATTGAAATGTACCAGCCAATGTAATCATAAAAACACGTTTGAATTTTTGCTTGTGTCATATACTGTGAACGTATCATGTATTGATATAGCCTTTTTATCTTTTAGCATCAAGAAAAGAAAAGACGTATTTTCACCATTCAGTTAGTATCTGCTAATCTATCCCCTCAGGGAACACCACACTAGAGTAATATAAAATCTGATATGCAAGAACAAATATAAATTATTCTTTCCCATTTGGTTCCCACATGCCAACCTGTTAGTACTGAAATAAGAAATCTGTAATCCAAGAATAATCATGTCCAAGGAGTTTATAAAATTCTTCACAGTAAATACAAGGATATCTGATAAGCAAGCTGATTCTCCTCTGCATATTCTCCTGAGCTGTTCTCAGCCAAAGAACCTTATCCGAGTCTCTCCAGTAGAGTGGGTTATCATGAATATTATGTCTCAGGGGGCTTTTTTTGATCATAAAAGAACAAGAAACCTGCCTTTCATTGGTTTTCCTTCACTTACCCAGCTAGTACTAAGTTATTCCCACATTCACGTCCCATTCAGTATAACTCCATTGAGTATTCCAGTCCCATCTCCCACATCCTTTCTCAATTTACTTATATTCTCTCCCAGTTTATGGCTAGTGCCTGAATATACATCACACTTGGCATTTCCCTTTCTTTTGTTCCTGTGGTTTTGTCTTCTTACCATGCTTTTTCTGATCAAAATTGATTTTGAATTATAAGGCATCTCAAATGCATATCTTTTTCTTTTAGCAAAGATTTTCTCTTGTTTTGTTTTGTTTGTGTGTGTGTTTTGTTTTGTTATTTCTCCAAATCCTTACGCCATTTAACTTTATGGTATTCAAATTACAATTGTTCTTTTATAATTGTTTATCCTATCTTACACTGCTAGTCATCACTGGAAACTAGGAATGCATCTCAAATATCTTAGTAATATTTTTCTATATTTTGTAGATCAATAAATGCTTGTTGACCCGAATTGCATTTTACTTTTAGATTTCTAAGTGTTGAACTGTTTTTCTTTCTATATATTATCCATGCACATTGTTCTCCCAGTTTGCTCCATGTTTAAATTTTCCTGAATCACTTCATCTAAAATTTAGTTATTTGAAGGACTATTTATGATGTTCTGAAGACCTAGGCACTTGGTTCTTATGCTCTTGGTATCTCTTTCACCCTCTCACACCACTGGCGTTTGAGATGTGTCACAGTCTAAAGATACCAAATAACTCCCGGGGCTGTCACGATGCCCACAGACATACCAGAATCTCTCATTTGAGTAAGGCCCATGGCACATGAAACAAGCCCCATTAAACTTTAATTACTATTAGGAAAGCATAACATTTAAACCTAGTTATCATTTTCCCATTGGCTGACCTCTGGAACATGGAATATATTTAGAAGAAAAAGAAGCACTAATCATGTAAGAATAGGGGAGTTAGTGTTGGGAGTGGAGCTTTATCAAAGAAAAAAATATCACCCTACCCAAATAAAGAGGGAATCCAGAGAACTGCATGTTCATGTTAGAATCCAAGTAGCACCAAATGTAGACAAACTCCCAGGTTTGACTAAGACCAGTCTTATTCCATTACCAATCCTTATCCTTTCATATCATCTTCTCATAGGATCATGTAAGTGTGTTCATTTGCTCCTTTGTTTTCACATGCTTGGGTCAAGATCTTTTAAGATGCTTGCAGTTGACACATGCTCAGAAGACTTTATTATGTCTCATTTCACCTGATAGAGTGATGATAGAGGAACCACCTGAAAGATTGAAATGAGAGGTTTCCCTAATTTTCCTTTTCAGTAAACTATTGGAATGTTGAATATCATGTTTCCAATTGTCTTTTAATTTTTTTTGTCTTTTAATTTTTAATGGAACTTTTGGAAAACATTTTGGTCCATAGATTTTTAGGATATTGTTTATTTAATGAACCGATATACTTACCAATCATCTAGAGCTTAATACAGCTCTTTGTTCATAGAAGACAATCATTAATTTTTTGTTAACTGAGTAGATAAATGCTAGTTCCTGATTGACTATGAGACAGTTATAATGTGAGAAGAATTTGGAGTAGGTGATAACAGAAGATGAAATCTGAACAATCCAGGTGGAAAGAAAGCATAAGGTAAAACATAAACTTAAAAATAAGTACGGAGTAGGAAAGTTTAGGGGATAGTAAATCATTTAGAGTTTAAGGTTCAAAGAGAAGTGGAATGGTGAGAGAAAGGTATGGGAACATAGGCAAGAACCAGGTCATGGAGGGTCTTTGGTGGTGGACAGAGTAGATGGAACTTATTCAATGGTGAGTCACTGAAGAGTTCTGAGCTGAGGGAGTTTATGACCTGGTTTGCACTTTAGGAAGATTAAACTGTCAGCATTATATGTGATGGATTGGAGTGAGTAGGTACTAGAGGCAGGGAAGCTCATTGGGAAACAATTTCAATACTGAAGATAAGAAGTAATGAGGGCCTGAACTGGAAAGCAGCGGTGGGACTGTAAAGAAAGAATGACTGTGAGTAATATTGAGAAGGTAGCGTCAGCACTGGAAAGGAAAATGATGCCTGAAGCTCGGTTGGTATCCTTTTGTCATACTCAGAAAGAGGAAATTTACATTTATCTGTCATAAATAGAAACATTAAGATTAGGAAAGTGGAAGTGAGCTCAATTAGGGGTTTTCAAATACAAACTAATGCACTAGGTAGGTCACTTAATTGAGTGGGAACAAGCTACAATAACCAACAGAGATACGTGGGGGTCTATGGTGTAGTGCAGTGGTTCTAAAACTAGAGGGTACACCACAATCACCATCAAGACTTGTTAAAACAGAGTTTAAAATTGGAAGAGAAGTGGATTGGGAAGAGAAAGTGGTAGGAAGATAAATAGCAACCATGTCAGGAGGGTCTTTGATGCTGGACAGAGTAGTCTTCCCACTCCCAGAGTTTCTTGTGAAAATAAGATTGTGTAGTGTTACATGTGGTCTGATAATCTGTATTTCTAACAGATTCCAAGGTGATGTTGTTGCTGGTCAACCACTTTGAGAGCCTCTACTCTTCTGTGCCCCAGCTAAGTGTATTGTAAGGCACATGAGAATCATCTAAGGAGGCTTAAAAGCATCCCAGTATCTGGGCTCATGCCACATCTATTAAACAATTCAGGATGGCTTCTTTTTTTTAAGTTCTTTCCTCATGTGATCCCAATGGGTAGCCAGACTAAAAACCATGAGTCATATCTTCTGATATTTCAGAAGTTAAAAATTTGAATGTTATGTAAATTTCTCTAATTTTTATAACATTGCATTGTCCAAATAAAACAAATATGTGCACTTCCAAGTTTACCAAACCTGTTGCATGATTAGGTGTGACATCTGGCTTAGGTACACAATAGACAGCTGAAATACAGGACCAGGACCTGGAAGGTAAGTTTGGATTGTGACCATAGATTTGAGTACATGAGTATGACTTTATAAATGTGAAAAACATCCAGCAGGAAACCAGAAAGTTTTATATTGTCCAAATAAAATGATTATTTTAAAAAGCTTTCCTACCTTTGTCCATTTTTAGTCAAAGTACCTTGTTGTATAAGCAGCCAATAACTACATCATCCACATTAACTGACCCAAAAGATGCTATTATCTCTTCTTGATGTATTGCCCACATATCACATATACCCTCCCACAAGACGAACTCACATCTAGTGATTTCCATTTATCTGTATAAATTTCACTTTTTAGGTCTATTAATGCAATAAAGTTTCCTGACATAGAATATTGGCCAGAACTCATTAATATGTCACAAGTTGTATATTACTGGCAGACGTAATCAGACCTTGATCCTTTTAAAGTAAGATTGGAGAAAGAACTAGACACAGTGTGTATGTTTACAAAACTTTATAGCAAAGCCATTTAGAAAAATATCTTCCAATTTGACTTTACATCTTTTCCTTAAAAAATACTAAGACTTAATTATATGTTATTCATAAAAGCATTTTTAAAATGATGGTAAAACGATTTGATAGTCATTGAGAAATGTCCCCAGATGTCATATAGCGCCACATGCTTTCTTTGTTTTCTCGGTTTTGTCACAAGTAGAGAGCATTTACCCACAGTACAAACTCCTGTGCCCACTTCTCCCCCTGGAGTAGCTCCTTTCCTTTGGTGTGATTTTGATGGCCAGCTGATACCAAGTAAAAAGAGTGACAATTAAAAATGAACTTTTGTTGAGTGTTGAAAAAGTTAATTCTTGAGTCTAGAAATAATGACAAATAACAAAGACAAAAACATCATCAGACACTCATGTAGTGTACTTACTATGTCAGGCACTGTTTTATGTGCATTACACATATTAACTCGTTTTATCCCCAGAATAAGCCTATAAGGGATGAGGAAACTGAGGCCAGGAGTAGTAATTTGCTTCGTGTCAGGAAGCTAGGTGGGAATTGGAACCCAAATCTATCTGATTTAAGCAAATTTTCTTAACCATTGTCCTACTATATTATTAATGTATAGAAAGTACCACTCAATAAACGTGTTTCCCTTGACACAGAGATTGTAAAATAAAACAAACACAATTAGAAACATCAAATTATCTGCTTCAATGGATTCATCTTGTCATACCCATAATATTCAATTATTAAAAGATTTATCACCCAATGCAGTCAAAGGAAATATTATTGTGAAATGAAGTGATGGGTTGGATGCCAGAGTTTACATCCACATTGGCCACGGCTATACACTTTCTGTAGTAGATTTAACAAATACTGTATTTCTCTGGGCCTCTGTTTTCTCATCTCAAAATGATGGTGTTGAAGGTTCTTTTAGGCTCCCAAATCTTATGAATTAAACTTTATTTCTAAGGTAAAATTTAAGTAAGACAAGAGCATTATTGGGGAACTGTTTTCTACCCTAACTGCTATTTCCTGGAAAAAGTTGTTGATGATTTCTTTTAATATGAAAGTTTTCACAGAAGTTTCTGATTGTCTGGCATTTTAAAGCTATTGTTTATTATGCAGTTTGAAGACATTTGTATTTTAAGGAAGAACAAGGCTTTTTTATAAATACATGTAAAACGTATAGTATATACTGCATTTTATAGAACAATGTGTAAATTCATTTTTACTTTCCATGCAAGAGGGATCCTATTTTGCATTATCAGACTAAGAGTTAGGAAAACAATATTTCTCTTATTGTTATATACAATGGACAGTAAAACAGTGTGGGCCAGGTTTGACAAGGAATAACCTCCATTTCCTGAATATGTAGATAACACATAGCTTGAAGTGACACTGTCCAGTTTACAAGATGTTCAGGTTAACAGTAATTTGGGAATATTTCTTTGTGCCGGAAAAGAAAGGAAATAATCACCTGGAGGAATGTCAATGGGAGGAGATCAATTACAGATTTTATGCAGAAAAGTATTAGGGTTATTCTGTCACAGGATATAAAAATACACTGCAGTGTCTTTGTGACCATGGCCTGGAAATTGGTTTCAAGGAGGAAAGTAAATTTCTTTAAACTTATTGTGGATTTTGAGCTCTCTGTGGACTCTATTCATAAGGTCTAGCATGGTGCCTTATACATAGTAGAAAGTCAAGTGCAAGTGCCACGAATGAATGAATCATGACCACATTTAACATTCTAATACTGATAGTAAGAAAGTGGGATGCATACAGAGGAGGCCAGTAGGATAGGAAGGAGTCAATTTAAGTCCTGGGAGGAAAGACTGAAACACCTGAGAGTGTTAGATGAAATTTTCAGGGAAACTAGAAAGCTGTTTTTGTGTAGTCAAAGAATTATATCAAAGAGTTGGATTTGTTTTATATGACTTTAAGGAATAAAATAAGAAAAAAATTGGCAGAATCTCCTCGGTAGGGGGAAAAGATTTTGAAGGAAATAAGGGAGGGCAATCTAAGCCATCCAAAGATGGCCTTTGCTGTGAGAGAGCCTTGTCATTGGAGACCTGTTACGAGAGAATAGATTCAAATCAACAAGAGTGTTGTGAAGTAGGTCCTGGAATTAAATATTCTTCGATTTATTGGGGTTTTTCGGCCTTGGAGGTGCATGGGACTATGATTCAGGCACTTAAGTTTAAGGCCCAATGCAATGGGTAATGAATAGTGAATAAAATCTTGATTGAGGAAACTTAACTATTCTGATGAAATATTGCCATGTGAAGTCCATCCATTGTAACGCTAACTTGCAGTAGCGGGGTGAGGATGAGACAGCTTTCTTACATTCCTGGAAAATGAGTATTAAGCGTCCCTCTCCTTTCTCTTCATCATTGGCTCAGGAAAACAGACTCTGAAATGGAGATTAGTGAGCTGTGATCTTGGATAAGGCAACTCTCTTCAGTGGATTTTGGGGGAACTGAGAACATGAGGAATTTCTGCCAGCAGCAAAGAATAAGTTCTTCCTTCCTAACAGGCACCTGGGTTGCAGGTGAAGATATCCAAATAAATTGCTCTCATATAACTCAATTCCAATTGGCAGATATTATTCTTTGCAGAATAAAAGATCCTAATGTCATTCCTTTCCAACTGTTCTTACCTGGTCACAACTATCCTCGCTATTTAGCCTTGTCCTAACTTTGATATTTAAGACAACTATTTGGCCATTTGACCCAGCATCAAGCTGAATAATCTAATGATGCTTATGATTGACATTTTTTAATAAGTTTTAAAAAGTCAGTCACCAACTCCCTTCCTCTATGTTGGTTTTCACTCTCATGTAAGTTGCTTAATGATAATGACTACTTGGAACACAGGGAAATGTGAATGAGCTGGAAGCCAGTCTGTAGTTAGAGCTCCTCTTCCTACTGTTGTTACAAGTGTGTGGACCACATGAAGATGGTGGCTCTGTGCAGTCACTTCCCCTCATTCCAGATCTTCCTTTAATAAACATATTTGACAGCACCATCACCTCTCCCAAAAACAGCATTTGCAAATAAAAGAAGCCTAACACACCAAGATTTGTGGAAGAAAGTTATTGTGCTTGCTCAAAGATTCACTATTACCTTTCATTATTAACTATAGCTTTGATTCTGGGTTCTCACACTTACTAAATATGAAGTATTGGGTAAATGTTTTGCCCCTTCTGATCCTTAATTTTCTCATCAACAAAATGAATATAACATTGATCTCACATGGTTATTGTGAAGAATAAACAAAAGAGAATTAGTAAATGCTGTGATGCAGGATGTGCAATCATGTAGGTGCTTGATTACTGTTGCAACTCCTGTCTCCATCGAAGAAAGTGCATCCTGTGGACTGAGAAATGGCCTAATTAAATGTTTGACAGTCTTGTAGCATGCATCGTAATATTTGTGAATTACACTGACACATAGGGAGGAAGGTAACTGTTTAAGGAAATACGCCACTCCGTTTCCTTGACTTGGGTTTGTTTTGTCCTTGCTCCCCAGGAAGTCCTCCAATCCTGGGCTCAGTTCCTGGAGACCAGGCTGAGCTCACTCACAGTCACATGACCACAGCCTCCATGATAATCAGTGGAACTGGAAGCTCCCTTGGAATAAATGGACCATGAACATCCAATTTATTGAGAGGCACCTCAGTCACGTTAAGTAGGGGACAGTTTAGTTGCATCACATGGTCTCTGGGTCGATTTGAGCCGTGTTCTGTCTATCTGTTGGGCCGCAGAGAGACATGGTTCTTGTCATATTTGATAAATCAACTCTTGGGACTGTAAAATCCCTAATAGATACTGTAAGTTCCTTAGACGAAGAGGTTAAAATGTAGTAAAATGACAGCTAGACTGGATCTAAGACCTGGTCTTGCCCCTTCCAAGCTGGATGATCTTGGGTAAATCACAACTTACTGAAAACTGGTTTATCATCACAAAAGCAGCATCATAATACTTACCTTCAAAATGACTTTACAAATGAAATGAGATGGATACTTATATATGAAAAAATAAAATGAAATGAGCCTTTGTAAAATACAAGACCTTAATAATTCCTGCCAGAGGATATTCTTATTGGTTGTAGAGTTCCAAACACATAGAAGCTGTTCTCTTTTCAAAGGGTGATTCCTCTCCTGATTTATGCAGAGCTTTTCACTGACTACAAATGCAGTTTCCAAAAAAAGAGTGGGAGGCACACTTATTGCTCTGGCTCACTGGGAAATTTGTGCTTTGAAGGAAGAAGGGAGAGTGACAGCATTTGGCATTTCCTTGCTAGAAGGGTAAGAACATTCTGTGTGGAACCCTCTTCTGCAGAATTTTTGACATTGATTAAGGATTGTCACAGCATATGCTGGCAAGCTACACTGGAGGAATAACATGGGATAAAAACTGCTGGTATCAGAGCATTTCCAGGACTGGAACACAGCACACAGCTCTGACAAGCTCAGTTGCCACAGAAGACAAGTCGTTGGTTTCTATATTTCTCTTTATGTTATATATCTTTGATGTTAACCATTTTATTCCCACAAAAGCTCAAGGACCAGATTTTGAAATCATTAATAGAAATTGCCAACTTACCTTTTCATCTTTTTCTTTCCTTCCGTTTTTTCTTAAACTCTGCATTTCTGTGACTTTTTGAGTTGAAGAAAATATGAAAGGAGAGATGAACAATCTCCAGGATGCCACAAACGGAGGCACATTATTTATGATTTTTAAATGACAAATCCTGAAACGGCTTTGAGTCCAGGCAGGATAAAATGTTGGTATTAAATGTGACCTTTGATTTTAATGGTCTCGAACAGAAACCTTCATTTTATGCTGTGCAAATTGCACTGTAAATTATTGGCCCAGTTCACTGCATTTTCAAGCAGTGAGGGAAACGGGGAGAGCAGACAGCAGCAAAAAACGATTTCTTGTCACCTACAGTCTTCAAAATAACAATTTGTTTGAACTTAACCATTTTCCTCCCCACACCATTTTTACATAACACAGTTAAGTACATTTTTTCCTGAAAGCAGCTGGCTGAGCTAAATCAGACTTTGACATTTATGGCACATTTCTTCCCCACTCCAGTCCTCGGTTTCCACATCTGTAAAAGGACAATCTACCTGATCAGTATCTTTGTTTCCAACTCCAAATCGTAGGATTGTATAACCTTCCTGTTCTTATCGGCTAGAAAAGAAAAACTGTTAATCATGACAACAACCCGGCAGCTTGCAAGCAAACAAGTGATGCCAAGAGCATCCACTTGCTTGAGATCTCAGTGTTTAAAGGTTCACCCTGCTGTGCAAGTCTACATAAATGACAGCGTTGCAACGTGAAGAGGATGCATTTACAAAATAAAGTTAGGCAAAACAGAAGTTAAATTGCAAATACATGTTGCTCAAGTTACACAGTAGACTATTTGGGGGAACACTGTAGGCTGTTTAATGTTTCTGTGTCTAACGTGGGAGACTTCACTCTGCAACAAGAGTCTAAACTTTTGTGTTTTCCTCTTTCTTTTGAAATATGCAATTATGTAGGGTTTATTATGTTCTTTGGAAGGAAAAAAAATTTGTGTTGTGACTTTTAAGCACTTAGAAATTATGCAGTGGATCGTATACTTTTTTTAGCATTTCTTTTCAAAGCAGGTTTTGTGGCATCACTAACTCAGCTGTCACTGATTTGACATGACCAGAATTCATCTTTTGTCCCAGAGGCACTCATACCACTGTCTTCTCCTTTTCAGTTAATGGTTACTCTACACTTCCAGTTGCTTAAAAAAACAACCAACCAACCAACCAACCACAATTAGAGTCCTGAATTCATCCTTAATTCCTCTTTTTCATCCCCCACATATACTCTGTTGGGAAACTCTCATGGCTTTATTATTTTCAACTATAAACATAATCTGAGGAATTCTCACTTTGTTTACAGTTTCCAATCTAATCCACACCATTAGCACTTCTCTGGAGTATTGTAGTAGCTTTCTCACTACTAACTGGTCTTCCGGCTTCTTCCACCACCTCCTTGGACACTAATCCAAACAGCGGCCTGAGTGTCCTTTCAAAATACATGGGGAATCATTGCATATCTCAGCTTTAAACCCTACAGTATCTCACCTTTCCACTGAAAAGCAGAAGTCTTTGCAATGGTCTTGGAGAATCTGGTCCCTTGCTATGTTTCTGACCTCATCTCCTTGTTGCTCTCTTCTTTGTTGATTTCTCTCCAGCTATCCTGGGCATCATCTCCAGGCTCAACTACCTTAATGAATCTATCAATCTATTAAAATTATAGCACCCCCAACATATCCCAACACTTTTTCCCCATTTATATTTTTAATTAATATTGTATTTTAGTAGCACTTCTTTCCTCAAATATAATATTTATTATGTGTATGGTTTTCTTACCACTTTCTGTCAAAATATAAATTCCATGAGGACAGAGATTTGTATCTCTTTTCTTTGTTATACCACAATATGTAGAACAGTGCTTGGTTCAAAAATAATAACTAGTAATTATGTGGTTAATTCTTTGATATATACCAAGGCTAAGCAGAAGTACTGCATTTGTCATCTATGTTCAATTTCATAAAGTCCTGGGTGGCCATACAACTGTTCATTCTTCCACCAGTTTTCTGAATCTATAGTGTTGACTTTTCCAGAATTTTATTAACATGAAAATATACAAAGTAATTCACTCCTTAGAGCTCTTTCCAAACTCCTCGTATTAGCAGGTCTTTCCATTCTGATATGTGGGGAATTAAACTACTCCCAGCTCTGTGTGAGTTCCAAACATTATTTCTAGTGGTTCCTTCCCTAGACTTGGGTAGTTTCCTCTCCCACATGTTCAGGTCAGTAACCATCCAAATACTTAAGGGATTGTGCAGAAATTAAGTTTTCTTCCTGCAGTTATAGACACTTGGTTCCCTGAACTCCAATTTCTGTTTCCTCAACTCAGTGTGTTTGTGGACTGTCTAGGTTCTAGGCAGTTTCTGTACTGCTGTCTAGAAATTTCTTCCTGGAGCAATGGTAACGTTCACCACATTTGTTTCCCTTCTTTCAAGGATGACAGCTGTTCACTGCATGTTTCCCAATGTCTGAAAACCATTGTCTTGTTTTTGTTTGTTTAAGGTGGGAAGATAAGTCTAATCACTGTTACTCCAACATGACCAAAACAGAAACCCAGTGGAAAACTCCTGAAGCCAAATCTTTTTTATTTCCTCTAAACAGAAGAGCATATAAGTCAACCAGATAATTAATGACATAAAACAGTGCAACTAATTTTCATGTTTCATGTAGAATCTGCAAGTTATCAGAGGAAAAGCAATAAATTATGAATCAAACTGTTTGATTTTTAACTCCATCACTTGCAATTGTTTGACCTTGGGCAGGTTACTCTTGAGTTTTAATTCCATCATCTGTTTACACAGGGAAAATAAATCCTGCTGCTTTATCACAGATTACATCGAGGATTAAATGTGGTCATGGATAGAAAAATTTCTATCTCTAAAATCCTGTCCTCATATGAGGGTATATTCATATTCTCATCATCATTATCTGTCAAACTAGAAAACTCAGAATGATAGAACATTTCTCCTTAATTCATTTTATGCTTTCTTATCCTGATAACTTATGTAGACAAGAATATGTTCTATTTTGATACGATGTGTGTCAGTTAGGATTAATTTTCACTGTACTATAACAACAGAAATTTATAATACTATTAGTTAAAACAAGACAGAAGTTATAAAATAGTCTGTAGGGATACAGTCATAGCTGGCATAGGATTTTCAAAGGACACTGGAGACCCAGGTTTCTATTTTTTCTGCTTTACCATCCTCAGTGACAGCTTTCATTACCTCTTGATTCAAGATGGCTGCTGAAATTCTAGCCATTACATCTACATTCCACGATGGCAGAAGGAAGAAGCAGAGAATAACAAAATGTTTTCCTCCAAGCCAAATGAGCTAATTTTAATCAGCTTTTCTGAGAGTCCCATAACATATTTTTGTTCATATCCTATTAGCCCTGATTTAGAGAGATGGCCACATATAGATATAAGGAAGGTTTATCAAGGAAGCCTATAGTATACCTATTTAAAAATATGTATTTTGTTACCAGAGAGGAAAATAGAATGAACGTTGAGAGGCAACTTTCAGTTTGCTGCATAATTTTTCTTTAGCAACAAGGGATTCTCTGAATTAGTTCAAGGTAAGGTACTACATAAGACATACTATATATTTATATTTTATGTGTGCACAGTGAGACACTCATAGGCAAATTGTTAAGTTAAGATAGTTCAAAGAATATCCTGAAGGCATTCCTCAAAGAGATTTCTCAACAATGTTTTGAACTATTGTGGTTGAAATTTGTAGGGTACATTCTATGAAATATCGTGACACACACTGACCTCATCTTAAGAAATAGCTGTTTCTATAAATTACATCTGAACATTTTTGTAAATCAAATTCATTTTCCCACTGATACACGATAACTTCAAAAGTTTCATTTTCATTCCATGATGATTTTTAATAAGAACTCTGGAAACTATATTTTTAAGATTTTCTTGACTTCCTCCACCTTTATCAGTAGTTAATGAGCTGTAAAGGGATGTCTAAATGCACTAAAACTTTTTCTATTTAAAGGAATTCTGGGATCATGAAGTAAATCCTCTTGTGAAGCAAGGTATGTTTTTCAGTAGTTACCCTGTAATTTATCTGGCTGTAAGTGGGATTTTCCTATGTTTAACTTTGTGAGTGTGGTTTGCACTGGGTATCCTGCAGGCACCTCAACTAGCAGTGTGTCTAAAGTGGTGGCAGGAAGCCCAGTTAGGAGACTATTGCTGTAAGTCTAGCCACCAGTTTCTCTCCTCTCTAATTCATCAGCTACTCTGATGCCAAAGAAATAATTCCTAAAAAACAAATCCACTCATTTCACTGTCCTGCTAAAAACCTCTGTTGGATCCCTGTTGCCTGATGGATAAACGCCAAGCCCTTTAGCAGACCATTGATGGTCCTTGATATTTTGGCCCCAACTGCTTTTCCAGTAACATCTCCTGCCATTCCCCCCACGTGTCATATGCTCCAGCCACACTTCACTTCTCCCCACTCTCCAAATATATCGAATATTCGTACTTCTCTGCATTAGCTTTTGACAATGCCTGGATTGCTCTGTGTCCAACACCTTTTCTATTTGAACAATTTCTCTTTCTGCAAGACTCAGCTCAAATATTTCCATTCCATCTCCACAAAGAAAGTCAATCATCTGTCTCTTTATTTTCATAGCAATCTGCTCATATCTGAGAGTATTAGTTACATTTTATTGTAATTATTGTTATATCTCTGTCTCCGTGACTAGACTTTAAGTTTAGGAGCTGTGACATAATAAATCTTTCTGTGTCAGATGTGGGTAATATTTAGATGTATACTTAAACCCAGATACTATATACTTTACAAATAATATATCATTAAATCATTTCAGTACAATTATAAAGTATTATTTCCATTTCACTAATGAATAAACAGATGTTTATGTTCTGAAAATATCACCAATAAAGTTTATAGCCTGGATTTAAACCCATGTCTGTTGCCAAAGCCTAAGTATTTTTTCTTAATATAGCATTCTCCATCTTCAGAACTTAGCACTGTGATTGATGTCTGAAGAAATGTGACCCTTGTTATTATGGTACCTGGGTAAATGGCTACAGCCTGACTTTACAGGCTATTAAAATGCAGTATGTTTACCTGGTTGGGGCATGGCCCTTCATAATTCTAGTTCCAAGAAAGTATGATTAATTTCTAATTAAAGCTGAGATGCCCAATAAACACTATTTACAGCTATTTAAATTTAAATGTTAGATGATATTAAATAAAACTAAAACTTTAGTTGCTCAGTCATAATAACCACATTTCATGTACTCAGCAGTTACAAGTGGCTTGTGGATTCAGTATTGGACAGTGTAGAAACTGACCATTTCCATCATTGTAGGAAGTTCTATTGGAGACCATTGCATGGTGAGATTCTTATTATATGGTAAGGAAAATGGAATTTTCCTCCATTTGTGTGCTCACATCTGCTACTGTGAGGCTGAAATAGGAACAAGGATTGACATGGACTAGATGGATACCGTTTCAAGATTTTTTTGCAACTTAATGTTTGGCTTTTGTTTGGCACCTCAACTAATTGAAAAGTGAAAATTCCCATCTATCAGCAGTTGATAATTTGGATCAAGCAATTGTAAATAATAAATTTGTCAAATTTCCTTTATTTAATCTTTGATGAATTGTTCAAATCAACAGACCGACATGACTAATTCTTTTCAGCCACATGAAGTCCTGACCTTTCTTTACTAGAAGTAAAATCAGGTATTCAGGGAGGGCTCAGAAACTCCTAAGATTGAAACCATAGTTAAGAACATAAGTTAAGAAATAAGAACTCATTTATTAGACATGCTTAAGCTATTTCACATGAAACATGTATCCATGTTCTTAGGCATATAGACATTAGGTATTTACAGAAAAGTTCAACTTGGTCTTCCAAGTCTTAATTTCGTTGACACTTTTCAGTAAAGCTGTGTGTAAATGAATGAAAATGAAGTTGTACCTCATTAGTCAATGTCACATAATCTAATTACTTTTCACTAGAGAAGATCTTATTTAGAAAGATAATTAAGCTTGGCCAAAGTGAAAACAGGTTATAGGACAAATGCATATAAAGTAATGACTTATTAGGAAAGAAAATTCCCAGTTAGTCCTACTAGTCATCTAGACTAGAAAAGACATTATTTTTATCTAGTGCCCATGTACACACACACATACACAAATATGCATAGGTAAACTTTTTGAAAACATTTTTTTGAAAATGTGACAATTATTAAATTGAAGTATAGTTAATTTACAATGTTGTGTTAGTTTCAAGTGTACAGCAAAGTAATTTAGTTATATGAATTAGTTATATATATATACATATATATATTCTTTCTCAGATGCTTTTCCATTATAGGTTATTACAAGATATTGAGTATAGTACCCTGTGCTAAACAATAGGTTCTTGTTGTTTATCTATTTTATAGATAGTAGTGTGTATAGGTTAATCCCAAACTCCTAATTTATCCCCCTAATGAAAACATTTTCTAAAAAAGATCCAAAAAACTGTCCTAACTAATCTTTTTTTCCCTAATACATGGACCAATTTAAAAAATAAAATAAGCATGTCTGAATCAATGAAATATTTTAGCATTGTTTTGTCACCATCGAGCAAATTGTCATTCTCATTTTCTTTCATTGACAGAGGAAACACTAAAAATATAGAAGGGATGGGGGGATGAATTGGGAGATTGGGATTGACACATATACACTAACATGTATAAAATAGATAACTAATGAGAACCTGCTGTATAGCACAGGGAACTCCACTTCTCTGTACAGTAGAAACTAACACAACATTGTAAAACAACTATATCCCAGTTAAAAAATTTTTTAAACATAAAAATATAGAAGGTAAAGATAAAATAATTGTAAAGTTTTTATTTTTTGTCTTTGTTTATCAGTTCCACACAGATAACTGCTCACTGTTCTATAGCGCTATGTAAGTTCCCATTACATAGGCAGAGTAATGTACTTCCCATTACTCCATTCCAACAATGTGGTCTTTCTGCTACTCTCTAGATATGAGACAAAATTAAATGTTTTCTAGATTTTTCCTTCCAATTGAAGAAGCAAGTTGTCAACAACAAAAATAAAACCCTGTCCCCCATTTTAATATTTTTCTCAAAGTTGTATGAAAACAGCAGGATATTAAGTGCATTAATAAAAATAACATCTTTGCCCACATTAATTAGTGAGAGCAGGCACATAGAAAATCTGTGTCTAAGACCAAACAGAAAAATTTTTCCAGCTTTAAAAACTTTATTTTTTATAACAGTTTTAGGTTCACAGAAAAATAAGGAGGAATATAAAGAGATTTCCGATATACACCCTCTACCACCCATGGGATAACCTCCCTCATTATCAATATCTTCCCTACCAGAATGGTATATTTGTTTCAGCTGATGAATCTATACTGATACATCATAATCACCCAAAGGACATAGTTTATATTACATTTCACTCTTGGTATGGTATGTTCTATGGATTGGGACAAATGTATAATGGCACATATCATCAACCATTCTAGTATCATACAGAGTATTTTCACTGTATACCCTAAAAGTCCTCTGTGCTCTGCCTATTCATTCCTTCCCATTCCCAATCTTTGGCAACCACTGATCTTTTTACTTTCTCCTTAGTTTTGCCTTTTCCAGAATGTCATATACTTGGAGCCATGCAGTATGTAGCCTTTTAAGATTGGCTTCTTTCAATTTGTACTATGTATTTAAGGCTCCTTCCTGTCTTTTTATGGTTTGATAGCTCATTTCTTCTTAGTGTTGAGTAATATTTCATTGTGTGGATGTACCACAGTTTATCTAGTCACCTACTGATGGTTGTTTCCAAGTTTTTGTAATTTTGAATAAAGCTGCTATAAATATCCATGTGCAGGTTTTTGTGTGGGCATAAGTTTTCACCTCTTTTGAGTAAATACCAAGGAGCACAATTGCTGGGCTGTCTAGTAAGAGTATGTTTAGTTTTGTAAGAAACCACCAAACTGTCTTCCAAAGTTGCTATACCATTTTGATTCCCATTAGAAATGTATGAGAATTCCTGTTGCTACATCCTTCTCAGGATTTGCAATTGTCAGTGTTCCAAATTTTGGCAATTCTAGTAGGTATAAATGCTGTCTCACTGTTGTTTTATTTTGCATTTTCCTGATGATGTGTGATGTGGAGCATCTTTTATATGCTTATTTGCCATATGTATATCTTCTTTGGTGAGGTGTCTATTAAGGTCTTTGGCCCATTTTTTAATCAGTTGTTGAGTTTTAAGTATTCTTTGTGTATTTTGGATAACAATCCTTTATCAGATGTGTCTTTTGCAATTTTTTTCCCATTTTATGGCTTGTCTTTTCATTTTCTTAACATTGTCTTTCACAGAGCAGACATTTTTAAGTTTAATGAAGTCCAACTTATCCATTATTCTTTTCATGGATTGTGCCTTTGTTTTTGTATCTAAAAGTCATTGCTATAACCAAAGTCATTTAGATTTTCTCCTGTGTTATCATCTAGAGTTTTATGATTTTGTATTTTATATTTAGATCTGTGATCCATTTTGAGTTAATTTTTGTGAAGGGTATAAGGTCTGTGTCTTGACTCAGTTTTTTGCATGTGGATATCTACTTGTTCCAGCACAGATTTTTGAAAAGACTATCTTTGCTCCTTTTCTAAAGATCAGTTGACTATATCTATGTAGGTATATTTATGAACTTCATTCTGTTCCATTGACCTAGTTTTCTATTCTTTCACTAGTATCACAGTGCCTTCATTACTACACCTTTATAGTAAGTCTTGAAGTTGGGTAGAACCAGTTCTCCAGCTTTGTTCCTCTCCTTCAATATTGTATTGGCTATTCTGTGTCTTTTGCCTCTTTGTATGAACTTTCTAATCAGTTTGTCAATATTCACAAAATACCTTGCTGGCATTTTGATTGGAATTGCATTGAATCTATAGATCAATTTGGGAAGAAGTAACATCTTGACATCATTGAGTCTTCCTCTCCATAACATGGAGTATCTATCCATTTATTTTAGTTCATCTTTGATTTTATTCATCAGAGTTTGGTAGTTTTCCTCAAATAGATCTTGACCATATTTTGTTATATTCATACTTAAATATTTCTTTTTTTTTTGGTTGTCAATGTAAATAACATTGTATTTTCAATTTGAAATTCCATTCATCACTGGTATATATATATATATGAAAGCAATAGATTTTTGTATATTAACCTTATATTCTGTAACATTGTTATAATTGCTTATTAGTTCCAAGAGGGTTTTATAATTTCTTTTGGATTTTCTACATAGACGATGATCATGTCTTCTGAGAACAAAGACATTTTTATTTCTTCCTTCCCAATCTGTATACCTTTTATTTTCTTATCTTGTCTTATTACATTAGCTAGTATTTCCAGTAGGATGTTGAAAAGAAGTGGTGAGAGGGGACATACTTGCCTGTTCCTGATTTTAGTGGAAAGCGTTGAGTTTCTCACTGTTAAGTAAGATGTTAGCTATAGGGTTTTTGTAGATATTCTTTATTCAAACACAGAAATGTTAAGATTTAAAATTTTTGGACAATTACATATAGCTTCAAACATTTGGATATTTGCTATCATGTAGACAGAGCACCATGACTTTCCAAAGCCTGATATCAAAACTCTATTAACCTTTCCTCTAGTACTTTCATTACTGCCACAAGGCCAGTCTCTGTTCTTGGGAACTATGTCATCTTCTCAATCTCTGTGTGTTTTCTCTTGCTGTTTCCTCCACCTTGCACCCCCTCTAAATATTATCTGATCTTCTTGTGTATCTTACTTTTCTTTCAAGAGCCCAGCTCAAATGCTTCTTCCACTTGAGACATTCTTATATAGTTCCAAACTGCAGTGAATTCACCTCTCCTAAATTGCTGTGTATTTATCATTTTATTAGTGTCTACAGTTTATTAGGCATTATTTTATTCATTTGGGGGGATGCAGAGATAATTGAGACATGGCCTGTGATTTTATGGCTTAAGGTACTTCTAAAAATGTATTATATATGCTTAAAGCCATGTGGAACTTTTTAGAATTTATTTTTTGGGGGTGTAAAATAAAGGAGAATTGAAAGTTCAATCCGATTTTCATATCATTTGTTGAGTAAGGATTTAAAGAGAATCATGTTATAAGACTTTAAGATGTAGACATTTCAGACTTCCAAAATCATATGAATTTGTTAATTATAAAACCCTAATAGGAATAATAGTTTTGTGAAGTTGTATATTTAAATTTCCTCTAATTTTACTATTATGTATTAAAAACTCAAGTGCCAACTACAGAACAATTTCAGCAATAAAGCTCTTTATGTATAGGATGTAACTTTGATACATCTGCTTGTATCATCTGAATGAAATAAATGCAAAATTTTGACAGCATAAAGGATTCAAAACCAATTAGTTATTGCCATTAAAGGAATGTCCATATGTAAGAGGTTATTAGGAATATAACTTGTAAAAGAATATATATTTTAATAACTATTTATTCTCAATAAATATAAGAATGTTGTTCCCTAGAGGTTCTAAGTGTATATTCCATATCTGAAAATCAATGTGTATGAACATGAGACTGTTATTAACAAAGTCATTAATTACAGTCCTGCTTGTTCTTCTGCTGTGAAGGATATTCACTCATTTACTTCCTGACTGACAGGCAGTAATGACTCCAATAAGCTAATGAGACATCAAGTTAAATAAATATGATTTTAAGTCAATAAAAGTGTAAACATGGTTTTAATGAGTTTCTATGCTAATAGTTTCCCTACTTATGGATCAGTGTTGATGGTATACAAAAAGGGATGAATGTAAGACTGGCTTCCATGTCCAGCTCTATGCTTTATCAGATTATCAGGCCAGAGTTGAGCTATATCAGTTCTCTCAGCCTTAGTCTTTGAGCTTACCCCATGGAGATATGGTGAAGTTCAAGTGAAATAACAGACAATGACATTTTTTTTAAAGGCAAGTTTTATTTAAATGCTTGAAAATAAAATTTATAAATCTATGAGGTAGGTATAATTTGATGACACATTTTTAAAATTTTGATTTTGCCCCCTTTCACCATATCTCCATTTTAGCTGTTTTCCATTTCCATTCACCCATTCATGCAATGGATGTTTATGGTCCATCTGTAACATGTCAAACCCTATGATAAACTCTGCTTAGCTCCTTGAATCCTATGCCCCTTCATTTCATTGTCTAAGGATCCAACTGTTAACTACCTAAATTGATAAACATATATCCAATGGCCTTCTCTAGATGATCTTTCACAATTAGCAGACAGTGTGTGGGGCTTTCTAGGGCTGTGGAACTTTTTATGATAATGTTGTATGTTTTTATTAGCTTTTTCACCTTGCTGTCAAAAGTAAGATATTTTTACCACCCATTAAAATACTCAGGTAGCTTACTCACTTACTTTATCTATGCAAAAGCTAGTAGGAGTCTATTATTGATCTGATCAGTAATATAACACAGAGCCTCTCTTTGACATCAGGAAACTTAAGGAGCACAGGCCTATCAAGATACAACTAAATTCATGATGCTGAGAAGAATCTCCATATAATCTGTGCCTCCATTCCCTGTCCCATTTTAATGGCCGAGAGAGGGGGAGTATGTTTTTTTTCAGGATCACATAGCATATTACCAAGAGAGTTAGATCCACCTCATCAAACACTTGTTGATGCTGTAATCTGCATTTGTAAGCCTTTGATGATTGCTGGAATGTGAATATACTACAACAGTTAGTTTACACACAAGGGGAAAATGAGTTGAGAATTTATTTGGCCTCCTATGTTGAAGTTTTGTTCTTAGTGTCTAACATATGTATCTCCTGGGTCTAGTATTTTTCCAGATTAATCCGGAGGAGAAAAAAAAAAATAGTACATAGCAGTGGTTTTCATTTCTGCTTGACTAGTATTCTCATTTTCATTGTGACTTTAATATCTTTATGTTCTAACACATGAGGAATTTCCATTGCATTCTTGATTAGTCTCTTTAGCACTGCTGTTTTCTAGAGTCAGGAAATAAACCTTTCATCTCTAGGAAATTGACTTGATAATTCCTCAGTCAGTACATATATACAATTGGCCTTTGACAGATGAATCATTCTGGTCATGAACTGAGAAAATAGCCTTCATTCCATCAGGATTGTGACGGTTTTATTCCTGAGCTTTCCTGGCCTAAGAGTGCATGATACAAGTACTTCATTTTCATTATTTTGAGAGAGGGAGGGAAAGGGAGCAGTTAGAACTCACAAACAGCTAGACTATCTTTTTTCTTCACCTTTCCAAATTGACAAAGAATATTGTTTATGTTTTCTTTTAACAGGCACTTACAAGATTTAGCTTTTCCCATATGGTCAAATATTTCTTCTTTATTCCTAAACTTTATGCACTGACTCTCAAAGGAATCACTGCTTAGGTGGGCTTTCTATATTCCATGGCATGCTTCTGAAGAAAGGCAGCATCTATATCTGACCTCCACCTGTCTGCTGGCTTCAGAAAGCTACTTGGTATTTTTAGACAGTACTACTTTTTTTTACCCTAACCCCCCCTGCTCCCCAAAACCCTGCAAAAAGGAACAGTAAGAAATGTCAAATATAGAAGACATTTGATCTGATCTGATCTGATCTATGAAATGTAGAAATGCTAGCTTTGGGTGATACATTATGGTGGATGAATAGAAGAAGGCTGGCTGCACTCACTACTCAGTTTTCTTTTCCAGACTTGTTAGCATTTCATTTTAGGCTCATAGGTTCCTATACCTGGAACAGATCTTAAAGATTATCTTGTTCCTTTTAGTCTTCCCATTTTACAGATGAAGCAAGTGAGGACAAGAGAGGTGGCATAGCATCTTGATTTCAGGTAGCATTGTTATTAACTTCAGCTGTTTACCATTTGTTCATGTGTCTTGCACATATTTTCCTTGATATTGTGCTGGGACAAGCTTCATTAGTTTACAACTTAAGTGGACTCTAATTATTCTAAAAAGCACATACGTAAAATTTTCCAGAATGGAAAGTTTACATAAGTTGGAAATAGTCTGTTAATGAGCTGTTGCCTGGTAATAAAGAAATTACCTTAAAAGGTAATAAATTTGTGCCTTGTGCCACTGAAAGTGTCCAAAGGCGGGTTGAGTAAAACAGTATGAAACTTCTCTTTGAGAATGTGCACTAACATGTGAATCGTATTTACCTCTTATTATAAATAATTAGGACTTCCCCAAAACATTTCTAAGTTGTTTACATATGTCTGGGCAGTTGAATGAAGATGTTAGTTATTATAAGCTTCAGGAATTTGGGGAACATCAGATTTAAAGAGCTGATTTTTTTGAATTTTTATTGTATCACTGATATCCATTTCGACTCAGTTTTCCTTTTCAATATCCTTAGCACTCCATTTTGAATTCATAGGCTATTGTACCTAGAACAGCTATTAGAGATTATCTTGTCTCCTCCCTCTCTCACCCCATTTTACAGGTGATGTAAGCAAAGTTACAGGAGGTAATGTAAAATCTGAACATTTACAAATTTATTAAACATTATTACTGATTTTTGTTTTTTTTACTCATTTTCTCAGTGGTTTCCACCCTCAATCTAATGTGCAGTTTCATTTGTACTTAGGTTATAGAATAAATAATAAATATTAAGTAAATAAAGTAATGAAAAAAGTATATTGTCAGTTTTTAAAGGCCATTAATTCCCTAATGGCCATCAGTGAACATTTCACTTCTAATTAGGTTCTTGAAAACACTGTGGTCTTAAAAAGGTTGAATATCCTTTCCTTATCTTATTTGTGTGATTAATTTGCTTTGCATATCTTTTTATCATAATGCAAAATTCTCAGCTCTTTGCCTTTGGAATTGCTGCATTTTTCTGAATTATCTCTGGCTTCTTCTTTTTATTCAAACTTTGTAACAAAGCCATGGATGAAGAAATCTGTTGACAGTAAATATGTAGATATTATCAGAGCTAAAATTAAAAGGGAAAAAAGTAGCTTTGTAGGTTGGCATTCAGAAGTCCCTAAAGGAATTAGTAAAGAAGATAATCTCCCTTCACCATACTGTCCTGATTGGACAGTAATGAAAACTGTAGCTTTCCATCCACTGTTTTCTAATTCAAGGACTAGTAAGACCCTTATGATCTCTATGGTGCTTACCTGAGAGTATTCTATAAAAACTTGGCAAGAAAGGAAATAGAACAAAGAAATACTGCTCTCAAATTATGATACATCCAAAGTTAAATCTCATATAATTCAGACTTTGTTTCATCCCCAATATGAAAAATTACAGCATATTAAAATTTTTTAAAGATTAGTAAAGGAAGGGCTTCCCTGGTGGCACAGTGGTTGAGAGTCCGCCTGCCAATGCAGGGGACACAGGTTCGTGCCCCGGTCCAGGAAGATCCCACATGCCGTGGAGCAGCTAGGCCCATGAGCCATAGCCACTGAGTCTGTGTGTCCGGAGCCTGTGCTCCGCAATGGGAAAGGCCACAACAGTTAGAGGCCCACGTACTGCAAAAACAAACAAACAAAGATTAGTAAAGGGATACAAGTGGCAAATATTGAAAATTGGTTGCCTGATCCTGAGGTTCATAGTAACTGTCCAGAGTGTTTTATGTAGGTGCTGAGAAGAACACAGAATTAAAAAACAAAAATGTCACTAAAAATACATTTTTCTTTCATAACAGGACTTTCTGAAATGATTTATAGAAAATTACATATGGACTTTCAAAGTAAAGACTGTGCTTGGCCAATTCACAGCAAGCAGTAAGAATAGTAGTTCATTATTGTCATTTTTGATAATTAGTTCCAATAGAAATATTTTTACAAAGTTACCTTTCCTTAGATTTCTAGTAATTGAAACTCATATTATATGATCTCTAGTCTTAAGTAGAGTCCATTCAGTACATACTGATTTTTTTCCCCTAAGGCTCAGTCCACTGTCACATTAAGTTATGATTTTCTATAGCTAGTGCTTTATTTATTGCAAAAACAGACACTTGTCTTTGCAAATATGGTTTCTGAAAAATTAATCTATAATTTTATCTTGTATCCTAGTTTGTGTTGAAGAAAGAGTGCTTAAGACTGTCAAATTGTCACAGAAAACAAAATGGACTCAAAAGGGGGGAAACAATGCTATAAAATGCTGTCAAATCTACCTGATGGTTCACATTTAGAGCGTTATTCTTGAAGGAAGGTAAGAAAAGTGAAGCCTAGAATATTTTAATTCCATCTATTTTTGACATGCTTAACAGGGAAACTTGCTGCTAAACACTTTCATGTATGAATGGGAATTTTTTTTCTCCTGGCCAATTAAAAAATTCTACTGTACCATTAAGTATTCTCACCTAATAAGCTCTAAATATTGGCTAAATAAGAAAGGTGACATTTCATCTCTCAATGGTTTATAAAGATTTCTCACTTTCAGGGTTCTATAGCTCATTCTGTTCTAACACATCCATTCAAAATCTGTGCCTAAGGCATTATAAAACATGGTATTCATCCCGACCCTTAAACAAAAAGAAATCTCAATTTTATTTTTCAGTACAATCTTTGAAATAGCCTTTTGCTGTCTTTTAAAATTCATTGACCCTGATTTTTCTCTTTGATAATTTAAATGGTATCTACTTTAGTAGAAATAAAATCTTTATGGAAAGTTAAACTTAAGGTCAATCATAAATTAAATGTAAGAGAAGAATTTGTTTTCTTTCTGCTTCAAAATGAGGGTTCAAAGTGCCTTTTTGTAATAGATAAGCAATTGGTGGACAATGCTGGCCATATGTGGGAGAGTCAATATCCATCTTAGCTCTGGCTCCAAGGTAACCTCAATGGTAGAGAGTACACCTAGTAAGGATGCTTATCGCCATTAAACTCTTAGCTACCTGAGGACAGAGTCAATCATTATCACTTGTTTACCCCAACCCTTGGCAAAGTATCTGACCCAAAGCAAGAATACTAAAAGTCCTTGGTATATGATTTAATTAAATAACCTTGAAAACTAGTATTGGTTGCACCAGGATTATTTTAATTTCTTATTGGTGAGAAATCTGAAAATATGTTATATAAAAGTAATCAAGTACCTTACTAAAAAAGCATACATATTGTTTTTTAGAATACCTCAGATTATAGTTCAATGCAAAGTGAATGGGAACTTGATGAGGTTTCAAGCATAGTACTGAGTTTTAGACTGTTAAGAAAGGTGCAGGCTTCCCTGGTGGCGCAGTGGTTGAGAGTCTGCCTGCCAATGTAGGGGACGCGGGTTCGTGCCTTGGTCCAGGAAGATCCCACATGCTGCGGAGCGGTTGGGCCCGTGAGCCATGGCCACTGAGCCTGCGCATCCAGAGTCTGTGCTCTGCAACAGGAGAGGCCACAACAGTGAGAGGCCCGCATACCACAAAAAAAAAAAAAAAAAAAGAAAGGTGCATTTCTATGATTATCTTCTCAGGAAAAAAAATGACACACACTCCAGATATACCTATATGATATTCATGCACAGGAAGAGAAAAATTTTGCCAATTATTTAATATTTTATTTTTAAGATACCAAACATCTAAATATATGAAAATAAGCCCATATGGAACTACCCTGGTGTTTATAGCTGTGAAGGAAAATTTTATCCAGAGTAATATGAATAGGTAACTCTAAGGTATTATCAGTATCAACTAGAGCGTGCTTTCATTTTACAAGAGGAGAAATGAGTGTCTCCAAGGTTCCATAGCTCCCCCTCAGCCTGATTCACCACTTTAGGTTATCACTTGTCCCTCTAGACACCTACATTTACTATCCTTGCACTAGACAAGAATATATTAATCTCTGCGCCAGTGAGCTGAAAAGCCTCAGCACACTTTTAATTGCTTTGACCATTTGGGCAGACCACAAGGTAAACCTAACAAGCTAAATCTCTATCCATTTTACAAATTTCTGACCTATTTGAATGGATTTCTGCTTCATACAGATCAGCTGCATGAAGTAATAGAAAACTATACCTTTATTAAAATATGCCTCCATTTTTAAATTCTCAAGTTTATTTTCAACAGTTATGTCAGGAGAAGCACAAATCCAGTGCTATTTAAGTTGTAAGGAGCAGAGATGTTGTTCTAGTTAGAAAGATGCTGCTTGTCTTTTTCCCACATACTACCCACACCTGCTGGCTCAGTGTGTACCATTTGGTAGAAAAGGAACTTGAGAAGGACCAACATCTTTTACTCACAGCCAAACTCGGGCACAGGATGGTGAGCCAGCAACAATTACTTTGCATGTCAGGATAATAGTGTTCCTGGGAGTCACAGCGATGGTACATATACAAATTATAATATTTGGAATCAAAATGTCTTTTAAAAAGAGAGAGGACAAAGGCCATTTCCCAACATTTGAAAGTGTTTCAGTATGGATTGGGAACTCATTCCAAGATAAGTGGAGTCATGATATTAGACCTGGTTGTGTTGAAAATGACAGATGACACAGGATGAGATCATGAGATATAGCTTTAATTATTACCCAGTCTTAACCAAGGTAACTTTTACTACCGGTTTTTAAGAGAAGAGGTGTGTTTGGTAAGAGAGAGTCAAATAAAAGAATTATAACACTAGGCTCTTGAGGAAGAAACTGATTATGGGAACCTACGTAAATGAAAAAGAAACTTAAATAATTGTTGAGGAATGGGTCCTTTATTGCCTCAAAAAGGAAATGAGTACCCTTACATACAGACCAGTGTCTGTGTCCAAGAGAGTGGACATGTCAGTAGAGGACCAGGGTATAAAAATTGAAGTCATCCCTTTTCACTTCAGATTAGCTTATATCTAAAATAGACATTCACTTCTTGGAGCCATATTTTAATAAAACATTGGCAATCCTGAACATACCTAATACAAGGCAAGCAAGACCGTAAGTTAAGTCAAATCATATCTTGCAGAATGGTCAAAATATTGAGAAGATTTAAGAACACATGTGGCGTTTATGGCTTTTCTGGCCTCTGAAAAATGTGAGTCATGGGAACTCAGATCATCAAGACCAAACTTCTGATTTACCTGGAGCAAATCATGTCCTGCTCTATGTACCCCTTACCTCTCAATAAGACAATTATAGCAACCAAATCTAATACAACTCCTCTCACTCTGTAGGTGCTAAAAGTATTCTTGACATTGCTATTTAAATGATTATTGTGTTGTCATTAATTCAATTTTTATTGGTAGTTCCATGACACAAAATGCTTCCTATTTAAAATGGCAAACACCTCAATGTGGTATGTACACAATGATATATTATGTAGACACGGATGTAGTTGTGGATGAAAAATAGCTGCAGGTGTTTATAAACACCTATTGAACTTTCACTTAGTACCACAATATAAACTTAAAAATACTTCTTTCATTTTCAAAATGAACCTCCAGGAAATAATTTCCCCATTCAGGGCCTTATTTCTTTGTAAAATCAAATGGTCTCCCCTTTAAAACATTGTGATTCTGTGATTCCATGAAAAACAAATGTGTAATGTAAATGTGGAGGGGGGGAAATCATTGCTAGTAACATTAAAAAATGTCTTTTGAGTGAGAAGAACTTTCTTGTTGCTTGCTTTATTTTTTAAATATATTTTTAAGTTTGTTCTGAGAAAGTATGTGTGTATAAGTGTGAGAGACAATGAGAGTGAGATAGTGAGAAATATGATAATTTCTCTTTATATTGGAAAGCTCATAATCAGTAGTTCCCTTTTGGTCAGTTTGTAAGAAAATCACAAAACCAGTAATCATCTGATTCTCTCTCCAGTAAATGAAAGTTTGAGGACCAAGACTTCAAGTTCTAACCAGGCTAGCTCTTCATTTAGCATGTAAGATTTTGTATTAAATGAGATTGAAGTGTGATTTCTATAGAGTTTATCCTTAAAATTTATGCTAGAACACCAGAGATTACCAATACTGTCTACTCAGTGCACTTAAAAGCACACAATGTTATCCCATGTCCATGTGACAAACATAGAATATGAAGAATCCAGAAACTTTTGCAACACCATTTTCTTATTTTCTACAGAAGCTTTCTCCTATCTTGTTTGTGTGTTTCTCTTTATCCCTGTTATTTGTTTAGGGCTTCATTATTTTACATGTGCAAATACTAGTATACTTCTCCATATTAATGTCAGAAGAATCTTCAATGCTGGAAGTACTGATGAAGAAAAGATAGACCTCCAGAAATAAATTATTAGGTGTCACTACAAGAATCCTGTCTAGTTTCACTAGATCTGTTGTTGCTTTCTCATAGGCTCACTCTTATGAAAGCCTAAAGAAATGGACAGAAATAATGAATTCTTTTTGAAGAGGTCATCGTTCTTCAGAATAATGGGCATAAATGATAATCCTTTGTGCATATATGATGCATTTTAATTTACAAGACCTTTTCACTAATATCATCACATTTGTATTCTGATGCTTTTCATGGGTTCTGGGGCCAGTATTGACCTACTGAAATTTTGGAAGAGCATTTCAAAGAGAGAGTTGGAATTAAATTTTGTAAGAATCTAATCATCAGTATAAAGTTGGTCACATGAAAGCATGCTATAGCTCTGTTAAAGAATTAGTTAAATTTTTCTTCTAAAATGTGATTGCTTCAGAAAATTTTCAGTGAACAAATCACTTGCCCTTTAAAATAGTTTTTATATCTATGGGAATTTTTGAAACATAAAACATCCTGCCACATGCAACTTGTAAATGGCATTTTGTTTGTTTGCTTGTTACTGAGGAGATACTATTTGTAGAATAATTATAAAGTTTTGACCACTGTGTTTGAAGCTGGAGAAGTGATAACGATAAAAAAGCAAAGTCTGTGCAACATAATCTCAAAATAAAATTCTTAATCTTTCTCAAGACTTCCTTAAAAAAACAAAATGCTCCTTGTCATAAACTATGTACCCCACCCTAGGTGTTCCCAAGCTTTTCTTCAACCTGCCCTCACCAACAGAATATGGAAAACTCCTCCTTGACCTTCTATATTTCACACAGCCTTCCTTTCCTTTCCTCCTTGCTCCTGACTCTCAAACACAAAAGGCTTTAAGACATCTTTCTCAAAGGAAAGAGAAATGACAGAGACCAAGTAGCCAAATGAGAATCTTCTTTGGAGGATGTATTAGTTTGCTAGGGCTGCCAAAACAAAATACCACAAGCTGGTTTAAACAATGGAAATGTATTTTGTCACAGTTTTGGATGCTGAAAGTCCAAGATCAAGGGGCCTGCATGTTTGGTTTCCTCTGAGGCCAGTTTGCTTGGCTTTCAAGTGAGCACCCTCTTGCTGCCTCTTCCTACAGTTGTCCCTCTGTGCATATGCACCCCGGTTGTCTCTCTGTGTATTTTCATCTCTTTTTATAGGAACATCAGTCAGATTGGATTAGGGTCACAACCTAACCGGCTCCTTTTAACTTAATTACCTTTTTGAAGGCCATATCTCCAAAGGTAGTCACATTCTTATGCACTGAGAGTTCCCTAACTCAACATATGAATTTTGAGGGTACAGAGTTCAGCCCAAAACAGAGGACAGAGGGAGAAGAGAAGCTGGTTAGATGTACACTTTTAAATTCAATTCATAGATGAATGAATCTAATGAACAGCTAATTCCTGCTTGGACGAGTCAAGTTTGTCTCATTTTGAAACTGAAAAATGTGCCTTTGTCACAGAGAAGAATGTTATTCCTAAAGAGAATGTCTAGTTAACATTGACTTTCTCTGTTGGATTCCTCAGGTATAGGGAAATAAAATAAGAAAAAACAGAGGAATCAAGGGGAATTGAAAAGCCCCTTTTAGATAACTCTATCAGGACAGATTTCATGAAATAGGCTGATGCTCAGAAAGGCTACAAGCTGTTGACTCGTGTGAAAATGCTGAAGTGTTTTTTGTTTTTGTTTTTTTGACACAAATACACCAGAATCCCAGGGAAATTGACTCTAAATCCATGATAGCAAACCCAAGTGCCCAGAGCCCAAGGTGGAGAGAGGGGCGCCTAGGTAATTTAACTCCAATAATTCTTAGGAATGGCAATGAAGACCCAATGTAGCCTGAACTTCAGGCTTTTCATGGGAAGTTAAAAATCATATTTCTGGGCTTCCCTGGTGGTGCAGTGTTTAAGAATCCACCTGCCAATTCAGGGGACAAGGGTTCGAGCCCTGGTCCGGGAAGATCCTACATGCCGCGGAGCAGCTAAGCCTGTGCGCCACAACTACTGAAGCCCGCACACCTAGATCCCATGCTCTGCAACAAGAAAAGCCACCGCAGTGAGAAACGTGCAACATAATGAAGAGTAGCCCCTGCTCGCTGCAACTAGAGAAAGGCCGCTCACAGAAATGAAGGCCCAACGCAGCCATAAATAAATAAATTTATTTTTAAAAAATCATATGTCTATGTGAAATTTTATGAATTTGAAAAAAAAAAACTTTTGGAATTAAATCAAACATATCCTTGGGTCATAGCTGCATGGTTACCCACATTTTTCCTCAAGCCACAATAAACCATATGGCTCTGTTCATCTTCTAACAAACATGTAAAATAAGTATGATCATTCAAGTTTTACATATGAGAAAGCCGAGGCTTATAGAAATTAAGGAGCCTGCTGGCTTTTCCCCAAGTAATAAACGGCAAAGGCAGCAGGGAAATGTTTCATATGATACCAAAGCCCTGAGTTTTCCTTTGTTTCATTCTACCTCTCAGAAAACCTGTTTTAATCCAAGTATCATACCACACAATTAATTATTTATAAAAGCTTACTTTTGAAGTGTATTTCTTAAAATTGTCCAATACAGTTTTTGAAAGAAAAATGAAAAGAAATGAAATAGGAATCCTGAGACCCATAACTCTCTCTTTCTCAGTCTAACCAAAGCCTATTCCCACTAAGCCACCACCACTCCACCTAGTGGCAGCATTGGAGGTCAAGTACCATCTGGAAAACAACTTAAAATTGAAAGAAAAACATGAGTGTAGTTTCAGTCTGTAATCCCACACTAACCTTTCGAAAGGCCAGCGGAGTCTTCTCCTAAATGCGTTAGGTTGTGTGGAATATGGAAGTTCTATGCTTGGAATTCATGCCATTTTAATATCTTGTAGGGCAAGCTATCTCACTAGTGACTCTTTGGACTCTAGATTTCATTTCTAGGATCATATGATTATTGAAATATTGGAATATTATAAGTTGATTATTGGGTATACAAAATATTTTCTTTCCTTCCCTTTACCCCTCATTGTCTTTCTGCTAAGTTCCTATGCATTCTTCAAGGGTCAAATACAGCTTCTTCCAGGAAGCTCTTCTTGACCCTGATCCTTACTCAAGAGGAGATTTAATTACTCAATCTTATGCTTCACAATATTGTAAACTCCTGACTACAAGGGGTATCTATTAATCTCTATATCACTAACTGATTAGAACACAGACAGAATTTAAATGTTAGCTGAAAGAGTACATGAATTATATAATTATTTCAGTGGCTATGCAGGCATTAAATGCCAAATGTGCTATTTTGTCAACCTCACATTAACCTCTCTTTTCTCTACCAACCTTGGATGATTTACATATGAAATATACATTGAACTTGAGAATACAGGCAAACATATGCTTGTAGTTTTGTTGATCTGTTTATGAGAAATTATAAAAAAGATATACTATATAAATTTTTGCTCAGACTGTATAACATGTCAGAAACTAAAACTTGTCGAGTCTAGCATAATATCTGCTTCACATATTGTTCTCCTCTCCCACACATTAGTTTTAAATACAGCTTTTCAAAAGATGGATGGTAGACATTTGCATGCTGATTCTATTAGAGAAAACGGCCAGATTCTATTCAGAATGAATACAAGCTAAATTGGTAAGATGCTGTGATACTTTGCCACTTGGCTTCAAGTTAGGACAGCATCAGTGTTGAGGTTGGCTTTCAATGCTGGGTCTTTCCCTTTTATAAAAGGTTTAGGAAAACCCCAAGTTTCCTTTCAGCTCCATCTCTAATAATCCAGACTTCAACTAAGGAGAAAAAAATATTTAAATTGCCAAACTGCAAAATATCTGAAAAGAGCAAAGACTATGTTTGAGCATTGGGCACACATTAGGGGAAAGCAAAGTCAAATACTAACTGCTCATCAATTATTAAACCCCAAATTTTGAGACTAAAGTTGTAGTCAGGTAAAAAGAATTTGAGATTAATGACTCAAATTAGACAATGGATTTTCAATTTCTTTTTAATCTGTCAACCCATTTTTTTTCCCATAAGGGCAGGCAAAAAAAAAAAAAAAAAAAAAAAGCAAGACCAAATTATTTTCCTTTCAGATAAAGTAGCATTCCACAAAATAAAATTTAAGAGAAAATTGAATGAGGGTTTTTGAGGTCAGTGACCTGAACATAAAATTTTGTTATTTGGTAGTTCCTAAAAATGGCTTTAATAGAATGAATTAGTGTGAAAAAAGAAGTATAGCTTTCTTGCTATTCAGGTTAGTATGTGCAGAACCATATATATAGGAAAAAATATGTATAGTTCACTAAGTGTTAAACAGCATTTTATGAATTACTAATAGTCCATTGTATAAATACACCACATGTTCTTTATCCATTCATCTGTCAATGGACATTTAGGGTGCTTCCATGTCTTGGCTATTGTAAATAGTGCTGTAGTGAACATTGGGGTGCATGTATCTTTTCTAATTATGGTTTTCTCCAGATATATGCCCAGGAGTGGGATTGCAGGATTATATGGTAGCTCTATTTTTAGTTTTTTAAGGAACCTCTGTACTGTTCTCCATAGTGGCTGTACCATTTTACGTTCCTACCAGTAGTATTGGAGGGTTCCTTTTTCTCCACACCCTCTCCAGTACTTATTATTTGTAGACTTTTTGATGATGACCATTCTGACTGCTGTGAGGTGATACCTCATAGTAGTTTTGATTTGCATTTCTCTAATAATTAGCGATGTTAAGCATGTTTTCATGTGCCTGTTGGCCATCTGTATGTCTTCTTTGGAGAAATGCCTATTAGGTCTTCTGCCCAATTTTTGATTGGGTTGTTTTTTTTTTTTATATATTAAGATGTATGAGCTCTTTGTATATTTTGGAAATTAATCCCTTGTCTGTCACATCATTTGCAAATATTTTCTCCCATTCTGTAGGTTTGTCTTCTCATTTTGTTTATTGGTTTCCTTTACTGTGCAAAAGGTTTTAAGTTTAATTAGGTCCCATTTGTTTATTATTGTTGTTATTTCCATTACTCTAGAAGATGAATCCAACAAGATATTGCTGCAATTTATGTCAAAAGTGTCCTGCCTATGTATTCCTCTAGGAGTTTTATAGTGCCTGTCCTTACATTTAGGTCTTTAATCTATTTTGAGTTTATTTTTGTGTGTGGTGTTAGAGAATGTTCTAATTTCATTCTTTTACATGTAGCTGTCCAGTTTTCCCAGCACTGTCTTTTCTCCATTGTATATTCTTGCCTTCTTTGTCATGGATTAATTGACCATAGATGCGTGGGTTTATTTCTGAGCTTTCTATCCTGTCCATTGATCTACATGTCTGTTTTTTTTTTTTTTTTTTTTTTTTTTTTTTTTTTGTGCCAGTACCATACCGTTGTGATTACTGTAGCTTTGTAAGTAGTCTGAAGTCAGGGAGCCTGATTCCTCCAGCTCCATTTTTCTTTCTCAAGATTGCTTTGGCTATTTGGGGTCTTTTGTGTTTCCATACAAATGATATTACTCAGCCACAAAAAAGAATGAAATAATGCCATTTGCAGCAACATTGATGGACCTAGAGATTATCATACGCTGTGGAGTAAGCCAGACAGAGAAAGATAAATATCATATGATATTGCTTATATGTGGAATCTAAAAAAAAATAATACAAATGAACTTATATACAAAACAGAAATAGACCCACAGACATAAAAAACAAACTTATTGTTACCAAAGGGGGAGGGGGAGGGATAAATTAGGGATTAGCATATACACACTACTATATATAAAATAGATAACCAACAAGGAACTATACTTGATATTTTGTAATAGCCTATAAGGGAAAATAATCTGAAAAAATAGACATATATGTATGTGTAACTGAATCACTTTGCTGTACACCTGAAACTAACACAACATTGTAAATCAGCTATATTTCAATTTTTAAAAACTTTTATTTTTAGTCACATAACTGCCCAGATAATCCATAAAATTTATTATTCATCCTCAAAAAAATGAATTAAATAAATAAAAACAGAAAATTATGTAATATTTTATGCAACTTAGTGGAGGTATGTAGACATGAACTGGACAGGAACTGTGACATTTGAGAGTACGTTAAAAGAATGGGTTTATTTAACATCAAAAAAGAAACATTAGGATTCTATATATATTCATCAAGACCCAGTATATCACTTGTTTGCTTTGCTTAATATATATTAATGGGGTTTATCAAGTTAAAAGATATTTGAATTTTAACATAATTGGTTCTCAATTCAAGAAAGGATTAGTATCTCTTATAGACACCCTACATGAAATCTTTCTTTTGCAAGCTAACATAGAATGTGAAAAGGTTGCTGTTTCATACCTGTGTTTATTCTGTCATATTTTAGGCTCCCTGAGAATGTATACTCCTGTTTATTTTTTTTAAACATTTTTCTTTCTTTTTCAGATATTTATGAAATGATAAATGGTATTTTCTTTTAGGCAATTGAGCTGTTGATTGTTAGCTGTAACTTTTAAGTTTTAGATGTAAAGCAAAGAAATAAATTTAAAAATACAAATGGTTGGATTTTGAATTTTGTTTGTATGCTGATTCAAAGGAAGCTTAGCTCTGGAAGATATCAATACTAAGTTTGATGAACCATCACAAAGGCTATTTCATCAAACTATTTCAGACATTTGGAAAAGGCTATATTCATTCATTCATTCTTTCTTTAATTCACAAACAATTATAGAGAAGCTACCAGGTGCAGGTACTGCTAAAATTTGAGGAGAAATGACAGATACCTTGATCACAAATAAGTTGTACTTAGGAAGGTCATATTTGCAAATATATATATATATATATATATATATATATATATATATATATATATATAAAATGTGAAATAAAAAGTCAACATTATGTTGAAAGCCACACATACATTGCTGTTGTTGGGATCAGAAGAGGATGAGATGATTTTCAGATGACAAGATGAGATTATTTTGAGCAGGGAGTTGAATTTATATTAGGTCTTTAAGAATAATTGAGATTTGGTTTTGCAGATATAGGTGGGAAGACTTGCCACATGTAAAAGCACAGCAGAAACAACAAGTGAAATATTGTGATGGAATCTGTGGGAGATGAAAAGGTATATAACAAATGACCTATGAAGATAGATGCATGCATATGAGGTGATTTAGCAACCTGATTGTAAAGAACATGAATTATCCACATATGTCTGAATCTTTTCTTTTTATGGATATGTAACCAAAAACTATACAAATGGGAAGATAGGTAAATAAACGTTCATGTTTGCAGAACCATTTCCTTGATCTACCATTTTTGTTGGGTCTGAGAAGATGCTTTGATTAAGTGACTTGTCACCTTTTAGTGTGCAAAAGAAATTTATTCTAGGATTAGGTCATGAGTCCTGAATTACAAATGAATCAAATTAAAAATTTGCATTAATAGGACCATTGGGTAGTAGGATGGTTATTAACTTTCAGAGCTGAATGGGCCTGCCCCTGTTCTTTCACCCAGTGTTGTCTTTGTACATAAATGCCAATTCCACCTGGAAGAATATAATCTCTTTTCTATTCACGATCCCTATTCAATCCATCAGTCAAGCTTACTCTGCTTTTATCCTGTTTACATAAAAATGGTCACCTCTTTTTGCCTTCTGCCTCCTGTTTTGCCAATGTCTGTCTTATGAAATCACAGGAGCAAAATGCTCACTACCTACAATCAAAATGTCTAAAAACAGAGTGTGCTCAATGTAACAGGTAAACAAAGTGATATTAACTATTATAGTAACTGAAGCACATTGATCAAAGTCATTTGATTACTGGAAAATATGCACATTTATAAGTAAAACCTATTTTACCTGGTCATTCTTATCAACGAAAGGGCATAACTCATAACCAGAGCATCACAGCATAAGGAGGGAAGATCCCCAAACTGGAGACTGTATTCCAATCCTGACCCTCATATTACCTGGCAGCATGATCTTGATTGTGTGTTTTCCTTCCCATTAGAGACCTTGATTTCTTCGTCTGTAAAATGGAGAGTCAGACTATATATTTACAAGCTGTGAATTTCAAGGATTCTGTTAATCATAAGATCAGAACTTATGAACTTCCTTTGTTTTATGAAGCCAAACAAATACGCGTGTCATCTCTTGGTATGAATGATAATATATTTGAAACATGATAGAGGTAAATTATATTCAATAACCAGGACTTTAGAAAAGAAAAGCAAAAGGCAAACCAAGGCCTCTCTCTTCATTCCTATTTAGTGGTGAATGTTTACTTTGAATTATCCTTCTGAGGAGTCATTATCACAGCAAGAAGCATTGCAGCAAAGATGTTTTTTAAATAAAACACAACTCTAGTGTTTTAATTCTATCAGAACTGTTTGTCTAGCAGATTACTCTTTAAGCTGTTGAAATGAAAGTGACTGGTGTGATGGTGCATGCAGGCTTGATTGAGACTGAGCAGAACACATCTGTGACAGGTGGTTTTAGAGCACTGCTAGGGATATAATATCAGGTCTCGATTTACTCACACCTGCTGGGTACCTGCATGATACCAGGATTCTTTTGTTTTGCCTCAATTTTTTAATCTTACATTTTTTTCCAGATTAATAAAAGGATTTGTAGTGTCTACTATACCTCATAGCAACCTCACAGAAATTCCACATCACAGGTGTTCTGTAGTCATGGTGCATTCCAGCTTATATTTCTCATTCATTGACCATTACAGTATTTCCTCAATGAGAAATGTTTCAGTCACTGAGAATTGTAATCACTGCCAAGAAAATGTTTAAATGAAAGTGTAATTTAAACCCAATGAGCAAGTAACACAAGCAAATTCTGGGGTTGTTTCTCCTCAATGACAGTGGGAATAGTTATAGAGCATCCCTACAGTGACACATTACCCCCAAGAAAAGCCCTTTACTGCATATATTCAGAGGCAAAATATCATCATCCTCTGGAAAGCCCACAATGTTATGTCAGCTTTGATTAGAAATTTAGGTAGTATTGGAGGAGAAATTTTGGGTCCTCTGGATGTTGGAATTGATCCAAGTCATAGAAAGGCTGAAAAAAATAAAGCAAGTAGAGCCCAAATAAGGGTGAGGTTTTTTTAAAATATATGTATTCCTTGTACTGAGGCCCAAGGATATTTTGGTGGTCTAATCACCAGGACATGAAAGATGTGATAGGTAGCCAGGTTTATTCTCATTCCCTCCTTAACTCAACTAGTCCATTTTGGATTGTTTATTTAATGGGATTTCATTGATCTTCTTCTTTTGGTAACTTCTCACAGGAAGTACCATTCTTTTATATGGGATCAGATGATCTTACAGTATATCCTTGTAGTCATGAGGCTTTTGCTTGTTGTGTGAGCCTGGGTAAGTCAATTCCCATTTCAGACTCTAAGTTTTCTCAGATTTAAAATAGAACTATTTTAGCAGCTGTACCTTTTAAAATTTAATTTTGTTATTTTTATACAAATTTTAAAGTTTGCTTTCCATTTATAGTATTACAAAATATTGGCTATGTTCCCTGTGTTGTACAATGCATCCTTGAGCTTATCTTACACCTTATAGTTTGTACCTCCCACACCCCCACCCCTATATTGTCCCCCATCCCACTGGTAACCATTAGTTTGTTCTCTATATCTGTGAATCTGCTTCTCTTTTGTTTTATTCACTAGTTTGTTGTATTTTTTAGATTCTACATATAAGTGATATTATACAGGATTTGTCTTTCTCTGACTTATTTTACTTAGCATAATGCCTTCTAAGTCCATCCATGTTGCTGCAAGTGGCAAAATTTCATATGTGTATATAAACCACATCTTTATCCATTCATCTGTTGATGGACACTTAGGTTGCTCCCATATCTTTTCTATTGTAAACAATGCTTCTATGAACATCGGGGTGCATGTATCCTTTCAAATTAGTGTTTTGGGTTTTTTTTAGGATAATATACCCAGGAGTGGAATTGCTGGGTCATATGATAGTTCTATTCTTACTGTTTTGAGAAGCTGTCATACTGTTTTCCACAGTGGCTGCAGCAATTTACATTCCCACCAACAGTTTACGAGGTTTCCCTTTTCTACACATCCTCACCAACATTTGTTACCTGTGTTCTCTTTGATGATAGCCATACTGAAATGTGTGAGGTGATATCTCGTTGTGGTTTTGATTTGCATTTCCCTGATGATTAGCAATGTTGAACATCTTTTCATGTTTCTGTTGTCCATCTGCATTTCCCCTTTGGAAAAATGTCTATTTAGATCTTCTGCTCACTTTTCAATTGAGTTGTTTGTTTTTTTGACATTGAGTTGTATGAGCTGTTTATATATATTGTATATTAATCCCTTATTGGTCATATCATTTTCAAATATTTTCTCCCATTCAGTAGATTGTCCTTTTATTTTGTCGTTGGTTTCCTTTGCTGTGCAAAAGCTTTTAAGTTTAATTAGGTCCCATTTGTTTATTTTTGTTTTTGTTTCCTTTACTGTAGGAGACAGGTCCAAAAAATATTGCTGCAATTTATGTCAAAGAGTGTCCTGCCTATGTTTTCCTCTAGGAGTTTTATAGTATCCAGTCTTACATTTAGCTCTTTAATCCATTTTGCATTTATTTTTGTACATGGTGTTAAAGAATGTACTCCAAAAACTATAAGATACTGAAGAAAGAAATTGAAGATGGCACAAACAGATGGAAAGATATACCATGTTCTTGAATTGGAAGAATCAGTATTATTAAAATGACCATACTACCCAAGGCAATCTAAGAGTCAGTGCAATCTCTATCAAAATACCAATGGCATTTTTCACAGAACTAGAACAAATAATTTTAAAATTTGTATGGAAACACAAAAGACCTGAAATAGCAAAAATGATCTTGAGAAGGAAGAACACAGCTAGAGGAATCAGGCTTCCTGACTTCAGACTATACCACAAAGCTACGGTAATCAAAACAGTATGGTACTTGCACAGAAACAGACACATAGATCAATGAAACAAGATAGAGAGCCCAGAAATAGACCCATGTCCTGTGGTCAATTAATCTATGACAAAGGAGGAAAGAATGTACAATGGAGAAAAGACAATCTCTTCAATAAGTGGTGCTGGGAATATTGGACAGCTATATATAAAAGAATGACAGAAGCTGCACTCTTTATTAGAGGTCTGAGAGCCACATTTTGCTAGTACATTAATTTCACTTGACCAACCGTTTTCTCTCCCTTAATTTAACTTACTGTTTGAAGCGGTAACACAAGCATAGAGAAGAGTAAGTCTATTTCTTACAGCTCTATTCTCCAGCCACCCAAATCCCTTCCCAGGAGGCACAGTATTGTCAGCTTCTTGTATATCCTTCAAAAGACTTTCTAAACATAATACAAGCAAATACCTATTTGTGCATTTGTACATATTGAACACAAATGGTAGAATGTACAAATATATATGAGTTTGCATTGTGAGTGTTTGTGTATTTAATACAAATGGTAGCATGTACAAACACACACATTTATAGATTGCTTCTTTTATTGAACAATGCATGTTGGAGATCTTTCTAAAGCAATACATAATTAGCTGTTTTATTGTCTTTAGCACCTGTATAACATTACATTGTATGGACATTCCAGAATTTACCTAACCAATCCCCTATTGAAGAAAATTTATGTTTTTTTAAGTATTTTGATGTTACAAACATCTTTACCATGAATATAATCTTGAACATACTCCATTTTGCACATGTGCTACTATATCTGCAGGTCATATTCCCAGAAGAGGGTAAACAAGTAGGTATGTGCATTGTAATATGAGAGTTTATTCCCATTTCCTAATAGTATAACTTTGGCTGCATCCCACAGACTTTGATATTTCGTGTTTCATTATTATTCATTTAGAACTATTTTTAATATCCTTTGTGATTTCTTCTGTGGACCATGGGTTCTATAAGTGTGTTTAATTCCAAACATTCAAGGATTTTTAAGATGCTTAATTTTATTAATTTCTAATTAAATTTTGTTGTCAGTGATCATACCCTGTAAGGTATCAGTCTTTTGTCTTTTTATAAGGGCCAACATTTGTTTTAGTGAATGTTCTATATAGACTCAAAAAATATTCATTCTGCTGTTGTTTGGAATCATGTTCTACAATATTGATTAGGCTAAGTAGTTTGATAGTACTCAGATTTTATATATTTTTACTGAGTTTTGCTATATCTTCTAACAGTTGTTGAGAGAGGGGTATTAAATTTTCTAACTATGATTGTGGAATTATTTGTTGTCTCCTTTACTTCTGTTGCTTTTCACTTCATAAATTTTGAGATACTATTATTAGGCACATACATAAGTAGGGTTATTATGTCTAGATCATAATGCCCTGACCCTTGATTTTTATGAAATGTTCTTTTTACCTCTGATAATACTACTGGTCTTGAAACACCCTTTGTCTGATATTAATATGGCCATATCTATGCTTACTGTTGACTTGGGTGTATGTACTCCACACTTTTACTTTCAAACTCTATGAGACTTAGGGGTATCAAACTTTTACTTTCAACCCCTATGAGACTCAGGGGTATCACTTCTAGACAAGATATTGTTGAGTTTTGCATTTTTGATCAGGCAGGCAGTCTCTGCCTTTTAGTTGGAGTGGTTGCTCTTTTTGCAATAAATGTGGTGATTGCTATGGTTGGGTTTAAACTACCACCTTGCTGTTTGTTTTCTATTTATCTCATCTGACTTTTATTTTTCCATTTTTCTTCTAATTTCTTTTTGTTTAATTAATGATTTTTATATTTTGTTTTTATTCCTGTGTTGCCTTCTTAGTTCTTTTGTATTATATTTATAGCTCTTGCTCTAGAGAGTATAGCAGGGTTTCTTACTTTATGATAGTCTACTTAGAATTTATATTAAACACCTCACGTAAAATAGAAGAACCTTAAAATAATATATTTAAATTAAACAGCTTTCTGCAATGTAATGTGTATGTTTTTACATTATAACCCTCTCAGTTCAATGTTATTATGTTTGCTTTAAGAATTAAAAGAAGAAAAAGTATGTCCTTTTATATTTATCAGCATGTTTATGATTGCCAGTAGTATTTATCCCTTCCTATATAACCTAGTTTTCATCTGGTATAATTTCCCTTCAGTCCAAATAACATCTTTTAGCATTTATTATAATGCAAGTCTGCTAGAAATGAATTCACTCATTTTGTTTATCTGAAAATATTTTTTACTTCAGTTGGGTATAGAATTATGGATTCAATCTCTTTTTCATTTTAGCATTTTAATGACATCCTTCCATTGTTTTCTAGCTGCCACTGTTTGCCTGTGTTTCATGTGTCTTTGTTCCTTCTCTATTTCATTTAATTTTTTCTTTATTTTTCAGAAGTTTGTTTATAATGTGCCTGAGCATAGTTTTGGAGTATTTCTCCTGCCTAGAGTTTGCTAAGCTTCTTTGATGTGGATCAGAAGAAATTTTTATTTTTACCATATTTGATAACTTTCAACCATTACTTATTTTTTTCTACTTTATTCTATTTATTTTTCTTCCACATAGGTTAGTTTGATATTGTTGGTGGTTACTGAATCTGTTTTATGTGTTTGCAGGGGGATGGGGGTATTAAATATTTATCTGTCTATTTAAGCCAGGATAATTTCAATTAATCTGTCTTCAGGTTCATTAATGCTTTCATTTGCCAGTTTCTAGTCTTTCAATAAGTACAACCAGTATTTTTTCTTTAAATATTTTTCTTTTCACTTCTATGAAAAGTGAAATATCATTTCTTTCTTTTTATCATTTCCAAATTTTGCTGATATTTCTTATTTGTTTACTCATTATGTCCATTTTCTTTAAGTCTATAACATATTAATAGGAGCTGTTTTAAAATCCTTGGCTATTAATACTAACATCTGGGTCATCGTGTGGTCCTTACTGCTGACTGCTTAATTGGTTGATTATGGATTACATTGCCTTGCTTGTATCTATGTTTTATAATTTTTTATTGTAGGTTAGACATTTGTATAATATGAGTGCTTCCTTTTTTTTGAATTTTATTTTATTTAGTTTTTTATACATCAGGTTTTTATGAGTTATCCATTTTATACATATTAGTATATATATGTCAGTGCCAATCTCCCAATTCATCACACCATCACCACCACACGCCACCACTTTCCCCCCTTAGTATCCATACATTTGTTCTCTACTTCTGTGTCTCACTTTCTGCCCTGCAAACCAGTTCATCTGTACCATTTTTCTAGGTTCCACATATATGCATTAATATACAATATTTGTTTTTCTCTTTCCAACTTACTTCACTCTGTATGACAGTCACTAGATCCATCCAAGTCTCCACAAATGATCCAATTTCATTCTTTTTATGGCTGAGTAATTTTCCATTGTATATATGTGCCACATTTTCTTTATCCATTCGTCTTTTGATGGTCATTTAGGTTGCTTCCATGACCTGCCTATTGTAAATAGTGCTGCATTGAACATTGGGGTGCATGTGTCTTTTTGAATTATGGTTTTCTCTGGGTACATGAGCAGTAGTGGGATTGCTGGGTCATATGGTAATTCTATTTTTAGTTTTTTAAGGAACCTCCATACTGTTCTCCATAGTGGCTGTATCAATTTACATTCCCACCAACAGAGCAAGAGGGTTCCCTTTTCTTCACACCCTCTCCAGCATTTGTTGTTTGTAGATGTTCTGATGATGCCCATTCTAACTGGTGTGAGGTGATAACTCATTGTAGTTTTGATTTGCACTTCTTTAATAATTAGTGATGTTGAGCAGCTTTTCATGTGCTTCTTGGCCATCTGTATGCTTTCTTTAGAGAAATGTCTATTTAGGTCTTCTGCCCATTTTTGGATAGTTTTTTTTTTTTTTAATATTGAGCTGCATGAGTTGTTTATATATTTTGGAGATTAATCCTTTGTCCATTGATTTGTTTGCAAATATTTTCTCCCATTCTGAGGGTTGTCTTTCTGTCTTGTTTGTAGTTTCCTTTGCTTTGCAAAAGCTTTTAAGTTTCATTAGGTCTCCCTTGTTTATTTTTGTTTTTATTTCCATTACTCTAGGAGGTGGATCAAAAAAGATATTGCTGTGATTTATGTCAAAGGGTGTTCTTCCTATGTTTTTTTCTAAGAGTTTTATAGTGTCCAGTCTTACATTTAGGTCTCAAATCCATTTTGAGTATATATATATATATATATATATATATATATATTTTTTTTTTTCTGTACGCGGGCCTCTCACTGTTGTGGCCTCTCCCGTTGCGGAGCACAGGCTCCGGATGCGCAGGCCCAGCGGCCATGGCTCACGGGCCCAGCCGCTCCGCGGCATATGGGATCCTCCCAGACCGGGGCACGAACCCGTATCCCCTGCATCGGCAGGCGGACTCTCAACCACTGTGCCACCAGGGAGGCCCCTATAATTTCATTCTTTTACATGTAGCTGTCCCGTTTTCCCAGCACCACTTATTGAAGAGGCTGTCTTTTCTCCATTGTATATTCTTGCCTCCTTTATCAAAAATAAGGTGACCATATGTGTGTGGGTATATCTCTGGGCTTTCTATCCTGTTCCATTGATCTATATTTCTGTTTTTGTGCCAGTACCATACTGTCTTAATTACTGTAGCTTTGTGCTATAATCTGAAGTCAGGGAGTCTGATTTCTCTAGCTCCACTTTTTTCTCTCAAGACCTCTTTGACTACAGGGTGTCTTTGGTGTCTCCATACAAATTTTAAGATTTTTTGTTCTAGTTCTGTAAATAATGCCATTGGTAATTTGATAGGGATTGCATTGAATCTGTAGATTGCTTTGGGTAGTAGAGTCATTTTCACAATATTGATTCTTCCAATCCAAGAACAAGGTATATCTTTCCATCTGTTTGTATCATGTCTAATTTCTTCCATCAGTGTCTTATAGTTTTCTGCATACATGTCTTTTGTTGCCCTAGGTAGGTTTATTCCTAGGTATTTTATTCTTTTGTTGCAGTGGTGAATGGGAGTGTTTACTTAATTTCTCCTTCAGATTTTTCATCATTAGTGTATAGGAATGCAAGAGATTTCTGTGCATTAATTTTGTATACTGAAACTTTACCAAATTCATTGATGAGCTCTGGCAGTTTTCTGGTGGCATCTTTAGGATTTTCTATGTATAGTATCATGTCATCTGCAAACAATGACAGTTTTACTTCTCCTTTCCCAATTTGTATTCCTTTTATTTCTTTTTCTTCTCTGATTGCCGAGGCTAGCACTTCCAAAACTATATTGAATAATAGTGGTGAGAGTGGACATACGAGTCTTGTTCCTGGTCTTTGGGGAAAGGCTTTCAGTTTTTCACCCTTTAGAATGATGTTTGCTATAAGTTTTTCATATATGGCCTTTATTATGTTGAGGTAGTTTCCCTCTATGCCCACTTTCTGGAGATTTTTTATCAAAAATGGGTGTTGAATTTTGTCAAAAAGTTTTTCTGTATTTATTGAGATGATCATATGGCTTTTGTTCTTCAATTTGTTAATATGGTGTACCACATTGTTTGATTTGCATATATTGAAGAATCCTTGCATCCCTGGGATAAATCCCACTTGATCATGGTGTATGATCCTTTTAATGTGTTGTTAGATTCTGTTTGCTAGTATTTTGTTGAGGACTTTTGCATCTATATTCATCAGTGATATTGCTCTGTAGTTTTTTTTTTTTTTTTGAAGTATCTTTGTCTGATTTTGGTATCAGGGTGATGGTGGCCTCATAGAATAAGTTTGGGAGTGTTCCTTCCTCTGCAATTTTTTGGAAGAGTTTGAGAAGGATCGGTGTTAGCTCTTCTATAAATGTTTCATAGAATTCACCTGTGAAGCCATCTGGTCCTGGACTTTTGTTTGTTGGAAAATTTTTAATCAGAGTTTCAATCTCATTACTTGTGCTTAGTCTGTTCATATTTTCTATTTCTTCCTGGTTCAGTCTTGGAAGGTTATACCTTTCTGCGAATTTGTCCATTTCTTCTGGGTTGTCCATTTTATTGGCATAGAGTTGCTTGTAGTAGTCTCTTAGGATGTCTTGTATTTCTGTGGTGTCTGTTGTAACTTCCCCTTTTTCTTTCTAATTTTATTGATTTGAGTCCTCTCCCTCTTTTTCTTGATGAGTCTGGCTAATGCTTTATCAATATTATTTATCTTCTCAAAGAACCAGCTTTTAGTTTTATTGATCTTTGCTATTGTTTTCTTTGTTTCTATTTCATTTATTTCTACTCTGATCTTTATTATTTCTTTCCTTCTGCTAACTTTGGGTTTTGTTTTTTCTTCTTTCTCTCTTTCCTCTCAGTGTAGGGTTAGATTGTTTGTTTGAGATTTTTCTTGTTTCTTGAGGTAGGCTTTTATAGCTATAAACTTCCCTGTTAGAACTGCCTTTGCTGCATCCCATAGGTTTTGGATCATCATGTTTTCATTGCCATTTGTATCTAGGTAGTTTTTGATTTCCTCTTTTATTTCTAAAGTGATTTCTTGGTTATTTAATAATGTATAGTTTAGCTTCCATGTTTGTATTTTTTTATGTTTTTTTCCCTGTAATTGATACTAATCTCATAGTGTTGTGGTCAGAAAAGATGCTTCATATGATTTCAGTTTTCTTAAATTTACTGAGGCTTGATTTGTGACCCAAGTTGTGATCTATCCTGGAGAATGTTCTGTGTGCACTTGAGAAGAAAGTGTGTTCTGCTGTTTTTGGATGGAATGTCCTATAAATAACAATTAAGTCTCTCTGGTCTATTGTTTCATTTAAAGCTTGTGTTTCCTTATTAATTTTCTGTTTGGATGATCTGTCCACTGTTGTAAGTGAGATGTTCAAGTCCCCCAGTATTATTGTCTCACTGTAAGTTTCCTCTTTTATAGCTGTTAGCAGTTGCCTTATGTATTGAGGTGCTCCTATGTTGAGTGCATATATATTTCTAATTGTTATATCTTCTTCTTGGCTTGATCCTTTGATCATTATGTAGTGTCCTTCCTTGTCTCTTGTAACATTCTTTATTTTAGTCTGTTTTATCTGATATGAGTGTTGCTACTCCAGCTTTCTTTTGATTTCCGTTTGCATGGAATATCCTTTTCCATCCCCTCACTTTCAGTCTGTATGTGTCCTAGGTCTGACGTGACAACATATATATGGGTCTTGTTTTTGTATCCATTCAGCTAGCCTCTGTCCTTTGGTTGGAGCATTTAATCCATTCTCATTTAAGGTAATTATCAATATGTATGCTACTATTACCATTTTCTTAATTGTTATGGGTTTGTTTTTTTAGGTCCTTTTCTTCACTTCTGTTTCCCACTTACAGAAGTTCCTTTAGCCTTTGTTGTAGAGCTGTTTTGGTGGTGCTGAATTCTCTTAACTTTTGCTTGTCTGTAAAACTTTTGATTTCTCAATCGAATCTGAATGAGATCCTTGCCAGGTAGAGTAATCTTAGTTTAGGTTCTTCCCTTTCATCTCTTTAAGTATATCATGCCACTCCCTTCTGGTTTGTATAGTTTCTGCTGAGAAATCAGCTGTTAACCTTATGGCAGTTCCCTTGTATGTTATTTGTCATTTTCCCTTGTTGCTTTCAATAATTTTTCTTTGTCTTTATTTTTGGTTAATTTGATTACTATGTGTCTTGGCACGTTTCTCCTTGGGGTTATCCTGCCTGGGACTCTGCGTGCTTCCTGGACTTGGGTGGGTATTTCTCTTCCCATGTTAGGGAAGTTTTCGACTATAATCTCTTCAAATATTTTCTCAGGTGATTTCTGTCTCTCTTCTCCTTCTGGGACACCTATAATGCAAATGTTGTTTCATTTAATGTTGTCCCAGTGGTCTCTTAAGCTGTCTTCATTTCTTTTCATTCTTTTTTCTTTATTCTGTTCTGTGGCAGTGAATTCCACCATTCTATCTTCCAGGTAACTTATCCATTCTTCTGCCTCAGTTATTCTGCTATTGATTCGTTCTAGTGTATTTTTCATTTCAGTTATTATATTGTTCATCTCTGTTTGTTTGTTCTTTAATTCTTCTAGGTGTTTGTTCTTTAATTCTTCCTGGCCTTTGTTAAATATTTCTTGCATCTTCTTGATCTTTGCCTCCATTCTTTTTCTGAGGTCCTGGATCATGTTCACTATCATTATTCTGAATTCTTTTTCTGGAAAGTTGCCTATCTCCACTTCATTTTGTTGTTTTTATGGGGTTTTATCTTGTTCCTTCATCTGGTACATAGCCCTCTGCCTTTTCATCTTTTCTATATTTCTGTGAATGTGTTTTTTTTTCCCCAGGCTGCAGGATTGTAGTTCTTCTTGCTTCTGCTGTCCACCCTCTGGTGAATGAGGCTATCTAAGAGGCTTGTGCAAGTTTCCTGATGGGAGGGACTGGTGGTGGGTAGAGCTGAGTGTTCCTCTGGTGGGCAGATCTCAGTGAAACTTTAATCTGCTTGTCTGCTTTTGGGTGGGACTGGGTTCCCTCCCATTGGTTGTTTGGCCTGAGGCAACCCAACACTAGAGCCTACCTGGGCTCTTTGATGCGGCTAGTGGTGGACTCTGCGAGGTCTCATGCCAAGGAGTATTTCCCAGAACTTATGCTGCCAGTGTCCTTGTCCTTATGGTGAGACACAGCCACCCCCCGCCTCCTCAGGAGACCCTCCAACACTAGCAGGTAAGTCTGGTTCAGTCTCCTATGGTGTCACTGCTCCTTCCCCTGGGTCCTGATGCACACACTAGTTTGTGTGTGCCCTCCAAGAGTGGAGTCTCTGTTTCCCCCAGTCCTGTCAAAGTCCTGCTATCAAATCCTGCTAGCCTTCAAAGTTTGGTTATCTGGGAATTCCTCCTCCCATTGCCAGACCCCCAGGTTTGGAAGCCTGATGTGGGGCTCAGAAACTTCACTCCAGTGTGTGGGCTTCTGTGGTATAAATGTTCTCCAGTTTGTGAGTCACCCACCCAGCCATTATGGTATTTGATTTCATTGTGATTGTGCCCCTCCTACCATCTCACTGTGGCTTCTTCTTTGTCTTTGGATTTGCAGTATCTTTTCTGGTGAGTTTCAGTGTCTTTCTGTCAATGATTGTTCAGCAGTTGTGATTCTGTTGCTCTCGCAAGAGGGAGTGAGAGCACGTCCTTCTACTCTGCCATCTTGAACCAATCTCGAGTGTGTGCTTTATTTCCTGACATTTAAATTAAAAAGTAATATATCCTCTTGATCCTGTGTGTGTGTGTGTGTGTGTGTGTGTGTGTGTTTAGGTCTTGACTATTTTGCTTCTGTCTTTAGTCTGAGATTGGGGGGAGACCTTATTTAGAGATTTACAGTGTGGTCCTAAAATGGCCTTTTGAGGTCTCCAATGAATGTCCAATGTGTTTATTGATGTCTCTCCTTTCTGGCTTGTCTAGAAGTTCATCATATCCCGGCCCTGCCCAACCATGGTATGTCCATTCAGTTATCAATCTTTCAGTAGTTGTTCTAGGCTAGGCTTGAGGAATCTCATTCTCAGCATATGCAGTCTATCCATAAGCCCAAGACCCTCAGGAAGTTCCCATACAGACTCCTGCCCCCAATTCCACCAGCTTCCTTTTCTTTGGCACCTTGCTCCACAAATCCAAGTCCCCTTAGCAGTTCCAACCTCCAGTTTCTGACACCACAGCTCCAAAAAACCCAGAGTGCTATCCCTCAGCTTCACCTTTCCATTTCAGCATTGAACAGTGCCCATTGAAGAACGCCAGGTTGTAAATCAACTATACTTCAATAAAAGAAAATTTAAAAAGAAATAAAAAAGAAAAGAAAGTCAAGGTTAATATGGTGCTTACCCCATGCATTTTCCTTCTCTTAAAGATGAAAACCCTACAATTCCAGTTGACAAGTGCTTGGAAACTACTGTCTCATATAGTTTGTCCAGTTTTATAATTATTTATAATAGGAAGTTATGTTTGATACCGATTATTCTGACTTCATGGAAGTTGACAGATGAAATTTTAAAAATTAGGAAATTTCATGTTTTAAGAATGTATTTCTATCATTAATTGATCATTTCTGGGGCCGTTAGAGTATTCAGAATGATTTTCCAAATGGTATAATAATGTTTAAATTGAAATAAGAGAATTTTAAAACATTCCCACTTTCATCCTTATCCCCAGAAAAGAAGACAGAGGCTGAGGCACACATCCTCTCACATAAAGTGATAGGGTTATTCAACGTACTTGCCTTGATTTTCAAACTCAATCATAGGGGGCATTTAGTTACATACTGTGTACATGCTCACTTCATAAGAATTAATGGTGTTTTTAATTGGAGAATTGCACTGTTTCCCCAATATCTGCTCTCTGTCCCTAGAACACTCAGACTTCTGGAAATAATTTTTGTGATAACAGTGAATTGTAATATGATATATGCCCTCATCCACTGGTCTTCTTCTAATTCCCACTCTTCACCTTACCTCTATACTTGCAGGCTTCTGGCTAAAGGATAAGTCAAATGGCTTTGTGGTATTATGCCTCATTAGAAGGTAATATCATCACATCACTTATTTTAAACTGATGTCAAAGTCATCCTTTACTAGAAAAAGAGAAATGGTCAGATTTATCTGTGTGCTCTGTAAATAGATGGCCAAATTGAAAATTGAGCCTTAAGCAAAATAGCCTTGATTAGCCTGTTACAAGGAAGAGAAATTCAGGACACATGATTTGGAGTCCATAAGGAAAGTGACTTTTCTCAACCTACTGTTCAGGTGAACCCATTTTCATTTGTGATATCCCCTGAAAATTGTAATGAGAAAGTAAGGAAAGTAAGTAATATGTCAGATACTGTGTTTAGCATACCTACATTGTCTTGTTTAATAATCAAAACCTTACAGTGAAGGTATGATTAGTGTTAACTTACAGGTGAAGAAACTGAGCTTTAGGGAAATTAAGTAACTTGTCCAAGTTTAAAAATTAGGGAGATGAACATTTTTGTCGATCTGCCTCCAAAATTATGTTTCCAATACACTACAGTTTTCATGATTTTATGATGATATAAGTTTACCTGGTTGCCTTTTAAGGTTTTGCAAAGAAAGCATTAACAAAGAACCTTTAGTTTGGTTTCCTTGTAAGATTTTGCAAAGAAAGCATTAACAAAGAAACTTTAGTTTTAGAGAAATTAGCTCAGGAGTTTTCCAGTAAAAAATATCTCAAAAATATATAAAGATTCCCATGTCAACAGTTTAAGTTATAAAATTAGACTTATTCTAGTCAAAGCAACCAAGTTTTTAAAAAATGCTTCACTTGAGATAATGTATTTCAGCATTTTCTTTGCCTCTTGTCAGGATGGGAAACAATAGTTCTCTTGCTTGATTTAATATCATTATGTCTGACAACACAGTTAACAAAGCAACTGCTAATATTCCAAAGATTTTCAAGTTCTGTGCATCTAAAAGTCACTAATGAGGTTAGTGGACCAGAAGTTTCACAGCCAAATATCCAAAGCTTAAGACCACAGGCACTGTGTATCTCTGGAGTTGTTGGATGTAAATTGTGTTGCAAGAACCATCAAGTATTTAATTCCATCCTTATACACAGCCCAATAAACAAGGTTTACGGCAAACAGGGAAGATGCATTTGTACATTAAAAAGAGTTTAGATTTTGATTTCCAACTGGAAAGGAAGGAATCAAAACAAGATGGTTCTTTTTACTAGCATATATTTGAAAAATCAGTAATTTTTACATTTCGTAGGGAGAATCATTAGTTATAATTGCTTATATAATAGCAAAGTTTATTTTATCTGATTACCTTTTCTTTTACATTTTATATTTTGTTTTCTTAATAATAATAATATATCACTACTATTTCTCTCTGGTAGTTAAACACTGTTTTTGAAATAATGATATTTTATCATGACTGCTTAATTTCAAGAAATTATTTAACTGTTTAATATGAATGATAAAGCTATAGAATGTTTAAGTCAAAATGATGTTTTAGATTTCCTGGTTCAACAAACAACTCTTTTGTACATTTAGGGGAACAAGGAGCCTAAGAAAGAAACTGATAATCCCAATTTGAACACAAATTAGAGATATACAAGAATAAAAATCCAGCTCTCATGATGTCTTTTCACCAAATTATTTTGTTGGAGTAGACATTTTTTTAATTCCAAGAACTCTTGAGAATTCGAGGGGAATATAACAATTATAGTAGTTACCTTCATAAAGCTTAGACAGGTAGTGTTAGATTATGAAAAATGAGAAAACAAGGTAAAGAATTAGAAAGTGACTGGAGGATGTGCTAAATTATGTAAGGTAATCAGGGGACTTCTCTGAGATAGTCACGCTTGAGCAGTGACTTGAAAGAAATGAGGGATCAAGCCATGTTAATATGCTATTGAAGAGGTTTCCAGGAGCAAAGAATATCAATTGTGTAGGACTTGAGATGGTTTATGCTTTTTATTTTTGGGAAACAGCAAGGAGACCAGTGGCTGCAGTGTGATGAGTATTCATTCATTCACTGCACATTCATCCCATGGATTATTATAGCCAGAGCAGTGAGAGGGGAAATGGGGATCCACAAAGAACTGGATAAAGATGAATCATAATTATGGTACCATTTAATTTTATTAATCATACAGGATTATAAAAGTTGTGGATTCCTACTTGAGTTAGAAAGCATACGTTTTACATGTAAAGCTAGAAGGAGTAAAAGTGGTTGTGATTGAATCACATAACATTCTTTACTTCTCAAAAAATATATTCCAAGAAATTGTCACTCTAAAATGTAGAAACGTTTCAAGTTATGATGTCAAAGTCTTCTATGGAAAGGAATTAATCTCAAATAATTGTATAGGTCTTCAAAGAGCTTGCACATAGGTTATGTAATTTGATCTCTATAGCCCCATGAGTCTGTAGTACAATAGATGAAGTTGAGGTTCATTAAGGTTAACTGATTTGCCAAAGGTCTCTTTGACAGTTTGGAAAACTATTAATGGATAATAAACCAGAAATTTAGAGACTGCAAATGGTTTTCCAGAAAATAATTTATTGTGTATTTCTTCATGTGTTGTGGGCAATTCTCTTTTTCTATTCTATTCATTTTATGTTTTGATATCATTATTATTATAGGAAATTGCAAATGGTTAGTTTTAAATTATACAGTTTTATAAGCACTATTTATAAATAAAACATATAAACATGTGCATTACATAATGGACTGCAATAAAAAATGACAAGTAGAATAAATGAGTTGGAGAAAGGATGGAAAATATTTTTTGTGAATAAATTATTTGATCCAAAAGTGTTATATTTTCATCATGAACAAAATTTGTCTGCAACCTATGAATGAATGATTGTTATTGGTATAAATTTTCCTGCATTATATGTTAACTAATTATATGGGAAAACTTGATTTTAAAAGAAGGACAATGATTTTGAGAAGTAATATTTATCATTTTACTTAACCTTCACCACATGCTTTGACTCTTCTACTATGGATTTTTTAATGACAAATATAATATACATAAATAAGTGCACAAACTGTATGGAACTCAATGAATTTTCATAAAGTGAACACACACATGTAGCTAGCTACCAGATCAAGAAATACATCATTGCCAGCACCCAAGAGTCCTCCCCTTGATTCATCTTACTAATTACCCTCCCTGAACAAAGTTATTGCTTTCCTGAGTTCTACAGTAGATTAGTTTTACCTGCTTTTGAGCTTTATATAATTGAAATAATATAGCAAGTAGCTGTATTTATTGTTTATGTTTATGGTTTATTTTTTCCACATTATGTTGGTGAGAATCATCTATATTATTGCTTATAGTTGTAGTTTGTTTATTCTTACTGCTCTATAGTATCTTATTATCAGAATACATTACATATCCAATCTACTATTGATGGTCATTTCACTTGTCTCCATTTTGGGGCTCTTATGAATAGTGCTACTATGACCATTCTTGTACATGTCTCATAGGGGATAGATAGAGATAGATAGATTGATTGATTTATAAATAGATAGCCTGATAGGTTTCATTGGGTATAAATCCAGAAGTAGAATTGTTGAATTATAGGATACACTTATATTTATCAATACTGCCAAACAGCTTTTCAGAGTGGTTTTACCAATTTGTTCTACCATAATATACATATGAGAGGTCCAGTTGCTCCATATCCTTTCCAACACTTGGCATTATCTATTATCTCATTTTAGCTATACTTGAATGTAACCCGTGAGGGATTTTTCCAGCTTTATTGAGGTAGAGTCGGCAATTAAAAATTGTACAGCTTCATGATTTGATATACATATACACTGTGAAATACTCATCACAATCAAACTAATTAACATATCCATAGCTACCTTTTTCTTTCTGTTTTTGGTTTTTTTGTGTGTGTGTGGTGAGACACTATCTTATGATCCAGGAATCCCACTTAGGAATATACCCAAAAATATGAAATCAGGATCTTGAAGAAATGTCTGTATTCCAATGTTTATTTCAGCATTATTCACAATAGCTAAGATATGGAAACAACCTAAGCATCAGTCAACAGATGATTAAAAAAACGTGATATACATATATCTATATATAGATATATATAATTCAACCTTAAAAAGAAGGAAATCCTGCCATTTGCCACAACATGGCAGGTATTAGACAAAGTGAAATAAATCAGATGCAGAAAGACAAATATGTGGAATTTAGATATTTGGAACCTAAAATAGGCAAACCCATAGAAGCAGAGAGTAGAGTGATAGTTACCTGGGGGAGGGAGAAATGGAGAGATGTTGGTTAAGGGGTACAAAGTTTTAGTTATGCAAGATGAATTAGTTTTGGAGAGCTCATGTATAAGAATATGACTATAGTTAACAATATTATATTGTATACTTGAAATTTACTAAAAGAGCAGATCTCAAGTGCCTTCACCAAATTTTTAAATGTGAAAATTATTGCCCCTACTTTATAGATGATAAAGCAAAGATATATCAAAATTAAATAGCACGTCCAAAATTATACAGCTAAAGAAACAGAATCAATACTGTCACTCAGCTCTATCTTATCACATAGTCTTTGCTGTTTCCTTAAAATATTTTTATTACTTACTTCAACAAGAATAAGTTGAGTGCTAAATATGCTGGACTTCCTAATAAGCACTGATGAGGAACATGTCTTTGTGAGGAAAAGCTTGCAGTGTATAGGACAGGAGCAAGAAAAACCATCATTACACAAGACAAAGTGCATTAAATACACTTTGGGGGAAAAAAGGTAAATACCATGAGAAACTAAAGGAGGGGAAGTTCACAATAACCTGCAATAACTGAGAAAAAACATTTGCCATTATTTTATTGGATAGAGAATTAGAGAGGACAGTTGAACAAAGTACAATTTGAGGGTTAAGAGGTGTGAGCATGTCGAGGAATTAGTATGTGATGAAAGCACTGTTGGCAGTGATAGTCAACCATGAAGGAAATATAACATGTTATCCATACAGCCATCAAATTCCCCAAATTTCTGTCTCCTTATTCCTCATGATACTTATATCTAAAGGAGAATGCCATTCAAGTAGGGGTGGGATGGGCCAAGACTGGCTCAGTTAAAGGCTGGCTAAGAAGGAAGTGTCTCATCTTGTGCAGTGGTGGAGCCTAAGACTGATGGGAGAGTCCAGAACCTGAGTAGGTTATCAGTGGTCTAAGTGCAGAGAGAAGAATAGGAAGAAATACGGGAGAGGGATCAAGGTAGAGTATGAAGCTATGAAATTGGGGATCAGTGAGAAGAATTCTGGAGAGAGTAGATTAGAATCAGATGGATGGGGAGAGATTGAAAAGGGTCCTGATGTGCTTCCCTGGTGGCTCAGTGGTTGAGAGTCCACCTGTCAATGCAGGGGACATGGGTTCGTGCCCCGGCCTGGGAAGATCCCACATGCCACAGAGTGGCTGGCTCTGTGAGCCGTGGCTGCTGAGCCTGCGTGTCCGGAGCCTGTGCTCCACAACGGGAGAGGCCACGACAGTGAGAGGCCCGCATACCTACTGCAAAAAGAAAAGAAAAGAAACGGGTCCTGAGTGCTGGTCTTGAGCTTAAGTGGTGTTCCATTATTCACTCATCATCTGGAATGAAATGGGTGGGTGATCCAACTTTCCAAGACAAGGCTAGGGTTAATAGGCATTTGGAATGTGAGAAGAATTGGTCATATAATGACTTGTACAATGCTAGAACAACAACAAGTTGTGCAAGTGCTGCTTAAAAAGTGAGTGCTTAAAATCAATTTCAAAACACTATCAAAGGTCATATTCATATTCTGTTGAAATGAAGGTCAGTTTAAGTTGAACAAATTAAAGATTTGGAAAGATTTTAGAGTAATAAATGTGAAAAATAAACCTAGCATTTCACATACTACACACATTATGTGCATGTGGGTGTGTTTCTCTTTCATCAACAAACGTTTATTCTATAAGCCTTGCTATGTACCTAGATGGAACTGAGCACTCAGGATTATAGATATAAGTAAATACTATTCATGAGATGCAACATGACTACTAGTTAGTTTTACAAAAGGAAAAAGAACCCTCCTTATACTAGTTATTTACTATGCTTTCATTATATGTCCTGGATTGAGATAGTCTAGGACTTAGTCACCTTGGCTCAAAGCCTGCCTATCTCCATTACACTTTAGAGTTATTATCAGTCTGAACATAATTTTTATAACCTCAGAACATCTTCTGAATATATGTGATTGCCCAAGTCTTTGCCAAAGGTTTTTAAAATGTATGTGTATATGTTGTTTTAGCTATAGTAGGAACAATCTATGTAGGATAAAGCTTAATTTATGGCATAGGGTCCTGGATGCTGGAGCAGATACAATCATCTATGACAAAAACACAGAATTAAATGTCTAGTTACCTGATTGATTGTATTTTTCTTGCTATAAGAAAAAAACTTAATAATAATGCATTGGAGTTTTTGTAAAAATTCTATAAGCCTACAACATGCTTTCATATTCATCCTCTTATTTTCCTTAAAATAACTTAATTTGCAGTTGAAATATGAAATTCAAAGAAGTTTAAGCACTTACCTAAAGTCACACAGCTAATATGTATGGATCCAGAAGCAAAACCCTGATTTTCCTACTCCAAGTAGAGGACTCTTGATTTCTCATTACACGAATAGAGTGATAATAGGAAGTATATTGTAAATTCTTTGATGCCCAACTTTATATTGAAATTGTGAACATATTGTAAAGGTTGCACTTAGAGTGATTGTCCAAGCTGGCTCAGTGTTCTTAAGGTTTTCCTCCCCATTTCTAGGAAGTTGGCTGTGCACCACAGAAGTGCCTGCACTAAGCTTTTGCCATTTTTTTCCTCCTGAAATGTGTTTCCCTAGCCAGGTATTATCAATTGCCTAATTTCTGAATTCTGACTCTGCATAGTCCCTTTAAAATATTAAATGGGATACTTCACTTGACTTTTTATATCTGATTATCACCTGGATACTATATATGGGATCCCCATTTGCCAACTCAGAATTTCAAGGCTCAATCTTTACCTATATACTATTCCTGGCTCATGCTCCCTGGACTTCAGTCCCTGCCCAATTTTCTGGACTTTCACTCTTCTAGGAACAGACTTTAAACAATTGTGAAACTAAATGGAAACCTAGGAGTTCACTATTTATTAAATAAATATATTATTTGCATATGTATAAAAGACAGCATAGTAATTATACCTGGTGGGCATGGTTGTGATGATGGCTTGCCTCCAATCAACAGCTTGGTACCAAAAGTAGGCTTGGTTAAGTAGTAAGGAAGCATTGTGTGTCATTGGAAAAAGTACTGAACCTGCAGCCAGGGCCGGGGTTCTAGCCCAGGGTCTGGATCTGCCTCTAATATACTATGACTCACAAAACAATTATTTAACTATCAAGGGCTTCTGTTACTTTGTTAAATAAGGGCAGTAAGCAGCTTTCTATCTACAAATTTTCATATTTCTGTGAGGTATACTTATAAGTAAATAGGTATTACATGTATGATAAGATGTATTTATACACACAATTCCTTGCCCCATATATTTCTTCCACCTTCCATTATGAGGTCTGAAGTCTTATATGTAGAATTTATTCACTGAACTTTGAAGAGTCCCTTAGCATCTAGAGTTCATTAATATTGAGCTAGACCTAGAAACAAAAGCTTTGAGATTATTTGAATTAGTTTGTTTTAAAAAGTATAACTAATAAAATCTGTGCTAAATTTTTCGCTTTTTCAGATCTTTTTAACCTAGTTCTAGAAGGAATCCAGAACTTTTAGATTATCTTATAAATTTAATCAGAATCACTTTGATTCCTATACTTGACAAAGGTTAAACTCTGTCCTAATAATATTGAGACAAGGTCATAGGAGAGCCCATTGTTCAGCACACAGGACCATAATTTAGGATTTTTGTGTTTCCAGACAAGGAATATGCAGTAGTTTCATTTTTTCCCCTTACTTTCTCTAGTTACTTCATTTATCTGATTCCTCATTTTTTTATTGAGAAATAATTCACATACCATAAAATTCATGTTTTTACACTATATGCTTCAATGGTTTTGTTCATATAGTTGTGCAATCTAATCCCAGGACACTTTTGCCTCTCCAAAAAAGCCATCACTTCCCATTTACCCATCTCCTCAGCCCTTAGCAACCATTAATCTATGTTTTGTCTCTGGATTTGCCTATTCTGGATATTTCATATACACTGGATCATGCAATATGTGACCTTTTGTTTCTGGCTTCTTCCACTTAGCATAATGTTTTTGAGGTTCATCTGTGCTGTCACATGAATCAGTACTCCATTCTTTTTAATAGCTAAATAATATTTCATTGTAAGGATATATCACATTTGTTCATCCATTCATCCATTGATAGATGTTTGAATTGTTTCCACATTATGAATAATGCTTCTATGAATATTTGTGTACAAGTTCACACGTGGAGAAATATTTTCAATTCTCATATGTATGTACCTAGAAGTAAAATTGCTAGATCATATGGTAACTGTATGTTTAACCTTTTGTGGAATTGCCAAACTATGTCCTACAGCTGCTGCATTATTTACATTTTTACCAGCTAGGTATGAAGATTGTAGTTTCTCTAAACCCTCAGCAACAATTTTTATTGTCCATCTTTTTTGATATGGCCATCATAGCAGATGTCAAATGGTACCACATAGTCAATTGTTTCTCTGGTTCTTAAGCCACTAAGTTTACTTAAAACTGAGAGTATTCTGTGACATCATATTTTTATTATCAATATAATTATTAATGTTGAAATATTATTATTACTATTATTATTATTTTAATGGGTACAACCACATTTCCATCTCCCGTCCCATATTTTTTGTCTCATTTTTTGGGGGCTATAACTTTTGAACCATTTGAAATCAACAGAGTCCTTCCGGCAATGTCTTTATCCCTGAAGACCTTCATCCGTCCCCACAGATGCATCACCATAGCTCCCTAGAAGTGAAGTCAGGGATTTAGTCTGCAAGAATCACCTCCAAGGACATGTTTCAACAGCTTTAGTCCCACATATTCCTCAATAACTTAACCCCAGGTGTAACTGCATTAAATCACTGGGGCCTTTCATTGAAAGGGTTACAAGGAAGAGATTCTGCTAGCACTTAGTGAAGACGGCAGTGACTATTGTGAATATGTTTGACATGTAGGATCCTTATTTACTTATAGCTGAGAAGATGCTATCACATTTGTTTTTTTTCTGCTTTTCTCTGAAGGGGAGGAATTTCTTCTTTCCATGAAATACATTTTGTTCATTTGACATGTTAGGATTTGATTTTACTGTATTGATTATAAAATCTCATTTTAAGTCACTGAACAAGACTCAGGCAGAAAAGGTGAACTTGAGAGGCAGTGATTGTGAAGCAATAAATGTGAGTTCTGGCATTGATGCAGTAATTTTGCTGTTGTTGTTTAACTTTGTATTAATCATATAACCTTTTGGTTGTCTCACTTATCAAATGGTGAAGGTGAGGTAGAGGACTTTTAAGGTTCCTTCTTGAAGTAAAACTCTCATATGTTTCACTGGAGATCATACAGTATAGTAGTAAAATTTTTCTATTACTTTTTCCTGATATTTTTACCTGAAATTTTGATTACTAAGTAAAAAAAAAAAATGTTTCAAAGAAATTAACAGGAAAGTTACTGACGTTAAGCAAAGAGGTAGTATACTAGTGATTTTATGGAACAAGCTTTGAGTATTTCATAGATTTGTGAACATATAGGGTAGTCCCTTCAAAAACGTCTGCTGAGCCTCTGTGTGCTGTGATTGTGTTATATTTTGATTCCTAGGGTTACATTTTACATGCTAAGGGCCACAAAAATGCACAATGTCTATTCTCTTAAATTTACAAAACATTATACTGAGATCAGAGCTTGGACATGGGCACAGTCTTGAGTGATATTAACCGAAGAAATGATTCAATCCTGACCGTTGTGTTCTGTGGAGTAAGGTTGTTTAGAAAGGAAATCTCATTTCTTGATTTTGTATGATAAACCTTTAAACCAAATGCTAATAGAAATTACGTGCACTTATTTCTCATTTTTTTCTTAACAGAGGACCTATATTTCAGGCTCATTGGATTTAAATATTTGCTGATTCATTATTAAATCCTTTCTCTCTTTTGTATCTTCTTTTTTTTTTCTTTTGCAGGATGTTTTCACTCCAGAATGCAAATTTAAGGAATCTGTGTTTGAAAACTACTATGTGATCTATTCTTCCACACTGTACCGTCAGCAAGAATCAGGCCGAGCATGGTTTCTGGGACTCAATAAGGAAGGTCAAATTATGAAGGGGAACAGAGTGAAGAAAACCAAGCCCTCATCACATTTTGTACCAAAACCTATTGAAGGTACAAGACAAGCTTCTTTTCTCTGACCTGTGTGTTGATGCCAGTTCCGCTCCTTGTCCTTTCACTCAGTAGATTGTTTGTCATGCAACGGATCAGAGCAAAGATTCAGAAAACACAATAGTACCTCTTCCTATCAAAAAATAAAATTCCATTAAAAATACTTGGAACTTAGAAAACACTGCTTGAATATAGAGGCTAGCAAGTTCTTGAAAGTAGAAAAATAGTGGTAGTGACCATTTGGAAAGTAATTTCCTTCTTTATTGAACACAATAATTTAATTTCTCAGGCTACACTTGAAAAAACCAATAATACTATTATAATGCTTTAAAGTTTTCAAAGTCTTTTAAAATATGTTTATATCCTAATTGCTACATCTTTGTGAACAAATCTCATAATATAATGTATTAATTTTTATTTGTATTTTTTAAGGAAAGAAAATAATATCCAATTTTCTGTGCTAATAAATATTACAGTTTTAAAATTTTATCCCTCTCAACTGAGCCTGTAACTTCCCCTCCCTTGATCATTTAGTGTAGTGTTCATTTATTTCAATTGATCAGTGGAATAAATAATTTTATGCTGAGGAAACCCATTTTTGGCAACTTGTTCCCTAAGCAGGATGAGAATCTCCCATTGAGGTGACCACATTTACTGCATTCAGTCAAGCTTTTTAATACAGGCTAAGAAAGCAGCAGTGGAGTGGACATTTGCCAACATAACACTCTTCTCTAAAAGTCACATTATAATCACTTAAGACATTAGTTCAGCTTTCTCGTCCAAAGAAATGAGAAACTTGAGGCAGTGCATTGCTATTCTGTGATTTAGCCAGGCTTACTGTCCCCTAAATATCTATAAGGTATGGTCAAGTCCACCAGTGTAGGGACACAGTGTCTGCTGCAGATTACCTATGACTGTAACAGTCAGCAAACATTTGTTAAATCAATACTACGTTCAAAGCACTGGGGGAAATGTGACATTCAAAGCTCCTAGTCTTTCTCAAGCCTCCCCTCACACCCTGTGCTTTTAACCACACAAAACAAAACTTTCTTCTGTTCTACATTTTTACTACTTGTAATACATTTTTACTATTTTGAGCTTTATGTACTTTTTTTTTTTTTTGCCCTTCTGTCCTCAAAATTTCCATTCATGTGCCTGGAGAATGCCTATCAGTCCTTGTAAAGGATTGATTCAAGAGTTAATACTTCTATGACAGCCTCCCTGACTTTCTTCAAGTAGAATTAAATATTCTGTCACCTTATTATTGTATCTTGTTCTCTCTTCTAGAAATTATCACATTGTATTAAATTCACCTATTTACCACTCTGTCTCTTCTTATCCCTAATTAGATCACTTGTTAAATGACAGAATGTTTTATTTTTTTCATATCTCCTTGTATCTTGTACAATACCTGGCATATCATAGAGAGATATTCAATAATCATTGTCAATTGAATAAGTGAATAAGCGAACGAACAAATGAACACATAGGTAAGTATAAAGACAAAGAAGAACTCTATTCTTCAGGAAACTTTATAATATTCTTGGAGATATGAAGTATGTTTACTAATGGCAGTAGTAGAATGTAAAAAATGATGGACTAAATGTTGCTGGAAATGATATTGGGATTTATAGAAAGAGCCAGGACTTCCACCAAAAGGAAGATATTGGAAAGGTGATACTGAAACATACCTTCAGGGCTAGGTCATGTTCAGAACATTTGAGATGAGAGGTGGGGATTAGGTAGACAAAAACACTCCAGGTGCAGAGTGAGTAAACTATTAAAACTATTGCACCATTTTTATTTGTTCATTTAATTTGATTTTTTTGTTGTTGTAATAAAAGTAGTGCATGCTCATTAACAATTTTTGGAAAATTCAGGAGAGTATAAAGGAAAAGTAAAAAATCCTTGTGTTTTGTTTATTCCTTTTATGAATAATGCATTTCATGCTAAATCCCTCCCCCCACCCCCCAAAAGAAGAAACACCTGTAACCTACCCTCCTGATCATGACTTCTGTCTGCATTTTGGCTAATCAAGCTTCTTCTTAGGTCTGTATGATCATGTACATATTTCTAAGAGAAATGTATACAATTACTGTGTTCTGAGTTTGAGAGCTGCCTTAATTCTTCATATTTGCTGCATTTCAGTACAAATGTGGGGAGAAAATACCAGACATTCCTAGTTGTATATGTTAGAATTAGGTTTGGTTGTTTACAACACAAAAGCCATGTTAAGAGCAGCTTAATCATACAAAGTTTTATTGTCTCACAAACCAAATCTAGAAACCTGCTGTCCAGGGCTGGTTCTGCAGCTCTGCAATTGTTAGTGACCTTGGCTATGTCCAGCTTTGAGTGCCACTCTCGTTTTGTTTTTGTTTTTCAAATAGCTCCGCCTTTTTCCCAGTCCTGATGGAGATATCATTTTGAATGTCAGGATTCCCAAAATTAAGCTCCGTCAGTGTGAGGATCTTTTTTTTTTTTCTTTTTACAACTTTATTGGAGTATAATTGCTTCACAATGGTGTGTTAGTTTCTGCTTTATAACAAAGTGAATCAGTTATATATATACATCTGTTCCCATATCCTTTCCCTCTTGCATCTCCCTCCCTCCCACCCTCCTTATCCCACCCCTCCAGGTGGTCACAAAGCACTGATCTGATCTCCCTGTGCTATGTGGCTGCTTCCCACTAGCTATCTACCTTACATTTGGTAGTGTATATATGTCCATGCCTCTCTCTCACTTTGTCACAGTGTGAGGATCTTTAAGTCATGCAATGGTTGCATGATAATAACCCACGAGCCCCTTTCCCTTCACAGCTTCACCCTCCATCCTGTGTTTAGAACATAGGCAGTGTTAATAAGGGGTTGCTAGGGCATCTATTCAGACAGATGGATGGAGTTGATATTTAAACCCATTACCACATACATTGCACATCAATCTTTACTTACCCTCCCCTGGAATTTAAGACAACAGTGCAGGCTTCACCATTCCCAGTTTTGTCCATTCAGAGCATTGTTCACACCACAGATAAGTAACTCCCCCAGATTTAATTGTCTGGATGGTGACCTCCCCCTTTAGCTTCAGATACACCAGCCAAATACTCTCTGACAAAGAACAAGAAACAATCTCTGCCTTTTCTCCTCCCTCCTCCTTCAAGGAGTTCATTGCTCACCTCTTGCAAGTGGTTGGATATTCAGAATCTATTTCCTTTCCCCTGAAAAGAATGTGTGCTCTTTCCAAGATTTAAGCTTCAAGAACTTAATCTTGGAGTGAGAAATACATTTCCAAAGTGAAATTAGTAAATATCAATTGCGAGCCATTGCTACAGAAATATTAAACTTGGACTAAAGGAACACCTAACCAGTTTCTACCAATTTATTTTCTAGTGGGAAGATAAGACTAACACAACATGCACATACACTGTCCTTTAGGACAGTTACAGATTACCCTTTCTGTCTGTTAGAACTGTTGCTTCAAGCTAATAGAACCTAATTGAAGTCCCAGCAGTATATAATGTATATCATTGATTCCCAAACATCAGTATCAAAACCATCTAGAGTGGTTTTAAAAGCTACTAATTCTCAGATCAAATCTCCAAAGGATTCTGATTTTATCGTCCAAGTTATTTTGATGGCAACCAGGTTTGAGACTCAGTGTTCTAAATTGAATTTGGTGTTTCAATGCTCATTTTGATCCAGTCTGGCTGTAGGCCATTTTTTAAATGTATTCAAATTAGTGTGATCTATATTTTGGACTAAGCCTAATCTAATGTAGAGTAAATTGTCACTCTGACACCATGGAATTAAATATATTAAACACATTAATATATTTAATTACCTTTCCTACTGCTATTAGGATGGTTGTACTTTAGTGCTGGGTTAAATTACTATACGGAGTTAGTGAAGGTAATACCAACTATTGTACCACATTGATCACTAAGAAAGAGTAACTTGATAGTAATCAATTAGTCAAGGATAAATAAATGTCTAATTCTTCTAATAAAAATTTTACCAATGATTTGCTAAGTAATTTTGCGAAAATAATTTTTTACTTCAACCTAGGTAATCTCTGGAGATGCAATTGATTATAAATTCCATCTATTTCACAGGAATAATATGAAGATTGGCACTGTAAGAAAGTCTCTCTCAAATCTGTCAGATCAATGCAAATAGCCTTTTTCATTTTCCCTTGGAAATTGGACATTGTGTTACTGTGTTATGTACTAGAGAAAGGCTGTGAGGCATCGTATTGAATAAAGTATTAGAGACAATAAAAATTGAATTTGGAGGGAAAATAATAATCTCTTCAAAACCTATGTACTAAAACACCAAAGAAGTGAATAAATCAGGAGTCCTGATTTTGTAAAACTCCTATCAGGAAGATACTAATGGCAAATTATTTTGATGTTTTTATTTCAGTTAACTTGAAAGAGAACTGGACGGTTTGTTTTCCAAAATCCTCTTTTGGACCCAACCATACTAAAAGACAAAAACAGAAAGATGGAGTAAAAACATACTTTTGATGCTCTTGAATGTTTCTATTACAGAAAAGATAATAGCAGCATCTCTGTCTCCACCTTTTGAGTTTGGGATCTCTGCCAGCCTGTGACACCTTCTTTCTCCAAACCAGTTAACTCATTCAAAGCAGCTTTTTCCTGGCTTTGAATTTAGTCTTTAATAAAGCCCTCCTACCTTTCCCTGACATATTCTTCTTCTATATCTATCTCTTGCACATAAATACTGCTTCTGATCTCTTTCTAAATGAAGATATAGATCTTTTTGTTTACAATGTCTCTTAACTCTTTATAATAAATATTTACGACATATGGGTGCATCCTTTTGATAATACATTGCATCTGAACCAGCACATAAAGTTCTGCTACAGTTCCAAAAGGGATTCTATGTGACATTAATTAAGGTGTGAAATTGCTTCCTGTTAATTTCCCACACCCTTCCATGATCTGTTATTAAGACAATTAAATTTCTTTAATGGTCCATTAACTAACAGATCAATCTAACCTTTCCACTTGGAAATTACAGAGGGGCAAGGAAAATTTGATTAAGTTGGTAGTAATAAAAATATTGGTCATATTTCATTCTTCTTTGATGGAAAATGATAGAGCATGAAGGTTCCTTTTTTGTTTTGTTTTATTTTTAGTTTTTTCAATTGACAAGGAAATTTAGTTATTTCTGAGATATACATTTTAAAGTAATAACTAGAATTATGACTTATAACATTATACCAGAACATATAAGATTTTTAGAAATTTCATGTAATGTCTGAAATGTTTATATTAACATATTTCCATACAAATAACCCAAAGAAAGTTTAGTATTAGTTGTTTTTGTTTGTTTGTTTGTTTTTATACTGCAGGTTCTTATTAGTCATCAATTTTATACACATCAGTGTATACATGTCAATCCCAATCAGCCAGTTCATCACACCACCATCCCCAAACACTGCGCTTTTCTCCCCTTGGTGTCCATACGTTTGTTCTCTACATCTGTGTCTCAACTGGCATGAAGGTTCTTTATAAAGTGTAATTTATGAGTTTTATTAGAAACTGGAGTTATCTTGCCTCCATTTGGAAAACAGAATCTGTCAACAACAACTACAATTGCCCTCCACTCAAGTTTTCCAGCTCTCAATTCCAGAGTAATATTGACACTTAAAGATTTACACCTAGTTCTTCTATAACTATCAGAATTTTCAATTTTTAATGATTTACAAGAGTCCAGCAGTAATATAAATGTAATCATTAGTAGCAGTTGTACTACTTTACATTTGGATTATTTGTTGTTATTTTCAACATTCTTCCTTAACAGGGGTATCATTTTATAGTCACTGACATTTGGAAGGATGCAGATTAAAATTTCCAATTTTAAACATGAGGAAACTGAGTTTAAGAGAGGTTACATAACTTACCCAGGCCTGTTCAGCTAGAAAGAAGCAAAACTAAGACAAGAACTGTTACCGTTACCAAATACAGCTAGAGCGTCCAGCAAGCGTTCAACAGTGACTTGACTGGAGTGATTTCAGTGAAGTAGTGGGGACTAAGTCTAATTGGAGTAGATTCAAGTTATAACAGGAGGTAAAGAAAAGAAGAAAGTAATATTAAATGACACTTCTGAAGAGTCCTGTTATAAAAGGGAGGTAGAGAAATGGAGCACAAGGTGGAGAGAAATATGGTGGTTGCATGGTGAGGTTTATTTGTTTAAAACTGTTACAACGTATTTATAGACTGATGGGAGAGAAGTGAAAATTGGTATTATAGGAGAGAGGGTCACTGAATAACACTGACCAGCGGGGATGGGATCAAGGACACACATGGCAAGGGGAGGGCTAGATATAAGTAGAAACAGGAAGAGTTCAAGCATTTTAACAAGCATTTTAACAAACATTTTAACAAGCAGGGAGCCAGAACATATACGAGCAGATGTGTGAGGGTTGGTAACTTTTGTGATGGAAATATGAAAACTTTCTCTTCTGCATTTCTTTTCTAAGGGAAATTCAAAGCATGGTAGTTTATTGATGAAAAGGAAGGAAGGGAGGGAAGAAAGGAGGGAAGGATAATGGGAGAGGGAGAAAAAGAGAAGAAAAGACAAGAAGAGAAAAGAAAAGAAGGCAAACCTATTACCTGAGTCTGAGGAGGGTCTGAGGAAGCTTTCAAAGTTTAAGGAGGGAAGAGAAATATGGAATAGTCACTTGGGAAGAATGAGAGAGGAAATCGGGTAGAAAAATGTAGTAGGACTCCACAAAGCGCTGAGCACCCCAGAGGTTTGGGGTCAAGACTTTGACTGAGACCAAGCAACTAAGTGTTTTTCTCCAAACTCTTTAAACTATTTGGCTATAACCTTAGGGCAGGAACCCTGCAGTTAATCACACATGAATTTGAATGCAGATTTTGCCTTTGTCAGTGCACTACTTTGAACAAATTACTCTTTTTGCTCTTCAGATTCCTTTACTGTGAAAGAGGTCAATTAAAGTATCCACCTTTTAGGGTCATTTAAAATAAACTTACTGTATATAAAGTGCAGATGTTTAGTAAGTGCTCAGTTAATATTAGCTATGAGTAAGAGGACAGTGGCTACTTAGAAGGAGAATAACCCGGGATGGTACCTGAAACCTGGTTTAGTATTGTTGTTTGATTTATAAATAACAGCAACTCCTGAGATGTCACTTTTTCATACTTTTAAGAAAGGCATTATTTTAGTTTAAGTTTTCCAAGAGAAATTTATGATAACTAACATAAAACTGATTGTTGAACATTAAAATTTGCAAACAGGGACTCTGAGTTATTATAATGACAAGGGACGCCTGCTTATTCTGATAACTGCATTTGCAGCAGAGGTACCAGTGAAAGAATATAATAGAAAAATATTAAGTGGAAAGCCTGCCCTGGAAAGACCCATAACTAATCTTACAAAGAGAGGATGGATTTATTTTTAATAAGACTTCAAAGCCCAGTGATATGTATTTGGTCCTTTTCTTTTCTAATGGCACACTCTTGCATTTAAAAGTAAAGCAAAAAATAAGTTGAGCAAATACCATATATTATTACAAGGTTGGTAGCTTATGGTCTTGTTATGACCAAGTGTAGCATTTTATTTGATAACAGGACTGCAGGGCTTTCAAAAGAAAAATGGACCACTGCATCTCAGGCTGTTGTGAAAATGACAGCCTTCACTACGCCAAGTCACTAAGTGACTAGGGTCCATCATACGAGTGTGTTCTGTTCACATTAAAGGGGTGAACTGGGGATTCCTAGCAGATGCTATGTCTTAAGGTTATACATAACATTGGCTATGTTATTAGAAATCCACGCTTGTCCTTGTGTCTGCAAATGAGGAAGAATATTCTCTCATGAAATCTCTACCTCATTCTTATTCTGAAAGCTGGGATAAATCCCTCTACTTCAATATACTATAAATCAAGAAAAGTCAAAACATGAATAAAAGGAAACATTCAGAAGAAAAAGAAGAAGAGAAGGAAGAAGAGGAGGGGGGGAAGAAGAGGAAGAAGTTGAAACATATATCAGAATAGAGGAAAAATAGAAAACTGATTTGAAGAAAGAGATCTAAAGAGCCATACAGCAATATTTCCCTTTTCAGAGCATTATCTCCGTTTTACCATTTATCCAAAACTATTATCATACCACATATGTTAGAAGAAGAAGAATGTTTATCTCAAAAACATTCTGTGGGCTGAAAAAAGGAGCAAGTATATTTTTTTCATACTTTAAAGAGGAAAGAGGGCAAGAAATATGATCAGGACAACTCAGAAGAGCCAAATGAAAGAGATGTAACGTTGTGAATCATGAAAGTATTGCATTATCAGGACACTGAACATTCTTGAAATTTGGATATTGAAACTTTGTTGGAAAGATAGCATAAAATTAAATCAGAAAGAAACACAGTTAGAAACCAGTTCCATACCAACAGCTGGCCATTAAATCATGCCCACTGAAAATAAAGCCTGTATCACAGTGGAGCCCACAAGGTCCTGAATGAGAAATAGATAGTTATATCCCAAGTTCCCCTCACTGGATTGGTTTCCAGTTGTTAAATCTGCAGTGGCACTGAATCTGAGTCTCTGAAACAGATCTGCGGAGCTGGGAGGACAAGAATGATAGGGAGTTGGATTTTTTGTTTGTTTTTTCACTTTATTCTCAATTTGGAAATTACTCCTCATCAAAATAACTAGAATATCAAATTTTGCTCTCATAGCTATAGTGCCACAGAATGCATAAAACAGAGCACTTGGGAAGAAAATATTCAAGGATTTTTAAAAACTTCTAAAGCATTGACTAAAAACTCTATTTTCTAATGAAATAATAGCTTATAGTAAAAGAAAGTGATGGAAAAGCCCCTACTTAAATACCATTTTAGTCCTTTGAACTACTGCAAACCAAGAGACTAGGGTTCTTTGCAATTACTAATAAGGAAATTATTAATGGGAAGAAAAAAACTTAATCTTGTATGGGACAGTAATAATTTGAGAAGCACAATTTAGGAGCTATAGAATTTATATAACTGTTGAAGATCAGAACCTCGACAGTTCCCTGGAAATGTTTCTTAAAGGTTTCTCAGAATTGCTTGGTAGTATATGATTGGAAATTAATACCAGAACTCCAAATTCTAGTACTGGTAGCTGTAAAAAAATTGCAATTAATTTTTACTGTACAGTATACAGGAGTCTCATATGAGGGATTAGTAATTCTTGATTTATCATTTGTTGTTTGTTTAGTCGTCTTGAGTGCTAAGCTAAATTACGCTTCCCCCAAAACAAAAGGGTAACCATTCTCAACATGTTAGTTAGCTTAACAAAGAGAGCCCTACTTTTCTTTTTTTTTCTATTTTTTTTATTAGTTTCTGCTTTATAACAAAGTGAATCAGTCATACATATACATCTGTTCCCACATCCCCTCCCTCATGCATCTTTTCAATTGCAGTCAGAGTCATGGTATTTGAAATGTGTTAGATGTTGAGTACAGTCATCCCCCAGTATTTGCAGGGGATTCGTTCCAGGAATCCCTGTGGATACTAAAATCTGCAGATGCTCAAGTCCCTTATATAAAATGGCATAATATTTTCATATAACCTACACATCCTCCCATATACTTTAAATCATCTCTAAATTATTTATAATACCTAATACAATGTAAATGTTATGTAAATAGTTGCCAGAGCAGGGCAAATTCAAGTTCTGCTTTTTGGAACTTTCTGGAATTTTTTAATTGAATATTTTCCAACCCGCAATTGGTTGCCTCTGAGGATGTAGAACCCACAGATACAGAAAGCCAACTTTATAGGAGATAAGCAGCTGGCCTCATACATCATAGCGCCCAGCTAAGTATGTTCCTAAGAAATTAAGACGGTGTTTACAAGGCATCAGAACAACTCATAAAAGTTTGAAACACTGCCAACGATTTCTTATGTAGTCTATGCAGTAAGGTTCAGTTTGATTTTTCTTGACTACCCTGACTGGCTGTATGAATGTCATGTAAACATAGTTAGACATTTTTCTAGATAAAGAGATTGAATAAATAGATTTTCCCCTATACACTCATATACTTGATGGACATATTATTAACTGTTCATTCACTAACAAATCAAGGCTGATATGTATCAGGATCATGGCTTAAATCCTCTGGCCTGGATTCAGGAGGTCTGATTCAAGTTGGCCCTGTCACTCTCATTCCTCACCACCTCTCAGTTTTACCCCATCCTTCAACTGGTCACTGTTTCTCTTATACAACCTGCGCTTCATATCTTCATTCTTATTTAGTAGCTCATCCATTTCTCTAAATCCTCTGCATCCTTCAAGGCTAAGTCAACATCAAAGAACTATTTTATATACTAATTTCCATTAAACTCTGCTATGACCCTTTCTACCCTGTGATTTGTGTGAATTCCTGTGCTCTCTTTCTTAGCCTTGAGCTAAGGCAGGAATAAAGAGAGCATTTCTTGTAGTTGGCGCAGAATCTAGCAGAGTGCCTTGTACAAAGTAATTTGTACCTGTTCATAAAATAAATGAACAAATTAATGCTGAAACAAATTCATCTCTGGATATTAGTCAGCAAAAGATTAACTGGAATTTGAGGAAAGAAAGAAATGAAAAGACAGTAATAGAATCAAAATGATACAATATTATTAAGTTAAGCCAAGTTAAAAGGGCCAATAAATGTTTTGTGAACCAGTTCATTCCATCAAAGAAATCTAAGATACTCTGTCTCTCCTAAGTTTGCCTATGGAGGTCAGGTCCAATAAGTTCAGGAAGTTTCCTCAACTCCCCTCCCCATCATATAGTAATTGATAGCTTTGACTCTAATGAAGACACTTCTTTTCCAGAGAACAGCAAACTTCTAAGACAGCACTGTGTAATAGAAATATAATACAAGCTACATATGTAATTTAAACTTTTCTGGTAATCATATTTAAAAAATAAAAACAAACATATGAAATAAATTTTAATAATGTATTCAACCCAGTATATTCAAAATGTCATTTCAATATGTAATCAATATGAAGCATTATTACTGAGATATTTAATTTTTGTGTGGTCTTTAAAATTCAGTATTTATTTTATACTTCTAGCACATCTGAATTTGGACTAACCACATTTTAAGCGCTCAATGATCACATATGACAAAATGGATACTGTATTAGGTAGTACAGTCCTAGGATGTTCTCATCAGATTTTCCTATGCTCTCACCAACCCTGTACCCTCAGTATATCTCAATTCTCTCTTTCGCAGTACAGTCCTAAGACTAATATTGTTGACTATTGGGGAATTTTTGGCTCGTCCCATGCAAATAGGACAACTCTGGATTTAATAGTCACTTCTTTGTTTATAGCTTACACTCAGGGTGTTTGTTTCTGTGTGGAAGTTTTTTTTTGTTAATTATGTATAAGTGTTAATTATGTTGTATAAAATATACACAACATAAAATTTACCATTTTAACCAATTTAACAGTACATTTCTCAGTCCATCCACATCTCTACAAATGACCCAATTTTGTTCCTATTTATGGCTGAGTAATATTCCATTGTATATATGTACCACATCTTCTTTATCCATTCATCTGTTGATGGACATATAGGTGGTTTCCATGTCCTGGCTATTGTAAATAATACTGCAATGATGGACCTAGAGTCTGTCATACAGAGTGAAGTAAGTCAGAAAGAGAAAAATAAATATTTAGATTAAGACATATATGTGAAATCTAGAAAAATGGTACAGGTGAACCTATTTGCAGGGCAGGAATAGAGACACAAGCATAGAGAACGTATGTGTGGACACAGTAGGGGAAGGGGAGAGTGGGATAAATTGGGAGACTAGGTTTGACATTAATACACTACCGTGTGTAAAATAGTTAGCTAGTGGGAACCTGCGGTATAGCACAGGGAGCTCAGCTCGGTCCTCTGTGATGACCTAGATGGGTGGGATGGGGGGGAGGTCCAAGAGGAAGAGGATATATGTATACTTATAGCTGATTCACTTCATTGTACAGCAGAAACTAACACAGCATTGTAAAGCAATTATACTCCAATAAAAAAATAAAGAACTGCAATCTAAAAAACAGAAATTCTTGAGAATGTAGACAAAAGGGCAGAGGAGATAGAAAATATCACAGAGTTCAAGACATACAGAAGAAGGAGTGAGAAGATATAATACTTAGCTAATTTGAATCCCAAAGGGAGAAACAATTATACTCCAATTAAGAAGAAAAAAAAGTACATTTCAGTGCCACTAAGTACATTCCTGTGTTGTGCAGCCATTACCACCATCCATCCCCAAAACTTTTACATCTTCCCCAACTGAAACGCTGCACCCATTAAGTATTTACTCCCATCCTCCCTTCCCTCAGTGTCCAGCAACCACCATTCTACTTTCTGTCTCTATTAATGACTACTCTAGGTATCTCACATAAATAGAATCATAAAATATTTGTCCTTTTGTGCCTAGCTTATTTCACATAGCCTTAGTTCCTCAAGGTTCATCCATGTTTGTGTCAGGACTTTCTTCTTTTTTAAGGTTGAACAATATTTCATTGTATGTATATAACACATTTTGTGTATCTGTTCATTTGTTCAACCAACCAAATGTGATTCCACCTTTTGGCTATTGTAAGTAATGCTGCCTTGAACACGGGTGTACAAATACCTGCTCACATCCCTGCTTTTATTTCTCTTGGGTATATATCCAGAGGTGGAATTTCTGGATCATATGGTAATTCTATGCTTGATTTTTTGAGGAACTCACCATATTGTTTTTCACAGTGGCTGTCCATTTTAAATTCTTGCCAACGATGTACAGTGGTTCCAGTTTCTCCGCCTACTTGCCAACACTTGCTATTTAATTATTTATTTTTATAATAGGCATCCCGAATTTGTTTTCATTACCATTTTTGGATGACATTAGGAATATTTGGTAGAGGTGAAGCCAACTTGGATCTACATTAATATACAGAAATAACTTAAACATTGGTATAAGACAGTCATTTATACCGTTGATTTGATGAATTGTTTTTCTGCTTTTATTAAAAACTTTTGACTAGGACCTCGAAATCCTATACTCCCATCTGTCTCTGCTACTACTCACCATCTGACTTTAGGGAAGTTGCTTAGTTTGTTTTATGTTTAAAAAACAGGGATAAGAATTTCTCACCTACTTTATTCACTTGGTTATTGTAATTATCAAATGAGTTGGTCAGTTTACAATGGCTTTGAATATCCATTTGGGCAGGTTTTGGCACTCCCCAGCAGCATCCAGGAAAATCTTCACAATCAAATGCCAGCTCGGGTTCTATACTACAATCTAGTCTCTCTGTGATCATTCAGTGCCTGGGAAGAAGTCCAAGTCCCAGTTAGGGTTAAATGTAAAATTCTGTCTGTTGGTACAATTCATTAAAAGACAATTTGCCTATAAAAAATAAATAAATAAAATGGCTTTGAAAATTTTGAGATAGATTTATTGACGGGATTAAAGGTTTATTTAAGAGGTTATGATTGTGGTTATTGTGTATATCACAGTGATTTGGGTTTACGTTTTGAGCTTATAATGCACTTTATAGAACACTTATGCCTTCTTATTTTCTTCTTGTATTTTGTGTCATCATTTTATTATGTACTATTCAGACAGAATAGCACAGTTATGGAGTGTTAATACAACTATCAAAGGAGGTTACATTCCTGAAGAGAAGTGTTTTGTCCTTTCTTTCTTTGCTTTCTAATTGGATCATGGTGTCTTAATTACATTTTAATTATAAAACTTGATTGAGTTTCATACCCCTTTATTTGTCAGCTTCTTAAGTTAGGTAGTATTACTGGCATCTGAGAGTCTGTAAATAACAATGAAAATTAAAGCCCAAGAAATTAAATTGAATCTATTGGTTTAATTACTCTTAATTTTCCAGCTATGATATATAATAAGATACATTTTTCAAAACCTGGAATTTTATTACTCCATTTAATGGAAACATTGGAAAATTAGTGATTGAGTTGTCCTAGAAGAAGAGCAAGTTGCACATTTTGCTATGACACTAGTAAGTTTTGTTCTTTTTGAAATACTGAAAAATTTTAGATGCCAGTTTGGAAAACTCTACGGGGACTTGATACTAGGATGGTCAGCAGGGTTAAGTTATTCGAAAAACTATCTGCAATGATAATTATGATGGCAACATTTTGTGTTGTCATACTTAAGTATTTTATGTGTAAGTGAGAAATAGCAAAAAAAAAAAAGATAAAAGTTAAAAACAAATGTCTTGAGTAGAATCTATGATACAAGGAAACAAAAAAGAAATTGCAACAGTAAGAAGTTCAGATACAAAAACTATAAACTAGGGCTCCCCTGGTGGCGCAGTGGTCGAGAGTCCGCCTGCTGATGCAGGGAACACGGGTTCATGCCCCGGTCCGGGAAGATCTCACATGCCATGGAGTGGCTGGGCCCCTGAGTCATGGCCGCTGAGCCTGCGCATCTGGGGCCTGTGCTCTGCAACGGGAGAGGTCACAACAGTGAGAGGCCCGTGTACTGCAAAAAAAAACCCCAAACAACCCAAAAAACTATAAACTATATTATTTAATAGAAATTAAAGAGTAATATTCTTCAAGTGCCTGTAAGTTGAAGTTTAAGAAATTCACGTGTCAACATCTATTATGTGTATTTTTAAATTTTTTTTTTTTCATTCTTTGAGACTGATTTAGCAGTCGGTAGTCAGGTCTGGGGATTTTCACAGCTGATTAGGTGACAGAGTAGGGAAAAACTGCTTTATGGCATCATATGAATAACTTTCCAACTGAATCACTTCATTACTTCTGAGTTCCCCTGTGCACTAACCAGTTATAAATACATGGCTATATTTTGCACATATAAACATATTGTTTAATTTGGGGGGTTTTAATACTTGTGTATAACAGAAATATAGGTAACAGACCTTAGGCTTGAGGAATTTCAGGATTTCAATAGAATCTTAAGGATCTTCTGTCTTTTGTAAAAGAAAGGTAGAAACTTGAATTACCTACTGGCACCATCTGAAAATTACAGGATCAATTCTTTCTACTTTCCTCTGTATACTTCGCTAGTGAGGCCACAGGCAGTTAGTCCTTTGAGGATATCGGAGAGACCATTCAGTGCAATAACTGAAATATTTTAAAATCTCATTTAAAAATATATATGTAGGGCTTCCCTGGTGGCGCAGTGGTTGAGAGTCTGCCTGCCGATGCAGGGGACACGGGTTCGTGCCCCGGTCCGGGAAGATCCCACATGCCGCGGAGCAGCTGGGCCCGTGAGCCATGGCCACTGAGTCTGCACATCCAGGGCCTGTGCTCTGCAATGGGAGAGGCCACAACAGTGAGAGGCCCATGTATCGCAAAATATATATATATATATATATATATATATATATATATATATATATATATATATATAGAGAGAGAGAGAGAGAGAGAGAGAGAGAGAGATAGATAGATGTATAATAATCGTGCACAATATACGTAACAAACATGCTTCATATATATATATATATATATATATATATACATATATATATATATATATATATATATACATATATATTTTGTACTGGCCACAGTGTGGTTAAGGTTGTGTCAGCATCAGTATCACCTGGGCACTTATTAAAAATGCAGAATCTCAAGCCCACTATAGACCTTCTGAATCAGAGTCTTCATTTTAACAATACCCCTAGGTGATTCAGATGCACGTGGACACTTAAGAAGCCCTACTACTGAGATGTTGGAAGAAAAGACCTATCTCTTCATCACTGAACTAGTCGGAGGAGAAGCTTACTTGTATCTTAACTCTCTTAATCTAGTTTTGGATTTAGAATATACCTTCAACCAAAGCAATTTGTCAGTATGTTCTCTGAAACCTTTTTTTTTTTTTTTTTGCAGTACGCGGGCCTTTCACTGTTGTGGCCTCTCGCGTTGTGGAGCACAGGCTCCAGACACGCAGGCTCAGCAGCCATGGCTCATGGGCCTAGCTGCTCAGCGGCATGTGGGATCCTCCCGGAGCAGGGCACAAACCCGTGTCCCCTGCATCGGTAGGCGGACTCTCAACCACTGTGCCACTAGGGAAGCCCTGAAATATTTTATTCAAAATGTTCATGAAGAGATCAGCTCATTCATTCTTCTTATACATCTTTGGATGCTTACTGTGTGTCCATTAGACGGAGCTAGAAAGTGGCTAAGGATGTAGACCAGGCAGTGTGGCTCCCAAATTGGTGCTCTTAACCACCATGCAACATCTATTTATTCATGGCCATGCTCGGGTCTCCAGTTCCAAGGCAAAGCCCATCGGCAGAAGCAATTTGATTGGAAATAACATTCAGATTACCAAGGTATTGTAGTGATTGTTCAATAGATGGGAGTACACAAATATTTGTTCCTAAGTCAAGGATTAAAATACCTCCTGATATTTAAGTAAATATTTCATATACTCATATACAGTCACATTTGTCTCACAACGGTAAAATGAATCTGTTTTAATGGACTCAATATGCTAATAGATCCTATCTTACTTTTGTGAATTGAAAAACATTTTTCTTTCTATGCAATAATCTAGCAAGAGCCACAATAATTCACAGATGACTGAGCTTTAGAGCCAGACAAAACAATAGAGATAAAAGGAAGTGTTTATATAGATGTGAACTGAAATCTCACAGTTGCATAATCACATTTCCTATTGATAAATAACTATTGATGAATACCCTGAAAATTGGCAATAAATATTTAAATTTGATAAAACAATGTCATATTTCTTGCAGTAGGGTAAAGATTAGGATCATGTAAATAAGAAATTTTCCCCTACCTGAACAAGATTGAAGGCTAAAGGCTAAAAAACAAAATATCTCTTTCTACCCTTTAAATGTTATACTCCCAATGTCTCCTCTAACTCTAGATGAAAATCGCATTATATAGGTTAGTAGACAGTAAAAACTTAAGCCTTATCTATACAGGGACAGAAACTACCCATGTGTCTGCCATTCGGGAAGACTTAAAAGGTTGTGACTGATAGAACTAGAAGAGAATTATGTGTATCCGTTAAATGTTTTAAGTTAAAACTCGTTTTCACAATAGGAAGAAGAGCTAGTGATGAGAGTGAACAATATTATAAAGTCAAAATTGAGCTGTTTATTGAGGCCAAATTTATGTCCACTATTGTAAAGAGTAATTAATGTAATTTTTGCCTTCCAGTGTGTATGTACAGAGAGCCATCACTACATGAGATTGGAGAAAAACAGGGGCGTTCGAGGAAAAGTTCTGGAACACCAACCATGAATGGAGGCAAAGTTGTGAATCAAGATTCAACATAGCTGAGAACTCTTCCCTTCATCCCTCTCTCATCCATTCCTTTTCTCCCCTTGCCCTTTACACATTTCCTTCCAATAAATCCACCCAAGGAGAGGAAAATAAAATGGGAACCTAAGACCCAGTGGCTAAGATTCTGCACTCAAAATCTTCCTTTGTGTAGGATAAGAAAATCGAACCAAAACTTGTCTGTTGCAATGTGGTAGAAAAATGCACATGCACAAAGATTAGCACACCTAAAAGCAGAGGAAAAAATAAATCAAGACTCCACAAGCATTAAAATAAACTGTGTTGTTATTAATAGAGGGCTAATTGTAATGAAGACATAACTATCATAAAGATGAAATAAAATTATTACCTTAAAGAAAAGGGTTTTGGAAAATTGAACTTACAAATCGATGTAATACCCTAAATACCTTAAACTCTGGATAATTTTCTGGTGTGTGTTTTGTTTTGAATTTGTATTTTTTTGGACATCTGGAATTGATACATAATTACATTGTTTCCAGGATTTTTTTTACCATGATATTGAACATGTATGAATTATAGATTCTTCTATTGCCTATAAGGTATATAGCCAGAAATCATTTAACATCAAGAAAAGTTTAAAATTTTATTGTTGAAATCAATATTTAAGATTGTTTCATGCAAAGGATAGCCTTATGTTGAATTTAATGCTATTAGCTGATTTCATTCCTTCCTAAAAAATGTTTCAGATTCTCCTAGGAGAATATCATATTTTTTTCAAAGGTATTAATTCAGGGGCTCTTTTTTTTTTTTTCTTTAGCCATTTAGAAAAAAATTTCAGGTTTTAAGGCTGATGTAACTTTTAGGAATTCTTTGTCATTGCCATGCCCAGGCAGTGATAAATAAGTTATGTGCTCATACAATTTTGGTCTGATTTTTTATTTTGTGGACACCTTTGAGAGTATAGGTGCATGTCTAGCTGTCTTAGAGAGTTTTATACCATCTCTTGCAGCAGGAAAGAAGGAAGAGGGGTTTTATATAAGGAAATAAATCCTAAGAAATTGGTGAAAGCAAATTGTATTTGTCTTTGTACCTTACCAGAGTTTTCTGTATGTAGCATTTTCCAAACTTCACCAAGGAATTGGGACGCATGGCTGTGAAATTCCTAACTTACTATCTTATGAAGCCAGTGAATTGTTTGTTACTATATATCCTCATTTATAAATCTAGTTGAAAATCAGTCTGTCTCCTAGAGCATAGAAGGAAACTTGTAATGCGCTGAATTTTCAAGGGGCATAGAGAAATAATATGGAATTAACAGCCATGGCTCCAAACAGACAGGGTTGTGTGAGTAGCTTACAGTAGTCCCCCTCCCCCCCAAAAAGAACCTCGGTGTAAGACTAGGCAAATGCATATTTAGGAATACTAAAGTGTTAGAAAAATGTTAGGGAAGAATTGAATGTTATACAATTGCCTTGGAAAAAAATAGATCTACTTAGTCCTACAAATCAGGAATGGTATAGAGACATCCAAATCAAAACAAAACTAAAGAGAATGTTAAAAAATATATGTAGATTTATGGATATTATCAATGAGAAGACTTAGCATGTTACTTCTCCTATAGCTCTACCATCCAGCATGTATTGTTCCGAATACTCCCTAAAATATATACACTTTGCAGAAACTCTAGGCCCTCACTTCAATGACCTTGCCATTGGTTGCTGTATTCTTTCAAAGTCACTGTAGTTTCCCTCACTCTACACAATCATTATTCTTCAATAGTGGTCCGTGTCCTTCACCAAGTATTCTGTTTCTGTTATCAGGAGGTTAGCAGAAAATGAAATGGAGGAATTTGTCTAACTGGTTGCAAAGAATAAAAGTTATGCATCTAGACAAGGATTTTGAACACACATTTTCAGGAGATATTTGTTTAACCAAAATACTTGGAAAGTAACAAATATACACATTTAAATTAAAGAGAAAAAAGGAATGTTAACTCTTCTAGGAAAAGAATGCCCTTGTCAAAAGAAATACAGAAATACAAATCTGGTTGTATTTCTCCTTGTCACTCTTGATTCAACTTAATTATAAATGCACCTGTCACTTCCAGGACCAAACAAATCCCAAGCACAAAGCCTTATTTTCTTTGAAAAAATAAAAAGAAGAGCCTTCTACAAAATGGGTCACAGGCTCATTTAGCATAAAATGATTTGTGCTTTTCGGTCATATACCATACACACATATACATAGGCATCACAAGCTCACAAGTAACACAATTGACAGTTTCTCAAAGTGTTATCAATTATACTGATGATTTTATGACTATATCTTATGTAGTTAAATATTATGGAAATATGGTAGAGAAATGAATTTCCAACAAAATTCTTCCCTTTTTTTTCAATGGCTTTTCATTCTTTAGCATCTAGACTCACATCTGTCTCCTTTGTGATAGCACTGAAGAAACATTTCTAACTACCCAATTTGTATATTGTTTTTCTCCATATCATTTAAGCAAATGTTCACCACAATATAATATTTTGGAAACTTACTGTCAGAGAATAAATTGGAAACCTCATATTTTTTTACACATTAACCTGACAAAAACTATGGTTTAGAACACAGGATGAACATTTGCCTAACTGCTGCTTATTTTTTAAGTACATAAAACCTTTCATAGAAAAAGTCAGTATTTACTGTCTAGGTTTTTAAAATATTACCATATATACACATATAATTATCCTATTTCCTCCAAAAATATGAGCCAGTTTAAATAGTTTGTTTTTCAGGTTTTTTTCAGGTTTACTCCGAGTAAAATAATTCTTAACTTTGATTTTCATCATTCCAGTTTCTGGGTCTCAATTCACCCATCACTTATTCTCCTATAAGTAAAATAAACCTGTTTTTCTTAAATGTATTTGGATAGTCCCAGGAAAATTATGATTTTTAGTAAAGCTTTGTAATTGGCTATGTAAATATAAGGTAAAATATGTTTATTCTAAGAGTACTTATTGTAACATGTTTCAAAATCAGTGGGCTTAAGAATGAAAACAAAACTGAGAATCTCACAAAATAATTTTCTGGTCAATATACCTTACTCAATGTTTAAGCTATAAGTCAGAGGTATAGAAACAAAATGGTGCTGAAGTTCCATTTGCTAATTCAGAGATTTTGTGCTTCAGGAAACTGGAGGACAGCAAGCCAACCTATTCTTGATCAAGTAATAGTTTGGGTTTTGCATTTTACATATGAATTTCATACCACATTTTTAGTCATTATGGATCAGCAAAATAAAAAGACATAAATTTGTTGCAAATGATGATGCTTTATGGGCCTCATTCTAATCCAGATAGCTTTTAAAAGAATTGTTCTATTTAAGAAAATGACAGTGCCATTGATTGATATTGTATATAGGTTGGTGGTCCTGTGGTGCCACTAGTAAGACATGAGGGTATTAAGACAAAAGTAAAGTATGAAAACTGTCTCTTTGTGTATTGAAAAGTTTTAAGGTCCTAATTTGGGACCACTAATTCCCTGGTGGAGAAGCATGACTACATCAACAGTAATTGTTTTAAAACATGGACCCAGAAATAGCAAATCTACTATTCTGCCTTCATGGCTTTGTCTATAAGGCTGTGCTCTGAGAAGGTTTTCCATGTTGTTGCTCAACTTCATCTGCACCAGGTGAAACACGTTCAAGCATCAAATCCCCTGCTCATTTTAATATCATAAAAAGATGAGATTATTTCTGTCATAAAATTGTAAATAGCATTTTTTTAAATCAGAGTCACATTTAAAACAGTGGATTGTTCTACAAATATATATGTGTATATATACATATGCTTCTGAAATAGGATATATTATATAGGGTTTTTATTTGATTTGTGGTCTTTAGTCCTAGGTAATCAAAGATTAAAGAGATTTGAAGGCAAAACTTTATATATAAATGTATATTTCTAATGATAGTATAAATTGCCACTTTATAATAAAAAAGAAACAGGTGGGAACAATAATCAAAACACATGCTCCTTCAGAATGCCAGTGATTCTGAATCCCCTCTTTGATGCAGAGGTGGCTATTTTTATTTCTAAAAAGTTATGTTAAAGAGCTGTACTTCCTGATACAGATTCCCTGATAAGTCATGTCACATTGAAAATTTGTAGTTGAGAGCAAGAAAAAAAAAAAAAGCTAAATGCAGATATTTTTCAGGACTTTTTTCTGGAACCCAAGTTAAAAATTCAATATTTAAAATCTAAATTAAGTGAAAATAGCTAATGTTCAGGGATGATATATTGAGCTTCAGTAACAAACAGAAGCAAAAATATATTTAACACTATGATAATAACATTAAGATAATGTCATAGTAGAAATTGCATCATTAGATGTTTTATTAGTTGGACAGAATTAGTTGATGTTTCTTTGTCTTTGCTCCAAACACAACCTAAAGACAGTGGCATTAATTTTACTTTTGTTCAAAAGTCCAAAATATACTCCCACGAATAGAACTGGTTTTAGCTCCATTACAAGGTTAAATGTTAAAATCTTAAGAAATTATTGAGACAGAATTGTTCAATAAACGCATTGTGTGAGAAACTGAACACATTAATGTTTTGTTTTTACATTAAAGCACAGATTATTCAAAACATTGTTCTTTGAGATCAGATTTGTAAAATGTTTATACATCACAACCTTCCTAAGGAAAAAAGCAATTAAAATCTTGAGATGCTCATGCATGCAGAGAAAATACTTGCACTTTTTTTTTTAACATTAAATTTCTTTGGTAGTCTCTTTCCTTTTTAAAATGTATTTAACATATAATGTGTCAATGAAAAAGTGCTGTGTCTCATAAAAAGAAGGTCAAAACCGGATTTATGGATGGGGAATGAGTCAAAATTTTTATTGAACACTGAGGTCAAAAGTAAAAGTTACTTCCTAATTATGAAGCTACTTGTGGTAAACCTAATAACTTGCTTTTTGAGAATTAAGAACTAGAGGACATTCATTTGTTCATAATTTACTAACTAGTCACTTCCTTGAGTTTAGGGATCATAAACTAAATTATGGTCTCAAAAAAATCCAAGAAGGCTAGACACATAAATAACGTAATATCCAAAGGTAAGTGCTACCATAGGTGTGTTACTAAGATTTAATATACAACTGATGATGCAACAATCAATCCTAGATGAAAGACAGGGATTGATAAGTAGATAGATATTTACTGAGTAATGAAAAAACAACAAAGGGCCCCTCCAGTAGAGGAAATAATTTGAAGAAAAGTTGTGGAGAAATGAAAAATACTATTGATACTTACCTGGGAAATACTTGTGAATGAAACAAGGAATGAGTGTTCAGAGGAGAAGGTGGGGGGAAAAAGCTGAGTTGAGATTAATAAAAAGTAAACGTTATTCAAAGTTTTGTTACTGCACTGCTTGGATGGGTTTGAGCCTCTGTATCTGTTAGGATGCTTCTGTTTGCTCATATCAGAACCCCCCAAACCAAAGTAACCCTTCATCTAGAGGTTCCCAGGAACATCAGCATGGAGACTTAATTTGTCTGTAGTTTTCTCAGCTCTACCCACTCTATGTTTAATAACTTCCCTCTTTTAGTTCGGAATTCTTTTACAAGTTGCAAAGCGTCACATATTTATATCATCTAGTCTCTCTTACATTTGTCCAGAAAACATCTCCTCTAATCTCCTTGGCCCAGTTTGGGTCATGGGTCCATACAACGAACCACTGTGACCAGGAATTTGAGATGTGTTGACTGCTTTAAATCAATCAGGGCCTTTTCTTAGACTTCTAGGTTGGATGTGCTTCCCCAAAGATACAGGTCTGCATAGATGAGAAGTGACTATTAGAGTGAAATTCAGAGTCTATTTAGCAAGAGGAAATGGAAATGCATGCTGAGTAGCAAAAATGGCAACTTTCCATTATCTGTTAATGAATGTATTTCCTATCACAGCTCATTGGATATTCTAAAAACTGGCAGAGAAATGCAAATACTGATAAATTAAAGCTATAGCCATAAACCATGGGAGACAGACAAAAGCACTGAAGCTTCAATTCCCGAAGCATTATTAAATGTCTGCTATGCAAAAGGCACTGTGTGGGTCACTGAGGAAGATATAAAGAGCTGCAATTTTAAAGAAAAGTGGTGCACTGGACAATAACTCAATACACCTGGTATGTCCAATGATTTTAAATGACTGTCAGAGGACTAGAAAAAGCAGTTTGCTATTCTAAACCAGAGGTCTATGTCATATCTACTTTTTGGTACCTAGGATTAGGCCATTACAAAATTCATCTCAAAATAGCTTTCAATAGTCAGTCCAGGTCCTAAATTCAGGGCTATTTGGTACTTCAGAATCACCTGGGATAGCCATACATAGCATTCTTGAATTTTCTCTACAGATTATAGTTGTATGTTTGAACACTTTGAATGATGGTTAAATATATTAAATCTCTCAAGCAGCCTATTCCATTTGGGAGCAGTACTGGTGGTGTAAAGTTCTTTCTTATATGAAGTAACTTGTTCTGTAGCATCTACCATTGTTTTAAATTTCACTCTCCAGGGCTATTAAATGTCAATTTAATCCTCCACCTACAAGAAAGCCCTACAGATATTTGAAGATCCTTGTATTTCTTTATCATTCTTCAAGTATTCTCTACTCATGTGAAAGATTTTCAGAGATTTAAAATATTTTGTTTCTGTACCATTCTGTTTTATTCAGAACAAATTTTATTAATTTGTAATGCATAATCCAAGATGGTATTCCTTATATAATTTAACTGGTCAAGACATTTCCTCATTCTTGGTATTGTAACAATAGTACATTAAGATTGCATTCGTTTTTTGATGACCTCATCAAAAATTTTTAACATTCCAGTTCATTTCTATCAAAACACCTAAATATTTTTTTCACCTTTTTATCTTTATGACTTAATTGAGATGGAAGTTTGTTAATAGACTAAGAATAATTCTAATCTGGTCAAGTCTTTGAGAAGCATAAACTCCAAATATACAAGCTCAGCATTTTCCAGATATACTACAAAATTTCCATTCAATGATTAAGCATGGATTCTCTACTTAATTTTGTATGATTATACCTAAGTTTGTGTGATCAGGTCAGTCTGTTTTCAGGAATTAACCACAATGCACTTCATCTTCTCACCTCACCTGGGGCAAGGTTTTAGAGCTGATCATTCTGATGGAAAATATTATCTTAGAAAATATGTGCTATTATAGAAGGTACATGGTTTGTCTCTATTTTAAATTCTCTCTCCTCTTTTTAGTCTCCATTAATTTCATTATCAATCTCTCCAATAATTACATTAAATTAGACTTATCAGAATCAGTTTCTCATTGATCTCATTATGTTATTCTGAAAGTTAAATCTTTACTTATTTGTTTCAATAATAATTTTCAGATCTCTTCGAATTTCTATTTAAAGTTTTCTTCCCTAAGTCAACTTGCAGTATTCTGGTGCACACTCTAAAGACTTTCTAAACTGGTAAATCTCTGAAGCTTTAAGAACCCGAGAGTGCTTTTTGTTTGCCTTTGCCTAGGAAGGACAATTTGGTGTGCATCAAATCTTTGGTTTATCTTCTTCCGTAAAATTCTCCTGATTTTCCATCAATATCCAGCTTTGTTTTTTGCAGAGGAGATAATATACTCTATTTGAAAGTAACATGAATTCTCTGAGCATGAGCTTTCACAATCATTTTTCTTGGGAATTTAAAATATTATTGGTATTGTTATTTTTCTAACACTTTTTGACAAGCTTATCTAGAATATAATATATCTTAATCACTATGCTATGTCTCTTACAGTTATACTCATGTATTAGCCTTGCCATTCCATTGCAATTTGTTGTCCTCAAAAAATATGTCCCTGACCCAGAGAAGCACACAGAGACAAACACAGGAACACAGTAAGAAGAGGTCTTTAATTTTGAATTACATGTCAGCCAGTCGATGCTTTGGCTTGTCTCTATCAACCACATTTTTTTCCCTTGCATCATCATTTTCCTCCTTCTATCCATTTCCAGATTATCTTACCATTTGGATGACTGACTTAGCTCTGAACTAGTTTACTTCTTTAAAAAAATTAAATAACTGATATAACCTCCTAGGACAGTATTTGCCACATAGTAAGTCTTTAATCAATTTATTATTATTATTAGCTATGTGGCATGCAGGATCTTAGTTCCCTACCAGGGATCGAACCCGTGCCCCCTGCAGTGGAAATGTGGAGTCTTAACCACTGGATGGCCAGGGAGGTCCCATAGTTTACATTTTTTTCACTAAGTTTTTGAGTACTTTTTTTTTTTGGTCAGGTAACCCTGGAATGCACTATCACAGATTTTGCTGGCTCAGCATATCTGATTAAATAGGAGAATGGCCAACACAATACCCTTGTTTAATGGTCTTCCTGAGGCACAACCCACTCACTATTATCAGATAGCCTGCACTGGCACATCTCAACACACATGCAAACTAAGCATGAAATTATGGACTAGAATGATCTTGACCTGCTTGACTAACCTGCTCTCCAACTTAAAGGCCTGAACTATTTCTGACCTGGCTGGGGAAAAATAAGACTGTTGTCTCTTAGAAAACAGACAATGCAATTATCTGTGGACTTGCAGGTGGCTATATACTTCTCTGATGCACAATATGTAGTTATCTGGAACTTGGTTCTGCAAGCAGGAACTCCAGTGGTTAGTTCTACTCTCTTCCTGCCTCCCCAACCATTGTCTCTACAACTAGACCTAAGTTCTGGTCAAATGTGTATATCTGGCTTCCAGGTGAAGAAGTCCAACAATTAAATAATCAATCAGACCACAGAAAGTGATTTAATTTTTAGGACTTTTCCATTTATTTAAAGGAATGAAGGGACCTATTCAATTTCTATTGTAGGACCTCTTCAGTGGTTCTTTAATACTGGTTGCATATTAGAATTACCTAGGCTCACCACCCCTCAAAATCCAATTGCAATTGGTTTGGTAAGAAGACATGTGATTCTCATCTGTAGGGGTTGTGAACCACTCAATAAACTCCTAAACAAAAATAACTAATACTTATTAACTGCCCATTCAAGGCTGGATGAATCTGGATTTCTAGACAACTTGTAAGTTGTAAATATCTATGAGGGTTATGAGCAGAAGACGCCCTTTCTGATGAGGCTTAGACAATTTGAAATTCAGATGCTACTAGATGCAAAGCCACTGCTATGTCCCTGCCATATTCTGGCACTGCCTAATCTCCCAGAGATAGTGTTGTGATATATTTAGAGATTTCTTGATAAGGAACTTGGTCTTATGTTAAATACTTGTCTATATATCTGGAGTTGATTCAAAGACAATTAGTTCTGTCTGAGTCCAGAGAGATGCTTGTTTAAACAGCCCCATTTAATGGGTGTTCACTTTCTACACAAGATACTTGGATCTAAGTGAGGTCAGTAAGTGTGGCTGCTGTCTTGAAATAGTAGCCCCAAGGACGTCAAGGACATCCATAAAATATCTGGACCTTTATAGAAAACTGTCTTTACTTGCCTCTCCAATGCCATTTTATTTATGGCAAACATCCTAAGACAGGCTTCGCTGTTACTTGGAAAGAAATTCACTTTTTTCTGATAGTGCAGTCCTAACTATGAGATACCTTTTAATGTTCTGCTCTGTCTTCGCTGGATCAGACCATCAATTCCCAGGACAGAATTAAGTTATAACAACTTTTTCCATGCTTTCACTCAGAGCACTCTGTCCCCTGAAAAAACAAATTGTCACCCCTAATACTTTGTTCTCTGCCCACCACTACACTCTAGAAACCAAGTAAGAGGTAACATGTGACTTTTCCTATACTACATGTACACTGACTGACCCTGACACAAGAAAATGTGTTCTCTGTATCTGTTCCAGAAAGCTAAGTAATTCAGTGGTGTTTGTTTCTGTTTGTTACTATGTAGCCCATCTACCCTGTATTTCACTTGTCCTTGCCCTTATCTTTTCCATCAGAAACACAGCTTGTCTGATTCCTCCAGCTCTGTTTTTCTTTCTCGATTGTGTTGGCTATTTGGGGTCTTTTCAAATATACTACAAAGCTACAGTAATCAAGACAGTATGGTACTGACACAAAAACAGAAATATAGATCAATGATACAGGATAGAAAGCCCAGAGATAGACCTACACACCTATGGTCACCTAATTTATGACAAAAGAGACAAGAACACACAATGGAGAAAAGACAGCCTCTTCAATAAATGGTGCTGGGAAAACTGGACAGCTACATATAAAAGAATGAAATTAGAACACTCCATAACACCATACACAAAAATAAACTCCAGATGGATTAAAGACCTAAATGTAAGACCAGACACTATAAAACTCTTAGAGGAAAACAAGGAAGAACACTCTCTGACATAAATCACAGCAAGATCTTTTTTGACCAACATCCTAGATTAATGGAAATAAAAACAAAACTAAACAAAACTTAAAAGCTTTTGCACAGCAAAGGAAACTATAAACAAGGCAAAAAGACAACCCTCAGAATGGGAGAAAATATTTGCAAACAAAACAATGGACAAAGAATTAATCTCTAAAATAAACAAACAGCTCATGGAGTTCAATATCAAAAAAAAAAACAAAAAAACAAATAATAGGCAGAAGACATAAATAGACATCTCTCCAAGGAGGACATACAGATGGCCAAGGGGCACATGAAAGGCTGTTCAACATTACTAATTATTAGAAAAATGTAAATTAAAACTACAATGAGTTATCACCTCACACCAGTCAGAGTGGCTATCATCAAAAAGTCTATAAATAACAAATGCTAGAGAGGTAGTGGAGAAAAGGGAACCCTCTTTCACTTTTGGTGAGAATGTAAATTGATACATCCACTGTGGAGAACAATATGGATGTTCCTTATAAAACTAAAAATAGAACTACCATATGGCCCAACAATCCCACTACTGGGCACACACTCTGAGAAAACCATAATTCAAAAAGAGTCATGTACCACAATGTTCATTGCAGCTCTATTTACAATAGCCAGGGCATGGAAGCAACCTAAGTGTCCATTGACAGAGGAATGGATAAAGAAGATGTGGTACATATAAACAATGGAATATTACTCAGCCATAAATAAAGAACAAAATAATGCCATTTGCAGAAACATGGATGGAATTAGAGATTGTCATACTGAGTGAAGTAAGTCAGACAGAGAAATAAAATTATCATATGATATCATTTATATGTGGAATCTAAAAAAAGGGTACAAAAGAACTTATTTACAAAACAGAAGTAGAGTCATGGATGTAGAAAACAAACTTATGGTTACCAGGGGATAAGGGGGGGAGAGATAAACTGGGAGATTGGGACTGACATCCTAAATGCCCATTGACAGATGAATGGATAAAAAAGATGTGATACATTTATACAATGGAATATTACTCAGCCATAAAAAGGAACAAAATTGGATCATTTGTAGAGATGTAGATGGACCTAGAGTCTGTCATACAGAATGAAGTAAGCAAGAAAGAGAAAAACAAATACCATATATTAACACATATATGTGAATTCTAGAAAAATTGTAAAGATGAACTTATTTCTAGAGCAGGAATAGAGATGCAGACATAGAGAATGGACATGTGGACACAGGGGGTAAGGGGAGGGTGGGGCAAATTGGGAGATTAGAACTGACATATATACACTACCATGGATAAAATAGATAGCTAGTGGGAACCTGCTATAAAACACGGGAAGCTCAGCTCCGTGCTCTGTGATGACCTAGATGGGTGGGATAAGGAGTGAGGTGGGAGGGAGGTCCAAGAGGGAGGGGATATATATATACATATAGCTGATTCACTCCATTGTACAGCAGAAACTAACATAACATTGTAAAGCAATTATACTCCAATAATAAAACAAAAAAGAAACACAGCTTGTCAAGGCTCAAAAGCCCCCTTGACTTTGCCCCAGTGATGAGAAAAGGAGAGTTAGAAATTCACATCAGTTTGTCCTGAGTTCCAGTACTTAGAACCTGCTGAATGCTAGGAGTGCACATCAAAAGACTCTACCTGGGAACCAGCTCACTTTCCCTACCCGTGCCAGAGTGCCAGCCAACTATTTTCAGGAAAAGCCTGGGGAAACTTGGTCCTTTATTTTCAACAGAAGGAGACTGGAAATTGGGTCAGACCTAGTATGATCACTATAAAGCTTAATGCCAGGGCTTCCCTGGTGGCGCAGTGGTTGAGAGTCCACCTGCCGATGCAGGGGACATGAGTTTGTGCCCTGGTCCAGGAAGATCCCACGTGCCATGGAGCGGCTGGACCCGTGAGCCATGGCCACTGAGCCTGCACGTCTGAAGCCTGTGCTCTGCAATGGGAGAGGCCACAGCAGTGAGAGGCCCGCATACCGCAAAAAAAAAAAAAAAAAAAAAAAAAAAAAAAGGTTAATGCCAGTTCATCCATCTTGGACTCTCTCCTAGTATAGTGATTGGTTTTTCCAATGGATCTCCAAGTAACAAACTCCCCCGGCTCAGGCTCAGGCTAGGCCCCCCATTCCAGTGAGCTCTGAATTTAGTGTTGACAGGATACAGCCTAGTTGTCTCCATTCTCTCTCTCTCTCTCTCGCTTAATCTAAGCAGTATCCTAGAGGGCTGGAATACAGTATTTGGTAAAGTAGTAGGTGATGATAGCTAGAAAGTTAGAAAAACTCTCATCTAAATCTGATTGCTGTAGGATCTTGAACAAGTTAATTCCCCTCTATATCTGTTTCCACATTGTAAAATGGAGATAGTTTGCAGAGCAGGGATTAATTTGATTGTTTAATATTTCTTATCTATCCTGAAAATCTGTGTCTCTTGTAAGTATGTTCTGACCGTTTGAATTTAATGTAATTATTGATATGTTTGGATTTCGGTTTACTATTTTATTATTTGCTTTCTGTTTGTTTCCTCTGTTTTGCATTTTGGTTTTCCCTTTTCTGACTTCTTTTGGACTCTTTGGTGGTTTCTCTAGGGATTACAATATAAATATTTTAACTTATTACAGTTTATTTGCAATTAATATTTTACCACTTTGCTTGGAATGTAGAAACCTTACCACCATAGAGATTCTTTTAGCCTCTCCCTTTATATTATGGTTTTCTACATATACCAACATCCCTATCAGACAACAATATAATTTCTGCTTACAACTCACAAACACATTTTAAAGAATGCAAGGATAGAATAATCATTTTGGGTACATTTACCCAAATGTTTGCCATTTTGTTGTTCTTTCTTAATTTCTAATGTTCTGGATTTCCTTCTGATATTATTTCCCTTCCATCTAAAGAACTTCCTTTAACAATGTATTTAGAGCAGGTCTGCTGGCAGTGGATTCCCTAGTTTTCCTTCATCTGAAAGTGTTTTTTATTTCATCTGTATTCCTGAAGGATATGTTCATTGGATATAGCATTTTGGGTTGACAGTTCTTTTCTTTAAAGCTGTAATGTCACTACTTTCTGGCCTCTATGGTTGTTCTCCTATTGAGAATGCATCATTCTTCTCTGGGTGTTTTTAGGATTTTTTTTCTTTCTCTTTAATTTTTAACAGTTTGATTATGATATGTCTGGAAGTGGATTTGTTTGTGTTTATCCTATTTGGAATTCACTGAGTTTCTTGAATCTGTAGGTATAGTTCTTTTGTCAAATTTGGGATATTTTCAGCCATTATTTCTTCAAATACTTTTCCTGCACTACACTTTTTCTCTTCTCCTTCTGAGACTCCAATGACATAAATGCTGGATTTTTTTTGTTATGATCCCACAGATCTCTAAGGCTCTTTTTACTTTTCCAATCTTTTTTATTCTCTCTCTCTCTCTCTCTCTCTCTCTCTCTGATGTTCAGATTGAATCACTTTTATTGGTTTATCCTCAAGCTCATTGATTATTTCCTCTGTCACCTCTATTCTGCTACTGAGCTGGCCAATGGAGGTTTTGTTTTTGTTTATGTTTACTCTGTTTATAAGTCTAAAATTTCCATTTGGTTCTTGTTTATATCATTTATTTATTTAGCATGATTTCTATTTTTTCCTTTTGTTTCAAGAATCAGATAATTCCAACATCTTTGTCATCTCACCAATGGTATTTTGATTGTCTTTTCCCATGCAAGTTGAGATTTTCCCGGTAGTTCATATGCCAAGTAATTTTTAAATTGAATCTTGAACGTTTTGAATATTATATCATATATGAGACTCTGGGTCTACTTTCAATCCTATGGAGAATACTGACATTTAAATTTTTATAGGTAGTCAAACTGATTAGATTTAGACCTTAAGTTTCAACCAGCTTCCTGAATTCCTGGTTCCAATACACTTTTCAAAACATACACGTGCTATTTGGATCTGCCCAGTGTATATGCCACTTAGTGGCCAATCTTGGACATGAACAGTGGTGTATCTGTTCAGTTCTCAAAGTCTTTTGTATGCTAAATAGTATCAGATCCATGTGTGCACAGTTTGGGAATGAGTCCAATGCTTATAAACAATTATTTGGATTGATTTCCTGAGTTCCTTTCTCTCCATAACCTCTCCATACTTTCTGGTTCTTTGGGATTCTGCTATTTCATCCTTCATTTAGAAAGCTGGGATTTTAGTTATCTTGCTCTGTAGTGCACTTCTGAAGTATGCCCACCTCTCCAGTTAAACAATGGAAGGACACACAAGACAAAAAACAACAATGGTTGGTCCCACTTTTTTGGAACTACAGCTCCTCTGCTGAAGGTAGAGGAAGACTCTCCCACTCAGAGCTTTGGGTTCTGTGGGCTCCCATTATACCACATGATTGTTTAGGAACTGGGCCTTGGTAGGACAGAAAAAAGAGAGAAGACTTCAACAGGGTGTTTCCATACTCTCTCTAAAAATGTGCATTCCCTTTCCTGCTCCTTGAGCCAGTACTATAGGGCTTCTCCTGAGCTCTCTCTGTCTATTCCTTTGTGTCCACTGCAGTGTTGGTTGAGGGATACTGGAGAAAAAAATGGTAAAATCACCACCGATTCATCAGTAAATCAGAGACATCTTCTCCAATTAGCCTACTATTTTTCAGAGTCCTCAAAAAGCTGTTCTATGCATCCTGTCCAGGTTGTATTCAATACAAAGTGACTGGTACTTAACTCCATTATATCTAGACTGGACCCTGATATTCTTAAAAACCCCAAAAAATTAATGATGCTTATTTATATGTGAATTATCCTATCTCATCAGTTTACTGAAAGTCTTCCCCTTTCCCCTCAAAGTCCATGTACCAAATAAAAGCGTAAAATCCAGGAGAAATGAAAATCAAAGATTAAATATTTCAATACTCTACCAATCCTGTATGATTTGAAGAAGAATGAAATGTCCCCATCTAACCCAATTGCTACCTGAATATAAAATGTGATATTGTATGACTTTCAAAATATTATTTTTGAAATAATATTTTTAAAAGTAAGAAGATAGCTAATTTCAGACTTTCTGTTTAGCCCACTGATTCGGGTTTAGTAATTTGGGGGAAAAATGGTTTTTAATTCAACATTTTTAAAGATCATCATAGGGCCCTCCTACAAGCCATTGGAGGCTTAGTGCTTTGAAAGAAATATAAAAGCTGACCACCTATAGAAAATGCATAGAGTCAAACATCTGGCCTCCTTTTCTCCAGCAAAATATACAGTGTGGCTTAGAGTAAGTGGGCCCTGAGGGGTACATCTGCAGTGACTGTCATTCATTGTGCATTTCTTCTGTAAATCAATAACCCTCATTATACTTGATTATGTCAGAGCCATAGTGACTAAGGAAGACTCAAAAATATTGGAAAAAATATTACTTTCCTGATATCTACATAGTAATTACAAAATATAAAATGCCAGTAAAAACACCTATGCACTATATCATTCTTGACAGATCCTCTAAAGAATATTAATTTATTAATCAAGGCTCAGTTCCCATATTGAGCTCATGTGAGACAGTTTTTAAAAGTAAGTAGTCTTCTGGACTCTAAGCAGTCATCTGGTTTTTAAGAAAAACATAGTGTAGGTAAATAATATGAGTTATCTCAGAGAGAATCATGTTACATTTGTACTTTTAGATGTAATTTGATTATTCAACTTTTACACTATTTTATTTCCTTGTGTAGCAATCTTTTCTATTGGGCTATGAGATCATTGAAAGCCAGAATGAAGTTTGTTCAGCTATTTGGCACAAAGCAGAATTTAATTAATGTTCTTCAAATTGTTTCAAATGTGCAAAAGATCAATCATAAAATTTCAGTAAGAAGTAATGGGTTTTCTTAAGCTGGCCATATCAAAGAAAAAAATCCTGGCAAGATATTTTTTTAAAGAACACTCATGAAAAATTCATTTTCTGCAAAACAATCCTTGCCATTTAACTACAGTATGTGGCAGCACTGTACTATTGCTAGCTTTTTTTACTCCTTTATTCAAAGTTTATGGGTGGAAAAATTTAAACCAGTATTCTAAGTGGTGTGTGGGAGTCTTCTCTGAGCACATATCTTATTGATATATAATAGGCTATGTGCATATATTTTAACTCCCACATAATCTTTTAACTGCTCTCCTAAAGTCTGTACAGCATATAATCTAGTTAGATGGTTTCTGCCTGGGATTCTTGTTGAAATCGTCTTAGGGATAAATGTAACCTTCTGTAGTGTTCAGATTTGACATAAAGAAAATCCCCCCTTTTGGTCAGCAAAATTTTCACTCTAGATGAATCATCAGCATTCTATGGCTACCCAGGAAGCAAATGATTTAGAGCAGCATTGACAATAGATAAATAATGAGATCTGCATATGTAATTTTAAATTTTCTAGTAGCTACAATATAAAGATAAAAAGAAAATGATGAACTTAATTTTATAATACAATATACATAACCCAATATATCTAAAACATTATAATCTCAACATAGAATCAATATAAGAATTATTAATAAGATATTTACATTTTGTTATGCTATGGCTTCACAATCTGGTGTGTATTTTATACTTACAGCTCATTTCAATTCAGACCAGCTGGGAGGGTGGGATGAATTGGGAGATTGAGATTGATGTATATACACTACTAGGTATAAAATAGATAACTAATGAGTACTTACTGTATAGCACAGGGAACTCTACTCAATGCTCATTGGTGACCTAAATGGGAAGGAAATCCAAAAAAAGAGGGAATATATGTATATATATAGCTGATTCACTTTTCTGTACAACAGAAAATAACAGAATATTGTAAAGCAATAAAAATAAAAATTAATAAAAATTAATAAAAGAATTCAGGCCAGCTACATTGCAAGTGTCAGTAGCCACATGTCACTAGTGGTTATCTTATTAGAACTAACATTTAAAAAAAGCAGAATGAAAGGGTGAGAAGAGATCATTGAAATTCTCACCCTGCCTCTTATCTTGTATTTGAATATTTCCATACTATCTATAGACAATTTTCTCTAATCCAAAATGCTTTTCAAGTCCTGCAGTTTCCTACATGGTCAGGCACCGCCCTCCTGTTTCTCTGAGCCTCTTGTTGATGTCACTGTCTCTTTTGTTTTACGCATCTCTTTCCATTACTGGATCCCAGCTTGGGGAATGTGGGACGCTTCCCAATGTTTGTTGCACTCACTGATTTCTCTATGCAAAATATGTTTTATTTTTACCATTCTCAACTCAATAATTATCTCTTTTCTCCAGTTTTTGTCCCTACTTTTTTGACTAACCAGTTACTTTCAGGTCTCTAATTAATTTTATCTTTCTCAGGCAAGACTTCCCTAAATCTCCAAGAACTCTCTGAGAGCAAGGATGGCCCAAAATACTGACTGACCAGTTCATAGCACTTACTATGGAGGGTCCCCTTCTAGTGAAGAAACATATATATATATTAGGTGATACAATAAAAAAACTAAATACATAGTTGGTGTTCAATCAGTACTGCTTGAATGAATGCATAACTGATTAAATGAATGAAGAATGGAAAGATCAGAAAGAGAAAGTGACTTGCTAAAGCTCTCATAGTCAATAAAGGGTAGACCCTGGTCAACTTAGCTCACACAATTCATATATTTAAAGAGATTACATCTAAAAGGAGATGCAGTCACTGCAGTACGGACAGTAAAGTTACAAATACTCATTTATTCTGGAACTTTTGGTCATGTAAGTTTCTCATGTCTAAAGACATCATGGAGTATAAACTGCTGATAGGAATGTAGATTGGTGCAGATATTCTGGAAAACAATGCGTCAGTACCTAGACCATACCTATGATCTAGTCAAGCCACCTTTAGGTATGTATCTCAAATTCTAATACAGGTTCATAAGGTGAAAGGGTGTCCATCCCAGTGTTGTTTGTGTTGGCAAAGAATAGAACAGCTTGGTAAGTGGACACAGCAACCATATTTTCTACCTCCTACCAAATATTGCCTAAGCCTTCCCCAGCATTCCTCCTCCTTAACTCGACTCCCAATACTGCATCATCAATTTTTTTCCAGTGTTTAATACTACTTTGTTAGATGCTCTGGACATAATCATTCAACGAAGAAACTCAAATAGTCACTATCCTAGATGATAGACATATAATGATTGCTGGATATAGTTCCCAAATTCTGGAAGATCCCATTCTAGTGGAGAGAATATAACAAGTGATTTCATCATAAACTAAGATTTATAGGCTTGTTTAAGTGATATTCTGATACAGTTATTTTATCATAAGCCATTTTGGCTATAAAGTTAAGTGTCGTTTACTGACATTCAATTCATAGCCAGGGATCAAATATCAAGGAGTTAAGAACAGATGACCAATACCACAGACTCTTAAAATTAGTGCCATTTGTATACAATGTTGTCAAGATGGAGGAGGAAAACATTAAGACACTACTCCACCTTTACTGAGAAAAATATCTAATAAAAGTTAAGAACATATCTAAAAATAAGGAAAATATATGACAGATGAAAAAGGTAACTTACTTGTGCCACTAATAATCTGATGTGTTGATCCAAAATAGGTAGGCAGTCCTATTTTTAGTTTTTTAAGGATTCTCCGTACTGTTTTCCATAGTGGCTGTATCAGTTTACATTCCCACCAACAGTGAAAGAGGGTTCCCTTTTCTCTACACCCTCTCCAGCATTTATTGTTTGTAGGGAGATGCAAGAGGGGAGAGATATGGGGATATATGTATATATATAGCTGATTCACTTTGTTATAAAGCAGAAACTAACACACCATTGTAAAGCAATTATACTCCAATAAAGACATTAAAATAAAAAAAAATGCTTAGAAAAATAATAAATAAATAAATAAATAAATAAAATAGGCATTTTGTTTGGATTAGACAGGATTAGTAACTGTTTCAGGGAGAAGTGGCACTTGAATCACAAAGGCAGAATTTATAAGAAAACATCAGGGACAACATGCACAATAGCCCAGAGGCCAGAATGTATATGGTATCCATGAAAAATAGTAGAGAGAGAGTTTACTGGGACTAGGAGAAGATGTGTGAAGGACAGTATTGAGCCTGGAGAGATAAGCTAGAGACAGATCTTGCAAGGACATTAATGAGAGATGGATAACAAAGATCCATGATAGATTTAAAACAGATGATAATAGGTTTAATAACAGTAACAAGGACATAGGGATGTTGCTTAATTTATAACTGATTGATACACCTGATCATAGAATTGATTCAAAAACGATGCTGGAAATCATGACTGTGTAAACCACATTTAATTGTTATGTTTTACAGCATTTTGATACTGACTAAAGCCTCCTCTAGGTAATATTACATAGTTGATGTTTGTTGCCATACCTTTTATTCCCTTTTCATGGGAAGAAAGTATGATTAGTGTCCTTCTTTTGTGTCAGTCAAGCTGCTTGAAGTTCCCCTTTTGTAACACCCTTCCTGTGCTCACTCTTCTTGAGATTTCTTGCTCACTTTCCTCACTCAAACTGTCCATTTAAGTGTTTTTCTATTCAGGGCCCTGAGGACTGGTTTAAAGAGAATTTTAATTTACCTAAGTTAAGATAGTAGAGAATAAAAATGGCTCATTATGTGGTATTAATCCAGATGAATTGACATTGCCACTCACTGCTCTTGGATAAGTTTCGTCTTGCAATTCTGGCTATTTTAGGGGCCATTTGTTTCCAGTTTCCATGGTGAGCATTCAGAAATCTGCTCTCTGGTGAAAACTGATCCTTGGTTATGGATAAATTGAACTATAAGATAGGATTAGTCCAAAAGTGACAAACTGAGAAAGTCAACATATTATATGATTCAAACAATTGTTTTTCTATAACCGTGGTGAGTTACTTAATATGGATTCTTGTTATGCCGATATAAATGTGAGATCTTGGAATCAATCTTCCTCTCTGATTACTTAATATTGTCAATTATACTAAGTGTTTAGTTAAAATTTCTCTAGAGTTTAGAAAGTAGATTCCATCCAAAATATTTTAGAATCAGAATCTCTCCAGAGCATGCATTCTATTCACTTGATGACTTTGATACACTAGTGCTTCAAAGAAATTTGGACTCAAAAACTTGTGTTTTTTTTTTTTTTCTGAGTTAACCTGACAAAGCTAGAACTACATTTTCTAGGATTCATTTCCTATATGCTTCCAAGTCAGAGTTGACCAAAACCAACCAAAATTTCACAAGATGTGAAAGGCAGAAGTGAAGCAGGAGTCACTTGGCTCTGAAGGTCATTGTGGTTAGATAGACCTTGAGGTGCTTGTGGGTGTCAGTGTGTCCTTCACTGACTCAGGCTTTACGTAATTTCTTTCTGACTGCTGGCACTTCAACCCTAGACTCACCACAAGATACAGAGGCAACATCATTTCATAGCCTTTCCCATCAGCTCCCCACCTTTAGTGGTCACACACCAACAGACAGGTTTGACTGGCTTCCCATGCAAGCCCTAATATTTCCATCATTGCCAGTGCTCCAGGAGGGCTGCTTACAAACTTTATTCTGATCCTCCAGCTTCTTCATTCTAAACCTAATTTCTAGCTTATCCCACAGTTGGGTAACATCCAACTTCTCTAATAAAACCTTTATTCCATAGTACTCTTAGTGTTTCTACTTCCTGGATTGAACTCTATCTGATACATTGCTTAAGACTCATTTCATTCTAGCTTTTGGTAAAGAAAAGGCAATAGTTTTTTTTTTTTTTTCTGAGAACTTTCCTTTTAAACGAATGGAGTCTCTCTTTGACTCATGATCTTTTTGACAGTTTTGGCTTAGAAGAAACTTATTCAGTTCCATGAAAACTTACTTCATCTATGCAGTGTAGGAAAAAAGAAGGAATATTACACACATATCCTATGAAATGTCCTGGAAATTTTTTTCACTAACTAGCTTTGAAATAAAAAAGTAGAGGGACTCTCCTGGCAGTCCAGTGGTTAAGACTTCACCTTCCAATGCAGGGAGTGCAGTTCGGTCCCTGGTCGGGGAACTAAGATCCCAAAGCCTCATGGCCAAAAAAACCCAAAACATAAAACAGCAGTATAGTAACAAATTCAATAAAGACTTAAAAAAAGTAGACATTCATATATATCAAGTGCTTAGAAACAGTCTTTAGTCCGCAAAACAATTTTCCAGCTCATATACAAATCTGCTTTATTAAAGGGGATATGCATACATAATGTGTGTATAATTTAAACACATATCTAAAGAGGATAATTTAGAAACTAACTTTAACATAATTTTAAAAGTTAATTTCCTCTAGTGAATTACATGTTTAGCCAAATGGAAGGGCTGATGGGATGACAGCTTTATGAATAGAGTATGTTACACATGTGTAGGACTAGTCTTCATCTTGATATAAAATTTGACCTAAAATAGTTATGATTTGTGAGTTAAGAGAATAACATAAAAGTGAAAATCCACAAAATAAAGAAGGCAGGAAGGCAAGGATGCAGATTGGTACTTTATTTTCACCATTTGTGTCATTTCAGTGGAATATGAGAATTATAATAATACCACCACTAATAATAATATCTATCACATGGATAAAATGATCCAGAGGTGAAGAAAGTGTAAGGAAATGGTAAAATTCTATACAAATGACCATCATGATTATGATGATTTCCCCTTTCCTTTTTTCTCTTTTTTTTTCTCATACTCATAAGGGTTTCTTGCTGATATAAGCTAACCTGATAATCTATAAAACTGCCAGTGGGACTTGCTCTGTTCCCAGGCAACGGATGTTTATTTTAAATATGGTCTTTCAGAAGCCATGATTCATCACTGCTCTCTAAGTCTGAAGTGACATTTAACAATGGAGACCTGTGGGAGCTCAATCTTTCAGTGGCCTAATCAAGTCAATTCAGCAAATAGTAACTAAACACCTACATTGTAATTTCACATTCATTCACTCAGGGGAAGTGTGAGCCATGCCTTCTGCTCAGAACAGACATATAAGTCTTCCTCTCATGGAGTGCCTAGGATGACAACTATACTAAAGGATGACAACTATACTAAAGGATGACAACTATACTAAAACTTATTTTAATACATAATAGAGTATATATAAAGTGTTATAATAAAAGATATAAACTAGATGTTAGAAAAGGAGGTGATAACTGAATAAAAGAAACCAGCATTCCAGACAAGAAATGGCACAAGGCTATGAAAATGCAAGATATGGTCAAGGTTTCTTGAAGTGTTGTCTGGTGTCGTTTGACAGTGAATATCCTAGAACCATCTATTACAATGGCAGTTTCCAAACTTCAGTGATTTAATGATATTCACACCTTTGCTCCATCCAAACATTTGGCCAAATATTCCAAAATACCATTATTTGCTTTTCATTTAGTTAACTCTACATTAATTTTTATTTTTTAGTTAAAATTGTTCTAAGCATTTGAGCTTGATATACTAGTGATACTTTTTCCGAAGAGACCACAGGTGGCCAATTGGATGAATTTATTAATGTTGCCCACTGAAATGCAGTTGTATTGTAGTGGAAGAACCAATAAACTGTTCTCTAGTTTTGGCTCTGTTACTAGTCAGTATGTATCCATAATAAATGCTCTATCTCAGCAAATTTCAATACCAGAATGAGTCCAATAATAGCTCCTTGCCTTCTTTACATGTTCCAATGAAGTAGTGATGTGGAAATGGTTTCGGAATTTCTTTCAGTCTTGTATCCACAATAGTCCATTATGGATAAAACAATCAAAGTGTGAGTTTTAGAAAACATAAACCAAATTATATTACTTTCCTGCTGAAAAGTTTCGATCATTTCCTATCTCAGGTTAAAATCTGAATAGCTTATTAGGACTATAGGTGGAGCCCTTGCACATAGTCAGCCCCTGTTTGTTTAGCAGTGTATTGCTAGCACCTAACGCATTTCTTAGTGCATACTGTATGCCAATAAGTATGTAATGAGTATATGAATGCATGATAGAGTAAATAAGTAAATGAATGAGTTGCCTCTGACTTCCTAGCTAATTAGTGGTGGAGTCAGGGCTGGAAGATGGGTGTGTTGATTCCAAGCCCCTTTATTTCCTTTGTCCCCAAATTGTTCTCATTTGTGAAATTCTCTTCTATGACCACCACGGGACCTACTGAAAAAGCATTAATTTTTGAGGTGTTTGCCTAAAGTGAAATGTGTGGTCTTTGGCTAAGGATCAAGTTACAACACAGATTTGACCATGCACTAGGGCTTGCAATCGCAGCTTTTGGGCTTTGTGTGTTTACCAGCTGATCTATGTAGTTCACAGAAGCTGTTCACTTATTTTCATTTCATAATGTAGCAATGTTCATTTATCTGCTTCTTATTCATACAATTTGTGAGACACCTCCATTTCAAATTTATTTTGACAAAGTGTGATACCATTCCAGTATTTTATAAATGATAAAGAGCAAAGTGGAAGAGGCATTGACTTCATCATGTAAAGTTTAAATAATTCTGATTTTGAACAATGAATATTGATTGTTTTTTTAAGATGTGTTTGAAGATTCCTTGTCATTGAGAAAAATATTTATCAAGGGTCTCTTGAAATCCATTCAAGTGCAAAGAGAAGGGTGAAGAAACTGTGGTAAACAGATGACTATTTTGCTTGGTAAGTTGTTTAGAAATGCAATTTTCTTGCCGTGGGAATAATGGATATCTCTGAGAAAAACTATAATCAGCTATTGCAAAATTGTAGCATAGCTTTGCGTTAACCTGTAATATGCAGAAAAAGGATTGTTAAAATGGGAAAAAAAAAAAGCCGATCCTGGGCTTCTCTGGTGGCGCAGTGGTTGAGAGTCCGCCTGCTGATGCAGGGGACATGGGTTCGTGCCCCGGTCCAGAAGGATCACACGTGCCGCAGAGTGGCTGGGCCCGTGAGCCATGGCCACTGAGTCTGTGCGTCCAGAGCCTGTGCTCCGCAACGGGAGAGGCCACAACAGTGAGAGACCCGCGTACCGCAAAAAAAAAAAAAAAAAGATAAAAAAAGTCAATCACTTGTCTGATGAATTTCTGCCATGCCAACTCTCAAACTCAGATATGTCCCAATTCATAATTAAAAGCAAATTAAGGAATTCATAAAACTGTTCATTGGGTTCATTGCAAACCCATGCTATTATATTATAGCTCTTTTCCCAATGTCTTTCTTTT